>NC_063255.1:59729077-60329077 GCF_020740725.1 Corvus hawaiiensis
GGGAATAAGGAAGCATTTAAAAAAGAAAGGGGAAGAGACTGTAAAAAGAAAGGAAAAATAGAGAGTATAAACTTCGGACAAAAGAAAATTTGATAAAAAAAGAGGTGATTGAATGTAAGGACAGTTGTGACAGTGATTTTAAAAAAATGTTTAAATAAAATCTTAATCAGTTATTTGCTAAGGGCTGCTGAGTCCACATCTGCTCGCACACAGTAACTTCTCTAGGAGTTGGAGAGAGTGGGAACAGAACTGGAGGCGGGTTTGTTAACATTTCTTTCCGAGGGCCAGGCTGAGCTGCTGTCGCAGAGACGTCTCCGTGTCGTCGATGTGACTGCAGCGGGGTCACGGGGAGCGGCGGCACAGCGCTCTGCCCCGGCCGCCCTCATCCTGGGACACCTGCCGCTGTGAGGGCCTGGAAGTCTGGTCACTGAAATGCCTTGGAATAAAAGTTTGAACCGCACAGCCTGCTTACCGGTGCAAATTTTTCTTGTTTGGTTTGTTTTTTGGTTTGGTTTATTTCCCCTCCCCCCCCCCCCCCCCGTCTTAAATTCTGCAATCCGATTACAACCCTACTTAAATAGAAGGGCTGGAAGCGTACCGGCGCCTGGACTACACCTCCCGTGAGGCAGCGCGCCCGGCTCGCCTCGTCTTTGGGTATAGGGAGCGGGCTGGAGGTCTCGCGAGAATAGGGGCGTGGCCATTTTGGCGTAGGCCCGCGCGCGGGAGATTTTGGCGGGTTGGGGAAGATGGCGCCGGCGGTCGCTGCCCGGCGGGTGCCGAAAGCTGTCACGGACGCCAAACGCGAGAGCCGTCACCTCTGGCTTTGTTTGCTGGCCTTGGGCTTCGACCCGAAATGCCACCGCGACGTGAGACTAGGAAGGTCAGTGCTAGAGAGAGCCGGGGGAGGGCGGAGGCGGGGGCGTCCGAGCAGGGCCCCGGGTCTCACCGGGGAGCGCCAGGCGGGAGCGTCTCGCCATGGCCGCCGAGGGGCCCGGTGCCCTTGGCGACGTGTAGCGTCCGGGAAATGCCCGCAGTGCCGTCGCAGGCCACATCATCTCTGTCGGAAGAAATGAAACCCAGGCATGGTGAGAGTTCCGGCTCCCCCGCTGAGACTTGTGGGGAAGGCGAGGTGAGGGGCTTCCCTAGCGCGTGTTTTGAAGACTTGCCTTGAAAGATAACGCTCTTGCCCGAATTGTTCAGTACCATCGTAGATGATTAGGGGGTTGGAATGGACCTTAAAACATCCCACAGATCCCATCCCCGCCCCCACCATTATGGGCAGGGACATCTCCCACTAGACCAAGTTGCTAAAAGCCTTACCCAGCCTGGCCTCGAACACTGCCACGGTCGGAGCATCCACAGCCTCCCGTTCCAGTGCCTCACTACTGTCACAGTAAAGGTTTTTTCCCTAATTTCTAACCTAAATTTTCCCTCTTTCAACTTTTACCCATTACTCCTTGTTCTGTCGCTACAATTCCTGACGAAGAGTCCCTCTCCAGATTTCCTGTAGGCCCCCTTCAGATACTATAAGGTTGCTATGAGGTCTCCATGCAACCTTCTTTTCTGCAGGCTGGACAGCCCCAACTCTCTCAGTCTTTGTAGGGGAGGTGCTCCAGTCTCTTTTTCAACTTCGTGCCCCTTCTGTGGACTTGCTCCAACAGTTCCATGTCCTTTTTATGTTGGGGGCACCAGAACTTAATGCAGCACTCTAGGTGGGGGTCTCACAAGAGCAGAGCAGAGGGGCAGAATCACCGGTGGCCTTTGACCTGCTGGCCACACTGCTTTTGTTGTAGCCCTGAATTTCACCTGTGTTAAACAGGATGAAAGGTGCATAGTTTTACATAGGAAATAAAGCATTCAATGAATTACTCTGTGATATAACATTGTTTTGTAGTCTTTAGCAGCCAGTAAAAATGCTGTTAATTTGTCACCATAACTACTTCTGATGTGGCTGTTTATTTCTTTATTAGGGACATGTTTGCTAAACCAAACAACAGAGCTTTTACTGTCATTGCCCAGTTCTTGTTTACTAAGCTGGATAAGCGCCGCGCAAAACTAACTTTCAAGTAAGTATTTGGTGTCTGAGGTTTCTGCTATGCCTTCAATTAAGAATACATTTTATACTGCTGCTGGAGGGGAAGGAAGTGGTTTCTTGGGGAATACTGTGGAAGAAGAGCATATGGTCAGAGAATATGTTTCCTTTTGATCATAGCTCAGTCAATCAATTTTGATCAGTCTGAAACCTTGCCTTAATTAGTTGTTTCTGATATTATCTGTTTTGTGGCAACTTTGATATAAACTGTAATAGCTGATAAATAATCTACTTGTCCCATTTATCTTGCTGACCAAACAGAGAATAACATTTCCCATTTATGGATTGTTGCCAGGACCTTCAACATGGCAAGAACCCTGTATTCTTTGATGATTTTCTTTGCATAGCAGAGCTGGTTTAGCTTACACATTTGAAGATGTGGCAGGAGGGAGACTGCTAATATGAAAATGGTCAGGGTTCTGGCCTCTTTTTTTTTTTTATTTTTTTTCCTTCCCTTGTCCTGAGTTAGAAAGAGCTGCAGACAAATCTGTCTCTGAAATAATCTGTAATTAACTTATGGAAAGAAAACATTGTCATTTAACAAACTTTTATCTGTTCTTGGTCTAGGGTATATGCCCCTCATTTTCTGTCTCAGCATCAATAAGAAATCTGTGTCTTAGTCTTGTTTTTATGATGGTTAATTAGGTATCTGAATATTTGAACATGTTTTGAAATTTCTTTTTCTTTTTTTTTTCCTTCTTCTTCTTCATCCTCTTTAAATGAAAAGGCACGCTGGATTAAGAAAGACAGCAAGTCCTAGATTTAGGAAGCAATGCTGTCTGTGGCTTAGAGAAATTGCAGTGAGTATTATGAAGAGTGGAAGTTGATGCTCTACTGGTTTATGTGACCTTACTCTTTTTTTGAGGGCACTGTTTTATATCAGAGTTTTAAATAAGGATTTTTTTAATCAAAGAATTCAGTTTTACCTTGTATATTCTTTCATATAGTTTATCTTGGACTTCTTTGAAGAAAAAATGTTGTCATTGGGGAATTTAGAAGACAGAGACCTACCTAGTTGTGGGTCTTAAAGCTGTTGTGGCTTGCTTTTGGGTAACAGTGTGTGATTAAATGGAAGTCTAGAGAGTCCCTTAGCCCTGGGTGAGAATAACTTCCTTCGGCTTGAGGGCTGTTTGTTTAAGTTGCCTGGGAAAGCATTTTCTACTGTGAAAGCTGATTCGCATGCATGAAAAACTATTGATAGTATTTTCTTGTATATGGGGAAAGGGACTAAAATGTAAGGCAAGCTTTTTAAAGATGAAGCAAAACTGATCACTTCAGGTATCATTACTTATTATGTTGCTTTCTTATGCTGCCTGTGTTTTAATGATTATTCTAGAAATCTTGTCTTTATGTACTGCAATACTTCTGGATTTTAGTAATAGTGGATGAGGTGAAAGCCAATGATGCAATATCTTTAGATATGGTTAAGGTACTCTGATTCTTGACTTCAGTAGAAAATATGAAAGAAAACTTCAAAGTGTTTTCAAAGATAGGGATTATGAATTAGGAATGAGGAAGGCACCAATTTCTAACATTTATGCAGCACTGACTTCAGTCTTTGCATTGAAACTGTCTTGTGTACAGAATTTGGTGGGGTGTTGGGAATATTGAAAAAAGCTTTATTCTCTTCTGACTACAGTAGGTGTCAACTGTGGTGGCAAAGTCATTTAGCTTTGCATCAGGCTCACTAGTGGGTAATTGCAGCATTTTGGTATGCAGCCAAGTCTTTGAAAGCTGTTGTTGATGCTTTACTTCTTAGATTAGTTTTGTGTTTAAAATGATTGTACTTTTCTAGAGTCAAAAGGAAAGAGGTTTTCCACGAATTACTCCTTCCACACTGATTTGTCCTGGTGGTGCTAGATTTATTCACATGGCATACTGTTTTGCAAGATATGTATTGATTGAGGACATGAAAAAGCTTTCTGTAGGTAAGCTGTATGGGACAATACCAATGCTTCATTTGTAATGTTTGTGAATCTATCATGTCTTTAATGTATGACAGGAGCTTTAAGTCGTTCTTAGTTGGCTGCTCAGGTCATTAGAGCTACTGCTGATAGAACAGTGCAGATGGTTTTGCTCTATTGTGTTATGGGTCTAGTTCCAGGGTTCACCTGGGCAATGCTCTGCACCATTACCCACATAAGCAATGGTTTGGTCCAAAAGTATTGGACTGCTGTACTGTTTTCTTTCTTGGAACTTGAGGAATTCTGAAGGATCAGATCTGTCTATTTCAGACATCTTGTATTATTGTAACCTAAAGAATATAGAAAGGGAGTGAGAGTGAGGGAGTGAAGGTGTATAGAACAGAAAAAAATGGCAAAAGAGGCAGTACACTGCATGTTCTATTTCAGTCCAGGTAGAAATGAGCATCTTGATTTGTGATTCTTGCAGTTTGATCTAGGTAGATTAGGAAGTTATCCACGTGTTAAAAGCAAATAATGTAGTCCAAACACTGACTTCTATTTAGGCACTGGTATACCTTTTGCTGAAGCTGTAAAGCGGAGACCTAAGGACATGTACATAGCAAGAGCAAGACATAGAGTTGCATACAGTAAACTGCTGCAAATTCTTCAAAGGCAAGACTTCGTTATTCAAGAATATGGGAAAAAAGCACGGTAAGTAATGCGTTAAAAGAAAGTGACTTTTCATAAAAGCTGACTTACGTGTATGTGTTTTTAAAAGGATTTGAGAAGTCTTTATATGCTTTACATCATGCGTTCTGTTGAATTTCTTCCATATTTTCCCCCTTTACCTTCTTTCATTGACAATTGTACTGCTTGTAGATCTTCTGTGAAGCGTAGTAGTCTAAAGAAATTAATCATTTAGAAGATGCTGTGTGTTGCCTGGGCATTAAAATGGTCAGGGAATTCTACATGTATAGCAGTATGATTTCTTTTGAAGGGTCTTATCTTAAAATATAACATTCTCAGGATGAAACATTTGGTTTTGTTTAGTCACTGCGAGACACATTTTATTTACTTAAACCTTAATTCTTTCACCAAAAGTATGCTATTCTTAGCTCTTGTTTATGGCAAACATTCCCAGCTTGAGAAATATCAAGAGCTGGAACTCTCTATGCAGGCATAGAGCTATGTATCAGCAGAATTTGCAGAATTTGTGTGGGATAGTTTACATGACTAGAGCACTGTCATGGAGAGTTGTGAATTGTTCAGTAAATGGCAGAAAAGGGCGAGGAGTTGCACTGTAAGTAAAAGAGCAGTGTCAGTGCATGTAATGTAGCTCTATACAAGAGGACCGGTCATGTTTCACGCTGTTTGATGCGGGTTTAGCATCCAGGGAGACTTCATGGTGGGTTTCTGCTGGCCCTGATTCTTGTAGAAGACTGCAGCTTATCCTAGTATTTGCTAGGAACGTAGTTCAGTGGTGCATTAGCAGTTTAGGGAGCGGGAGTACCTAGAGAATGACTTCACAATGCAGTCACTGAGTGTGCTGAATAGAGTGGTGGTGCTCTTTTGACCTCACTGTGTAAATAAGAGAAACTTCTCTGGAGATGTTACAGGGCTCTTACGGTTGCTGCAGCCAAGACTGTAGAACTTCAAATCCAAAGGAATGTGAGGAAGACAAGAGGAAAACTAATGACGCTGGCCTTTTCATTTGAGTGTATTTCCACTGGCCCAGGCAACTGTAGGAGGTATCTCGTGGAAAGCAGGAAAGCTCAAGAGTGATAGGATACTTTCAGAGATCCATGCTGAAGCTCATGTGTGTTCCATCTCCTTAAGTCAAAAAAGAAACAGGTGTAAGAAAGAACCAGCCTGATTAGGACAGTGTAGCAAGATATGGAGTACAGAAAAGGGAACTGACTCCAAGACACAAATACAGAAATATTTCTCAGGTGTGCAGTGATGTAGCTAGGAAGGCCAAAGTTCAGCTAAAGCTCTAAGAGCCTGGTAAGAGCTTGAAAAAAGAATCCCATAGTGTGTTGTTAGGAAGTGGAAGTACATGGAGGATTTAGATCTGCATCTGAACCAAATGGTAACTTTCAAGTCTCACAGGCTAGAATACCCAGTTTGTACTTTGCCTCAGGCTACATGGGTAAGATCGCTGGACCAGTCTCTGTTGCAAGAAGCAATGGTGAAAGAAGCAAAGGTTTCACTGCTTTCATCCAAGAGTACACAGATACTTACCTGGCATAATTTCAGACTGATATCCTTGGAAATACAGAAGGCTAGTTAAAGGGGTGAGCCCAAAGGGTGATAGTGCCTTGAAGTTGTAACTGGTCTATGAGTGGAGTTCCTCTGGGGTTGATGCTGTGTCCTCACAAGGGATACGGATGACATGCTTGCATACAAACCCACCAAACTTGCAGATGGTGCCAAACGGTGAGGAAGGAAGATACACTGCAATGGGGAAGCATATCAAAGACAGACCATGCTGGGTCTGGGGACTTGTACAGCAAAAATTTAATGGGGTTTAACAAAGACCAGTGTGCGATCCTGCATCTGAGAGAGAATAGTCTCCAACAGCAGCGCAGGTTTGTGGATGATCAGCTGGGGACTAGCTCTGCTAAGAAGAATCAGAGGTGAGAGTAGTGTGGGGCTGCAAGTTGAGCATGAGTCAGCAGTGTGTCCTGGTAACCAAGACCAGCAGCCTATCATGCTGCATGGAATGAGCGCTGGTCAGGAAATGGTGGGCAATTGTATTATGCATCACTCATTTTTCTTCAGTTTTACTCTTCTCTTTCTCCTTTTCATCTGTGTTAGAATATTTTTATTTCAGCTGTTAAACTGTTCTTACCCCATAAACTTCACAGTTTTTCAGATTCTTCCTATTCTACGGGAGGTGGGGAGTGAGTGAGCAGCTGTGTGGTACTTAGTTGCTGGCTGGGGCTGACA
This sequence comes from Corvus hawaiiensis, assembly GCF_020740725.1. Taxonomy (NCBI): domain Eukaryota; kingdom Metazoa; phylum Chordata; class Aves; order Passeriformes; family Corvidae; genus Corvus; species Corvus hawaiiensis. Next base: position 59,736,023 of record NC_063255.1, read on the forward strand.
ATTCTAATGCCACATGTAGAATACTGTGTTCAGTTTTGATCAGCCCACTTGAAGAGAAAGAGTGAAAGATGGGAAAGATACTAGCAGAGAACTGCAATGGATTAGAGCGTTGCAGAGTGTGAAATGTATGAGTAAAAGCTGGAGAAGTTTGATTTGCTTAGCCTGAAAAAGGCAATGCTAGGGGTTTAATCACAGTTTCAGTGTCTAAAAAGTAGTTGTGGAGAACATGGAGGTACTCTTCACAAGGATGTATTGTGACAGGACAAGGCAGTGGGCCCAAGGTGTTTAGGGGAAACCTCCATCTGGATTTAAAAAAATCTCTTGTGAGAACAATTAAACCGACAAAGGTTGCCCTCAGAAGTGGAATCTCAAGGTTCCTGGAAATATTCAAGACTTGGTTTGATCGAGACTAGGCGTAGCATAATTAAAGGCTCTGCTTTCAATGGAAGGCTCAAAAATACAATTTCCAAAGGTCAAAGTCTCCTAAATTTCTCTGATTTCTGTAATTCTATGTCTCCTATGACCTTGTTTGGGAAATATTACTGCTGTTTACCATTTGAGGGATACCCTTCAAAAGTGTAATTATTTATAGGTTTTTTTCATTCTTGACAAGTCATGGGAGCTCTGAAGATCCTTTTGAATGCAGCATGATTCAGGCACCCAGTGTTTCTGAAAATCAGACTACTATGCTTTTACGTGCTGAAAACGTCAATGAAAGCACTTTGACAAAAGAACTTCTGTGGTCCAGCTGCTTGTACTCCTGTTCTCTGGTCTTCTGAAAGTGAAGGATTTGGATACTGTACAGTTGCTCAATATGTTTGTAGTTCATGCTGATAATAGACATTTCTAGTAACTTAATTATTATTGCTGGGTATAATAACTGCCTCAGTATGCAGATTGGGAAAGAATGAGCATGATCGGTTCATGACTGTAAGCAATTCTGATAAGCTTGTTCTAGCTTTTAAATTTTTCCCTAGGGTTTTAATTAGAGAAATACAACGGACAAAGTCTGAATATGCAGTCATGCGGAAGCGGTCTCACAGGTAAGTGTTTTTCCTTGTAACTAGGTTAGGATATATGAAGTAGATTGCACGCTCAGTTTTATGAAATGTGAACTATAATTTCACAGTAGTCCGCTTGAACTTTTGTTTTGCATATGCATACAGGATGAAACAAAATGACCGAAACAAAAATGACACAACTGACAGAATTCAGAAGGTGAGCATTTTGTTCGTGCTGTGGCAGCATGTTGAATTCTAACGTTTCTGCAACACCTACTGTCAGTCAGATACTGTTATTTGCACTTGTCTACCTGTGATTATGCTAGCATTTCATCTGCCTTCATGCTGTTTTGATGCTCTGTCATTATAGGTATTATGGCAAATGTTTTAACACAGTGTTTTTGTCCTTTTCTGTTAAGGTCCGCAGTATGTGGACACTTATAGCGGAAATGCTTACATCTCTGAAAAAGGAAAAGGCAGTTGTGGATTCTGTACTTGAAGACTGTGCTCATCCATGTATTTTAGATGGCACTGATGTAGTTTTGCGTGTTCCAGGGTTGTTGACTTACAGAGTTGAAAGTGACATACATGGAGTAAGTGGTTTTTATCCTTCTTGCTAAATTGGTAAGCTGCTTTTATTTAGTCCCCATTAGGATGCAATTAAATACCTTAAAAAATTAAACAAATACATAATGGATTATTAGAGATGATTGCTAAAGGATGCATAAAATATGTCTAATTCACATACAGAAATTTCTTATGCTTATAATGCTGTTTTGTATTTGTTATGTCTAAGACATTAACTTTTTCAGTTTGGTAATTACATTGGTAAGTCTGCCTAATTAGCGCTTTGACTTTTTTGTTGTTTAGACATTAAACCTATTTTGACTTGTTTAACCAGTGCTTCAAGTAATTGGCTTTTGTTACCGTTGTGTTGCCTATGGTGTTCAGTTATGACATTGGTGTTGTTTGTGCCGTATCTTTTGGGGCTGTGGTCAAACAGACTACTTCATTGGTTGATGTTGCTTTAACCTAGAATATATTTTTTAAAAAAATGAAACAATAATGAACTGAATCTAAGTATAATGTATACCGTGTCCTGGTTCTGACTACAGAAGACATAACTGTCTGATATGGGTACTGTTCACTATTTATTTTTTTTCCTTGCTTGCTCTACTTCAAGTTTTGTACAGGAAATTTATATGAAGATGGAAAACTGAATTTCCTGACAGTTATTCAGTTGTTAAATGAAGCCCTGAGAATGTTGAGAGATGAACACTGTCCATGCGAATTAAAAGAACTTCACAGAATTAAAGCCATGGTTGCATACTGCAAGAAACTACTACAGGACTTGAACTCAAAGAGGTAATTGTTGGGAAATTTTCTCTGATTGTTTGTTCTTAAATGGTAGGATCATGTCTACTGGAGTCTTTTTTAGAAAAAACATGTTGGTTCAGTGTATTTCTTGTGTCTCTGGGAAAATTAGCATTTGTTTTTAATTACTTATCTAACTTTTTATTGGGATTCTTCTCTAGGTAGCTTCAGCTTTTTGCCTTTGTTTCATTAATATTTTAGTCTTTGTTCTGGGGTACCTAATTTGCTAGTTGATCTGAATTTTGCTTTTTTTTTTTTTTTGGTCTTGTTGCATTAATAAGTTCTGAGATTTTTAAAACTTTTATCTGTAACTGGTTTAGAGAAATTTAAGGTGTGTATCTCACTTGAGTATATGTTTTAGTGTAGTTCTTCCAATTCTGCTGTAAGAAACTTGAAGACTACCTAGCAGCAGCTTTTTTGGTTGTGAATTTCAGTTAGTTCGTAGTGCATGCACAAATGCATGAATAAATTGATATGTGTCAAAGGTCTGTCAGGGTACGTGGGAAACATAATACTTGCCCTCTTTATGTAGAATTGTTACCTCTACTGACAGATGTCTTCATTTTCTATGTTTATATGTTACAGTCTAAGAAATGTGCAACAGTGTTGTGAGCAAAAGCGTCAGTCTATTTCCAGAAAACAGGAAATCTGGGAATCGAAGTGGGAAACTATTCTTGGCCAGTGTCCTTCTAATTTAATCTTTAGAGATTATCTAGTAAGTAGTATTCTTTTTATCTGATTCTGGGGAAAAGGGCGAAGGTGAGAGAGGATTTAGGTCTAAACTGGTGCGTTCTGTTGCAACACTTCAGCTTTATTTGTAAGGTTAGGGAACTCACATAGTGCAGCATATCTGATTATGCTTTAAGAAGTAGTCTTTCTTAAAGAGGATACATTTGACTATATGATACCTGATGTATTCACTGAAGATATGGGATGGAACGATCTTGTAAAGATGGTAGATCAGCATAAGGGTGAGCAGATTGGTTTTTGTTTTGTCTCTCTCCATCCCCCTGTGGAAGCTGAGGTTTGTTCAGTTAGGAACATTTGCTGATTTCTGTTTTCCCCTTTTAAAGTGATGTACTTGATGAATGAACAGTAATTTCCATTCTGATGCTCACATTGACGGAGGTTGTACCCATTGTGTAGCTATCCAGCAGAGAGAGGAGAAACTTCTTGTTGCATCTGATGGCTGGTTTGCAGAAAAGCTGTTTTAGATAACTGTTAATTGCTGTTGATAAACTGACTTTTTCTGCCTGCTTGTGTAACTTTTTTTGTCCTTTTGAAAGGAACCTGCTTTGCCACTCCAGTCTTTTAGTTCTTCAGATGAAGATGAAGACACTATCTGCTGTCAATCATTTGCAGGTTGGTGAACAGGAGAAGCTTCTTTTCCTTCTCCCCCAGTGCCACAATTGTTAAAAGTTACATGGAGTCCAAAAGGCTCTCTTCTTGCATTTGCAGATGGTCTTTGATAGTCTGTGATAATAGATTCTGAATGACTTGTGACCAAAACTGCCTTGCATTTTTCAACTTTGTAGTATTGGACATTCTCTGAAGCTTGGCAAAAACCCAGTGCTGAGCTGTTTGATATTTTGTTGTTCTTGCACAAAGGATGTTGAGACAGATGTCCGTGTACAGAGATTCATTCACAGATTCTAGAGAATACATTCAGTCTAACGGTAAAGGTTACTTCGGGTTGGAGGAGTAAAAAAGAGAGAAAGAAGGTAAAACTTCCCATTGACTATCTAGGAAAAGAAGTTGAAGGTGTCCCCCCAGGTAGCTACCTTTCTCTGGTGCATTCTGAAATACTTAATTCTTTAGTAACTGTGCCATTTGATCAGGATCTCACTTGATCTGTGTTGGTTGCATTCAGTCATTAGGTTAATAGTGTTGATCAGAGCTGACTTTGACCAGGCTTGGTTGTTGCACCATGCTAAGTGGCTGATGATCTGATGATATTTTACTGGGTGGTTCTTATTGACTGAGTGCTGAGTGTCACTAGTATAGAGTTCTAAGTTAAAAGCTACAAAACAAGGGGGAAGACTGCTTCAATCATGTCATTTGCAGTCCCTTTTAGGAAAAATTGCATAGCAGAGCTGTATTGGAATTTCAAGATTCAAAACGGTGGTGAGAAGATCCTTTTGGTTGTAAAGGTGAAAGTACTCAGCAGTCTGAGTGTATGTGGGTATAAGGCTAGAAGCTGCAGAGGAAAGACGCAGAATTGGAAATGGAACATAGTTTGCCTTAAAAATTTGAAAGATTGAAGCACTGTACTATGATGCTGTGAGCTGGTAGTATCAGAAAGCTTGAGACAAATTGGTATCTGTGACATTTTCTCTACATCGGAGAATCCAGCCACTAAGAAAACTAACTTCTGCCTGGTTATAAGGTCAACTCCAAAAACAAAATATTGACCTCACCTAACTACTGGAAGTGAACCTGGATTTTTGATGTGTTGTTGAGATGAATGTGACAGGAAATGCCATTTGTCCTTGCAGAAGCTGAAATTTAGGATTAGTAGAGATCTACTGAGGTTAATGGCTGTTTATTCAAGATGTGCCAAAGTTAGCGCAATGTTCTAGACAGTCCGTGACAGAGGTATGTGTACCTCTAGTAATGTTCAAAACATTTACTTCTGTAACATATGCTTATGCAAAGCTTTGCCTTGCTTGGACTGAGGCAGCAAGAGGGATGAGTATATCTAGAGAGATATTTATTGATTAATGCAGTTGAGGTAGAGGTGGGTGGAACTGTGCTTTGTGGAATCAATGTGCCACACAATTGATGTATGTGGAGAGGAGGGGATAATGATGTTGTGGCTAGGACTGTAGTTTGGAGGAAGGTGGAAAGTCTGATTGATATGTGCAGGGCAGCAGATGAATCATGCTTCTTGAACATGTGTTCAGGAACAACAGAAAGGGGTGCTGGCTGCTAGCGGCATCTGTGGCTACAGGTACTGCCTGAGCAAAAGGATTGGTAACACTGTCCTGTTTATGTATTAATTTCTTTTTCTTGAAGTGTTCATAAAGTCCATCCAGTGAGTAGTCTACAGAAGTAGTGTGAGTCAGCTGTGTCACATGGAAAGCCTAAGTGAAGAAAACGGAAGCAATAATAAAATTTCTGCGTTGCTTTCACAGATAATTATGACTCTTGTCATGAAGAAAGCCATGGGAAAGATGATGGGGCTTTGGAAACCATGATGGATACAACATTAGTACCCTCAAGATGGTATGCTTAATGAGAAATTGATAAAGAAGCAATAGAAAAATTAGAAGTTTACATGTTGGACTTGAATATTTTTCATCTCTTGAGTCGTGGCGGAATATTTCAGTAGCCCACTCCTTATGTAACAACTACGTGATTTAGCAAGATAGTCCTAAAGTAACTGCTGCTTTCTCCAGCTGAGAACAGATTGATCTGCTGGTTGCTGCTGAATAGGATAAATATCAGCCAAATTGCAAGGTTTTTTCCTTGATTTTTAACTATATTCTGAGATTCAAGAGACAGGTGGAGAGAAATTTTTGTTTCTCAGGCTAAACTTTCTCTACAAGACTTTTTTCATTACTCTTCTTTACAGTCACACTGTACTGTAGCTACTCTTCCTTACAGTACCAGCAAAGGACAGAGCACAGAACAATGGTATTCTAGAAAGTTTTTTCCCTTTTGTCATTTGTTTAGTCCAGGAATATTTCATGACCTTTTGAATAATGATGTCTTTCATAATATGACTCATACAGATGCTTGAAAGTTGCCTACTAAGAGATCAAGGGAGTTAGCAAAGGAATGCTGTCCATTCTTAGACATCAGTAGATGTAGTTGCGTGTAAGTCTCAGAGACTGTCAAAGTAATCAACAATTCTGGATTTCTTTCAGTGACTTCATGCACCATGGAGATTTGTTTGCTTATGAGGCGACAGACAGGTAACATCAAAAACATTTTTAGGTGTGCTTTTCCTAACAAGTGAGGACCGTGCATTTTTGAGAGCTATGCAGTTAGCACTAAAGTTACCAGAAGTGATAAGGCTAAATTTTTTGGTAGCCAGGTGATTGTTAAATATCAACAAGTTTATATAGGAACAGACCTGTGGATGCCAGAAATGGTTCAGACAAAGACGACATAGAAAAAAGAATGTTGTCAAGTCTGCAGAAGACTTTCCAGTTATCTTTTATTGCAGAATGCAGAACATTTGTTTACAAATATATTGAAAAATCCCTTCTTTTTACCTGTGTGATAATCAATGGCAGAGTTTATTAATTTATTATTTTTGGGAGGCTGATACACAACTAGGGCTAAATCTGCTCTAATTGTCACATTGTTCTCCCTATAGTAAAATTGCTTTCTGATGACCGGGACGAATTGAGGGAAATCGTAACGGACAGATACGGAGCACACAATATGTAACAGCCTTCTAAAATTTGCATTTCAATTGTTTGTCTCTAATATTGTTGGTTTTTTTGTTGTCATGTCTCTTCCTCTCTCCCTCGTTGAGAAGCTCATCAGTGCTGCCGTTGCCGGAAGCATTTGAAAACAGAGACCTGTTAATTGAAAATGTAACTTTCTATCTTTGATATAAATTAAACTTAAAACATGTCCTTTTTATATTGGTTGAAGCTCAGACTTTGTGGGAGAGTGTTGTGGGGCTTCAGCTTGTTTTGTGGGTGGTTTTTTGTTGTTTTTTGAGCAATATTTTTACACATTTGAGTTAGTATGGCAAAATTGTAAAAGCTAACTCTTCAGTGACTTCGTTAAGCTTTAGGAAAGGACAGTAGGAAGTAGGTGCCCTGGTATCTGACTTCTGTATAACATACAGTGTGTGACTGATTCACTGCTTGCTGAAACAGTCTTTGATGTGAGCAGTGGTCAGATTTTGTTTCTTTAAGTTGTATATGGAATTTAAGGGTTAAAATGTGTAAAAGCAGCTTGGATGCACAGTTTTCCATTGCACAGCTCTTTACTGTACTGTGATCAAGGTAGTTGCAAATAAGTTGTCCATGTTGTGTGTAACACCTATCCTAGTTGCTACTTAGGTCCTACTTTGAATACAGTTGTAAAAATATTTTCTATTTCGTTAGAATTCAAGACTGAAATATTTTTGTTGACTAAACACTGGGGCTGTTGCAGTTCAGAATTTTTGCAGCAGTTCATGCTAATATCCTTGCTTGATTTTAAAACTACTAATAATTCCTGTGTATTCCTGTAGAACTCACATACTGAAACTTGTGTGAGAAATAAGAAACCTGTGCCTCCAAAAATCTTAAAACATGGAAAGGAAGAATTTCCCACTTCAGAAATGGAGGAGAATGCAGGTGAAGATGGTATCCAGCCAAAGTCTTCTGTGAAAAAAGAAGACCTTCTTGAGAAAGCCAGAGATGAACTTGCAGAAGAGGTTGGGACATAATTTCTTTGTTTTTAAGTAAATGATCACTAAGTTCAGAGAACAAATCACTAATTATATAAAAAAATGTCTCTTGTAATCCACATACATTGAAAGTTACCTTTTTCTGCTAGATAGTTTTCAGAGTCACGGATTTTTACAGTGGATTCATGAAGTACACACTGAAGGTGTGGAGTTTGTTCAGGTATCATGCTTAAAAACCATGGTGAAGTGAATAGTATGTTCAGTAGAATCATGTACTTCACTCTGTGAAGTACACTCATATATTCAGAAACAAAAAGAACTGTTGAATTCTGAAGTTATACAGGTTAAGTATTTAACAGGGACTTGGGAATTTTAAGCAGGAATGTAAGTAATTTTTCTTTTAGGTATTTTATTTAAGATTTGACTGACAAATTCCTTCACAGGAGTTACTGTCAAATGTGCCACATCTTATTTTGGAAAGTAAATTGCATTTTTCATTGAAATGATAGTTACTTTTCATCTGCTAAAATTTTTGATTTATATGAATATCTCTCTAGTCTTCATGCTTATGCAGTTCTTGGCTAATATCTTAAATATATTCTATCTGAGGACACTTTCTTATTTGAAAGGTGGATTCATAGATGATGAGTGAACTGAGAATTGAATTCTGATTTCAGTCCCTTACCTTCATTTTGTGTTTGTAGGATACTATGGTCATTATGAACCTAAGCAGTAAATAAGAGAAAAGTTAGGATATTCCAAATTCTCCACATGATTTGGAGAATGAGATTTATTTTTAACCATAACTGACAGAAATGAAGAGGTTATAATTTTGCTTTCTCAGAATTTGCCATTCTCTAACATCCCACAGGTTGCAAAGTCAGTGATGTCTGAGTCACCTGACAGTGGTGAAGAAAAAGGAATATCACTTGAGCGTCTCATTAGCTCACTGTCTTTTAACCCATTTTTAACAAGGAAACAAATACCTCGAACTCCAGAAGTTCTGCGTAAGTTTGAAACTGTTTTTGTAATGCTCATTGATAAAAAATGTGGTTACTTCATTGGCATGTCACACAAGAAGAAAAAGATCATTATTTCAGTGATGTTGCATGTTTTTTTAATGGCTCACTCTAACACAACACAGTAGACCTAATAAGATGTGAATATTCTGAATTCTATTTAAGAGATCTTTTTCTTACGTAGAATCCCCTTTGTGTTGAGGAAACATAAATGATATAAACCAGCTATACCTATTCCCGCTTGGATTGCTTATGTCACTGAGGGGACGGAATAAAACTAGACTGATTTGAAGGTACTAAAATTTTACCTTGGTTTGTTCCATTTAGTTACTGAAATTAGAAGCTCGTGGAGAAAAGCTATTCAGACTGAGGGCTCATTAGACAAAGATCTGTCCCCAACAGAAGTGGTGACAGAAAAATCTTCCATGGATGGTACACCCAGTATGCAGGAGAACTCTACCTTTGTGTTCTCTGAACCTGCATCTCCTGTATCTGACTTTGATCCTCCCGTGTCAGAAAAGAAGTCTCAATTAAGTTCTACAGAATCTCATCCTCACGAGCAGGTAAGCATAAGTCGTAGATTTGAATCTTCAGATTCAAAACTATCTGGAATTCAAGAAAGTGAGAGAACTGAATCAGAAGAACTAGGTTGTTCTGCTTTGAGTGGAAGTTCTGTAGAAGATCTAAGCCAGACTTTTCACAATGAAGAGAAGAGCATGAATATTCCAGAGAGTTGTTTGAAAAGTGGTAGAAGAACAAATACACTACCTTCAGAGCACTGTCGCAGTTTTCTAATGGATGAGGTGCTGTGCTGGAATGTATCTTCATTAAATTCTGTCAGTCATGAAACTACTGACGTGGGGATACTGGATGAGACATTTCCAGAATGTGATAGCATGGATCTCAGCATATCTTCAAGCTCAAACTCCATTTCTTATACAATAGACAGTGCAAATATAACAGATGTCTTGGAAAATGATGAGGATATTAAAAAATCAGACCTGGATATACAGTCCCTATCCAACTCACCTGAAGTGCTAAAAAAGACTACATCTGAAAGTGAAGAGGAGCTGCATCAAACACATAACAAAGACGAATCTGAAAGATATGCATTTGAACTATCTCCTATACCAGAAGAAGAAGAGGAAAATGGTGATGATCCTTACAGGGATGAAGGACTTACCAAGATGCTATTGCCAAACTCTCCTAATGGAAGCAAATACTCTCTGTCATCTTCGCTGGTATCCTGTCAAGAGATGGAGGAGATGCCATCTTGGGTACATGAAGTCCCATGAGACTTACTACATAAATTGGAGGGTAAGTGTCTGTGTTTTTTATGCATCAAGATTTTGTCCATTCTGTCACTGGCTATACTGTGATGAATAACCTTCTCTGAGGAGTTGAACTGTGCTGTGGAAGTCAAGGGAAACAAATTATTTGTATGCTTATTCCTCATAGAAGATGAGACATTAAAAAAAAGGAAACATGCTTTTTTTAGTTCTATAGTTCTATCAGCATCTTTCAAATATGAGAAAAGATGTTCATCTGACTTTCTGCCATAATCTACAGCTGTTTAAAAAAAAAAAAAAAAGCGTCAAGGTGCATTAACTGCAATCTGCAGTTAGATTTTGAATAATCTGGAGTTAGATTTTGAGAATTCACAAAGATAGTTTGAAGTTTTGTGTTTACTCTGAACAAATTTGGCTATTTAGAAATGTGTCATAGGTCATTGGAACTTTTGTTGAGTTGGTTAAGCTGTTGATAGAACTATCCTGCATTCCAGCCTACCTATCCCCTTACCCCATTTCCAACATAAGTGTCAATTGTTTAACCAGTAGTGCAGTGTTTAGTTACATGTGAGGTTAAACTACTGAAATGCATTAATAAAAATGAACTAGTAATGGAGGACTTCCATGAAAACAGATGGTATGCAGGGATGTGATGAGGCTGGCCACAGCCCACTTGGAATTGAGTCTGGCAAGGGATATCAGTGATGAGTACATCAGCAGGAAAAGGAAGATTAGGGAAAGTGTGGGGCCACTGTTGGAGCAGACAGGTGTCCTGATGATGCAAGACACAGTGAAGGTGGAATTAGTGAATGCCTTCTTTGTCTTAGTCTTTACTGCAGAGGCCATTCTTCAGGAATCCCAGACCTCAGAGGTAAGAGAGTAAGGCTGGAGAAAGGAAGATTTGCCCCTGGTTGTAGAGGGTTGAGTTAGGGGTCAGCTAGACAGACTTAACACCCATAAATCCATGGGCTCCAATGGGACGCATCCACAGGTGCCGAGAGAGCTGGCAGTTATTGTTGCTAAGCCATTCTCCATCATCCTTGAGAAATGGAGAACAGGAGGTGCCTGGTGACTGGAGGAAAGCCAACGTTACACACACCTTCAAAAAGGGCAACATGGAGGACCCAGGAAACTACTGGCCTGTCAGCCTCACCTTCAGCCCTGGAAAGACAATGGAACAGATAGTTCTGGAGGTCATCACCAAGCATACAGAAGAAATATAGGTCATCAGGAATAGTCAAGGTGGATTCACCAAGTAGTCAGGATGGCCACTGGGAGTAGACAGGTGGAAATCATACTTTACCAATAGCCTTCTGTGATGACATGGCAGGATGGGTTGGCTAGGGGAGAGCAGTGGATATTGTCTACTGTTAAAAGAAACTTCCCAGTCTGGCCATCCATGAGACTCTCTGGCAGTGACATTCCCAATGTCAGAGACTTTCACTGCTGGTAGTGAAGCCCCTTCACAGTTGGTGACTCCAGTGAGCTGATGGGTGCCCTGCTTGACTCCTTACACAGCCCACAATCACCTACAGTCAGACCAGGTTTCCTTACAGGTTCTACCCCAGGTTTCCCATAGCAGTGTCTCAGATGTCTCAGCCCATAAAGCCATTTATTCATGGCACAGTAACACAGAAACAGCTTGAGCTGGTGCCTCTGAGCAGGACCCCAGCAAAGGAACCCCAGATCTTTTACACCCTCAGTCTCCCCACATGGAAGTCTTGCCCTTCCTCCTGAGTCTTCAGCTTCTGTACCCACTTTCTGTATCCATCCACCTAGCTGGTGTCACCAGTCTTCATCTCCTTTGTTATCCAAAAGGCTGGCAATTCCCAGCTCCTGATGTGCCTGTCATTGTCCATTCAGCTGGCTGCTGTCATCCATCTTCATGCCCCTTGTTATCCTAAAATTTGGCAGTTCACAACCTCTTGTCTCAGGCTCCCACCCAGAGCTCAGTTTACATCTCAATCTGAAGTTTGCCTGTCCAGCTGCCTGGATTAGATGGTATCAACACTACCTTAATTTCAGCGAGGCTTTTGGCACTGTTTCCCATAACATCCTTGCAGGTAAGCTCAGGAGATGTGGGTTAGAGGAATGGACAGTGAGGTGAATCAAGAACTGGCTGAAGGCAGAGCTCAGAGGGTTGTCATCAGTGGAGCAGAGTCCAGCTGGAGGCCTGCAGTCAGTGGTGTTCTCCAGGGATCAATACTAGGACCAATCTTCCTGAACTTGTTTATCAAAAACCTGGAGGAAGGGGAACTGGGGGGAGTGGCTGACCCACCTGAAGGCTCTGCTGCCATTCTGTGGGACCTGGATCAGCTGGAGGGTTGGGCAGAGAGAAACCTGATGAGGCTCAACAAGGGCAAGTGTCAGGTCCTGCACCTGGGGAGGAGCAGCCCCAAGTGCCAGCACAGGCTGGGGCTGACCTCCTACAGAGCAGCCCTGTGGAGAAGGACCTGGGACTCTGGGTGGATCACAGGCTGTCCAGGAGGGCCAATGTCATCCTGGGGTGCATGGGGAAGAGTGTGGCCAGCAGGTCGAGGGAGGTGATCCTCCCCCTCTACTCGGCCCTAGTGAGGCCACACCTGGAGTTCTGTGTGCAGTTCTGGGCTCCTCAGCACAAGAGAGACAAGGAGTTACTGGAGAGGGTCGAGTGGAGGGCCACAAGGATGATCAGGGGTCTGGAGCATCTCTCTTATGAGGAGAGACCATGGGAGCTGGGCCTGTTTAGTCTGGAGAAGACTGAGAGGGGATCTCATCAATACATACAAATATCTCAAAGGTGGGTGTCAGGAGGAGAGTGCCAGACTTCAGTGCTGCCCAAAGAAGAGACAAGAAGCTGTGGCCATAAACTAAAGGACAAGAAGTTCCACCATAACATGAGGCAGAACTTCTTCACACTGAGGGTGGCAGAGCACTGGGACAGGGTGCTTGGGGAGGTTGTGGAGTTTTCGCTTTCTGGAGACATTCAAAACCCACCTGGACATGTTTCTGTGTTACCTCCTTTAGGTGACCCTGCCTTGGCAGGGGCGTTGGACTGGATGATCTCCAGAGGTCCTGTCCAATCCTAATTATTCTGTGATTTAATGAAATACTTGGAATTTAATATTAACTAGTCTCAAATTTATTATAAACTAGTCTCAAGGAGTAGTAAGATTTATATTTTGTGCAAGCTTGCTGCAATATAGGTTTCATTTAAAACTGTAGCTGTATTGGTAGCAATTGATTGGAGCACTTAACAAAATTAGAGTACCATTTCATATATACTTTATTAATACACGTGAAACAACTTCAGTATTTCTGTCTAATAGTTGAATGTTATAGAGTGCAAACTAGTATGTTTTCTCTTTCAGATAACAGTTGAGTTAGAAGCTGGGCACAAAGGAACTTTCATCAGGACGGAATTTGTAAAGCAGCAGCGTAACCATAGCAGTGCATTTATGGGTCACTTGACTGTGTAGCATCTTCTCCAAGCATTGTCTGTATTTGAAAGTTGCACTCCTTTTGGTGGGGACAGTATTCCAGTCTCCTTAAGGAGTATAAGAATGTCAGTTGCCTGCTCTGGCGCTGCCGTTTTCATCTCATCCACAGTGGCCTTCTATGTACAGCATATCATTTATATACAGAACTATATATATATTTTAAGCATATTTTAAACAGCATATGTTGAGTAAATGGCATAACCCCAGAAAAAGCAAACAATGAAATGTCAAAGGAGAAATAATGAAATCTGTTAATTTGCTCCTAATCTACACCTCATACCCCTCCCCAACCCTTGATCCAACAGATTGAATTTTTACTTGGTGCTCTACATTCCATTGCATTAATCTCTTTCTGAGACTTCTGGTCTATATTGCCATCAATTCTACCTATTGATAGAGGCTGTTCCTTTTTTCTAAACTTCACTGGAGTGCATATTTCTTTAGCTGTATTACCGAGTAAATGCTTTACACTAAAGATATAAAAATCTATTCCTTGTGGTAGTGTTAATGCTACTTGATTTTAACAACTGACGTGCACTTACTGCGTTGTGATGTAATAGAGCCTGTGATAAGGTGAGAAAGTAAAAGTTGAGATTCCAGGAGGTAAACTACTTGTTATAAAAGTACTGGCTCCTAGCCTAATGTGTTTAGAGTTGTGAGGAATTGTTAAATAAAGTTGTTTTTCTGTTCTGCAATATCTTTCTCCTTTCTTCCAAAACAGTTGCCTTGGGTTTTAAGAAGAAGCTTCACCTGTATTTGACATCTTCCTTATAAAGCAGAATTTGACAAGCTCTGTGAAAAGGCATGTGGGTGGTTGAGGAAACTGTAATAGGTATAATGTGGCTGTGTATGTTAGTGCTGCTTAATAGCCAGTGTTGGTCAGACTGGTCTGACAGGTCTGAAAATTGGCAGGTGGGTATCTGATTCGCCCTAAACTGGGCCAAGAGACACTTCCGGGACAAAGTCCAAGAAGCAGGTATTTGCTTTATTCAGTGCGCTGGGTGTGTGAGGATCGCTCCCCCAAACATGCACACAGCAGTTTACACGTAATGGTTGCAGTTTATGCATATTCAACATTTTCCCTAGAAAAAGTGTGGTTATCCAAACTATTTTTTAGAACTCGTTATTATCATGAGCATATGCGGAGCGCAGGCGCAGTGCTCCCTGGTGGTTGCGCTGAGGAAGGCTTGGTGGTCGTTTGGATGAAGGCTGAACGTCTTCCTTGCTTTGCACTTTCCACCTTTCTTTCCTAGGCATGCACAGTCTCTTGCTAGCTGTTTCAGCATTTTCTTCACTGGATCTAGCAAGCTTTTGTTCCCTATCTTTTGCAGAATTATTCAGCTAGCTTCTACATTGGTTATGACATATCTTATTCTAGCCTCAGTATACCCAAGCATGCCCAAGTACAATGATTTTAACCCTTTCACATGTTTCCCGTGTAACAAGGGACAGGCGAGAGGAAATGGCCCCAAGTTCTACCAGAGGAAGTTTACATATTAGGAAAAATTTCTCTATGGAAAGGGTTATAAAGTAGTGATACAGGCTGGCGAAGGAACTGGTGAGGTCACCATCCCTGGAAGTGTTGGAAAAAAGCGTGGCTATGGTGCTTGATATGGTTTAATGGTGAACATAGTGGTGGTGCTAGGTTGTTTGTTGGACTTGATATTATTAAAGGTCTTTTCCCGCCATAACAATGTAAGTTCTGTGATCCTGTTACCACCTTAGCTACTGGCTGCCTGGAGCAGGCCCAGCTGTGTTCTCTCCAGGCCTGGGCTCTAGAGCTTGGCGCTGATGACTTCACAAATGTTGCCCAGGTAGCTAGATGAGCATGTAGGCTAGCTACATTTAAGGATGTGGAGTAAGATTGTGGCCTGCCTTAAGAAAAATTAAGGTGCATTTTGTGTTGCTACTGTATCCACAGTTTGGGATTAAAAAGTGGCATCTAAGAATTCTGAGTTTCCTGTGAAGACGTGACCTCATATTTTGAGCTATGTATAGAAGCAGAAGTTTTACTCCTTTCAGTTAAGTGTAATACTATGGTTTGTGTCTTATAAGTAGTAGTTCTCCTGTCCACTGGTTTGTGTTGGATACTTACGTCATTTTTGGTTAGGATTCTATTGGAATGCCATCATAATTAGTTTGAAATTCTAGGTAAAATTCTCATTTAGAGCAGTAATTCACTGATTAGTAAGGGGAAGTTGAGAACAGCAGGGTATTATGAGCAGCCAGAAGTACAGCTCTGTATTTCTGTGACTTCTTTAAACCTAGGTATTTTCTGAAGATGAATAAGAGTATTTCTAGTGTACAGTGTTAAATATCTTAAGATACCTGTCATGGTATACCATTCAGAAATTCTTGTCCATTAAGCGTGGGGAAATTTAAGTTTCTCATGAACTTCCTAATCAAAAGATTCCTTTGTTCAACTTCCTAAAAGTATGTAATTTGGACTTCTGAAATTAAGTGCACTGTATTATCATTAGCTGAAATACACAGTGCAAGATACAGTACCTGGCTTTCCTCTCCAAAGGAGAATATACCATAATTTTGTGCAGCACTGCAGAGCAGCCAGTATTTCACACTTAAGATTCACCTATTATTACCAGGTAAGCTCCAAAAGGACAGGTTTATGAACTTCTGTATTCCTTCGTCTCTTTATTTTTTTCTTTTGGTTTTTTTTTTGACTTTGGAAGATTATACTAAGGTTTTCTTGCCAAAGCTTGTATGCATTGCTCAACAAAGGTTTGATGAAGTGTCTGGAATAGCTTTCCTCCAAGTATTATTTATTATATCATGAGCAACATGATACGCAGAGAGAGTTGGGCCTGTTCAGTCTGGAGGAGTCAGCTTAGAAGGGACCTCATCAGTGTCTGTATCTAAGGGGAGGATGTCAGTGGATGGATCCAGGCTCTGCTCGGTGGTGCTGAGCAGTAGCACAGGAGTCAGTGGGCAGAAGCTGATGTAGAGGTAGTTCCACCTGAACATGAGGAGGAACTGCTTTAATGTGCAGTGACAGAGCACTGGAAAAGATTGCCCAGAGAGGCAGTGGAATCTCCCTCACTGGAAGTACTCAAGACCCATCTAGATGTGTTCCTGTGCAATGTGCTCTGGGATGACCCTGCCTCAGCAGGGAGGTTGGACCAGGTGACCCACTGTCATCCTTTTCAGCCTGACCCATTGTGTGCTAGTATCAAGTGCTACGATGTCTGGTAGTAGCATATCCAATAATCAATTTGTAGCTGTGACAAAACATAAATTGCTCTAGAGTTGTATACAGGATAACATGTAACTTTGCAGTCTGTGCTTTGTATGTTCTGTCTGTACAGAGCATACATCAGTCTGTTTTTACTGAGAAGTAAAGCTTAAAGAACATTTGAATGTCACTAAGTCACTGAGATTGAAAAATTCAAGTACAATCCTGTCAGTGGATTTTTGCAAGTAATGGGAGAGAATCAAAAGGGTCAAGACTAGAAAATTAGTGGTTTGAGCCCCATACTAGCCACTGTGAAATAAACTCTACCCCAGCCAAAACAGACTGGGGGAAGATGGGATGAATAGGGACTTAAAATATAAGTACTTAGATTTAAGTTCAGCCAGAGTGTCTTTTAGCAAGCCTGAATTACATTCATGGCTTGATAGTTCTGGTTCAGTCTTCTGTGTTGCATCATTTGGAGAAACTTTGGCAGAAATTACTCTACTGGTAGCTATGGCAGAACACTGTAGGAGAGCTCTGTCTTATCCCCTGCAGTGCTTAACTTCAGCTGGGCTAACTGCAGTGGGGCACCATTTGGAGTAGCTCTTCTATATGAGAATGCTTTCAGACCATTCTCCCTGGGGATACATACCTGCACTCCAGTCTGTGTGAAGCTCTTCAGTTGTGTCTACAGATTCTGCATGGGCTTACTGATGCCTGAGATGGCCACCCAGAAACAGAGACTAGGCAAGAATAAGAGAATAAAGGTAGGTATTTATTTGAAGGGCCTTCAAGGTACACCCTGAGCAGGCCAAAGGCTACACCCAAGATGGACCCCAAGTCCCGACTTCTTCACACTTTTATAAGTTTGGTTCATTTGCATATCAGGGTTAATTCTCCAATTAAAACTTCAGTTAATGATGTAATTTCTCCAAGTTTGCCCCCCTTAAGATGTTAGTTTACACATTTTGGGCCTAGGACAATCTGGGTGTCCTTGGAGAACAAGCTTGGAGAGGCTTTGCTACGTCTACCTAGCATGAGAGAACAGCAGTTAACAGGCTACAAGAAATGTCAGAGTTACACAGTAGGCAGTACAGGATTTGAAAAATTAAAAAGTTAAAACCTAAGGCATAATTCAGCTGGGGAATTCTGTGTATAAGTGGCAAAAACCACAACTGCAGAGAGTTTGAGTACCTTTTTCTCTGTTCTGGGCATTTTATCACTTCTAAATAAGATCTAACATTGAATGGTGTTTTGCTGTGGCACAAACACCGCTTTCTGATTCATTTATGGGTAGGCAGTCATCCCAAGGTATGAATCTAATCCATAGTTGATCATTTATGGATTTCTGGCAGTCTGTCTCTTACAGCTGTATGCGTTTTACTAGTTTGCATATAGAAATACCAGTCAGAGAAAGCTGCAAGAAAGTCTCAGATTTATCATAAAGTACTCCAGGAGCCAGGGACACAATAATTTCACTGGTGTTTGGACATTATTAATTGTTTAGAGAGTTTATTTATATGCCTTTTTTTTGGTTTTAAAGGAGTTGAGTGATGACACAAGTAGGAACAGTCATTGTGCCAAGAGGCTTTTAGACTAAAATCTAGTGAAGAATCCTGTTGACGCGTTTATTCATCCTCTTGAGATTCCTCTTAATGGCAGCACACACAATGAGTGTATCAACGGCTTCTCCCAGTTTTGTATCATTTGCAAACTGCCTGAAGGTGCCATCTCTCCCATTATACATGCAATTTATAAAGATACATAATGTTTTTCACCCCATTTCTCAGTCATTGGGATCATAGCTGGTGATGGTCTTCTGGCTGGACTTTGTGCCACTGATCCCACCCTTTGAGTCCAGCAGTTCAGAACATTATTTAATTTGCCTCATGGTGCACTTACCTGGCCCATATTTCCATCAGTTTGTTGATGAGGTTGTTGGGGGTGACAGTGTCAAAAACCTTGCTGTCTCGGTTTTGAAAGACAGGTGTCTGCTAGGGAAGGCAGAGGCCCCCCTTGAAGTGGCAGATATAACCCCTTTTCCCTCCAAGTTATTATATTTTGAAATCAAGGGCCTTTAGGCAAAGATGTGGGAAATAGGAATAACAGTTCTTTACTCTCTCTCTATATATATGTGTATAACCAGTCAAACAAACACCAATAACTATGGCAGTAACAGCAAACAATCACAAACCCAGTCCCAGCCTTCTCGGCTGTCGGGCCCTTTCCCCTCGGGTGCAGTTCCGCTCGCAGCCGGCAGGGGCGCTGGCGGCTCCCGGCGAGCAGGGCAGGTGCGATGGTTCCCCCGCGGCTGCAGGGGGCGCTCCGGAGCGAGCTCGGGGAGCACGCGGCAATGGCGGCCTGGGGTCCCGGGAAGGATGGAACAAAGGCTTCCGATCCCGGAGTCTCGGGAACAGCAGGCTGGAACGGCAGGCTAGAGCGGCAGGCTAGAACGGCAGGCTGGAGCGGCAGGGACTAACGCAAATCCCAGGTGGCAGACGAGATGTATCCAGATGGGAAAACCCCACGGAGGCCCAGGCAGGCAGGGTGAGCAGGGCTACAGCGTAGCGAAAGCTCGAAGCAGCAGCGGGGCAGGGCAGCCACAGCTCGGTCTCCAGCAGGGCAGGGAAAGCGGCTTTTGGGGTCCCGGCGTTGCTTCCAGCAGGAAGAAAGAACGGCCAAAAAGAAAGCAGCAGCAGCTCCTTTCTCTGCAGCTTCTCTCTCCGGACGCTCAGAGCGAACTGACCCCACACCCAGGTGTAGACAAAGGAGTAGCCAGGCCCGCCCCACTCCCCTTTTTGTCTTTCTTAAGTACAGCTATTTGTCCCCTAGCAACATGCATATGGGAGAAAATTCCTTTAACTGGAAAACCTAAGACTAAACTAAACCCCAACACTTGCCAAAGTCAAGATATGTAATATCTACTGTGCTGTCCTTCATCTTGTAGAAGGTCTTCTTGCAGAAGGTTTTCAGTTTGGCTTAAGCATGATTTTTCTCTTCATGCTGACCACTCCAAATGATCTCTTCCAGCTGACTTGACAGGCAGTGTGTGGAGCTGATTTTCCAGGATTATTTACTCAGCCATCTTCACAAGGATTGAGGTTGAGATCCTTCTTGCCTTTCTTGAAGACAGGGATGATGTTTACTTTCTCCCAGACATAAGGAACCTCTCCTGGTTGTCACGACCTTTTAATGATAGAGATAATTGCCTCAAAATTACATGGACCAACTCCTGTACTGCTTGTGGGTACTCCATGGCCTGAGCATGCCATTTGCTTAAGTGCTTCCTAACCTTTTACTCTTCCTTGACCCAGACTGCTGAATGCTAGTCATACCAGTAAAGACCAAGGCTCAGACTGAGATTCAGAGGTCACACCTCACTCTTCAATGTAGGTTTAGGTGCTCAGGGATCATGAACAGCCAGTTCTTGCAAATCAAAGCTGTTGATCTTGAAAAATGATAAAAGCATTGGTGTTATAGCCAAGAATGATTTCTTGGGAGTTGACCAGCTGTGCTGGCTTTCATTTTAGGCAGATTTTCTGCAGTAGGAGGAACAATCTTTGTGTTAATGCTGGTCAGGCAGGTAAGCTTTACTCACCATTTGTCTCTAAGGCCCCTCCCTGCTGCTTAGCAGGTTTAGATTTGGAAGCCTGTATTAGTCATCAGTTAATACTTCTTGGAACCATTGTTTTTCAGTTAGTGGGAAGTGCTAGTGATTAGAAAATCCTGACTTTATCAAGGACTTAACAGTTTAATGCTCTAGCAGTAATTTTTTAACTTATTGCATAAATAGGAGGGCTAAATTAGTATTTTTTTACATGTTATTTCAAAATAAAAATTTTGAAAATATTTACTGAATAGAAAAAGAAAAACTTACTGAATTGTAATGCAAGTACATTAAGAAGGGATGCTGAAGACACCTTGTCCTTCTGACAGTCCAAGTTATTGCATGTATAGTAAAGGGTCACTTAAAGGGGATTTATGAAAAGGATCCTTAATCCATGTGAGATCACTAACCTTTTTGTTTCTCTGTAAGTAATTACTCCACAAGTAATATCACATTGTTTTCCTGTGGGATAAAAGTCCAAGATAATGGGAACAATTGTATTTGCCATTGTTTAATGTCCTGAACTTTTCACCACAAGATGGCAGCAGGCTGATGTTAGTCACAAACATTACTACTGTTTATGGTTGGGTAAACGTGGAGATACTGTGCTAAGTACTTGGAACTGAATAGCTTATCAGAGCTGACAACAAGAAACCCCGCATGGCAAAGTGTTGCATGTCGAGCCTTTTTTTGGGTTTCTAACTCTGTCTGGCTGGTGGCCTGTGAGTGCTCTGCAAGTCCTGGCCCTTGTTCAGTGGTGTCCTTCCACTTGACAGTTTTCCAAAAACATTCGTTTTGGAAGAAAAGTCAAAGCAGGTAGAACTAACTATTGCTTAAATAAGTTTGAATTGTTCCATACTGCATTTCAGTTCTAGAAAATATTTCATTCTGTTCCTAGAATTAATTTTCCTGGCAATAAACTTCAGTTAAATGTGAATACATGTTTTCTGTGACAGAAACAGCAAAAGTGGGGAAAGGACTGGAGCTGATATTGGATGGTGCAGAAAGAAGTCTTGTTTTCAATGAAAAGCCTATGTAAATAATGATAACATATGTGGAATTCAGCAGCTCTTGCAGATGTTTTGTGGTATCTTTAACAGAAAATAAGCTAGGTTAACCAGAGAAACAAAGATGGGTTTTAGCCTCTAGCCATAAATTAATCTTTGCCATAGTATATGTTTAATATAGCCAGAATGTCAGAGTTAGATACAATTATGAATATTCTATTTTCAATGCATTCAAATATTGCAGAGTAACTTCACCATTGGCAAACCCATACTGTTAAAGAATGTAAGGAGAGGAAAAAGCGGGCTTTTTTCTTAGAGTAGGAGTAAACCAGCAACTCCAACCAGTGTGATCCATTCCACCATGGGTTGTTGAAACTTACTGTCAAACCTTTGTATTTCCCTGTGTGCTGAAGGCTGAGTTACATTAACAAGTTCAGCATGGGCTGACATGTAAGAAAAGGTAACCAGCCTAAGGTAACTTGCTCTTTCCCAGACCCACTTGTCCACTAACAAACTACAGATTGAGTACAAGATGCCGCAGTCTAAATGTTGTATGCTGTTGCCATTTATTACTACTTGCTGATTCCTAATCCACATCCAAAACAGTGATGTGCCTGCAGCTGTCTTTAATTACCTACTTACAGCAAAACATGGTAGCAGTTCCAAAATAACCCAAGAAAAGTAAAGGATCCAAGTGCTTTTAAACTGTGGCTCTCAAGTGAGTCTTCATCTGCGGAAAATTTTGTGTTTGTTGTTTAAATTAAATTCTACCATAATCCATATTTGACAGTGGGTCTGGACTGATCTGCTACAGACAATCTTAATTTCAGTATTTCTTGCTTCTAAAGCCAACATTTCACACCTTTGGTCCCGTATTATAAGGTCTATGTATTATGTGTAGTGCTTATTACGAATATTACATATGAAAACTTCAAGTTTCATTAAATAAGAACAGCCTTTCCAAGCATATTTATGAAAAAGTAATGACAATGTCATTATCAAAATAGTTCTTTGAATATGCAAGATGTCATTCATTTGTGACATCTGGTTAGCTTAAGATATGAACTTGCATTCCCAGTAAAGCCCCTGATGAGGCTTTCAGGCCTGTCTGATGACCAACTTTGTGTAAGCTGAAAAGCAGGAATGAAGAATGTCAGATTTCAAATGTTCATGTATATTTTTATTAAAAATATTTTCATGCATACTACTGAGCATTAAAAGGCTTCACACAGATGTACTTCCAGTAGGTTATATTTGATTTTTAAAGGGGGGTAAGTACCTCTGGCTAGGAAGGTATCGTGAATTCATGCACCTGCAAGTAAGTGCAGTACTATAAGGGTGCTTTAACAGGCCAAAGACACGCTGTATATTTTGCCAGATTTTTCTACAGTTAATGCCAGCTGCCTAGTTATATAATCAACTTGGTCACTCAAAGCAAAATCCAGGTTTCCCAAATGATTCTTGCTAGTATTTTGATGCCAATTTTCCCTTCTCACACACTTCGTCCTTCCTCCTTAAGTCCTGGATTGTCACTGTTGTCTGCAGGGACGGCGAGAAAAATGACACAGAATCCAAGTCTAAGATAAATGGGATTATTTAATTAATTACAAACTCATTTATATAGCCTTGTTCACAAGAGATTTCTAACATTATTGGGTTCTTCACCATCCACCTCCCAGAGTGATTGGCTGAATGCTATGACACCCATTTCAAAATATTTTTCCCAGTGTGGCAAACAAGACTGTGCATAACAAGTTTGCACTTGTGAGATAAAGTCTTGGTTTACAAAACCCTCTACACTGTTTTCAGCTAGCTTGTATGAGAAAGGAGGCTTTCACAAGTGGCTGTAAAAATGGGAAAATTTCTCTGCCAGGTCTTTTAGCATCTACACTGGATGGTTGTTTACCTCTGGGGGCTTTCCATAGTCCACTCCAATCTGTTCATATCCTTTTACTTTGTCTGTCCTCTCGTGTAAGGACAGACAGTGCCTTCAATGTCTTTCAGCATGGCTTCTCCCCAGCCTCCCTCTAAGCGTATTTGCTCCTTCTACTTTCAGGAGTTCCTCTTTCCTGCTTACAGCTCCCAGCATCTTTCTTACATCTCTTTATACATCTGAGAGTATCTGTTCTCACCTTGCAGCTTTTTTCCCTCCACACACCTGATTCCTGTAGAGACTTTTCTGATGGCAAACCTCTGGGAACTGTGTTTTCAAAGTGAATGAACAAGGTATAGTTTCTGAGATCCTAGTTGTCTGTCAAAAGGGCTGGAGGAGGTTCTAACTGGGCTCTCAAATTATTTTAGTGCTTACAGCCTGCTTCTTCAAAGCAGAAAAATCCTAGAGAAAAGCCCCTTCATATTTTCTAGTGTTTCCAGAAGTGTCTTTGAAAATATCCATGTGGTTTGTTAATCACGGTGTATATCAACACTTTGTATAAAGCACCGTGTCAGTGAGAGATAGTATTCTGCACTCTGGAGTCAGCCTAGGGATTTGATCAGAAATGCATGTATACTGCACTAAATCAGCAGTGACTGTGTAAGACTTTCTGAATATAAATTTCCAGAATAAATTGAATTTTTCTGCCTAGAAATGACTGCATGGAAAGCAATTGTACAGATTAGGGAAAATGAAAATTGAACAATTAGAATTCCCATCTATAGTGTAAGCCAGAAATTTGGGAAGTTTTACAGATGCACGTAGGAATAAGAAGGTATGCAAAACTGTATGACCATATTAACACAAAGGGCAGGGAGCGTGGCTTCACCTGTATAGGCACAGTACAGCTGACTCACCAGTTTTATATAAAAAACATTGGTAATTTCTGCTAAAAGCAGCTGTAATGGAAGAAGTGGATAGATTGGCTGCCAGGACAGAACCACACTGCTCAATGACAAAATCTAAGACTTCATTACCATGCAGGATAAATGTGGATACAGGGAACAGTTCAACAGGAAATATGAATTCTTCCTAATGTGTAACTTATTTCATTTGACGTTTTTTATTATCAAAAGGGGTTTTTATACCTTAACTTCTGTCCTTCTAAAGTAAAGTGACTGTACTGTACTCAAAAGTAAAGTCTTTTTAACAGTTACCCAAACTTTGCTCTCAATTCTCTAAGCTACATGATTCATAGAGCAGCTTATAATCTTTCCATGATGTTTATGTTGTCAGACTGCATAGCCATGTTGCAAACTGGACTTTTCCGTAGTGGTTTTCCATGACAGTAAATTTGGATGATTAAGCAATCATGAAGTTCCTTCTTTAGGCACTCATGAGCACTATACATCCACAGATACCTTTTTCTTTTGCTAACCTTTTGTCCAAAATTGCAGTGAAGACTGTATGCATGTAAATGTGTCAAAGCCTGCTCTCAACAGTTACTTATTAATTTGGAGGCGACTACTGAACCATCTATTCTAACATGTGGTGAATGTATGTGTTGGTGAAAAAAGTGAAGTCTGGCATCCAGACTTCAGCCTTCTGATATGACACAAAGAAAGAAGTTTCTGAGTTGCATGGGAATTACAGATAACCTTCCAAATGTTTCAGGTTAATATGCTTTTGTATTGTTATGATCACAAGGGCTTCAAACTTCTCTCAGGGAAGATCTTTCTTTTATTGTACATTTGCTATTTGTTTCAAACACATTCACCATCTAAAAGCAGAACATTTTACTTTTCATGTGCCCCTTCCTGATACTTTTTACCCTATTCAATATTTGTATGTGATTTACTTTGATACTTTGCACATGGATGATCTTCTTCCCTTCGCAGGCATCTAATCTGTCATCTATTCTTTTGTAACTCAGTCAGGTAGCTGGGCCTCTAATGGTATCTCCATGGCTTGGAAGAGAATATATTTACAAAAATAAAGACTCATCTTCAGTGATTTTCTTTGCAGCCTTACTGTGGGCAATCAATTCTTATTATTAGAGCCTGCCCCAATTCTTTACCATGTCTTTTTACATCCCTGTCTTGTTTTGCACAGCATCATCATGCCATCTACACAAGAGATTTCTATGCTGTTGTTTCAATCTGGCCATTCACAGAAATTAGAGGTGGTACAAGAAGTAGATTGTATGGTTAAGGAGATGTTGCGTTTCCCTGTGAGGGTTCCTTTTAACAAGGGAGAACTAAATTCTCCTGAATGACAGTTCAGCCATTTATGAGCTGCAGTTTTTTTCTCTAAAGCAGTAATGCTATGGCATCCATGACCTCTGTGGACAGTAATTATCAGTAGCAAGCCACATAGCAAATATTTCGAATTCTGCTCCTGAGCTGTGACTCCAGGGTGTACTCCTTGGTTTAAACAAGTATTTAATGTTAGCTGATAAATTATTCATTAATTTCATCTCAGCTTCTGTTTAGATAAATGAAGAACACCTGTATTCTTTTTACCCTCAAAGGGTCTGCTATTCTTCCATAATTCTTAGTAAGCCCCCCCATCCTTACGTACTTACTTGTTTTATTTTGTTAGTAGTATTGGCCAGGCTAACTTGATAGACCTCTGTCAAGAAAAGCATAATTTTGAAAATGAGAAGAAAGTGAAAATCAGAAGAATTAACAAAAAAAAATCCCAACCGTATATCTAAGCAGACAAGCATAGCAGATGTCAAAATTTAGGTATCATCAGTTTTTAGAAAAAAGGGGACAATTTGACAACTACAATATCAAAATGTTTATACAGGAATTTTAACTGTTTAGTGCTGACATTAATGTGCTGACTTGCTGCAGTCACAATACAGTGACTTCAGTCCTGAAGAATCATGTAGTTATTTTATAAATATTTATTGTGCCAGAAAGGAGTAGTAAAGTGTAGCAAACCTCTAAGTCTAGCATTGTTCCACTCCTTGTTGTTAAGAGTCTTGCTCTGTTTTTTACATTATTGTCCAGTAAGAAATAATTTCAGGAATGTCGGTGAGTGCAGAAATAAATCTTTTATACTGTCATATGTTAATGGTGAATTATCACTGATGATCCTCTGCTGCTTGTTGTCTAAAATACAGTGAGTATTGCTGTAAAATCTGAAGGCATACATCATAATTTAGGGCAAATTCAACAAAATTCACTCTGAAATTCACCGAAAGCAGAATTATGTACAAGAGGAAGGGGGGAATACTCGAGGTGTAAAACCAATTGTGCTGCCAGATCATGCTGAAAACCTAATCACTGGGCAAAGAGCATGGCAGCCTGGGGCTACTGCCATCTGCAGGCAGTCCTAGCCTTTTTTCCATCCTGGGCTGTTGAGAAGTTCCCCAGCATTCACAATGCCGGGAACGTCTGCAAGGGGAAAAATGTAGGTTCTGCCAGCTGTTCCCTGCCTGCTCCTGTGGGGTGTTCAGAGAGGTACGTGCGTGGCACACCCTTGTCCTGCTGATCTGCAGGACCCCTCCCCTTCCCATTGCCAAGTGCTAATGAGCAGGTGCAGGATGCTGCCTTGCAAACGTCCATCAGGACGCAGGAAAATGTGTCTGCAGAGTGACGAATGCCAGCGCCTTAATTGTACCTCCCCTGATGGGGGAGACTTTTTAGAGTCTTTGCCAGGGGTCCGAGGGACGGACGGGACTTCTGTATTTTCTCAGTCTTCAGGTTGTTTATTATATAAGTTCACATGCCGACAGCACAGCATGAAGCAGAGCAAAATACAAAAGGCAAATGCTGGAAAGCTCAAGGCTTTTTAAAGGTAAACTAACCAGTTGTCACTAAAAGTGTACATTATTTTTACTTTTCTGCCAATTATCTATTCATCCAGTCAGGAATTCTTTGTCCAGTCATTCCAAACTACTTCTACTGCAGAATATGGAGTAGTAGAAGAAGAAGACGGTCTGGAGAACAACAACAATCCTCCATTTTGATGTTTTTTGCTTTTATCTACTTTCTGTATTAATAAACCCAAAAACTTTTAAGTTTTTCACCCTGTGAGAATCTTACATAGTATTCTATCACCTAGTTCACACCAGTGTAGATTCTAATTCTTCCCAGAGGGTAGGCAATTTTCTCCATGGACGAAGGTCAAAAACAGTGTTGTCCAGGGGGGTAGAACCCTTCAAAACAAGCAGAGAAATATTCTCTGCATTCTGGGTTCCCACAGCAGAGGAGAGCCTGTCTGGTACTGCAGGAAGCTGCACAAGGACTCTGTTTCGGACCATTTGGGAAACCCAGTGTCACAACCAAGTCCCTCCAAACTGTATGCATGCAGCCAAGTTGTAATGGCATACTAATGGAGATATCAGTGAAGCGCCATTAATTTGCTCCTCATCAGCCATTTCTTGTTTGCAGAATGCTACTGCTGGCCCCTGACTGCACCACATGCAGGTCCGTGATAAACTAGGTAGCACAGCTATTTTCCTCACTTAGCTCTGAGTGCAGCTGTACCATAAAAACTGACATAAGGGCCTCGTCAACACACTCCAGAGCCAAGCCGAAGACTGGCCTGCTGTATCATGGACCTTAGGAAAGCAGGGGGACTAAAGTCATGTGTAACCAGCAGGTTTGGGGTGGAAAGAATAGGCAGATCATTTTCCCTTGGAGAAGGATGAGTAATTCCAAAGAATGCTGGAAGACCACAAGTGTGGCCAGAAAGTGTCAGTGCTGTGTTGAAAGGTTTTTGTAAAAAAATCCATTCCAAAAATATCGCCTGGACTAGCAAGAGTGAGCACATTAATTGTTTTTACATCTTCCTGTTTGTCTCTTCTTCAGTTACATGAAAGTGGGAATTTTATAAAATTCTTAAGGTCTTTTTTCCCCCTGAGATTTGCACTCTGCAGTGTTTTCTTCTAATATTTTAATTGTCAGGGATTATCTGTGTTCTGTCTTGTTCTCTGTAAGGATTTCCTTTTTCAAGTCCTAACTCAAAACTCCTTTAAGACAAAAATGAATCCACAGGACTCCTCTTAATTTATGATTTCACAGAAGGAACTTTGATGCCAGTGAGAAACTGGCTCCTCAAAAAGATGGTGAGTTTATTTGGGCCCCCAGGGCCCTTCTTCCCCTGTTGTGCTGCTTTGGAAAAAAGATTCAGTATATGGAGATGTACCCTTGAATCTAGACCACAGATCATCTGTACAAATGTAGGCAGTCACCTTCTGACCCTAAATTGCCTACTTTTGTACATTGAATTTAATAGGGACTGTGTTAAGTATAGAAGTCCTTTCAAATGAGTAATTCATATCTAACTAAACATCATACTGGAAGACATATATCCATTAGGAAATACTGACTTTGCCAGGAATGATATATGAGACATAAAACCAGAGGTCTCCTTCTCCTCTCACTGTAATTCCTGTGGGCTGGTTCCTGAAGTCCTTAATCAGTAACTCACATTCACTTCAGTGTTTGACTCAAACCAGAAAGGAACATAAACTGTTATGGCTCTGGGAAGAAACCTGAGGCTGGGATCCCAAGCCTCTTTTTGACAGGATGAGTATTGCCCACCCTGTTCTAGCCTGGTCCCAGAGTGGAAAGAAGGAAGTCACCAATGATAGACAATTCATGGTGGCATTTTAGTTTCAGTTAGTATGGAGATTACTCAAAAAATCAGTTTGTTCCCACTGTCCTCATTTTTGCAGATATAATTGAGTTGTCTTGCAGTACTCAGACTGAGCTGCTTTCAGAAAGAGACATCACAGAATCATAGAATGGCTTGGGTTGGAAAGCAACTTAAGGATCATTTAGTTCCAGTTCCAATGTCATGGGCAGGGATGCATTTCACTACATCAGATTGCTCAGAGCTCCATCCAACCTGGTCTTGAACATTCCTGCGGATGGGATATCCACACCTTCTTTGCGAAACTTGTGCCAATGGCTCACCACTCTCACAGTGAAGAATTTCTTCCTAATACCTAACCTAAATCTACCCTCTTTCAGTTTGAAGCCATTCCCCCTTGTCCTGTTACTACATGCCCTGTAAAAATGTACATACTCCTGTAAAAAGTCTCTCTCCATCTTTCTTCTGGGCTCCCTTCAGGTACTGGAAGGCCACAAGTAGGTCACTCCAAAGACTTCTCTTCTGGAGGCTGTACAATCCCATTTCTCTCAGCCTTTCCTCACAGGAGAGCTGCTCCATCCCTCTGATCATCTTATTGACCCTCCTGTGTACTCTCTCCAACAAGCCCATGTCCCCCTGTGCTGGGGACCCCAGAGCTGGATGCAGCACTGCAGGTGGGGTCTCACCAGAGCAGAGCAGAGGGCAGAATCACCTCCCTGCCCTGCTGCCCATGCTGCTTTGGATGCAGCCCAGGATACAATTGGCTTTCAGGTCCAGCCTCTCATCCACCAGCACTCCCAAGTCCTTCTTGGCAGGGCTGCTGTCAATCTGTTCATCCCCCAGCCTGGGCTGATGCCAGGGGTTGCCCTGATCCATATGCAGCACCTTGCACTTGCTCTTGGTAAAAATCATGAGGTTCCCACCTGCCCACTTCTTGAGCTTCTTCAGGTCCCTCTGGATGGCATCCTGTCCTTCAGGTGTGTCAGCCACATCACTCAGCTCGGTGTCACTTGCAAATTTGCTGAGAGTGAACTTGATCCCTTTGACTACGTCATCAGTGATGGTATTAAATAACACCATTCCCAGTACAGGGCCCTGAGGAACACTACCTGTCACTGTTGACCACTACCCTCTGGATGTCACCATCCAATCAATTACTTATGTACCTTCATGATGGTTATGAACCCTATCTTTGCTTACAATGGGAAGCACTTTGCTTCCCCAGTCTCCATCCAACTGTCCATCCACTTGAGAGGTGTGGGAAAAGAGGTTGCCATTGAAGAATGAGGCAAAAAAGAGGTCTCAGCTTTCTTCTATTCTTCTTTCATCTATTATTACCAGTTTACTAGAGTTGTTTATTGGGTGGGGCACTTCCTGAAGGTTGAGATGTCATCTAATCAGAGAAAAAGGAGCCATAGAAGCACAGTCAAGGTCCTGGCTTTTTTGGGAAGGTTTCTGGTAAACCAGAAGGAATGTTGTCTGGGGAAGTATTGAGGATATTGGAGGAATATTTTCCTTTTGTTCTGTGTTTTGTATGGTACTTTGTATACTGTAACATTAGTGCCTGGTTTCCAGGAAAGTCTGGGTGTTGTAGATCTTGATGACTGGAAAGGAAGTGTGGCTATTTTCCTCAAGGCAGTCACTGTGGATTGCTGTGCTGTTTATTTCTCTCAGCTATGTTATTCCTTAGTCTTGATGTTTAGAAGAAGTCCTCATACTTTCACTGGGCCCATTTCCCTGATGGAATTTATTTCTGAGGCATTTCCCTGCTCCTGGGATATTGATGTTCCAACTACTTGTCCACAGAAGGAACTCATGAAGAGTAGGAATCTGATCCTTTAAAATGGATCTGAGAGCTCCCCTTTCCTCAAAAGGTGGCTGTTGTGTGGTCTTGATGTTTAAGTCCTTTGTCATCATAGGCACAATCTTGATAGGATATTATCTTAAACTCTTGCCTTTGCTGAATCGAAGAAGAGACCTAAGAGGTGACAGTGGCTATTGAAGTCTTACCAGCTAACACCACCCATTTGTCCTCAGAGAATTGTTTAGGTTGGAAAAAACCTAGGATCATTAAGTCCAGCCATTAACTTAGCTAATCTACCAGCCAACTGTGTTCCTAAGTGCCATATCTACATGGCTTTTAAAGACTCCTCCAGGAGCGTGGATTCAGCCATGTCCCTGGGCAGCATGTTCCAATCTTTGACAACCCTTTCCACGAAGAGCTTTTTCTTAATATCCATTCTAAACCTCCACTGGTGCAATTTGAAGACATTTCTTGTCATCTTATCAAGGAGAAAAGACTGACCCCCACTGGCTACCGCCTCCCTTCAGGTAGAGAGTGATAGGGTAACCCCTGAGCCTGCTTTTCTCTGGGCTAAACAACCCCACCTCCCTCAGCCACTCCTCATAGCACTCATGCTGCAGACCTTTCACCAGCTCAGTTATCCTCCTCTGGACATGCTCCAGCACCTCAGTGTGTTTCCTGCAGTGAGTGAGGACCCCAAAACAATACAGTGTGGCCTCACAAGTAATGAGTACAGGGGGATGATCCCTGCCCTGGTCCTGCTGGCCACACTATTGCTGGTATAAGCTAGGATGCCACCGGCCTTCTTGTCCACCTGGGCACACGCTGGCTGATGTTCAGCTAGTGTCAGCCAGCATCCTCTGGTTCATTGCATCGAGCGCAGCCACTCCGCCCCCAGCCTGCAGCACTGCCTGGGGTTGTTGGGACATATCGGGTCCCTAGAGGGCAGTCATGCACCGCCTGTGCTGAGGCAGCCACTGTTCGGGACACTCGTGGGCTGAATTACGGCAAAACAATGCCAAATGATTAATTAAGAAGCTTTATTTATAGTAGGAACGATTTAAATCTTATGATAGGTTGAAAGGTCTGTGGTGGCAATGATTTAAACTTTTCTGGACAGCACATGACAATAGTGATCTTTGAACAGCCTGTAGCAGCAGTGATTCAAGATTTAAAGCAGAGGAAGGAAGGAAGAAGGCAAGATAGGAAAATACAAGTAGAGAAAACAGATCTGTGTCACCACCCATGGCTCCAGTAGTGCCTCTGTTTTCTTGGATGGCAGGTGCACAGATCATGGGTGCATACCGTCGCCCCCTCTCTGTTGAGCTATTTATAGACTAGTCCTTGTGTGTGTGTTTCGTTATTCTAGAATTTTTCAGAAGGGTGTTGGAGGGTCTCATTGATTCAAACTTGTTTTTAAAACTAAAGTTACCCAAGATAAGGAAGCTGATCCCAGAGAAGCATTATGCTGCCTCTGCAAGACCCTCTTTTCTAACCACATCTTATCTAATTGGCATGGCAACATTCCTTTTCCCTTCTGTGAAATGTTTGAGACATTAGCTGTTTCAGGTTTACATTAACTCTTTCAGGTTTTCAGTCCCTCATATGATTGAAGGGCAGAACCTGGCACTTGGCCTTGTTGAACCTCTTCTCATCAGCCTCAGCCCATTGATCCAGCCTGTCCAGACCCCTCTGCAGAGCCTTCTGACCCTCTTGGCAGATCAACACTCCTGCCCCGCTTGGTGTCATCTGCAAACTGCACTCAATCCCCTCGTTCAGGTCTGATAAAGATACTAAACGGGCTGACCCCAATGCTGAGCCCCGCTGACTGGCCCCCAGCCGGATCTAACTCCAGTCACCAACACTCTTGGGACCCAGCCATCCAAGCAGTTCTTTACCCAGGAAAGAGTGCACCTGTCCAAGTGAGGAGCATCCAGTTTCTCCAGGAGAAGGCTTTGGGAGATGGCATCAAAGGCTTTACTAAAGTCCAGGTAGACACATCCACAGCCTTTCCTTCAACCACTAACCAGGTTACCTTGTCCTAGAAAACAATCAGGTTGGTCAAGGACCTGGGACCTGCCTTTCACAAAGCCATGCTGACTGGGCTTTATCTCCTGGTTGTCTCCCACTTGCCTTATCATGACACTCCAGATGATCTGCTTCATGACCTCCCCTGACACCGAAGTCAGGCTAGCAGGCCCATAGTTCCCTGGATCCTCCTTCCAGCCTGTCTTGTAGATGGGGGTTATATTTGCTGACCTCCAGTCTTTTGGGATCTCCTTGGTTAGCAAGATGGCTGGTAAATGATGGAGAGTGGCTCAGTGAGGACTTCTTCCAGCTCTTGCAGTACCCATCCTGACATGGAACTCTATCAACTCTTTCCTCTACTTATACCTTTTATTGTTGATTTAAATAACAAATGTGGCTGATTAAGTCTAAAATGCTCAACCTACTCACATTTTGGATGTCTCTGTTTACATGAAAGTTTTTCAGAAAGAAACGAAAGGATCTGAGCATATCAAAAATCAGCCTGCAGTTCTACATATGCCTTCCATTTCCAGCACGAGCCAAAGCAGCCAGACATCTTTGTGTCTGCCTAGAACTAAATTGTGGACTCACTGGTGTCTTCTTAAGGCAGGCAAGGAGGGGCAGTTGTCATGCAGGGTCTGTCAAGGAATCCTTAGGAATTTCCTATTCAATCAACAAAACTATTCTTGCTCAGACAAGGCTAGTGATTTCCGCAGTAACTCTTAACCCTGGATTTTGTACAACTTCTGAAAAAAACCCAGACTAGTAAGAAAGCACAGAAAATACTTATATTTGTTTCTTCAGAGTTTGAACACTGCGAAATACATAAACCTTGCCTACCATTTTAAGAATCAAAAACACAGAGCAGGAACTCTTAGCCACTGAAAGGATTGAAAGTCTTGCTGTCCTCTGGGCAGCACTGGTAAGAAAACACACCCAGCATGTTAAGTACCAAGGCCTAACGAAAAAAATGCCCTCAACCTGTCAGAGGGCTGCTAAAAACTCTGGATCTGTGTGGCTAAACACAGAGAGAATTAATTGATGGATTCTACGAGAATAAATGCAGGGACTGTGAGACCGGCAAACACTGATTTGTCACCAACCTTCTCTAGTAACATTTTGCTAAGTAACATTTTGCTGAATATTGTGACTTCAAGACCCCTGGATAAAATCTGGGAGTTTGCAGGCAGGTTGCACCATTTTTAATGATGTCCTAGATACAGGTTGCCACTGATTTATCAGCAGATCAATCTCTCCTCTGTAATCTCTGCTGCATGTTCTGTCGTATTGCAATTGTCAGAACAGTAAATGTTCTCCCACTGCCAGAAAACACTTTATCATGCTCGTAAAGTATTGCCTACCTGTGGTATGTTACTTGGTTCTGGTATGTATTGACTGTTTCAAACATGGAAAGTGTTTCCAAGCAGTGACTGGCTTGGAAAACACCCTTTCTGTTACTGGCTTCTCCCTGCTGCTAGGATGCTGAGTGTCTGTTGTGTTCCAGCTCATCTTTTCTTGATGCCTCTTAAAAAATACATTGGTTTTAAGTTGCTGAGAAAAGTATGCTAAGGAGGTGGAACACGTGTGACATCTACATAAGCACCGCTTGATGTTCTTGCTTTTTTTTTTACTTCTGCATTTCTGTTTTTACCACTATACCTAATACTTTGCAATGTGAATTCTCTTTTCTTCTGCTCTACACAGACTTTTGAGAACCTCGTATATTTTGCTAAAATATGTAGCTAATACAGTGTGTTCAGAGGCTCAGGCTCTTGCCCACTCAGCATCACTCCAGAAGCAAAGAGCAATATTAATACTAGAATTACTCCTGCAGTGACTGTTTCTCCTGGCTGGCTGCCAATGGCCTAAACAGATCTGCACACCAGTGGAGAAGTACTTCTGACGTAAGAGACTGAATTTGCTCATGCCAGGCAGCAAACTCTCTGCCCCATACCAAAGCATTTGGGCAGTGAAATAGGTTCAGGCTGTTGAATGTTGGATAGTATAGTTGTTTTCTTCTCCATCTTCTTGTGGTTCTGCAATGTTGTCCTAGAGTTAAGTAATACTACCCCAGTATCTTAAGTAGCTCTTTTAAAGCAGTAGCTGAGAAAAAGCTGACTGTCTGACCATGCTGATGTTTCTTTGGCCAACAGGCGTTTTGCTGTAAAACTGTTCTAATGTTATCTCCCCAGCCTGGGCTGAGCTGGTGTCCAGCGTGTTGTCTGGGAAGGCTGTTGTTGCCTCTCTCATATGTGTCCCACACTGCTGTAATTATTGCCCTTTAAAAGGAGTTATGTCTTCTGGTGTAACTCCACTGTAGAACAGAGATAGCTTTATGTAAAGCCATTACCCTTGCTGGGTGGAAAGATGGGGAAATCTGGCCTGACTGGGGTTATCAAGAGCTGCCTCTGTCCCTTTTGCAGAGCCCATGTTTTCAAATGCAAAAGGTTTGTGTGTTTCACTAACTGCTTGTATCATATCCCGACTTTCTTAGCTTGTGGAGATAAGGGGAAGTATAATTTCTTTGTGTGTCCAGAAAAAGGAACATATTTTTTTTCTGGAAGAAAAAAGTAATAAAATTATTATTCACAGGAGAGATTATATAGCTCATGAAGTGTTGCCACAGAAACCTAAACCATCTGAAAAGCATATAAAGAAATGTGAGAATATGGATTTGACCTCCACTTGCAGACATGATCATAACTCCTACACTATGTCTCAATTATCCCATGCCTCTCCTGAAGGATGAAGAGACATATTCCCAGCACCAAGATGGATATAAAAACCACTTACAAAGGTAAACTGCCCTTGAAGCTTTGTTCAGGACTTCACAGGTAACTTCATTTTTTAAGAAGACAGATCAAAACAGCGTGCATTTTCTATTCCTTCTGCATATGTATGCTAACAAACTGTGCAGGAACCATACAGACACAAATAGGTAGTTGGTAATACAGCCCTGCATTAATGGTAGCATTGGGATTTCCCTGAATTCACCTCCTTTCCCTATCTAACAGGAATCCTAGGTAGAAGCAGGGCCATGGGAATTCCTGTATGTTGATCCAACAGCAGATGTACTGAACATATTCCTAGTATACTGCATAGCTGCAGTGGATGAGACACATCTAAAATAGAATTTGCTAGGTCTGAGCTGTTCATGAACGATGAGACTCAAAGAAGTGAGAGCTTCGGTGGATCGATGCTGCGTTTGTCCCTACAGGGTCCCTCGCTCAGGCGGCTCTGCCGGCACCCATGCGTGCTCACGATCTCACCTTCGCAGGTGCTTGTGAACACAGTCTGTGCATGAACCGGAGACAAAGAGGTGAGAGGGGCTCTCTGCCTGCAGTTCTGAGGTGTTTAATGGCAACACCCCCAAGGGAACAGAGGCAAGAACACCAAACCGAAAGCCCTCGCCCGTTTTGTCCCAAAAACTCCCCCAAGGGCAGGCAGAGCATCCAAAACCAATGGTTTGAGGGCTAGGGGGCAGAGGCAAGGTTGAATGGCATAACAGTGTAAAAAGGGATGGGAGGGGAGAGAGGGCCAGTGACCAGCAGAATCTAGACAAAGGGAGAACTTTCTAGCACAGTGTTGTAAGGAGAGACCACTTTTAGGGCAACTTGGGGGGTGTAAAGTGGACTTAGCCACCACAACAGAGATTCTTTCTCTGTTTGCTGCAGAGTTATTTCATGAATATACAAGAGATGTGTACAGGAAATACGGACACACAATGCACTCCAGTTCTCCTGCTGGTGAAACAGGTGAACTGTGCATCTGTGTCCTTGTTCCTCAGCTGCAGTAACTTGGTGGCTTGTCTTTGTGGGAGCTTTGTTCTTTGTCA
The DNA here is from genome assembly GCF_020740725.1 of Corvus hawaiiensis. Lineage (NCBI taxonomy): Eukaryota > Metazoa > Chordata > Aves > Passeriformes > Corvidae > Corvus > Corvus hawaiiensis. The sequence goes on from NC_063255.1 coordinate 59,772,495, forward strand.
GCAGCACAAATTCTCTTCTATGAGCACCAGGAGGAAACTTTCCCTTGCACGGTTAAGACAACCCTGTCAGTTTTGGTAGTAAGTCATAAGTAGAAAGTCAGGGGATTTTACCTCCCCTTTGCTCACCTTTCAGCTAGCTAACGTGGATAGGCAGATAGTTTTTGTGTATTTCTGTATTTTATTTCATTATGCTGTGCAAATGTAACAGTTTATGACTGCTGCTTATTATTACAGATTTGTCCCAATGTACACAGACAATTTTTTTCTTGGAAGTCAAAATGATAAAAGAAGTTGGGAAATAAAAGGCATGTGAATGCATCATTAAAATTACCTGGCTGAAATGACTGAAAGTTATACTTTATTCTAACTGCTGCATGTTTGCAGCTGCATGTTTGCAACAGCATAAACTGCAGTTTTAACATCAAACACACAGGAAATTCTGTCCATTTAGAATGACTTGAGTTGTGAAGACTATGAACCAGAGGTGCAAAATGTCTATATCTACACAATTTTGAACACTTTTTTTGCATAGGAAATGTCACCAGATGGTATTCATTGGAATAGCTTCAGTAAAACCAATAAAAAAAGGCTGCTATGTGGAAGTGGAGGATCTGTCCTTCTGTGTGTAGATATCCTTAACTTCTCTGTATCTGGAACATATGTGTATTTTTGTCTTTCGTCAGTGTTTAGGTCAGCACCTTAAGTGTAACTCCAGAACTCTAATAAAAGGTGTCACAGCCACATTTGTTTATAATTTACAGTATTTTTCCAAACACTGCAAATGGAAATCATTGTCCAAGCCACCTCAAAGATCGAGTTGCTGAATGAATACCGAATGAATTCTCTTAAAGGCCCAGGTTCAACAAAAATTACAACTTTTAATTGTGCTATTCTCTAAGCATTGCTACTTTCACTGATCCCTACTGTCGTGGTTTCACCCCAGTCAGCAGCCAAGCCCCACGCAGCCACTTGCTCACTCCCCCACCAGCAGGATCAGGGAGAGAATCAGAAGGGTAAAAGCTGGAAAATCCATGGGTTGAGATAAAGACAGTTTAACAGGGAAAGCAAAAGCCATGCACACAAGCTAGGCAAAATAAGGAATTAATTCACTTCTTCCCATGGGCAGGCAGGTGTTCAGCCATCTCCAGGACAGCAGGATCCCATCACAGGAAAGGGTGACTTGGGAAGACAAACACTCTCACTCCAAATGCCTGTCCACATCCTCCTTCCCCCTTACTTTATGTACTGATCATGATGCCATGTGGTCTGGAATGTTCCTTTGGTCAGTTTGGGTCACCTGTCCTGGCTGCATCACCCCCCAGCCTGCCAAGCACCCCCAGCTTCCTCACCAGACTGGAGCACAAAGAGCAGAAAAGGCCTTGGCTCTGTGTAAGTCCTCCCAGCAATAACAAAAATATATCTGTATTATCAGCTCTGTGCTCAGGAAAAATCCAGTACACAGCCCTACACCAGCCACTGTGAAGAAGGTTAACTCCACCTCAACCAAAACCAGCACACCTACTCAAGTGTGAAATTTTGGAACATTGTATTGAATTAATTATCATAACTGGAATACTGGAACAGCATATAAAATAGTGCTGCATTGGTATTAAGTTACCTTTCCTACTGTATTGTTGTATTCTTTCCCACTGAACACACCATATCCCAAATGACACTGTAGGGTTAAATTGATGCTACTGCTTGTCACAGTTCATGTCAGATGACTTTGCAACTTAAAGTTTCAAAATTCTCATCTCCTCCAGGCTACACATGTAGTTGTTTCTGTCTATCTCCAGACACGTGACCTACTTTCAATTCAGTTTTGCTTGGTTATAGGGAGATGTGCCTAACCCTCCAACAACATATGGTTCATATCCTGCATTCCCTCCTAATGTTTTCAAGATTGTGCTACATGGGAAACTATTAATATCTATGGTTAAGAATTAGAGTTACAATAAAACTGTAACATATTTTGAAGGAATAGTAGCACTGCTGGCTTACACTAAGTAAAATAAATTCATAATGCCTATGAGGTCTCCAAACGTGTACAGCTTATAAATTTTAAAAATTGAAGACAGATGGACTTGCTTATCATATTTTGAATATTTTACAAGAGCTATGGTTACATCCAAAATGCATAGACTGTTCTCCAGCAAAGATGATGGGAGAACCTGAAAAGTTTTTTGGTAACTTTTGGTTGGTGGCTGAAATGTGATATCTCTGAACAAACCTTTTCTTAGAGGTGGTCTGAATCTCATTAGCTTCTCACTTTTGAACACTTTATTAATGCATTTCCTGTAAAAACACATCTGTATATGTTCATGGTTCACCCTCTTGTACTGTTTTTCAAGGAGAATGATGTACCCTAGGCATGGGCACAAGGTCAGCATCTCACCAGTGCAGTGGTGCCTGGACATCTTCTGCTTGCCAAGGGAAAGAGGAGTGCCAAACTCTGATTGGATTAAAGAGTTCAAATATCCTAATACAAATATCCTAATTGCATCATTTACTCTATAGTACTTTGACAGAGTCAGCTGGAAGCTGATTTGCCTCATGACTCTTAGTGTGGTTTGAAAGGAGGGAAAATTAAAAAAAGAAAACAAAAATCACCCCTTGGATTAGCTCCAAGACTGTTTAATTTCAACTTCCTACCAGTAACCATAATGGTGTCTAGGGAAAGTTGCACAAAATTACTAGTAAGGGGAAAAAAACTGTGGTCTTCTGGCTGCAGCGCTGGTCAGAGGGTTAGGCAGATTTGCAGTGAATTCCTAGTATGACAGCACAAATCTTCAGATTACAGGGCCTCATTTATTTCCCTGATATCCTGTCAAGAAAGGAACATATGAATGTCCCTAAAATACCATCTAAAATGTTTTCTTAGTCATAGATTTGGATAGCAAGATTTCTGGAATACCAACCATTTCTGCAATATAATTCAATGCTTCACATTAGTGCAGACTTGTTCTGCAAATCCCAGCACAGTTTTTCTAGTAAGGAAGAATTGGGATAGAGTTGCAAGTTCTTTCTCAGTTTTTGCTTGTTCTGACAGCAGGATTACCATGGAGAGCAAAGCCAAGGGCCAAGGAGATGCCACACAGCACAGCTTGCTAACACCAAGATGACCTGCAAGCCTCTGAAAGTGGCAAACCCTAGGCAGCATCACAGCTGTGCGGCTGAGGAATCAGGTCAGTCACCAGGCCAAGTGAGAAGGTAGAAAGAGGAAGGGCAGCACTGCAGCTTAGCCTTTAGAGTGGAATAGTGGACATCTGGTTCTCCTTGTCCTAGAGATGCTGTGTAAGACGCCTGAACAGCCTTCTGCACACATAGGCACACTCTGTGCTTGGAGCCAGCCACAGCCCAGCAGCAGGAAAGTGTTTGAAGTAGGTCAAAGTCACTGCCTTGATGCTACACTTCCATGATTCCTAGCTGACTGAGCACCCGCTCAGTTACCTGCAGAAAATGTCTCTGCAAGACTGAGAATATTATTTAATCTTTCCTCATGGTGTTTCACCATCTCTGCAGGTATGAGTGGGTACAGGCCTGTTTGATTCAATTTTCTGTGTAGATGCAGGGCATTTCCAGGGCTTAACACACTAGTCTATAATATATTCTACAGCTGCTCTTCGAATAAGATTTGTCAAACATTACATCATAAACAACTATTTTTCAAAGTAGAAAATGTAATAATATGATATATGGCTAAACTCATCAAAGAATTTCAGTTGAGAATTTCAATATGATTCCTCTTTCATTTCAGATGACTGTGTGTTACAGAATGAACCAAAGACAGAGCAGATCAGACCAAACATTAGGTTTCACCTATCAAAAGAAAAATTTTACCACAGAACCTTTGTCCAGAATGACTCTTTCTACAGGGGACTGGTTACCACTCAAAGCTGAAAACCTCTGAATCTGGTCCAGAAAAGCAAGGCTCCCTTTGAGTACATAACCAATTACAAAGTGAATTACGTGCCACCTCCTCTGGTGGAACGTTATGTCCATAAAATTCAGAAATACAAGGTCAATGATGTCTCATTTGATGGCCTCACTACACACAAATTTTCTTACCGGGGTGGGCTGGTCAGCCAACCAAGCTTGCAACACCATACCAGACAAAGCTGGTCCCTGTCTTCCTTTTCTCTACTACAACTGAATTTCAGGAAAAATACAAAGCAGCCTCCTGTATTCACCAGAAAACGTGATATATATCTTCCTCCTCTGGAGAAAATGGACCTTCACACCACTACCTGGACACACTGGAAGCACCCAAATGGCAAGCCAGCCAAGATGTCTCAATCTTTGGCCCCTCTTAATAAAATCACTGAGCCATTTAATAGCTATAAGACTATAAGCCTTGGCTATGCAATAGACTAAAACCTATCACTCATGCTGCAGACTTTCCCAGCAAAACCAATAGATTTCTTGACTACGTTTCCAACCCATCATGTGCCTCATTCACTCACAGTTATGAAAACATATAAACCTGTCTGGTCAGGCCCAAAGCATCACACTCTCCTGGATGCTAAAACAACCTACACTGCAGCTACACACCAAAGGGCATTTTTAGATGCCAGGCCCCTTACAAAGACCCACCCCAGTTACACCTTCGAGAAAACTGATACTGACAGCTTGATTTTGTTTGTATCCTTCTTTTAAACCAGTTGCTGGTTTCATATTTGGAGAACTCTTAAAATAAAGTAAATTCCCTGGCACTGACTTTTTCTGGTTAATTTGAACAAATGAAAAACATAAAATCCAGGGAAAAGACATACTGATCTTTGTTTCTCTGTATTTTTTTAGTTTTTCCCACCTAACTCTTGCTTACTAATTGAGAGTTTCCTTCTCCTGAGACAGTAACAGAGAGATCTCTTAGTAATAAATGTTGTTATTAGTGTAAAGGGGGTTCAGCCATGTCCATGTCTGTAAAAACAGAGGTAGAACAGGTGAATTACATGATGTGAAGTAATGTTTAAAAGTCATTGCTGGATAACAAAGTCTGAGATCCAGCCTTTTCCAGTATTCCTATCAAAGACACATACAAAAACTACAATTACTGGATAAATATTATTGAATATTTCACCTTTGTAAATTGTGTCACTGCGCTGCCCAGAACTAGGCTATCAGATGGGAGGTTTTTGTGCCAAAGGTACCACCCTAGGCTGACACCTTGCAAGAGAAGTTTTTCAGTAAATGGTCTTCAGGGTTCTGGATAGGTACCAGCAACATCAAAGAGTTGAAATTGTCACATGTTGCTACAGTTCAGCCAGCAGCTAGAGTTGTATCATCTTTTGAATAAGGCCAGTGTTAAGCTTCTGACCAGAACTGTTCATTTCTTTGTCCGAAGTGCTTTCTGTAGGCTTATGAGCATTCTGTCAGCACTATGAACCTTTCTGACTTCTTAAGCACGTTCTACTTTCCTAAATCCTCCTCTCCATTACTGCTGGCAGGTCTGGCTGTTTCCTGAGTATTTAGCTCAAGTGCTAGCTAAAGATGTTGCAGGCTTGATGATTCTTGCGCGTCCCTTCCAACTCAGGGTATTGTATTTATATTTAATTCTATTATTCTGTGAAAGGCTTGTGTCTGACCATCAAAGCAGCATTTAAAGAGGAAGACAATTTTTTGTATAAATGTATTTTAAAGCTTTGGAAAAGCTTTGAAACCTGTTGGGATAGAAATTTTTCCTAAGTGCTTACAAGTTAAAGCCAAACACATTCCATCTGAAAACATGAATGCTTAACCCTGAGGGTGGGAAGCCACTGGAACAATACCCTAGGGGCACAGTGGTTCTGCTTCACTTGAAGTCCTTGAATCTGTCCTAGAGGCCTTTTCTAAACACATTGTCCTAGTTCAATGAAAAATTATGTTCCTTGCAGCAGGAACAACTAGGCAAATCTCTACAGATCACACTGTACAAAAGGGCCAAATTGTGCAGTCATTGATGACTTCACACAGACTTCAGAAATTCAACAATCTGTAAAATATTCCCTCACCTGTGGTGAGGTATTGACCTAGAGTATATTTAGAATTTTGTTTTCGGCTCCTCCTATTTTATCAGCCAGCCTTCTTGAATCTTCATTTCTTAAATATGGAATTTCTACAGGAAAATACTTTTTCTTCCCCATCTCTTTTTATCCAGTTGTTTTCCTGGTTTTATTTATCAACCTGTAATTCTGCCAATTCTGAAATAGAATTTATTTGAAAAAACCAGCTGAGGCTTGTGACTGCAGAAAAGATTGTTCTTTTATGCATAAGAGCTCTCTTATGCTTAAAAAAAGAGTGTTCTTTCAACTCTTTGATATGAGACTGGCAGGGAATGTAGAGCAAGGAGAGTCTAGTGTGTAAATTTAGCTTTATCACAGGTTTGTGTGGATCTGTTTTGCTGGGTAGAAGTTAGTCTTATCAAGCTCAATAGCAATGTAATATGCCAGGTAGCACTAGTAATTGCTGGGTTTTGAACATTGCCAACAGGAATCTTGATTTTCTATGCAGTGGACCCGCTCACATCAGCATCAAGCAGACATGACTGGTTTAAATCCAACACTCTCAGAGCATGAGACACAGGCTTGTTTTTTTTTTTCTTTTCTGTCTCTATGTGTTAAAAAGTTATTAAAACCAATATATGATAGCACCAAAGTGAGTTCCCTTTTGTGACTGAAGGTGTGGTTCCACAGGAATTAAGGCTGATGAAAGCTTGGGCTGCTGTAGTTTGACATTTTCTCCTCCTACAGCTGCATGTTTTCCCATTGTCCCTCTTTTTGGTAATAACATTAATGCTGTCTGACTGAAATCTTGACCCTGCTTGCCAAGAAGACCAGTGGTGTCCTGGGGTGCATCAGGAAGAGCGCTGCCAGCAGGACAAGGGAGGTGATGCTGCCCCTGTACTCAGCCCTGGTGAGGCACATCTGCAGTGCTGTGTCCAGTTCTGGGCTCCTCAGGACCAGAGAGACACAGACCTGCTGGAGCAGGCCCAGTGGAGAGTGACAAAGATGATGAAGGGGCTGGAGCATCTCTCTTAGGAGAAAAGGCTGTGGGAGCTGGGCCTGTTCAGCTTTGAGCAGAGATGGCTGAGAGGGGACCTCATGAGTGTCTGTGATTGTCTGAAGGGAGGGTGTCAGTGGATGGATCCAGGCTCTGCTCGGTGGTGCCGAGCAATAGCACGAAAGGTCACGGGCACAAACTGATGCACAGGAAGTTCCACCTGAACATGAGGAGGAAATTCTTTACTGTGCAGCTGACCAAGCACTGGAACAGAGAGGTTGTAGAGCCTCCCTCACTGGGAGAACTTCAAGAACTGCCTGGACACAATCCTGTGCCATGTGCTCTGGGATGAGCCTGCTTGAGCAGGGAGGTTGGACCAGATGACCCCCTGTGCTTCCTTCCAACCTGACCCATTCTGTGATTCTGTGATTCTGTGACCTTGCATTCATGATGCAGCACAAGACAACACCTCTCACTCAGTGAACAAATGGGTGGAAAGAAGGAAATAGCTGTAATCAACATCCAACTTCTTAAGAATGGATAATGGCATCAATACCTAAAAGTTGGCTGAAGTACAAAGGCTACTATCAAAAAGTGTTTCAAAAACCAAAATGAAAGGATGAAACAAAGAGACTTTATCCTTTGCAGAGTTGAGAAAGGCATCCAGGGTAGTTGTACTGTGAAGCATGCAAAAAAGAACAAGGAGGATTTTGCTAAGCAATAATGGATGAAGAAGTCACTGTCAAAGCCTGTAACTACACTGGTACTGACCACTGTGACCATTGCCAATGACAAATGTCACCTGTGCACAGAACAGTCTAATGCATGTACACTGCAGAGGCTGTTTGGAGGGATAGCATCTACCTATATCCCTGAAAACACGCAAGAGGTGTACTCACCAGCACTACCGATCTCTAGGCAAAGCACAATCTATTTAGCAAGTCTTAAGCACAAAAGCTGAATTAAGGAGTGTCCTGGGTTGCAGTGTATTCTATTACCATCCCCATCAGCTGTTGAAATCAGGTGGGGCAGTGTTTCCTTGCCTCCTCCCCCCAGACTATCTTTCTGTTAATTGCCCATCATTGTCCTGCCACATGACTCAGAGATAACTCCCTCCGGACTATCTTCTGTTAATGAGCCTAATCAACACTTTGCCTCATGACTCGTTACCCCATTGTGAGATGCTCCACCCAGAGGGAGGAACCAAGCATCCCATCGTGGATATAAGCTGAGGCTGAACACCAGAGACACTGGCTTCCCACTGGATTTCCAGAGGGCAGGAGCTACACAGCCACCATTGGACTTCCTGAGGAAGAGCAGACTGTTTTACTACAGGATCACTGCTTCAGAGGACTGCAGCCACCATTCTACCAGACTGCTACCACCACCCTGCCTAACAGGGTGTCAGGTTGTACCTTGACTCTGTCAGTTTGACAGTGTTTTCTTTTACCTTTTTTTTTCTTTTCCCCTTTTCTTTAATTTCCATTAAATTGTTATTCTGACTTGGTGCCTCCCACTGGTTTGTTTTCAAACTAGCACATAATTTGGCGCCCAATGTGGGGCAGCTCTGAGAGAAAGTCAGAATTACAATTTTGTGTTAACGGAAACCTATTCACCATGGTGCTCAGCTTGTCTACATGGGTACTGTATCTTGCTCTCTATATTTTTCCTCACATGGGGAACTACCTGCCTGTAGTATTACTCCTGTTAAAACCAGGGAATGGTATGAGAATTGCTTTATTGGTTTATTATGTCTATAGCATAATAACCTGCGAGGCGATGAATACCATTCGGAATATATACTCAATTTTGTTTGGCTGTCCTAGTCTGGGCTCCTATGTCTGGGACCTCTTCAACAATCACAGCCAGCCCCTGGTGGGAGGAGTAGAGAGTGGTTTCTTCCAGCCTTTCAGGCCAGGCACAGCAGTTTTTGAAAATATTGAATTCCCTCTGGATGTCAAAGACGGCATAAACTTGCTGTCAGTTCTGCTTTGTCTTCTCTGTACAGCCTGCACCATGTTCACCATGCTTAGAATCAGAGCTATGGCACAGCATCCTCAGGATGAGGGAGGGAAAAAGAGCAGAACAACAAACACCATGCCTATGCAGACTGACACAGAGGAGAAAGGAACCAAATGCAAAGCAACAGCGTCCATGTCTACGCAGACTGACACAGAGGAGAAAGAACCCAGATGCAAGACAACAGCGTCCATGTCTACGCAGACTGACACAGAGGAGAAAGAAACCAAATGCAAAACAACAGCGTCCATGTCCACGCAGACTGACACAGAGGAGAAAGAACCCAGACGCAAGACAACAGCGTCCATGTCCACGCAGACTGACACAGAGGAGAAGGGAACCAAAAGCACTGTCAGCGTCCCCATGCAAACCATCACTGAACCAGAACAGCCTAAACCAATTGCAGTTGCCCCCGTGCAGAAGAAGAAATCAAAAAGCAAATCAGTCCGCATAGTGACTGACGAGGATGCAGCAGGACCTTCGCACCCAGCAGAAGAGGCAGAGCCAGAGATCATCACTCGGTCGCTATCCCTGGGTGAGCTGCGTGACCTGCGGAGGGAATTCACCCGCCAGACAAACGAGTCTATCCTGACCTGGCTGCTCCGCATCTGGGACGCTGCAGCCAATGACACCATTCTGGACGGAAGTGAGGCCAGGCAACTGGGATCTCTGTCCCGGGATGTGGTCATTGACCAGGGGATCGGGAGAACCCAAGAAACCCTCAGCCTCTGGCGGCGACTGCTTACAAGTGTAAGGGACAGGTACCTTTGTAAAGAAGACCTCCAGGTGCACCAAGGAAAATGGAGCACAATGGAACAAGGTATCCGGTGCCTGAGGGAATTGGCTGTGCTGGAGATCATTTTCTCAGAAGATGAGAGATTTCCTAAGAGCCCAGATGGTGTCCAGTGCACGTCACAGATGTGGTTGAGGTTCGCACGCCTTGGACCAGAGATATACTCCCGTTACCTGGCAACGCTGCAATGGAGGGAAGGCGAGGACAGGGTGGGCGTCTTGGTGAACAAACTGAGGATTTACGAGGACACCGTCACAGCCCCGTTTCGCACCCATGTCTCATCCGTGGAAACAAGTCTTTTGGCTGAGCAAGTCCGGAGCTTGATTGAAGAAGGCCATCAGAAATTGAAAAAGGAACTTAAGGAAGAGATTTACCAGATCTCACCAGAACCAACAAGAGTCTCTGCCATTAGGAGCCGGCGACCCCCAACCAGGGAGAGAGGATACACCCCACGAGGTAACCTCTGGTTTTTCCTTCAGGAACATGGAGAAGACATGAGTAAGTGGGATGGAAAACCCACCTCCTCCTTAGCAGCTCGGGTACGTGAACTAAAAAGAGGGACAACTACCACAAGAAGCGCATCTAGAGTCAACATTGCTCCGGTCTCCCGCACACAGAACTCCAGACGGTACAGGAATGATAATATGACCGATCCTCTTGAAGGGACCTCAGGAACGTATTCACCGGAAGGGAGCAACATGCAACATGACCAGGAGTAGAGGGGCCCTGCCTCTAGCCAGGTAAAGGAAAGGGAGAATCGGGTCTTTTGGACTGTGTGGGTCCGATGGCCTGGCACATCTGACCCACAAAGATACACGGCTTTGGTTGACACCGGTGCTCAATGTACTCTGATGCCATCAAGGTATGTGGGAGCAGAACCCATTTCTATTTCTGGGGTGACAGGAGGATCCCAGCAGCTGACTGTACTGGAAGCTGAAGTGAGTTTAACTGGGAACGAGTGGCAGAAACACCCCATCGTGACTGGCCCGGAGGCCCCGTGCATTCTCGGCATAGACTATCTCAGAAATGGATATTTCAAGGACCCAAAAGGACATCGTTGGGCTTTTGGGATAGCTGCTGTGGAGACAGAAGATATCAGACAACTGAGTACATTGCCTGGCCTCTCAGACGACCCCTCTGCCGTGGGACTGCTAAGAGTTGCAGAACAACAGGTGCCAATCGCCACAGCAACAGTGCACCGCCGGCAATACCGCACCGACAGAGACTCTGTGGTTCCCATCCATGAGATGATTCGCAAACTGGAGAGCCAAGGGGTGGTCAGCAAGGTCCATTCACCTTTCAACAGCCCTATATGGCCAGTGCGTAAGTCCAGTGGAGAATGGAGGCTGACGGTGGACTACCGTGGCCTGAATGAGGTCACGCCACCATTGAGCGCCGCTGTGCCGGACATGTTGGAACTTCAGTACGAGCTGGAGTCCAAAGCAGCGAAGTGGTACGCCACTATTGACATTGCCAATGCCTTCTTCTCCATTCCTTTGGCAGCAGAATGCAGGCCCCAGTTTGCTTTTACCTGGAAGGGTGTGCAATACACCTGGAACCGACTGCCCCAGGGGTGGAAGCACAGTCCCACCATTTGCCACGGACTGATCCAGACTGCATTGGAAAAGGGTGAGGCTCCAGAACATCTGCAATACATCGATGACATCATCGTGTGGGGAAACACAGCAAAGGAAGTGTTTGAGAAAGGAGAGAAAATCATCCAGATTCTCCTGGAAGCTGGCTTTGCCATCAAAAGGAGCAAAGTCAAGGGACCTGCCCAAGAGATCCAGTTCCTGGGAGTAAAGTGGCAAGATGGACGACGTCAGATTCCCACCGAGGTCATCAATAAGATCACTGCGATGTCTCCACCGACCAGCAAGAAGGAAACACAAGCTTTCCTAGGCGCCATAGGTTTCTGGAGGATGCACATTCCCGAGTACAGCCAGATCGTGAGCCCTCTCTACCTGGTTACCCGCAAGAAGAATGATTTCCACTGGGGCCCCGAACAGCAGCAAGCCTTTGCCCAGATCAAGCAGGAAATCGCTCATGCGGTAGCCCTTGGCCCAGTCAGGACAGGACCAGAGGTGAAGAATGTGCTCTACTCTGCAGCCGGGAACAATGGTCTGTCCTGGAGCCTCTGGCAGAAGGTGCCTGGCGAGACTCGTGGCCGACCACTGGGATTCTGGAGCCGAAGCTACCGAGGGTCTGAAGCTAACTACACTCCCACAGAGAAGGAAATCTTGGCAGCCTATGAAGGAGTCCAAGCTGCCTCAGAGGTAATTGGCACTGAAGCACAGTTGCTTCTGGCACCCCGACTACCGGTGCTGGGTTGGATGTTCAAGGGAAAGGTTCCTTCCACGCATCATGCCACCGACACCACATGGAGCAAGTGGATCACCCTCATCACACAGCGTGCCCGTATTGGAAACCCGAATCGCCCTGGGATTCTAGAAATTATAACAAACTGGCCTGAAGGTGAGACTTTTGGATTATCTTCTGAAGAAGAGGAAGAGCAAGTGACTCGTGCTGAGGAAGCCCCACCATATAATGAGCTACCGGAGACTGAAAGACGTTATGCCCTCTTCACTGATGGTTCCTGCCGAATTGTAGGCGCTAATCGAAAGTGGAAAGCTGCAGTATGGAGCCCCACACGACGAGTTGCACAAGCTACCGAGGGACAAGGTGGATCGAGTCAGGTTGCAGAGCTTAAAGCCGTCCAGCTGGCTTTGGATATTGCTGAACGAGAGAAGTGGCCGAGGCTCTATCTCTACACCGACTCATGGATGGTAGCTAACGCTCTGTGGGGATGGCTGGCTCGCTGGAGAAAGGCCAACTGGCAGCGCAGAGGGAAGCCCATCTGGGCCGCTGAGATTTGGCAGGACATCGCCGCCCGAGTAAAGAAGCTGACCGTGAAGGTTCGACACGTGGATGCGCACGTACCCAAGAGTCGGGCTAATGAAGAGCATCGCAACAACGAGCAGGTGGACCGAGCTGCCAAGGTGAAAGTATCACAGGTGGATCTGGACTGGCAGCACAAGGGAGAATTATTCCTAGCTCGTTGGGCCCATGATGCCTCTGGTCATCAGGGGAGAGATGCAACATACCGATGGGCCCGTGACCGAGGGGTGGACCTTACCATGGACAGCATCTCCCAGGTCATCCACAGTTGTGAGACCTGTGCTGCAATCAAACAGGCCAAGCGGGTGAAGCCTCTGTGGTATGGTGGACGATGGTCAAAGTACAGGTATGGTGAAGCCTGGCAAGTTGACTACATCACCCTTCCCCAAACCCGCCAAGGCAAGCACTACGTGTTGACCATGGTTGAAGCAACCACTGGATGGCTGGAGACCTACCCTGTGCCTCATGCTACAGCCCGGAACACCATCCTGGGCCTGGAAAAGCAAGTCCTGTGGAGACATGGCACCCCTGATAGGATCGAGTCAGACAACGGGACTCATTTTAAGAACAGCCTCATCAACACCTGGGCCAGAGAACACGGTATCGAATGGATATATCATATTCCTTATCATGCACCAGCTGCTGGAAAAGTTGAACGCTGCAATGGACTACTTAAAACTACCCTAAAGGCACTTGGTGGGGGGACCTTCAAAAATTGGGAAGTGAACTTAGCGAAGGCCACCTGGATGGTCAATACCCAAGGATCCATCAATTGAACTGGTCCTGCCCAGTCTGAACCCTGGCACACAGTGGATGGAGATAGAGTCCCTGCGGTACACCTGAGAGGTATTTTAGGAAAGACTGTTTGGATTAATCTCACCTCAGGCAAAGACAAACCCATCCGTGGGATTGTCTTTGCTCAAGGACCTGGTTGCACTTGGTGGGTAATGCAGAAAGATGGGGAAACCCGTTGTGTACCACAAGGAGACCTAATCTTAGGTGAGAACAGTGTGTAGGTTTCACTGTGTATGTATATATATGTATATATATATATATATATATATATATATATATATATATATATATGTATGTGTGTTTTAGAGTTTAAGAAGGTATTGATTTGGGATAATGTAGATGGTAATAGAATAAGGGGTGGATAATGTCCTGGGTTGCAGTGTATTCTATTACCATCCCCATCAGCTGTTGAAATCAGGTGGGGCAGTGTTTCCTTGCCTCCTCCCCCCAGACTATCTTTCTGTTAATTGCCCATCATTGTCCTGCCACATGACTCAGAGATAACTCCCTCCGGACTATCTTCTGTTAATGAGCCTAATCAACACTTTGCCTCATGACTCGTTACCCCATTGTGAGATGCTCCACCCAGAGGGAGGAACCAAGCATCCCATCGTGGATATAAGCTGAGGCTGAACACCAGAGACACTGGCTTCCCACTGGATTTCCAGAGGGCAGGAGCTACACAGCCACCATTGGACTTCCTGAGGAAGAGCAGACTGTTTTACTACAGGATCACTGCTTCAGAGGACTGCAGCCACCATTCTACCAGACTGCTACCACCACCCTGCCTAACAGGGTGTCAGGTTGTACCTTGACTCTGTCAGTTTGACAGTGTTTTCTTTTACCTTTTTTTTTCTTTTCCCCTTTTCTTTAATTTCCATTAAATTGTTATTCTGACTTGGTGCCTCCCACTGGTTTGTTTTCAAACTAGCACAAGGAGACATATGCAAACTAAATTTTAGAAGGGTAGCAGCTTAATAGAAGGTTATGAATGTTTTATTAGCAGGAGTAATGCAGTACTGCAGTTCCTCACTGGGAAAAAGGATGAGCAAAATTGCTTAATTTGTCTCTTCTCAGTGGGAAACAAAATGAAACAACCCAGAAGAAAGTTACCTGTAATGGGAGAGATAACAAATCAGTTCAGTTTTGACTTGTATTATATCAGCCTTTCAACCACCTGTATCTGCAAGGACTGCCAACCCCACTGCCTTACATCTGCAGGAGGCATTTCATCTGGAGAAGGTTTGCAGTTGGCAATAGGGGAGAGGTCAAAAAATCGGTAAATTATATGCTTATGGCCTAGAAATATGAACCAGCAGCAAATTAGGGAGAACTTTACCATCACAAATTCTAAAAAGGGCTTCACCCAACACTATAGATTACTAAGGAGAGGAAATTGTCAGCACCTCAAGTGTTTGAGGACTATGAAGGAAGTGTTGAAAGATAAGTGGTATGCTTCAGCAAAACTGAGTGTGTTCATATCACGGAGGGAAGCAATATAGATCCTGGGCACGGTATTCAGGAGACAGAAAGCCGCTGAATTTAATGTGTGAAAAAGCAAACTTCTTCTTTGGAAGACAGAAAAAGGTCTTTCCTGAGGCACAGATAGGATCTCCCTGAGGGATCTGTGTTATTTCAGTTGGAAAGAGGCGTTTGGGCAGAGAACTGAGTTCACTGGGATAGGAAACTTCCATAATGAATTTTCTGAACAGAGTTTACTTTTGTCTCACCCCTCTATAAACCACTCTTTTCCCTTCTGTAGTAGTGTCTCTCTGACTTCTTCCCACTTTGGAAGCAGTGGTTTGATGACCTGTGCCCCTCTGCTTGTGTTTTGGGGAAATACTGTTTTGTGGCAATCTGACTTTCACTTTATCTGCAGTCTGTCCCACAGAGGTTTTTGGCTGCATTCACAAGAGAAGGAATAGAGTAGCTCTAATAAAGGCAGTGCTGTGTTCATCTCTGTGTTCCCTGTTTCCACAGGCTCACTAGATCTGTGCTTGCTGGTGTGAACTGTCCCCAGACTGGTGAGAGGGCTCATGTGGCACTGCCAAACACCATCACACAGGCTCAAGCATACTACTTCGCTGGGCAAGCAGGCAAAGCTCTGCTTTGCTCTCTGCTTAAAAAAAAAAAAAAAAAAAGCCAGTGAGATCCTCCCTGCACAGCTGGATTTGATTTTCTGTTGTTTGTATGTTGTGGGTTAACAGTGAAATTTTTCTTTTTTTGGTAATAAAATCACTAGGTTGTATGCTATTACTTGAAAACTGACTCCATGAGTGTTTTGGAAGGTGAAGTGTTTTAACAAGCATTCACCAACATTATTGGCCATTTATTCAAACCAATAATTTATGCTTAAAAAACCCAACCCAACCAGCATGTAAAAAAGGGTGGGCAGAGGGGGGTGTAAGTCTGCATATAGCCCAAAATAAACTATTCCTCAGTCCAACCATTAAGCACTTCCCTAAGAGAAGAGAAACCCATCCTGGCTCCTCACTTGGAGAGCAAGCTGTTCATGGCCTGCCTGGTGTGATCCTTCTGGTTCATTATTGTGCTTTCCCACTGCCCCTAGGGAGTTCGTATACAAGCCATGCAAGATCTTGAAGCAGAAGACTACTTTATAATACTAAAGAGTGTACCAGTACCAGTAGTAGTAGTAGTAGTAGTAGTAGTAGTAGTAGTAGTGAATGATTTCTCATGCCCATGTCATCCTAAGCATGTATGGATAACTACATGCTTACTATGGAATTGTTCACATCCTGCCGAAAAAGAGTATTTATATGCAACCAGAGTGCAATCCTCTGGTGTCCCTTTCCCTTTTGGCCGCATAAACCAGCATTCTTTTATTTACAGCTACACAAATATAAAAAGTTTCTTTGCAGAGGCTTTAAAGGCTTAGAAAACATTCTTGTTTTTCCCTTTTTTTCCTCTCCTGAGAGGTAAACAGTGTGTTAGCAGGAAGGATAGAGAAGTGCAGCCCAAACTTGCTCTGCTTGCAGAGAGGAGTCTCCTGCTCAGGCTCTGTTCAGCAGAGGCCTCAGCTGATGCAGTCCTGTCTGCTGTGCTGCAGCCCTCCTAAAGTCTCAGGGATTTAGCCAAAATTAGCCTGGTCTGCTGGCTGATACCCCGGGTATTTTTGTGTCTGGCTAAGTGTGGAGGCATTCTGTGAGACAAGAATGATGCTCTGGTGAGGGATGAGCATTTTGTGGTACCAGGGATGCCTTTTGTTGTGTGAGCTTAAGGATGATGCTGTAGTGGCTTCACCCACAACCTGTGCAGAGCAATCTGGCCTTTAGAAACACGGTGTTCATCTTGCTCAAGAGCTGCTGCTCTTGCTGAGAGAGGAGTTGTTTTGAAGGGAATGTGGAAGAAACATGGTAGGCTGGAGCCTCTTCTTGGAAAGAAATCATTAAAAGCTTAGTATTTAAATTTAGTGATTAAACCAGCTCAAGGTCAAAGACCTGCAGAGATCTGTAGAGTTATATAGGCAAGAGAGGTGGGGAGGAGTTGCTCCGGGCTTTTATCACTGGGACAGTGAGGTGTCAAGGAGAATTCAGTGTGATGCTGTGCTGGATCAGTCCTTCCCAGCTGCCACACTTTATGTACAATCGGCATATGCGATTCAGAGCAGCCCGAGGCAGTGTAACTTGCACAGGCTACACACAGGTACAGGCTCAGAGAGGGGCACTGAAGGCACTCCCATGCAGTCCCCTGTTCCTGTGCGCTTGAAGCATGTGCAAGAATGAGCACTCACAAGTCACAGTGCCCAAGGTGGGCACCAGCGTAAAGCTGGCATGCATGAAGGGCCAAGCATGTCCAGTGAAATCCCTCCATTGAAAACAAAACAAAAAGCACGGGCAAGATCTTCGTGGGAATGAATCACATCAGATTGGGGTTACAGATGGTGATATTGGCAGCATATACTTGAACTTTCACACTCTCATTTACTACTTTTATGCTGTCAGCTACTTTCCATGTCAGTGACAGGGTATGTGCTTTGCCCTCTAGCAATAGTACTTATAGATTAATGTTATTTGATCTTATTTTTTTTAATTGTTTTTTTACTGTTCAGAAGCAATTTAGTTTTCTGTGATAACCTTGTATCTCCCTGCAAGAAGCCTTCCCTATATGTACATGAACTGGTGTGCAAATTCAAATCATTGAGGAAACGCCATTGAATCTGTTTTATATACATTTAATGAGGTACTTTGTGCTGTTTTGTCAGTTTGTTGGGGTTTTTTAAACCAAAAAAACCTCTACTAGATAAATCCTGCCATGGTACGTGAAGGCACTTGCATACTTTCAACTTTGCTGCCTCAAACACCACAATGTGCATTTGAATGGGACAGTAGAGGATGTTCAAGGCTTTGTAACCATTCTGGCAAAAATGAAGGGCTGGAGTCTGTGCTTTCATGCACTTTCTAGTCTCAGTCTTCATCAGTGACAATGGAAGCAAAGATGAGACCGAGCACTGTATTTACTTTTCTAAGGGACAGATGGAGAATAAAACGTATTGTTGGGCTCATATCTTCACACATGAAATTGAGAATGGGAAAAAGTATTGTACTTCAGTGAAAAAGCAGGTGAGAATAGAAATACGTATTTCAATTGGAAAAGGATATGCTGGTCTTTTCCCTTTATAAATCAGGATAATTTGGGTTGCAATTACTGAAATGCCTTAGTGAAAAATTTATATTAAAAAATATTAAAATGACTATATATATGGCCAGAGTTTAGATTTGATTCTGACTGACTGGAGAGGACACGTTGGCTGGAGATGATAAAAACTAATGTAAGTGAAATAATGATCAACTGATACGCTTTTGGTGTGAGAAATGTGTAAGATCAGTAGAGGAAGGAGATCTCATTTTCCCTCCTTCAATTTTGTGCTGGCTCAAGTATTTAACAGGTTTTTTGGTTTACTTTCCACAAAACTGGACAGTTAATACATAACACTATTGATAAATACATATATATACCTTTAAAGAAGAGGATGAAGGGAAGGGTTAAATCGATGATCCCCAAGCTGTGGTCTGTAGCTAATATGTACAGCCATAGGTAGCATTAGCATACACTGCTGGGTTGGAGAAAATCTGACATTAAAAAGACTTGACTTTGAAAGCATCTCTGTTAAAAGTTAGGTAACTGAATGAATGAAGATTATTTACTCAACTACTAGCTGAAATAATCAGACACTCACTGAAAGCGGCCATTAAAAACTTTCGAGGAATTTTATGGTCCTGAAAAGTTGGAAAAGAGTAAGCTTTTGGGTTCACCTTCTACAAATACAGGTATCAGGTGATGCTGATCTAGAATAACCAAATTTATTTATGATCAATGTTTGAGCACCAAACAGATAGTAAGGCCTTTTGTTTGATAAGGTAGTTTGCAAGAAGAATCCTAACTTAAAAACTAAAAAAAGCTCCAATTTCAGTCCATATGACTGCAGCTAGAGAGCAGGAAAAAGATTTCTAGCTAAAGGTTACTTTGGAAAACTCTGGCTACGGCTTCTGTTTTTTTGAGATCATGCATCTGGACACAGATGCCTGGAGTAGTTCACTTGTGCTTACCTTGTCACCTAAGAGGGGCTGGGAGTAGATCTTCTGTGGGGAACATTTCAGCACTGTATTCTTATGCTTCTTCCAGAACAGTTTTTCCTTTGTGAGGAAAATTAGTCAGGAGAACCAAACTGGAAGCTTGCTTTGAAGGTTTAGAAGGCTTTTTGACTTGAGTAGTAACTCAAGCCATAGGCCTAAGAGAGAATAATTATTCTCTTGAGAACCTAAGCAAACCTGTTGTTCATTTTACATACACAACAGCTTCTACACTTGTTTTACTGAAAATGAATGATGAAATTCCCATTGCCTTCTGTACTGTTGCTTGGAAGTCTTAGGTCTGGTCTTTGACTTGCTTGTCTGTGTGAGGTGTCTAAAAAACATCTGCAGGAATATCATACAAGGGAAACTGTCAATAAATCAGAGAAAAATTGCTGTTCCCTTTTAGCAGGGACATATTGTTTGTTTGAAAAGGGCAGCAACAACAACCAGCTTAGTTTTCAAAACTTGATTTTTTTCTTTGTTAAGAAAAAATGCTTTTGCTTTATTAATTTTTTTCTTCTTTACTCTCAAAATTCAGACCATTACCACAATTCCTTCTGCATAAACACCTGCTGCTCCAGGTAGCTGGCAGCTCCATTACTGAAGGCAGCAGCAACCTGTAAGGAAAGACTGAATTAACAGATTTTTCTTCAAGCCACAGATTGCTGAGGAAAGTTATGTCTTGAAGCATTGCTTCTTAGAAAAAAAAGAAGTATACTTTTATTGATTTCCATGGTCCTTGGACCAGCAGTGATGGCTTTATACTTCTGCAAGAGCAATAGGGGCAAGACATTAGAAAAAAAGAATAAAGCAAGGCAAATGAAGAATTAAAACATATCTCCAAGACAGGGTGCAGAATCTTAGTGGCTGGAGACTCTTAGAAAGGAATTAAGACATCCTCTTCCCCCGAGGCAGGTACATCATGTGTACTTTGTGTAACAGGTGTGTGCTGCTATCATAATACAGAATAAGGACAGAGAACTCCAACATCTTTGCTACTTTGACTTTTGTTTTAAAGATTAAAAAAAACACGTCAGACAGTAGTAGGTAAATAGGCAACCTGCATTACTTGTACAAAAAGTTATATATATACAAGTTTGCTGTTTTGTTTTCTCTTTAGAGAAGGAAAGCACCCTTTCATAAAATAACCAGTAACCCTTATCTTACTGAGATGCTGCCAAGTCACAATTCAGAAGACAGACATGTGAAATTAAATCCACACTGTGCAGAGACAACACAGTGGCCCCTCCAGATCAGATCCTTTGTGTACATCCTGTGCACAGTTACACAGACACAATGAAACGTGATAGCTTGAACATATTTTGCTTTCACACAAAAGAAAATACTTCCCCATGCTGCATTTTGTTAACTAATGTATCAAAAATATTCATCCCATTGTCATTGTCATCATTGTTATTATGTTATTAAGGAACTGTCCTTCATTCCATGCATAACTATTTCACAAGTTAAAAATGTTCTCACTCCCTCATGTCATAGTCTATAAAGCACTCTGTGCACAGTGAAGCAGATCCCCAATTAAATGCAAGTGCTATTAAAATTAAAAGAATTATGCTATTACTGTTGATTTTAGAGGAACAAAATTATGGGGAGATTAAAAAAAAACCAAAATAGTTTTATCTGGACAAAATAATGTACAATTATTAATATTGCACTTTTTATACAAGAAATCCTAATAAATATACAGAAAAGATATACATTTACATACACAGAAAGTCATTATTCTTTTTTTTAAATAAAAAGTTACACTGATGCTTATTTCTTGAAGACCCATTTCTACCAAGAGCGTTCACTGCCAGATGTGTTTTGAAGTAAGCCAATTTGAATCAGTTTAATGTCATGAACCTCAGTAGTGGACCCCCATTTTTACTGAAAAATCCACATGTCATGAAAGCTGTAGCATAACAGAACTTGAACAGCATTTCATTAATATACCACGAGGCACTAGCCCCAACAGGGGTTACAGGAGAGGCACAACCAAGCCCTTCATTTAGAAAAGGTCTTGAACCAAAACCTGAGATCAGGTAGTTCTCCTTTGAAGCTCCACAATTCTCAAACTCTCTTCTTTGCAGATTTCCTCTAATTTTAATTTTTTTTCTGAGCAGAGCAGAGAATGCCCAGGAGCCAAAATCATGCAGCACTTCACTGGCTGAGTATCTACTGCAGCTGGCCAGGAGGCAAGACTCACAGCCTGCATGCAAAATCATGCTGTGGGTGTGATGTTTGAGTCTCATTTTTTAGACTGTACCTTCGGGGGGTTATACATGGACTTAAAGATCTGCTGCTCTAGAACACCTATTTTGTTGTGGAGAGGAGCAAGTTTGTTACAAATTACTTGCATTAGTCCTATGGGACTGATGCTAAAGCCATTCTTTTCCTACTGAGTAGTAACAATCATGAAAAATCAGAATAAAGCTCTTTTCTACTACTTGTCCAAAAGGCTTGGCTGCCAGGAAAGAGGAATTTCGTGTTAGCAAAATAGAAAAACCCACTTCCTCAAGTTCTTTTCCAAAACCCCAGGTCTGAAAGTACCAGAACTTTGGGAAGTAATACCTCTTTTTTCTAAATAAATGTTAGTAGGATGCAGTATGCAAAGTGTCTCCCATGTACCACATACAATTTCTATCTTTTCTGCCTATGGTCTCTAGCGAACAGTGTTTGCAGGTTCGTACTAAAGTGTGTCAAGCAGATCACACTTGTTCTGCTTTTGCTGGATAATAATTAATGTCACCACCTCACCTCTGTGCTGAGGGCAACCCTTCAATCCTCAATCCTCCCTCACAAGCTCAAACTGGAAACATTTTCAGGTGTATTTTAGATCCACTTATGCTACAGACCATTGTTCAACTCTGCCAGGTGCCAGATCCTCAAAGATCACAAGGATGTTCCTTGCCTGGTGTGGGAAGGAGAGAGGGGTTTAGAAACTAAAAACGCTTCCAGTATGGGACATAACAAATAAGTTTGTAAAGCAAAATCCTGTGCTTGTGTTCTCAAGGTAGTCTAAGAGAGATGAGAGCTGCTCAGCAGAAAGAGACCTGAGGGTGCTGATCAATACCTGGCTGAACATGAGCCAGCGGTGCCCAGGTGGCCAATGGCATCCTGGCCTGTCTCAGCAATAGTGTGGTCAGCAGGAAGAGGGTGATTCTCCACCTGTAGTTGGCTCTGGTGAGGCCACACCTCAAATCCTGTGCTCAATTTTGGGCCCCTCACTACAGGAAAGACATTGAGGTGCTGGAGTGTGTCCAGAGAAGGGCTACAAAAGCGGTGAAAGGTCTAGAAGACACATCCTACAAGGAACAGGTAGGGCAGCTGGGGTTGTTTAGCTGAGAGGAGACTCGGGTGACATCATTGCTCTCTACAACTGCCTGAAAGGAGGTTGTAGTGAGGTGAGGGTGAGTCTCTTCTGCCATGTTTCAAACAAAAGGATGAGAAAAATGGCCTCAAGCTGTGCCAGGGAAGGCCCGGATTAGATACTAGAAAAAAAAAACTTCACTGAGAAAGTGGCTAGGCATTGGATTAGGTTCCCAGGGAGGTGGTGGAGTCACCATCTCTGGAAGACGGTGTTCAAGAAGAGTCTGGATGTGGCACCCAGAGATATCCTTTAGGGGTGGATATCCACCTTTAGGGGTGGATATCCTTTAGTGCTGTTAATGGTGGGACTAAATAACCCTGAAGATCTCTTTTGACCTTGACGATTCTGTGATTCTGTAATATGATGCTAGGTTTTTACTCTGGTCCTCTTTCTCACCCATTTCTTGGTGTATCCCCCAGGCATGTACACAGATTAAGGGGAAGCCTCGCTCCTCTCATACCCATTTCTGGTGTCATGGGTCTCTCTGACTCTTTGTGGTCTACCCTCGTGACCATGTTTTTCTGCATTCTGTCTCCCAGATTGATAGAAGGGAAAACTTGTCAAGTCCCTTTACAACAATTATTTGGTAAAAGGTGTTCTTTTTTTATAAAGAAAAGGGAAATAAATAAATAAAATGAAAAAGATCATTCCATTCCATCTGTATTTTCTGCAAAAGCCTTTGCCTCAGTGAAGAAAAGGCTGTGATCCCCTTGTTCCTCCATTTTCATTTCGTCTGTCTTCAAGATTTTCCACAAGTCCCACAGCAACGTGACTTAAATTGGGTGAGCTGGCAGAGTTTGAGCTGCTTCACTTTCTCACAGTACCTTGTGGTGTCTCTGCACTCCACTGCCAAAGGGGAAACAAGAATAAGAAATGGTGATGAAGCTATGAACAAAGGATTTCTTACCTGAGAACATATATCCTTGGGTGGCCAAGAGGAGGACCTTTGTGTTGGGAGGTCTTACAGCACAGGTCCTGCTTGATACCTGTAATCTCCCTCATCACTTCAGCTTCCATTAGGGCCCCCCAAACTCATGAATTTGGACCTATGTAGTCCACTTTGTCTCTGCTGAGAGGGAGCATCAGAGCTGGTGTGAATACAGGCAAGCACACGTGGGCTCTGCTGCTGCATCTGCAATGAATGCAAAGCAACTGGCTTGCAAGATAGAGGATGAGAGCATAATTTCCAAACAGGCACATCATCTGTTCTCTTTTGTTAATACAATTTGTTTTTTTTTTAATTAGTAACTTTTCTAGTCCCCTGGAAGGCCCAATTTGTTGCTTGTAATCTGAAAGAAAGCAGTCTTTCCTGCGGGATTTCCGATCATCCACCTACCAACTGGATTTGGACTACCGTCATAAGTCTGGTTTTGATTTGTGTTTTTCTCTCTGTCTGTACCATTAGCTGAAAGTTAATAATAGAATCATAGAATGGTTTGGGTTGCAAGGGGACCTTGAAGATCATCTAGTTCCAACCCCCCTGCTGTGGACAGGGATGCCTTTCACTGGACCAGGTTGCTCAGAGTCCTATCCAACCTGGTATTGGAAACCTCCAGGGATGGGGCATCCACAGCTTCTCTAGGAAACCTGTGCCAGTGTCTCACCACCCTCACAGTCAAGAATTTCCTCCTAATATCTAATCTAAAACTACTCTGTTTCAATCTGAACCCATTCCCCCTTGTTCTGTCACTACATGGACTTGTAAATAGTCTTGCTCCATCTCTCTTGTAAGTTCCCTTCGGGTACTAGAAGGCCACAAGTAGGTGACCCCAAAGCTGGGCTGTACAATCCCATTTCCCTTGGCCTTTCCTCACATGACAGGTGCTCCATCCCTCTGATCAACTTGGTGGTCTACTCTGGACTTGTTCCAGAAGACTGCATGAATTATTTCTCATGCTGTTAGAAAGGGGACACAATCCGAGCACTAACACCTTTGCCAAAAACCCCCACAACGGGCAGCATTCCTCTCTGGGATGCTGAGCTTTAGACACTGGATTTTGCAGATGTCTGGGCTGGAGGTTTTCTCAGGATGCCCAGCTGCAAGGTCCGGTGCTGCATTTCTGAGAGACAGCTCTGCCTTCTTTCCTACTCCTGCACCTCTCTGCCTCCCCCCCTCCCAGCAAAGTACCATTTTCACAGGGTGTGATGTTGCAGCGCTGCCAGTTTGCTGGTCGTGGTCTCCAGGAGCAGTGGTGCTCCATCACGGGCTTGTTGGTGCGGATGTGCACGCAGTCCACGCGCCGGGACTGGAAGCCGTAGTTTCCACACGTAGCCGTGCAGACGGTCCATAGGCTGACCCGCCAGTGCACACCACAGACATCAGTCCAGCAGTTCTGGGTGCCCAGTGGCCTGTGGGCAGGAGGGAGAGAAGGAGGAAAGGACAGCAAACATTACATATCCCAAAGGTAATTCACTCAGAGCACTGTATGGGTCAGATCTTCAAAGGCTGCCAAGTGAGGCCAGCAGTTTTGAACTGCTCTCAAGGACCACACCCTCAGGGGGTGTACACTGGTGTACCAACACCAGGCTAAATGATCATTTGAACCATTTGAGGATTTGGCTGAAATGCCCTCTGCATGAAGGGCCAAACCAGAGATCTGCTGAAAGGTGAAATGACTGGAGACCAATGTGGTCCAGCAGGACTTCGTAACTTTTTAATGGCTTTACAGCCAGTGAGAACAGAACCAATTTTCTGAAACCCTCCTTTTCCTTTCAAGACACTCTCACAGAAGATGTAGAGGCACACTTGGTTCATATTTGTCACACAGATAGTGAAAAAGCATGAGTAGGCGCCAACAAGCCAATTACATTAATTTTCAGTCATGATCGGTCATGATTTACATACCCTGTCTCATGTAAAGTAAATGTCTTTACAATGTTGACAGTGGAGTTTATCTGCAGGAAAACAAAACCTGTGGAGATCCTTTTTTTTTGTTTTAGAGTTTGTGTTTAAATAAGTGAGAAGACTGGCACCTTAAGAAGATATAACACAACCTTGCAGTCAGGATTTGGCATACATAGAAGATTTTCCAGTTGTTGGCCAACTGGCCTGAAGCTCCTAGGAACAAATAGGGAAGTCTGGGGTTAAGCCTGGTAAGATTTGTTACACATAACTGTACAGGTTGCAGTATGACCTCTTTGTTACATAAGGAAAACTCCTAAGTTTTCAGTTAAGTCACTAATCCATTCAATATCTCTGGAAAGGGTTGTGGGTTTAGACATAAGACATTTCTGTCCTACCTTGGTAAGGAACTGCATTGATCAGATGACACAGAAGTCCCATCTTTGGTCTGGCAAAATATGTGTCGGTGCTGTACAGCCAGTCGTGATCCAATGCAAGGCCCATTGCACTGTGAACACAGAAGATTCACTTAGGGGAGGTAAAAGACAGGGCATGTTCCATTCTTATAAAACTGCTAGTGAAACAAAGCACATGCTGCCATTCAGAGACTGTTGAGATTTCAACCACTTTCTGCACCTCTGCAGGCTTTGAAGGCTGACTGTGCAGTCATCTTCTTTACCTCACTCTTCTTTCAGCAGCATTTAAACTACATTTCTGTATCTGCTCTGTAGATTCATTACCTCTTCTCTTCAATAATTTAGTCTTAAATACATCTGTTAGGGGAAATTAAATGCTCTCATGCCATTAGCCAAGAGCCTGTGATCCATACAGGAAATCTCAATACATCACTTTTACTGTGCATTTTGCAGCTTGTACTATCACAACTTATGGCCAAATAACTAAGAATGCATTGAACCAAGAACATATTTCACTCAATTTAATATAATTTAAAATACTTTAAAAGCATTGAAGGACAATAAACAAAATCAGCAAGCATGACAAGCACAACAGATATGCAAGCTTGCTCCAAAATTGAGGCTATTCTAACATATTCAAGCTTAACAATCACATTTCAGTTTAACTCTCCCAATCCTCTCCTTTGATTAAAAAGTAACTTGCTATAGGTATGAAGCATGTATTTGTGCTCTTTTAAAATTGTATCAGCTATTAGGAAACTGTTTTTCTAAGTATCTGGAAATTATATTCAAGAACAAACTGAGGGTTGAATAAGGGGTCATTAGTGTGAAGCAGGAATTTTTGCCAGGGGATGGCTGCTGACCGATCCCTCTGCCACTTCCACTCCCTCATCAGTAGGAGCCCTGTTTCACACTACCACACACTCCTCAAATAATACTCCCTTCCTCCTTCTGTTTCTTCCCTCCCTGACAACTGGGAGAGAGAAGCAGTGACTGCCAGGCTTTCAGCTGCTTCCAGTCAACTGTCTTGTTGGAAATGTCATTCACTGGAGTATGTGGAGCATTTCTGCGATATCTGCAGGGGCTAGCAGTCCTCATCACCAGCAAGCCCGAGTCACTAGTTTAAAAACACCATGGGATTACACAGCCGAGCTCAAAATGCCAGGAACATTAAATGAAGGAAAGGAACTAATTCTAGAGATGGGGGTAGTGCTGTTTATTTTCTTTCTTTCTTTGTGAACTGGGAAAGTTGATCACTACACCTGTGCAATGCAGACCTGATACCCTGTGATACTACCAAGCAGGTCATTGATCCACTGAGCCAGTGAAACGTTACTAACTGTGTAACAGTCTTCTGGCTTGGAGACTGAGCAGTATGCAACCAGGTGGAACTTGATGTTGGTTTTTTTTGTAAGCTAGGTAGAAGAAATATTATATGATAATGCACAGAGATTAGGTCTAAGAAATTAATTCTGAACTATCTGATTGTCTCAGGTGACCATGATGTCATGGCGAACAATACAGACCATAATGGATTTTGTGAAGATGATCCAGTAGTTTCCTGGAATTCTATAGGGAATAAAATTTTTTTCTTTGATATAAAGTGATAATTCGAAGCTTTACTTGTAATACAATAACTCAGTCACCTTTCCAGATTTAAATGAAGACATTTTCAAGTAGTGAACAATAACAGATCTAGTAGCTGAAGGCACTTTTTACTACCAACATTATAAAAAAACCTGATGCAACGCAATCTGCTAAGAGAGAATTTGAAGACCTGCAAAGCAGCATGAAGTAGTCTGAAAATGCTTTTAGCCCTCCATTCTGCCTTTCACCATGAAGCAAATCAAGAAAGCTCACACTTTTTGGTATTCTCATCAGCAACTTTGTAAAACTGAATTATTGTACAATCCCCCTGCCTTGAACCTATCACCATCATCAATCCTGACTCCAGCCAGCCAAGACTGAAGCACTCTCACTGGCTAGCAAGGGGAACTAAGACTTGAAGAAGGCTACTTCCCAGATGTGTCACTTATCACTGTAACAAGGAACTGCAGACCTTTCCACTAGAGGACACAGGGGTCTGCAGTAAAAGCGCTGTTCATAAGCAGCACTTTTAGGGATTGTGGGAAGCTACAGATATCCAAGCAGGCAGTGCATCATATTCAGAAAGAAAGAGCTGAGCAAATTAGTGGCCTCCTCAAAAGCCTGCAAACTATAACCTAAAGATACTAGGTTGAAGAATCACTCTCCTCATTTTCTGTCACTCAGCTCACACTAAGGGGCTGTCCTTGGAATGCTGCCTTGTTCCTTACCTGGCCCCAGGAGGAGGCTGCCCACTCAACACAGGGCTGCCTGTTACAGTTCTGTGTGTCCACAGGACGCTTGGACACCTGGGCACAAGCCTCGTTTGACATTGGGACAGAGCTGCCTTTTGCTGTGAGGCGCTGGCATGTCACTCGCCGCATCTGTATGCCTCCACCACAGCTCTGCGTGCAAGGAGACCAGGATGTCACCATCCATCTGTGAGAGAAAGGAGAATAGGTGAGGGAGCAGACGCGTGCCACTGTCTGTGGGATCCCTGGCATCAACAGGTCTTTATCTGTTGGACCAAAGACAGTGGCTTGGCTCATTTAGCGTGCAGTCCTGGAAGGCTGAGTGTCTCAGCCTCCCACAGTCATCACTGAAAACTGCGCAGAGGATAAAAGCTGAGAAAAGAGCACATTTTTCATTAATTTATCTTTCTCAAGGCTCTTTGGGCCCAGAATTACTTTTCTAGCCCTTAAAGCTGTTTTTAGAGGCTTAGTAAATACTTGTAGCCCTGGCATGGGCGTTGGGCAAGTCTGCTCTCACACCATGGTGCCACGGAGGCCTTGGTCACAGGCTACAGTCACCATGCTAGGACTAGCCCAGTAGCACCCCTTAGCAGGGAAAACTATCTCTGTGTAATTGCTGAGCAGATCACAGGCCACTTCAAACTTGCTGCGAAAGAATACTCAAAAGCCTGCTGAGTCCTGATGATGCTGGCCTCCTTTGTTGTATCCCTGACAGCTGGGATAATCCAGAAAAGCCTGAACATAACTTAGGAATTGTTAGCCCAGGGAAGGAAGGACACTGTTCTTCTTTCCTCTTGAGCCCAGACCATGCATTCACCAGCTGAGGCTGAGGCTCTGAACCCCTGTGTACTGGCATTTAAAAAAACCCAGTCTAACTCGCTAAAAGGCTGTAATAACAGAAAGTAATAGTCTACATACATTTTGTCACTGTAAGGATCATTAGGTGAAACACTCATAGACTGAGGTTTGGGAAAGTGTTAGGTAGGAATAAGAAGAATGCAAGGGATTGCTAGTTTTTTGAACAGTTTTATGGTCAAGTCAGCAGTTTGCTTCATTAAGTTTCTGGATACCCAGCAGGATTTGTGTGGTTTTGGGAGTAAAATACTGGCTATCACATCCCTCACAGCAGTGTTTATGACTACTTTACAAAATAGGCAATAGGCATTTTCCAGTCCCATGGAGAAACATCCGTTTCTATTTCCCTGTCTTCTGCAGGTGATTAACTCCAGTGGTCACAGAATCAAGTAAAAACAAACATATTCCCAACCTGGAAAACAACACTGGTACTTTTTCATGCAGTTTGGTGAGGTTGAACCCGCAATTTCCGCACTGCTCATAAAGCTCCGGTCTGTATGTCAGTCAGCTTTTATTTCCAAGCTTACATCTCAGCAGTTTCTCAGGAGTTGAGGGAGGATTTGGGGTTGTGTTACAATTCAGGGAAGGTATAAAAAGACATAAACCATTCCCATGGAATTTACTGTCAACACCAAGGAAAACTGCTGCTAATGAGCATGTTTCATATTTCATCAAATCTCTTTTGTTTTTTTCTTATGACTCCGCTGGCAACTCAGAAAACATTTGCCTGCAGAGAAGGGTAGGAATATATTTTAAAAGGTAATTAAACAGAAACTTGCAATATGCCCAAGACACAGCAACAGTGGTGAATCTGGCCACTTCTCATCAGGTTGCTTAGCACTTCTCCTTGCCTCAGCTTAGATTGCCTTTTTGTAATACAACTCCCAAATCACTGTTGAATGAGGGAAGTTGTACTAAATTTCTCTTGAGATGCTCACTACTTTTAAGTGCTTGTATATTGAAACATACCATACCTACATTGGAAATAAGGGAGAGGAGGGAGTAACACCATGAAAAGTATGGAAAAACATGTTTATGCATCTCAGCTAAGGAGATACTGAATTGCAGAAGCAGGACATTTTTAATATGGAGGGAGCACAACACTACACTGACTCTCTGGATAAGCTCTCGGGATGTACACTTCTTTGCACCCCAGGGTATCAAAGAAAAACAGACTTTGTATGGGGTGAAGCCAGATAATTGTTTAGGTTGGAAATGACCTTTAGTATTATCAAGTCCAATCATTAACCCAGCAATGCCAAGTCCACCATTAAACCATGCCCCTAAGCACCACATCTACACATCTTTTAAATATGTCCAAGGATGATGACTCAATCACTTCCCTGGGCTGATTGTTCCAATGCTTGACAACCCTTTGCATGATGAATTTTTCCCTAATAGCCAATATAAACCTCTCCTGGTGCAGCTTGAGGCTGATTCCTTTTGTCTTGTCACTTGTCACTTGGAAGAAGAGGCTGACCCCCCTTACTACAGCCTCCTTTCAAGGCAGCTGTAGAGAGTGATAAGGTCTCCTGAGCTCCCTTTTCTCCAGGGTAAACAATCTCACCTCCCTCAGGCCACTTCTCATGGGACTTGTGCTCCAGACCCTTCACTAGCTTTTCTGTCCTTCTTCTTTCTTGTAGTGAGGGGCCCAAAATTGAACACAGTACTTGAGGTGTGGCAGAGGACCTAAGTGTAGCCAGAAGACTTTCAAGCTGTCCTGGCTCTTTTGTGTTTAGCAGTAAGTGAAAACCAGGGGATTACATGGGCAGAGAATTACAATTCCAAGGCAACCACAAGCTAGCAAACTCCAAAAAGAGGCAGAACTTACTCTGAACCCCCTTCATGCCTGCCAGTTCTGATGGGATGTGCCCATTTTACAAAAGATATTTCCACCCTGCTAAGGGAATTCTTTGCAGCTGCAGATATGGCAACAGTCCTGCTCATACTGATGTTCAGGCAACAAAGGAAATCAGAATAAAATCACAAAATAGCTGCTAATCTTAGCTTCTTGTCTATTATATTGTTGGGGCAAACTGCTATGAAGCCATGTTTAACACAAAAAAATGATCCTACAGTTCTTTGGTGACAAAATTTCCATGTGTGCAGTGCTCAGAACAGGCATGATACTTATATCCAACATAGAGTGTGGCTGGGATCACCCAAGACAAGGAAAGCTGTGAACTCTCTTTCTACCTTGTACTGTCAAAGCTTTCCACAAATATTATCCCGGCTGTCTGGGTTAAGCACTCGTAAATTCCCTTTTAGCCATGACTTCTCCAAACAGGCACTGGAGAGGCTGCAGCAGTATGATGTCCTGTACAAAGAACTCTTCCAGCACATCTTAAATGCATGTAAGCTATTTTTACATGAGACGGACGAACCGTGAAGGGCAGTCTCTTCTGTTGCATGCGATGGGCTGCAGAGATGGCTTGGGTGTCTCTCTGCAGTAGGATGCGTTGACTTCAGCCCCATCCAGTAAGCACCTCAGCTGGGGCAGCTGCACCCCTCTGTGGCCGCAGGAAGCTGAACAAGCTGTCAGTTTGTCCACAGACCACTGGTATTCTGCCAGAAAGTGTGGGAGAAGCATGTTAACACTGAAAACCTGACAGCAGGAGTTCAGTTAGAAAGGAGAGAGTTGAAGATGTTCTCCAGGACAAAATACAGGGATTCAGTGAAGAGGAGCTACCTACCCCTGCAAGGCACACGATTCAAACCCCTGACTGCCTTTGGTGTAACAAACCCAGTTTTTTGATGCTTAGAAGCATCAGGCATGGAAAGTGAATAACATGGTATGGCAGTTAAGTGAAGCCAGATGCCAGTGAGCAGGACTATACTTTTAGAGGTGTGTAATTTAATGAAGATGTGGTTAGCTGTAGTTCCCAGCAGTATCTATGACTCTATGATCTTGAAACACTGTGTGTCTTACCAGACAGTTCGCATAGACCACCTGTCCTGAAGATAAATGTGGGAGTTGCAACACGCTCAAAATTTTATAGCAAAATTGAAGGAAAAGTTAAATTCTTCGCCTCTCCATCACTGACAGATGGGGCAATGAAAGCTGCATATTCTGTTCCAGCCCAGCTGCACCACAGTGTTCTGCGGCTTTATTGCCTTTGTCTTATTTCTGGGAGATCTCTAACAGTAACAGTTCCAGAACTTTTACAAGTGAAGGGTTTTCAAGGAAGACCAGACTGTGAGACACTGACCTTTGTGTATTAACAGAGGGGCTTCTGTTTTAAGGGGTCTTAAACTCTGCCACCTCTGTCTTGAATTTCTGGACAAGAAAATTGTTCAGGCTCAGCGTAAGTACAGCTTGAATCACTAAGGTGTGTTTTATGCTCAGCAGGGCAGAAATATCTGGTGTCATTTAGTAAAGTAAAACCTAAGACACTGTAAGGTACTCAGTAGTCCTGCAAATCTATATTCATGGCAATAAATCATTAAGACATCTTTTTCCTGATATGCATGGTGATGGCTTCAGAGGGGAAAAATTCAGGATGAGAAAGGCAGTGCAGGGAAGTCCATGGCAAGAGCTTTCCAGGGTGAAAGGACTAAAACTGAAGAGTTACCTTGTATAGCCAGGGACATTATTTGTGTGAGCGAACCAGCCTCATTCTGAGCAAGGCAGCTGAATTCACCATCAGTGAAATCACTGACATTGAGTATTTGAAGAATCCGTCCTGCCGCCAGGAGTTGATGTTGCAGACTGAGAGGCTCACCACAGTAAAGCCAGGTGATGTTTGGGGTTGGATGCCCATCGACAGCACAACCTAAAAAACAGGTACGTGAGAAAAACCTGCTGAGTACTGAACTTGGTACATGCTTTGATGTGGTCAAAATTAGGGGAAATAGTCAGTTCCATCCCATTTTCTCCTCATTTGCTCATAATGATAATTCTGTAGCAAGTAATACCTTGTCATCATCCAGGAAAAAAGTATAAAATCTAAAAGACAGATAATCTGCAATATGGAAAATCTCTGATCAGTTTGGAATTACTTGTATCAGTTTCCCACTATGTCTGATCATGTTCATTTTGGTGTTGAAGAAAGTGGGATAGGGAGGTTATAAACCTGGCATAAACTCAAAGATCATGTGTGAACAAGCAACACAAACACAACTTGGTCTCCAAATTTCATATGTAAGCCACAGGACCACCTTCCTCTCTTTTTTTTTTTTTTTTTAAATAATGTTACATATTGTTTGTTTTACATTAAAAGTCAGAAATTTGTGTTACACAAAAAAACCTGTTGAAAAACCAAAGAGAGAAAATTGAGCCTTTAGAGGTTTGGTTGGTTTTGTTGCTGTTGGGATTTTTTTTGGGTTTTTTTTGTTTGTTTTGTTGTTGTTTGTTTGTTTGCTTTTTGTCACAGCAAAGGGCAATTCTCTAAGCAATAACCAACCAAAACCAGCAACTGAAAAAATCCTGATGTTCTAAAGCATTGTGTGAAGTCTATGGACCACCAGCACAGATGATGAGATTTAAGTTCTCAGTGAGTTCTTTGCACGGTGACCTGAAGGAAGTGTATCTACGAGACACTTTTTACTGTGGTTCTCATATCACCTAAACACTTTGCCAGTTTCATGATGAATTGCAGGAAATTTCTAAGACTGGTGTAACTTGCGAAAGACAGCTAAGCTTCCTTGCCTATTTCCCGGGAAAAAAATTAAGAACTAGGTAATTTCCACAGTGTAATCCATCCACACCGAGTGCGGGGGTGGGGATCCAGAAATGCCACATGTGAAGGGTGGCATATATCACTAGGACTGCTTGCGGCTTAGGCTTGTCCTGAACTGCTATGCATGTCACTGACACATGAAAGGTCTCTAAGTTTCTGTGAACGCTATCTATTCTGATGGTTAGTTTGTTATGCTGAAGCTTTATATTGTTTTGTTTATATTAGTATGTATGTGCATGAATGACTATATTGTAGACAAAAGCCCTTCTGACAGAACTGTCCTATATAAACAAACATAACATATATACATCAACTTTCACACAGGCACTGTTCAAAAGGAATGGGATAAAAAAAGGAAGAGTACAAATTTAAAATACTAAAAATGGAAGACTCTTCTAAGATGAGGGAATAATCCATCAGCTGATATTTCTTCATCGCCATCTCCATGTAATTTGATTTCTATTTATTATCCACAGATACAAATAAAGATGTGAGTATGAAGTCTTCTGTACACAATTAACAGATGCTGCAATGTAACATTTTTGTTACTGCTCTTCCTTCCATTCTTGTTTGTCCACCTGAGGAGAACCCTAACTAACATATACTGGGCAGGTACAGCTCCAAGAAAATACCATTGTCATTAATCTACTCAGGAAGGTTGAAGAGTTTGATTTCCAACCATCATGACCAAATCCTTGAGACTTAAGGAACTCGTCACTTTGTTTAGGAACCCTTGCTACCCTTTTAAATTTGGTTATACCTCTAAACTAACACTAGGGGACTTGGCTACTGTAGTCTTTACTTGTGTGCCTTTTGCCATTAATCATACCTCCAACTACGCTATTCCTATGACAGAAGGTACTGTCTTGCCAGCAAAATTAAATTCTCTTGCTTGTAAAGCAGAAGATCTCACACAAGATGGAAAATGCCAGTGGTGGCCTGTGGTATGCCCCAGCCACTTTCAAGCTGAGGGGTAGATCCAGGCACTGGGGAGAAACCATCTGCCACTCAGGAGGATAAATACTGGGGCTCTCACTGGTGCAGTGGCTACACGAGTCTTTGCTAGTCCCCTGTTGCTGTCACACCCTGCCTGTATTCACAGCGGGGAAGGGTGTGGGCTGGATACTGCTGCTCTTTGGGACTCACTCACTCTGTGAAACTGGTATTTCAGAGAGCAAGGGCTCCCTGGTAAAAGACTGACACACACAGTAGACTCTGCTGTCACAATGACAAAGATGCACTGGAAAAGAACTAGTAAATGCAGATAAAATGTTTAAAAATATGGAAGAAAGGGGGGGGGAAAGGCAGAATCACAGAGTGCAAACTGTCCCCAGTGGTTTCACCTCTTTTACCTCTTTCACCCTTTTTAAACTTTTATTTATAAGGGTGAAGAGTGTGCTATTTGTTTTAATTTCTTTGGCAAGGTCTAATGCAGTTTTATCCTTGGCAGTTATCTCTATGCAGCACTCACTTCTTGACAACAAAGACACAGCATTCTTTGCTCAGTCTCTGTCCCTAATTTTGTAACTCTATTTAATCCTGTTTCATTTTTTTCCCCACTCTTGTGCTGAAAAATAACTCATTCAGTTTCCAAGATACTTATTCTCAAGGAAATGAGAGACACGAAAGGTTTTAGCCTTATAGTTTTAAGACTGCCTGAGTTAAAAATAATGGAAAACAAAGGAATTTACAGGAAATAGGCAAACTTAACAATAAATAGCTCTATGGCTTTTGCCTAGATTATTCTAATTTTTTGTAATTTACTTGTCTTTTAAGATAAGTGTAGTGATTTCCAAAGGTCAGCATATAGCCATGACAACTGAAAAAGACGCACTGTGAGCCCAGTTTTATTGTTTGCATTTGCAAGCAGTCTGCAGAGGGTAAATGCAGAAAGCAGAAAGGTCAGCTTGATGCTACACACAGAGGAACTGAACCTGAATTCAGCATGCAGATGGTCCTAGTTCATGCTGCTTTTCTTTTAAAAAAATATTGTCAGGAAAAACAATATCATCTTCTTAGTGCTATTTTAGTAGTCTTATGTAACATTTCTTCTTCCAAAATGTGCATATAAAATATTAGCTAAAGGAAGAGCCAGTAATCAGTAATATGGGGGAAAAGCCCCAGAAGCTATTCCCTAGACATGCACTACCAGTGAGTAATTATTACTTAACAGTAAAACTTTACTAATATCTATCAATCACATTTCACAAGTGACATTTTTATACATTTCCCACATGTATGGATGCACAGGCTCTGGGATAATATTTTAGGCATAGTAAGTGAGAACCAGAGTACAATAAAACCGTATGTTCCATTAATATCTCCTTCTCATCTTCCAGGAATAACTTTCATACCATTTATTGCAGATTACTAACACTTACTCTCTATTTCCCCAACCCCTGTGGACATTGACTCTTTTATCCTTTTGAAGCTCAATACTCGTCCCCATAATGCCTGAGAAGGAGAAACTGCCTTTGTTTCCAGACAGCACAGCTATTGCAGAACTTTCAGGTAAGAAAATATTGCCTTCAACTTCCCTTCCAAAGATTAGTGGGACTCTGAATTCATTCAAAGCCCGGATGAGCACTGATGTGCAAAAGCTGGAGATAGAAACAAAACTCTAATAAAAAAGACATCTTCCAGTTGGGAAAATGTTAGTATTTCAAGGATACCAAGGGGGTATTTGGAAAGGAAAGACTGATGTTCCACAAAAATGCTAACGATTTCTTGAGAGGAAAGAATAAATTAACACTGCAGGCCAAAACCAACTGCCCATTACACCTTTGCAACAGTTTCCGAATGACTGTAGCTGCAGAAAGACTCTGGGCTAATGTGCTAACACTAGGAGAACAAAATACAAAGCATGCACCACTTCTTCACTTTCAGACCTGAAAAAAACAAATGTAAAGGCTGTTGATTTTAGGATTCCTTTTCTTCTTAGCAGCCTGATACTGTATGGAAAACAATGGTAAAAATGTCAAGTGAATTTTGCAAGTACTAAATATATTTGATAATGTCAATTTTAAAAAAATTACAGTACTGCCTTTAAAATAGATATCTATTCTTATAATATAGATTGTTTTCATATTTATCTAACAAATGACTCTCTAATTTACTGTTGACATGATGATTAGTCCCAGGGAATGTTTCTAATATTTATTAAAGATGGAATCTGAGCGAAGACTTCAGGTCAAGATCAGGTAGTTTCTTTGAAATTTCTTTAAACAAAACATTCCTACAGTCTGACTGCAACAAACTATTTCACTTTCCAACTACAGCCCTCAAACCGCCATGCCATGGCAAGTAAACTCACCCGTCCCACTCTCCCAGCAGCTAACCAAGGTATGTGATAGTGTATGCTGTCTTACCTGAGGCCAAACTATATGCCAGCAGTGCAGCTGGACATCAAAATCTTGCCTTCTTAGCCTCAGGACAACACTTTCATATTTGGAAACTATGTCCTAAATAGGTGGAGGTAGGTCTTGGTAATATGGCTGGCTGTAAAAGCACGCTGTGGTATATACAGTTGGAATCCACTGGTATTAATGTTCAACTATAGGCTTGTAGTTCAATTTTACACCTTTGCTATTCACCAGTGATCACTCTTTGCAAAATAGGCAAATGTTTGTGCTGCATTATTTCAAAATACTTTGAATCAGACAAAAAAAAAAAAAAAAGAAAAAAAGGTGCTGAATTTTACAAACATTAAGCACACCAACTGGGTAGGGACTGCATGCATCACAACATCACAAAGTACAATGCAAATGTAGGGCAGAAATTTCACAGAAAACTTCAACTAGACTTACAAATCAGAAGGCCTAAGCTCCTGCCTCAGCAAGCTACAGACATGTACCTATCCAAACATAAAAATGGGAAAGATGATTGCTGACTACTATCTGAAATGCCTGGCAAAGGTGGAAAGGGTTTTGGCAGCAGAATTATTAATTATATTAAGACTGAAATAAAGCAAGCTAAAGAAAATAATTTTGTGTTCCTGTGTTATTTTAGTGAACTCTAACAGAAGAGAGTCGTGGACCACAATACATGGTGTTAAAGCAGTAAATGCATGTAGTGGGTTGAACCTGAGTTGATGGACAGTCGTTTAGACCAATGACACTTCTCACAATTTACATATTTAAACCGCACCGAAAGGCGGGACTTGCCCTTTTTGTCGGAGTTCGCCTGCTGGAAGGTGGGGGGGGCTCCGAGCCTCCCGGCCCCGCTGGGCCGGGCCGGGGCCACTGCCCCTTTCCCCCT
Organism: Corvus hawaiiensis; assembly: GCF_020740725.1. NCBI lineage: Eukaryota > Metazoa > Chordata > Aves > Passeriformes > Corvidae > Corvus > Corvus hawaiiensis. The sequence continues at coordinate 59,810,327 of NC_063255.1, forward strand.
TTCCCATCGCCGCGGCACGGACCCTGGGTCACTGAGGGGGACTGTCCCAGAGCCGCAGGCAGCTACAACCAGCCATGGACTGCTCACAGCTAAACCCATCCAGCGCGGCTTCTGGGGACAGGCGGGTCCCTCTCCTCTCCATGCGGAGCCGGCGGAGCCAGCGGGAGCCAGCAGAGCCTCCTGTCTGCAGCCAGCACACTCCGTGCTGAACTGAAGAGGACACCACGCAACCAGCAGCACACAGAGAGCGAGGCTTTCTCCACTGTAAAGCCTGAACAAGAACACTCTTCAACGTGGCGGCTTCAGAGTCAGAGAGAAAGAGAAGTGAGTCCCGTGGGACGGAGCTGAGCATGGCGACAGGAGAAAAGAGGGCGGTGCCGCGATTCTCGCGCGTAGCTTAAAAAACCTTCTTGCATGCCGTGGTAAGAAACTGTAATACCACAAACTGTTTGTCTCTTTAATCCATTTGAAGAACATGAGGGGATGGAGAATTCACGTGTGGCCCATGAAGATTGTGAAGAGTGCCTATGCCAGGCTATATAGAAGTAGTAAGAGGCTGTTAGAGACTTGTGGCGAAGAAAAGCCTTTGTGTGCAGGCCAAAATAACTTATCCTTAAAAAGATTAATAACCCCATGTGATGGCCCATGTTTTGTAGTGTGAAGGAACTGTGAGATTTTTCATGGGAGAGATGTTCTACACACAGCAGATTGATTGTTTCCGGGCGGGTCTGCTGTTAGTAGCAGTTTGGGAACCACGTGCAACTGAAGGAAAACCCTTTTTTCCTTAAGCATAAGAGTGAGGCTTTTCAAGAACTGGAACACTGACTAACATCCCATGTTCTGTTATCCTTGTGCGAGCTGGGTAAAAGGAGAGAAGTGCTGGAAAGGGAAGGGGGGTGGGATTTGCTTTAATTTCTTGTTATTTCTCTTTACTTTTAATTCTATTAGTAATAAAACTCTTTCATTGTACTGCAACTGTTTAAGGTTTGTGCCTGCTTTGCTTTCTCCTAATTCTCATCTCACAGAAGGAAAATAAGTAAGTAATGAATATTTTGAACCAAAACCACTACAATGTAATGCTCCTACAGGACTTGAAACACAACAGTATTTCCACTCTAACCTCTACATTCAAGGAGATAAAGTAGGCTTTCAAAATAGAAGGCGGATTAACGATGAAGTAAAGAACAAAATGCTTGGAACAAAATGTGGAGAAGCCACAGATCAATCTGAATAGATACAAGTTTGGTGCTGAACTACTATGTTGTGGCTCATACTGTGCTATTGTGTTCACACTATGTAGGTGAGATTACTGGTAGTGAGAAACACTTCCCCAATTTCCTGTCACACCTGATTTTCTCCTTGGCTGACTCAGATGAGAAATATACGTTAAATGGAATGGAGTTAAAATTCAATTCCATCCTGTACCAAACATAAAGATGAAAAATTGACAGGATGTATTCAACCTTTAAAATGCAATCAAACCAAATGAAGGCAAGTAAGATCATGTCTGAAAGTCACATGTATGTAGCACCTGTTTTGCTGAAGAGGTAAAATTAAGAGATATCTCTTTGTAGTTTGTCTTATGGGGAAAGACCTTTCAATACACTACCAACACCAAATATAAACAGACACTTAACTATTTGCTATTATACAAATTGTTTCTCATTGGTTTCACACACTGAATGAAATAAAATTAATAAAAAGCAATGGAATCTGAAAAAAACCAGAAGAAAGAATTAATGTTTGTATAAATACAAGCTTTACTTATAATTTTTTAAATAACATGAATTTATGCTAGACAAGGAAAACTATGTATTTAGGAATTCTTGAAATAAGCCAATTAAGTTGATAACAGTAGCACTTAAGAAAAAAAGACGACATTTTAAACAACTATTTATGGCTGCAAAGGTGCAGTTGAAACTCACTATATTAAACATATGACATGGTTTTTAACAGTTCTCAAAACACCTAAACTGGTTACCCAATGCCACACATGTTGTTGTTATTAGATATCACTTACATAGCACTGCAAGTATACATGGTATTCCACAAAAATTGAGTCAGGCTCATTCCCAGCCCCACAGTGGCTGTAAAAAATGTTCCCAAATACACAGACACATGGTGGGCACATTAAAAAGCAAGAGAATTTTTGAGCTCTGGTAGTTAATACTGTTTTCTAAAACTTAGACAGCAGAAATCCTACACACTGAGAATCATGTAGTAATAAGGACTGGCCTGAAAACAATCAGCAATGGCAAATCAAAGCCTATAGTAATGGATACAGCACACTCAAATAACCACCTAAGCGAACTCTGATAGGTTTCTTCAGTGCATGACAAAAACAGAAAAGGAGTTAAACTGTGACCTTCTACCCCACCACTGCTACAGCTCCAGGTTAACTGTACACTTAAAGGAGAAAACCAGCACTGAGATGAGACTCATGGAACAAGCACTGAACAACAAGACAGCACAAAAGTTTCAACAAGAGACAGAGCAAGAGCTGGCGCATAACAAAATTACCAAGCTGCAAATGTCAGGGCTGCTGTAGAAGGTTTTCTGCATTTCATAATCCAATATAAACTTACTACATTCTGAAACAGCATCTCAGGTAACTTCCTGTGTCACCAGGAAAATAATAAATGCAGAGCAGAGGAGGTGGAGGGCAGACAGGTGTGGGAATAGCAGTGATGATTGCTCCAGAGAGGCTGTAACTTCTGTCCTATTAACAAAGTGCTGTAGTTGTTTGGGAGAGATTTGAGGACTGTCATGGAGGGAGAGGTCGCTTCAGTACGTCCTTTAGTCAACATGTCAGAAATCCCATAGTGTTTCATACTCCCTTAACACTTACTCTAGAATAAATCCTAAGTTTTGCAAGAGTCTAAAAGACCTTTTATGTGAAGGAGCTGAAAGAATGAGAGGTCTCCATATCAGGATATCCGCAGCAAGTCTGATACACCTATTTACCCATCAAGATTACCTCAGTGGAACTCTGCATCACATATATCTACCTTAGAACAAAATCTAGGTCAGTGATTCTGGTAAAGCTTAGAGATAAAAGTTCAAGGGCTGCAGCCCTTACAAAAACCTCATAATTCAGCAGATGTTGCCCCAGAGGCCAGTGATATTATTTTATATTGGAAGTATTTTGGACCACTACTGTAGATCAGTGGTTGTCAGATTAGATCATTCATGGCATGAAACAGCAGGCAGGAAAAATACTCAAAGCAGCAGATTGCCTAGAGGACATCACTCTCTTGTCTCTGTGTTCAGAGCTTGGCAGTGGCTGGACTAGTGTCTGGTTGCCTTAAAAGCAAACACTGTTTTACTGTAGTCAAAATGTTCAACCAAGCAGAGGTATCACCACGTAATTTTTAACCCCAAATGTACACAATGTATATATGCAAAAGAAAAGCCACACATTTCACTGGAATGCTACAGTGTAGTCTGACATAGTCTGCTGTACTCTGATGTAGAAGGAAGATGCTGCAACACTCTATGAACTTTATACAATATCCAGAATCTAATCAATGTGATAGTGTCTGATTAGGCAATTAATTGCAACGATAATGGCATAATCTTGATATTAATTTTAATTCTAGCCTTTACACACAGTAAAGCTATGAAAGGTCAGAAAGGTCATGTATCTACCTGAGAATTCTCACAAATATTGTGGCAAGGCAGACTTTTTACTGAGACAAAAATTGAAAGGAACGGATAACACAGTTAAAAGAACAGATTATCTCATGAATGTACCTGGTACTTTATCATCATCACACTAGACATAATGTTAATATCAAATAAAGTTGCCAAAAAATATTCTTTAGCATTAGAACTACTTTTCAAACATGATGGCCAATTTATTACAGAGAATGAGGAGGAAAAAAATGACAGTGTGCAAAATAATTTCTCAGATGGTCATGATTTTATTTGAATCCTACTGCACAGCTTCTGCAGCTTTTTCTTTAAGGGAAGCACAGGCATCAGTTTAGCTGTAATTACTCATGACTTTTCTTTTTGCAGACTCTGTGCAGATTGCAAATTATTTTGCATTTCTACTTCAAATTTTAATGCAGCATTAACTCCCAAATCTAGGAAAATTTAAAACAGGCTCATGGTGGTGATGGGAAGGGCAAAAAGGAGTACAAGAAAACATAACGTTTCAAGAAGATATATTCTTGCTCTCGAGTATATAGCCAAACATTGAAAGAAATTTGTACTGGTGAGATCAGTTGTGTTCATTGGGATAATTTATTACTTTTCACACTGATTTTGAACAAGTATCAGTCCTATGAGAGCGAGATGTTATGGCACCATACTTAGCAAGCAATTGCAGCATTAACTTCTCTGGCTCTGCTTGAAAGAGTTTGATTTGATCCTGACATTAGTCTATCTATGAGATCAGGTTCTTCTCCTAAAGTACATTTGACTCACTATAATGCACCCAAGAACATGTAAAAACCTCTAGGTTAATTTTTCTGTCTGCTGTCCCATCTAGATAACTCTTAAACCTACAAGCAAATACTAGACACAGACTTGAAGTGAACCCCTCTGAAATAATAAAAAAACCCTGACCCCTCCCTGAACTTTGGGCTTTGGCTCCACTGCAATTGGACCTTTAAAATAAGTAATTTATTCAAATTCAAAAGGCTGGCCACTGCAAGCAAGGTGACTATCTTTCAATTCTGCTTTCTGGGTGATCTTCTGGGAACCTAAGTGATTTTACTAAGAAATGAGTGGGATATGCTACTGCCAGTAAAAGAAAAGTGAAACACAGTAAATTTGGTAAGGGGAAATCCTTTGTATCTTTCAAGTGAAAAGTTTTTGTTATCACTTTGTCTTAAAAACAGTTGCATTTCAAATACTGATGTTTGCAGATCAGGACTTTGCTGTGCAGCTGGTCATCTTCTGAAGCACTAGTGAAACTGGCAGCAAAGCTGCTCTAGCTCTGTGGTCTTTGGGGATAATGTATAAAACCAGAAAGAAACCTTCTTTTTAGGACTATGTTCACAGTGCTGACAGTAAAATAATGTTCTGATTTGTGAAGTGAGTAAATTTGATATGGAAGTAATCAAGGAGAACACAATAAATATGGTGCATCAGTATTTCTTTTTTTTTTTTTTTGTTACAATTGACTGTACTTTTCTGGTCATAGAAAAATACACTTTATCAGCTAACTTCACAGTAATTTTCAGTATCCCTTACAAGTAAGGACGGATGGGAATCAGACTTCAAATAATTGCCTAGGCTTTCCCCCATTTATTCATATTATCAGATTCCTTAAAATAACATTTTCCTTCTGCCTTCTTTACTTCACTCCGATGTATAGGGAGTGCTACGTATCCATATTCCTAGAAGTATTAATTTCTGAAATTTCTTCCAATGTTCCTGCAAAAATCCTCACTTAAATAAAACTAAGGTATAGATGTCAAAGTTATTAAAGCTTCATCTTTCACTGTGCAACACAATTGTAATACCTTCAGTATTCTTCAGTGCTAAAATGAGAAGATATTTTAAAATCAAATTTTGTGTCTTTTGCCAAGTCTGCTGATAAATGGTCTCCAATAATATCACAATATATTTGAGAAGTTGTAGTGCATCTCCATAAGGATTTCTAAGCTCCTTAGAGTTTCCTACTGAATTATATTCAAATATAGGAAATAACAAGCTTGAACCTAAATGAAAACAAGTATTCTTGATAAGCCCAAAGCCTTTTCTGCAGGAATGTCAGAAGTCAGGAACACTGGATCCTACAACACTGGTTTCTGCCAACATTAACATTTACAAAGCTGAAGACTCATGGGAATGTGTCTAAGGAGTTGTGTAAAAAATTCAGTGATACTTACAGCATAGATAAGCTACTGAAAATACATGAGCTTAAGATGTTTCTTTAATTCCAAAAGATAACACCATGAAGTAATCAGAATTGACAGAACTCAAATGGTCATGAATATTTTTAAAACCCAAAAATTCTTATCAGGTGACAAATAGAAGACTTCCTCTCTGATGAAAAAAGTGGTGTTCCTTGTAATATTTTCATCACCAACATTCGGAAAAACTGTATTGAAAACTTAAAAAGTCCCAAAGACAGAAACCTTAGTAAGATTAAGATCTAATGTGAAAACTTTCCAAAGAAATAAAAATTTGTGTCACTTCAGAGATCAACTGTGTTTATCTTACGTGTAATGTAAAGTCTTGTGTGTCTGCCATGAACCAAGAACATCAGAATGTGCATGACAGTCTGTGGCTAGTCACTGATTGTCGGTTTGCACTGCTGTAAAACCCAGAAATATTTTCAAACTCATGGGTGTTCTAGCTCTGCTTCAGGGATAGTCTAGTCCTTCAGGAGTGTGATCTGCAGATAACACACAAGTGTCTACAACCTGACAATGAATGTGAGGACTGGGGAAGACTTCACTACTCTGCACATATTTTCAACATTTGTGAAGGAGCAGAGTAAAGCATCAATCTGCATAAGTCACCATCTACATCATGCTCTCCAACTGGATGATGAGTTGGGCCTAGAAAGCTACCCGGAATCTCAAACCTTTGGCAGCAAAAGAAGTATATAAGATAAAAATGTTGCTGAGTCCATTGGGCAGGGCATGGGTCTTTTAACAGGGTTTCCTCTACTTCTATTGTGAAGGCACATAAATGACTACTCAATGACCCTTGCAATGAGAAGGAAAACCTCCAAACCAGGTATCTGCGTTTTGACACTAAACTTTATCTTGTGCAACCCCCCTGAAATTTAAATAGAAAAGACCCATAGCAGATGACTCCAGAGAGCAAGTTAATAATTTCAAATGGTTGAAATGATGGTGGAAGCATCGCACAATTCCACTTTGTAAAAGACAGTGTATAGCATGTATGATAATCTGGAAGTTCTATTTCTCTCCTTGCAGCTCAGCCTGTCAATTGTTTTATACTTGATACAGCTGCTACTTTCCAAACAAGTTCTCATTTGCAGCTTTATTCTTCCATTGCTGTGTTAATATTTTCTGTTTGCATTTTTTTTAACCCTCAAGGCATGAAACGAAACTCTGGCAAACCCCTGCATGACTTTATCCAGGTTTCTAATGTAATTTTTCACCATTGTTATCTTTGACTTCCGTAAAACAGAATGTTTACCCAGAGCTTACTTATCACTCCTTTTCTTCACATTTCACTCTGTTCCTTTGCATATATCCTGTTTTCCTTCTCTACTCAAAAAATCCTCATATGCCTAGATTTCCAAATACATTCAATGTATTTGAATTCAATGTCTAATTCAATGCCTTTTTAGTCCTAAGAGATAATGGTGCTTAACAGTAGCACAAACAAGGGATCTTATACATAGCAATTTATATATCTAAAGTTCTTATATGGACGTCCAGAGAATGTAGAGCCAACACCTCAACATAACAAATGCTGAAAGACTTAGTAGGATTAAGGTTGATTGAGTGGAAAGAACCAATGGACAGCTTTCTAACTGACTGGATATCCCATTCCCTGCTGATTTTTTGTTAGAAAAAATATCTCAGAAAGTTTTCCTAGGTTTGAATGATAACAAGGATCAAATTCAAACCAGTAAAACTTCAGTGAAGCTGAGGGAACTGCCTCAAGAATGAAATTGGTTTGCTATTTTGCAATTACTATTCATGGAATTTTCTTGCCCATGAAGTGACACAGCAGGGTACAGGGCAGCATGGCCAAATGAAATTGATCTGGAGGTAGTTGTACACAGGCAATGGAGAGCACGCTTTGACATTCAATTACTGCTTTTAAACATTTAAAACTGCCTGGAACTCCTGAAGACCTCTTTTTGGAAATCTGAGAGGAAATGCATGAAACAGGAGTATGACCCAGTCTTACATCTGTGAGCATAATAAAACCATACCCAGAATGATTTATTTAATGCTACTAAATACCTATGATATTTCCCCCACTGAGGACTATTTCAGTGCAGTTTTTGTGCAAACAGAAATGTAATCCAGAACTGCAGGCTAAAAGCCATTGCAAATGTATGCAGATGTCAGCACTTGGGAAAAGTAAACCATACAAAACTAAAAACATAAATAGAATACCTCCACTGTGAAAACAAAATCTTAAAATTACTACTAAATGTGAGGAAAGAATGCTTTTGGAAGGTGCAGAGACATATTAACACTCAGGACATCATATCTGCAGAACCCCTGCTAAAAGTTTCAGATCCCTACCTCTAAAAGGAGAAAAGATAGGTCTGAAATTGTAGGGCTTGACAAATTTTCATGGTATGCAGCAACATGTTCATTAGAGAAGCTGTTTGCCTATCTGAGCCTGACAATTAATAGAGTTTCAAAGTAGTATGTGAAATAAAATAATAAAATAAACATACCCTGAAATTTAGAAAATAACTAGAATATCCTTGCAAACAAATCACACCCACAGATCTGAAAGAAGTTTACAGGATATAAAAGAACTTGCTGTGTAAAGAGGGTAAACGTGTATGGAAGGCAGAAACGGATGAAAAGAAGAAAAGCATTCATTGGGGATGATTTCCTTATATGGCTTCATGCAAACATTGTTTGTGTGAAATAAGAAAGAGGAATAAAATGAGCAGATTAAAACAGAGAGCTTGCAAGATCAAAACATGGAGAGAGGGATAAGCAAGACTCTGGAAAAGGCTCTGAAGAAGGATATACAATATGAGTAGCAGACATATGGTAAGGCAACTACCCAAATGTAGAAGAAAAACTGAAACAGAAACATCACTGGTTCTTTTAAATCAAGTGGCACACTGGTCTGCCATGTCTTTGAGTTGAATAAGATTGCCAGTCCCCCAGAGCAGGGACTGATTCTTACAGGATGCTACATATATATATAAAGGGCATCATGGAGCCCTTATTCTGCATGCAGCTTTGGACTAATTAAAGGACCTTTTATTTTAAAATGAATTTCTGAGATCTAAAAAGTATTTGGCAGTGATTATGACTGACAATGAACTGTTGGTTTGATGTTTTTTGTCTCACTGCCCATGTCTAGATAGGCAAATCCTTAATGTAATGGTTAACCAGATGCATAACAAACTTTAAAGACTTTAAAAATCTAAAAAGCCTTAAAGCACTTGACTTACCTATAAGAGCAGAGCTTCCTGGACTGATGGTCAGTTTTGTTCCAGAAGGAGAGGTCAGCACTGAATGAGTGCTGGGCCCAGCACTGGTGAGCACTGCTGTCAAGTCTTCTAGGTAAGGAAGAGGTCGTGGAGGCTCTGGTAACAGATTGGGAAAATGAAGCGATGAGCAGCACTGTAGCAGAAACCATCTTGGGACATAAACCCCTACCACTCCCCTCACCGCCCTCCCATCTTCCCCCATCAGATATTGCTGCAATTCTCGCTGTGCCTGCAACATTACCATTTCGGAGGGGCAGATTAAGCAACTTGGTAACTACTGAAAGTGCTTTGCCTCATATTATGTAAGGTGCTGGAGAAAATATTAAAATAACATCTGGATCAATATGACCACAAACTAAAAGAGATGATCTCTGAAGGCTACCACAGCATTCTGGTGGATTCTCTTCACATGCGACAGAGTTATATGGTACCAGGAGATACAGCGGCTTGGAAGAAAAAGCAAATGTATACAGCATAGAAAACAAATAGATGTTCATGGCAATTAGTGAAAAACTTTTAGTGTCTGCTAAAATCTGGATCAAACCCTGATTAAATATGGTTATCATCCTGCCAGATCCTGTGGTACACTTAGGAAGAACTGCAAAGGACTAAGAGTTCAGAGCTCAAGAAGATCAGTCTATGCTGAGCACTGCAGGATTTAGTTGTTTACTGATCATAATGCTATTTTAAAAATTGTGGTAATGCCTAGCATTCCCAATTCTGTTTGTCACGAAAATGATGTGATATTTGATTTAAATGAATAGTGGCTTCAACCCCTTTCAATTAGATCATGGCACACATTATGCAACCTTTTACTGCTGATAGCAATCAGCACCAGGAGTACAGGTCAAGGATGCCTGAACTGTTCTGCTCCATCAAGGAGCTAAAAATGTCGTTTGCTTAGAAACATAAGCAGCTTGCATAACTCACAGTAACTTAGCATCTTTAAAAGTTAAGCCATTTATAACGATCAGAAAAGGATTTACAGATCATGTGGGAGTCTTTATTTATAGGCTGAAACTCAGCTGATTTTTTTTCCAGATTGTTTTTTCAGACTGAGATTCTAGAGCCAATCTGGATTAGCAGGAGAAATATGTGAACCTTCATTTTAGTATTGTTTGTGAACCTGAGAAATCTCACTGTTACACTTCCTCTGGAAGCTCACTCTAGTCATGAAAGATGAGAGCTGTAGTGGATGCTCTAATGGTGTTGCCCCAGTTGTGGGGAATATGTTTCAAAATTTGAGACTTCACCATCAAATCCACTAAAGTACTTAAAAAGGCAGGATGGATCATTCACCTGCCAGCACACAGAAACTACAGAAGATGAGTTACTAGAAAAAGAAATGCCTTTCCCAGACTTCCAGTTCCCACCAGGTACCACTTCCACTCATATTTCCCAGCTGCCACTCTCTTTCAAATCACCCAGATGGACTTTCTGTCTGGTGTTTAAAAACACAGGGGAAAGTAAAATTCACCATTCACTGAACTTGGGATGTACTTTTTAGAAGTGTACTGGATTAATGTACCTTTTGTGAAGTGGGTCAGTATCGCACAGCCTTGAATGGAAAGATTGCTCAGCAGAGAAAGAGCACTTCACAGGGAAAAGGTGGCATCACTCTTGTTTCAAGATAGTCACTTTCAGGTATGGTTAATAAATGCTTTTCTTAGCTGGCAAGTCTGAAAGAGTTAAACTGAGTATCTTGGGACTGGGAGATGCAATCCCTGTGCTTAGACATTTTCTCCTTATCCACTTTTACCACCACCTTGCTTCAGCTGATGCTGCCCCGAGTACAAATGGAGACTGATGCTTTTCTTAGAACGGGGCTGCCTGCATGCCATTTCCTCTTCCCGCAACCTCTGATTAGTTCTGCCATCTGGATGTGCCAGTAGCCACATTACTATTGTTGCAAGTGAAAAATACTAAAATGCCCTTGACTTACCAAGAACCAACAGCTGGGAGCTTTCAGTTACTTCCCCGTGAAGATTGGCTGCCTTGCAGGAGTACAACCCCTGATCTGATAGAGAAACATTTGATATAAATAGCAACCCATCATGCAGATGGTGAGTAGAGGACAGCTTGACCTTGTTCTTAAACCAAGTAACTTCTGCTTCAGGAACACCTGGAAAAACATTGATAAAGTGTAACACAAGTAAGAATTACAAGGCAAAAAATACTTGTAAGGCAAATAGTTGGAGAAGAAGAAGAGATGAGAAGTACTGAGTAAAAGCTAAAGAAAAAGGGGAAGGGACAAGCAGGATTTCATATGGCCACCGTCTTTTAGAGCAGTGACTCAAATAAAACAACAAAATAAACACAGAGCCAGACACAATATGCTTCTTGCAGGCCCTAGTCTAGAAAGGTAGGTTCGTCTGCACTTCACTACCGGCAGAAGAAAAAGGGGTTAAAAGTGAGATCCCCTTAATGTTGAGGTATTGCTATTGAGTCTAAGAAAGATGCATTCTGCCTACAAAATGTCCAGCAATGCTACAAAAACGTTTTTCTGAATTGTATTCTACAAGTTTGTCCTTCCTCTGTCTTCAGTGTTTCCACGCTAAGAGGAGGTTTGCAGGTACAGCTGTTCTTACAGTTTGCTTCGGGAAAGATAGGCAGTGTGTGTCAATGAGCAGCAGTTTCATTCTCTTTTGAGCTCCCACCTTCAGTAACACGCACAGCCGCCAGATGGGAACAGGAGGCAGACAGCACAGGGACGAGCAAACGCATCATGTCGCATCACTGCCGCAAGGGGTAGCAAGAGCATTTCAGTCGGTTTTGTTGGGTAATGGTGGATGGCAGAGGACAGAGGGCTGAGTGCTGCCCTTGCAGAGATATCACAGAGACTTAAAGTCTGAGAGGTGCCAGCTGGAAACAGAACTCACTTTGCTGGGCAGGCAAGACTTGAGCTAATGAATAATTATCCAAGTCTATTCTTCTTCAGCTTTCCCCTCCATCAGTGTGCATGTATACAGCACAAAAAGGCTACCTGGGATGCTAGCAAGAAGAATTGTGTAAGACTGTTGAGATAACTTTGCTAAATCAGGAGCTCTGGGAGAAAGGAGTCATAGCAATACAAGGTTCTAACAGTGGTGACTGGTTTCCAATGCCACAATATTCTTGGAATAGTGAATTGAATTTCACCATCTGGTACAGCTGATGAATAAACATGGACCATAAAGCAAGACATGAACTAGAAAATAAAACCTTCAGCATGTAGGTGAAATACAGAGGAAAGGAATGTTTAGGAGAATTGAAAGAACTGCAAACTGGAACAACAAAGATACAAGGAGATAAAGGACAGGAAGGTAATATATTTTAAGCCACCCTTCCAAACCTGTTCTGACTCAACAGTCACTAATTGCACATGACATTTTGCAGAATGCCCTATAAACTAGCTTTTAAAAATTGGTTTCTTCTTTCATGTCAAACTGTATTTTCAGTAACAGTTTGGGCCAGCTTGCTTGAAGCTTCTGGTATTCAAAAGAATATCTGCACAATTTAAGTGCTGAAATCAACAGAAAGCTCCCTAGTGATACTGATGCAATCCAAATTGCTCTCACATCCTATTTTTAAGTGAAATTGCCCACAGTAGTCAAGTTACTCACACCAGAAATGCTGCTGGCTTTCTGAAGCTCAGAGAAAATCCTCCAGCTGGAAGTCAGAGACATCTGCAAGACTCCTGAGTGACTTTTGGTTGGGCATTCCCCTAGGATTAGTTTTGGAGAAGTCTGGAATTGACCACAATTACCTAACAATAGTTAAAAAACATTCCTTCACCTCTACAGACAAAGCAGTGAAGTTATGTCAAGAGAAATAATGTTGATTTTTAAAATCTTGATCAAAACCACAACACTGTCTTTGTGGTAAAACTGAAATAGATATTTATCTTGACATAATTCACATCAGGTGCCAATTAAACTAATTGCATTCAGAATGATTGTTTTCCCTTGTCTTTCAGTTAATATCTATAGATTTCAACTCAGAACACAGATTTTGACAGTGCTTATGCCTCTCTTAAGAAGTTAAAGAGCAAGATAAAATTACTCCCTAGGCTTTGGTAGTGTACTCTTCCATTATTTCTTATTTTTAAGAAACCTTCTCTAGGTTTATCAACACCTGTCAGCAGCAAGTGTGTACTTCTGTCCCTTGACAGAAAATGCAGCTTTAGAAAATATAATAACTGATCCTTAATATTTCTCTTATGAGTATCTATTCTGCTGTCTTGCTGACTCTCAGTAAAGATGTGTCCTTACATGAGCTGAGGCATCCAGATCCAATACATGCATGCTTCTATACTACAGACTGTACAGCACAGTGATTGAAACGCAGCTTGTAATAACGGGATTTACTGTCACTGAACTCTGACCTAGAACAAGTCCCATTAGTTGCACTGGCTTGGGACATCCTGACATGACTAGAGGGAAAGTACTAGAAGGAAAAAACTTACAGATTTACAAGACCGTGCGAGGAATTGTTTTCATCCATACAAGTCTCCACGTAATTTCTGGATATGCCAGCTTGCTTTCTAATTATGTTAACTTTATTCTTACATTCTAATCTCTTTTTTATTACCAGATGTTATTGCATTAACTTACTATGATTTAGTAGCCATTTCATTATGAATGTTTCCTGGGGAGCTTTGGCAACCTATACAGATGTAAAGTTCATCTACACTAAAGAAGTCATTAGGATACAACACATTTGCTGACTCAAGAAATACTGCATGTTATTCTTAGAATTGATTGTTCTAAGGATGATCAAATATATGAAAGATTCAATAATCACAAAGCTGATGCTAAAACAAAAAATTTGTGCTTACATTAGGAGGAAAATTGCATTTATTCGCACATTCTGTTACAGGTTTTATGAGATGGTTTATTTTCCATGTATAGGTGAGACAGCTGATAGAAATTGCTGTTCTTGGATCATTTCTCAAGGTAGCTTTTTTGTAATTGCTGTTGAATTATTAACACTATTTTTACGAATTTAGGATTCTAGTGCCCATAAAACATATCTGCCCTCATTACTCACTCTCTTATTTCCTTTGTAACATCACAGCTTGTGGTTTATGATTTTATCATAATTTCAAGAGCATTGATCTCTGGTGTCAACATAGATAACATTTTCTGTGGAGGCAGTAGCAGAAGATTTTTTTTTTCACCCATGCAGAAAATTAGAATTTACGAAAATTTCTTCTGTACCACAGAAGATTCCAATATACAATAATGCTGCTAGATAGCAAAAAGCCTTCCCCTAGAAGAGAAGACACTGCTAAAATTTTCTATTTTGGATGTTGTCATAGTGTGAGAGCTTCACAAAATTGCTAGAGATTATTTTCCTCTCAGAAAAAGACTTTGAATCTGTGCCTCTGACCATTTTGTGCTTCCCTCCTGTAGATTTCTGATGTTGTAAGTACTGTGGCAACTTGTTTAGTCACATCCTGTTGTTTACATGGTGCCTTCATACTGAAAGGAAATGTCTACACTTCTTAGATCAGCAGTAACTGTCTGAATCTGTGGGTTCTGAGTCTGGGCAGCTAAGAGAGAGAAATCCAAAATACTTTGTGTTCATGTGATATTTAGTCTCCTTCACACAAAGTCTGTGCAGGTGAGCATGGAGAGGCCCAGGGAAAAAACAATAGTACCACTTTCATCTTCTTCCTTGAAGGTCACTGGACATCAGTCTGATTGCAAGAGAGTGTCTAATGCCTATGTTGAGAGGCCAAGGGAATAAATGAACTTTCTCCTTCATGAACCTAGGAAAAACGATACCTTACTTTTCCTTCATTCAGCCCACTGAGAGTAATTAATAAATTGTGATCACAGGCTAGTGTTTTGCTCTTGCAAACATAATATGCACAGCTATTGTGTATGTTTTGCTAAAGGACAGATGAACAAACAATGAAACTTTAGACAAATACTCTTCAGGTTAGAATTTGCCTAAGGGTTTGGTTGGCAGCACTTGAAGAAAGAAAAAACCACTAAGTGCTTAAAGTGAGCACAAAGTGTAAAAAAACCAGGACATTTGTATATTTGCAGTGAAGATGCTTATTTAGAATTATCTGAAGTAGCTGCTAGGGATAAGAAACTAAAGCAAGGGTCTAAGGGACTTCACACTCCAGGGCAGATATTGATGTAACACTCAGCATGGCTCACTTCATGTTTTTTAAGTTGCTCCCCTCCCTCCTATGCTTCCTCATACTATGTATAAAAGTGTAATGAATCCATGGTCTGGCCCCAGGTCTTTAGAGATTTTCCAGCTCTCTCCCTTCCCACACTCCTCCTCCTCCATATCAACATCATTTCCACCAACAGCTGTAGGACTGCCACACACAGGTAAGGTCAACCTATTTTGGTTACCATTCGAAAGAGGCAAATTGTCACTGTAAGACTGAGGAACATTCAGTCTCTGACTGGAAAACAGTTTAAGGGAGAATCCTGTTTCAGTAGAATTCCTCTGAACTCCTGCATTCCCAAGATGAAAAAGAAAAGGAAAAAACAGAAAATAATATGTGCTAGCATGCCTTTAATGTAAAGTAAGTTTGGCAGTGATCTTTAAAAACTGGAGTGATCTTTAAAAACCCCATCAATGATGAAATTAATCAGCCTATATTTGTATATTCTCACCAAACATCCCCAACAGGTAGCCATGTGCATCAGTTTTGTCACATCCATACCACGTGGTGTATCTCTAACAACAATGCCTGTCGTATTGACTCAATTTTTTTTTGAGCCCAAATGTCCTAAGCCACTACACTTGCCTTGTTTGATATGGATAAAAAGAGGACAAGTTCTATGACAAGAATTAATGGAAGCAATGAAGTTTGCCTGAGACCTAGGAAAACCTTGCAATTTCACTCGGCTGCAACTGGAGATACCAATTTAGCAAAGAATCCCACAGAAATGTATAGCCAAAGACATGTGCATGGGAGAGAATTATTTTTTACCTGCAACCTGGCAGTTAATGGTAACATTTGCTTTCTGGATTGTTTTCACCACAGTTCCAATGTCAACAGTGACAGCAGGTGATTCAGTGTTGATCACGGTAGCTCTTGATGCCTTTATCAGTGGCTTTCCTGCACAAAAGAAGCACCACCATTTATCATACCAAGCACATGGGACTCTTGTGGGACAGATGGGCTGGAACACACCTTGTGAAAGTACACACAACAGACAGGTGGATAAGGGAAAATGCTGAAGTGTGAGGCCACCCACTTTTTATAATATTTCAGTGTCAACAAATTCCATGGGTAAAGCTGCCTTGAAAAAAGAAAAAGCACACTTGAAGCAGAGGCAGAATAGCATTAAAGCCATATGGACATAACGGAGAACCAGCTGAATCAATAAACACCAGCACAACTGGAGCTGCAGCAAGATGCTTGCCTGGCACTGCAACTGCACTACCACTCTTTGGTGAAGACCAAACACAGGAGCCTGAGTGATGGCTACAGGCACATTAACGGGGCAGGAAGATTAGAGCAACATGAAAGCTGTTTCTACACATGAATCATGGTTTCCTTAACCTACTGGGGTAACACTGGGATGGGGAAGATCAGACAATAACCAGAAAGTTTTCTCATAATGGCTAGCACAAGAAGATGAGGGACATAAACTGTATTAATGCAAAACACTGCTACTACAGGTTTTAGCTAAAACAAAACAGATTACCTGATGGGAAGGGGTATATCTCTAATAGAGCTACTGCTTTGCCCACAATAATGTGTTCTTTCAACATTGGTGACAGCAAGTGAGCCAAGGTGTTTCCCTGCTGTTGTGTGTGTCTTTGTGGGATTACTTATGAAGTTTTCCACCATCAATGGCTCAAGAAGCCTTCTGCAAGACCTTTTGTAGGGCTACTGTAAAGGGATACTTAAAAAACAGGTCAGAGGTACCCCAGCTTATCTTTGAGAGAGAGGACTAATGCAGCAGAGCTGACAAGAGCTGAATTAAGGTGCTCCCCTCTCAAAGAAAATGCTCTGCAGTCAGGGTGTTGCAGGAGTAGCGGAACATAACAAAATTGCTTTAAATGGCATGGGACTTAGGAGTTTCTGACTCAGTGTTGCATTTTCAAACACATAATTTTCCAAAAATCTATAAATACCGTTTTTTTTTCATTTTAAATATATGGTCAGATACAAAACCAGTTCAGATATCATCATTCGCCTCTAAAAGCTGCAGTTTTAGGCTAATGTCTATCACTAGCTTTATTTGTATGTTAATTTGGAGCTGACCAGTGAAGAAAAACTGGAAGTGAGAAAAAGAATTTGTTCATTGAGCTCATGGAGAGTTCTGAAAATTTAATTCAGCCTTAAATATAAATTTCTCCATATAGCTGTATTTACAGGGCTTTTAAAAGATACCATTCATCTCGAATTCCTGTCATATCAGTTTGGGGTTATTTTGTACTTTACCTTTTTTTATTTTGGTGATTTTAATGCCCAGGAATAGCTAAGTAAAGTACTACATTTTATTGTTGAAATACCTCCAGAAGTTTTGATACTTTTTGGCAAAGTCTAAAGAAATGAAAGAAAAATTCTTCAGCTATCCATCAGCCTTCTTTTTCCTGATTGGTTCCCAAAATCCCACCACAAGATTAAAAATCTTTTAGCTGTTCAACCCATAAATGAGTAGGAAACCATTGAGGAAACAAAAAGGAGCATATTCCACTGTCTTTTTTTCCATGCACGTGTTGAATGAATCAGAAAATTCTTCAATGAAATAAGCTTTCGCCCCACTCTTGATTCCTCTAAAGATGATCTCAGCTTTCCAGGCTCTTTGGAGAATACTTCCATTATGTGAAAAAGATTGCTACTTTGTTGCAAAAACTGCTCAGTACTTCACTTTGATATTTATGGCCTCATTTTATAGGCTGTTCAGCTCTTTGCCTTGGATGTGAGATGCAAAAGTGTACCAGTTCTTAAGAGGAGTTCTGCTTGAGTCTGGGAAGCATCAATGTTAATTCACCTGAAAGTTTAAATTATAGTTTTGATAATTAATTATAATTAAAAAGCTAATAGCCTTCCTGTGCCGCATGTATAACTAATGCTCAGTTTATTTTTTACAGTGTCACACAAAATTGTTTCCACAAACCACACTGTACAAAATCTATGGCTTTTACACTCACTGGAAGAATGCGGACTAAATAGCAATTTTGACTGATGATTTTTTAACCTCATGTTCAGCCTCATGCTGGTGCAACATTTTTAGTGTGAGTTGCTCCCTCTAAAATATGACACTATCCTAACAGCAGCTGCCTGGAATTCAGCAAACGCACTTCTGATAGAACTAGTGTAAAAAGGATCAGTCTCTTCCGTTTTGCCTACAGGTAATTTGTAGCTCTTTCTTTTTTGCTCTGGAAGATTGACCCGTTCTGCTAAAGGACAAGACAAAGTCCCTTTCTAGTTGATTTACTGATCTTCTGAGCTTCACTGTTATCCACTGTTGCCTTCTTACATTTTCTGTTTTTGGTGTAAAAAACTTATTTTTAAAAATTAAAACTTATCAACAGCTATTCCTTCCTCTAGTCATACATGGATACACTGGCAGCTGGTGGTTACTGCCTATGCACTGGAAGCCTCCAAGAGTTTCCACATGCTGAAGCAGTGAAATGGGTATATCTGCAAAAACCGGTAAGTTTTCCAGCATTCCTAGCATGTTTCCTTTTGCCTTGGCGATAAATAGGATCCTCCTTCTGTAAGACCTCTCTGCCCTGCCACAGTCATTAGCTGTCATTGTCTGTTCTGTTCCTGTATCTTTCTCAACAGATCTTCATTCATGTTTGCAGCTCCACCCTTCTGCTAGTCCTGATGTGGCTGTGAGCTTGCTGACCATGTCTGCTAGTGAACCTGGAAGAAGCTGGACTCATCCTTCTAACTCCCTTTGCCATTGGTTTTTATCTGGATGAGTTTTCTTTAGAACTGAATTCTAAACCAGCACAGGATATTTAGTCTGCTTTAGAGCCTGCTACTAGAGGAACAGAAACATGGAATATAATTTTTGAGACCCTCTATTTGCTTCAATTGAAACTGTATCAGCCATACTTGTGATCGAATATGAAACAGTGTTTGATCTGTAATGGATAGCTGTTCAGCTCTGGAAGTTTTCTGGCTTGCCTAACCTACACCTGAGTAAATCCTGCAATCCATCTGTTAGACTTGAAGTGATCAGCGTTAGGTTTAAAATGAAGCACAGAAGCTGGGAGGCGTGGACTGCACTGGCTCTATAGGCTGCAAATAACCAGGATAAGCACCGCTTTAAGAGAATGTCAGATGCAAGTGAGAAAAAGCATTGATGTCTTGCAGAGATACATAAACC
This sequence comes from Corvus hawaiiensis, assembly GCF_020740725.1. Classification (NCBI taxonomy): domain Eukaryota; kingdom Metazoa; phylum Chordata; class Aves; order Passeriformes; family Corvidae; genus Corvus; species Corvus hawaiiensis. Next base: position 59,829,767 of record NC_063255.1, read on the forward strand.
TCACAAACTATCTATGAAAGCTGGACTATGCCTCAGGTTTGTGCAGAGCTCACACCCTGCATTTTCCCCAGTGTACCTCTGTCGACCCATGTAACACAGTTCAGCAGCCATCTGTTCCATCACAAACAACTTCTGCCCAGATTCACACCAGTAACATGGACCATCCTGCAATCGCAGAGGTTGAACTATTACCTGCTAGGGTGACAGCAATGGAGACAGAGTCTGATCCCAGGGCATTGGATGCATTGCAAGCATAGAAACCCACATCAGCTTCCACGGGTGCTAAAATCTGCAAGGAGTCATCAGGCTGAAGGAGCAACCTGGCACAAAGCAGAAAGAAAGACGTAATAGTTTCTTAGTCCATGTGAACATGAACATATTTACTGGGAATTTTCAGGCTTAGGTATATTTTTTTTATAGGTCAGGCCTTTAGGCAATATTTAAAAATCTATGAAGAAGTTTAAATTCTTACATTGGGACTGTAAATTTTGATTATTTGCATTAAATTTTAGTCTCATTCCCAGTTCCTCTACTGCTGGCATGTGTATTAAAGAAAGATTGCCAAGTAATTAGAACATCTACCAAGTGAAACCTCCTCCTCTGCTGTGCCACTTCTGTATAATGTTGAGTGAGTTCCCTAGCATTGCTGTCTTCCAGTTCCGCAACACAGGACTAGCAATAGTAAAGAATTATTGCAAGGGAAAAATCATGAAACATGCTGAAGCTGCGCAGAAAGAAGAGAAATGAACCACAGGCTCAGTGTTAAAGCCTGAAATAGGTTCAGATTCTTAACTGATGGGCAGCTTGTACAAACTCGGCAGTCTTGGTTCTCCCCTAACAGTCAGTGAAGATAGAGAGTAATTCTCAGCTCCTCCTTGGGCTGAACCAACTCCTTCTTTCCTCTGCCAGTAAGAGGAGCCTATCCCGAGCTCAGTCTAATGCCTATAATTAAATGGAATTAATATGGTCTTAGTGCTCTTATGAACTGCCTCTTTCCACTGTCTGGCTTTGCCAGGACTCATCAGGTCCTAGCATATACCTGTTTCAGCAAGAATTCAGTCCATGGGCTCCTGTCATTGCTTATGTACCCTTATTTTCATCACAGTGTGTTTCATGATTACTTTTCCTTTCTCTTAATTTTCTTTTTAGCTGGAACTATTGATAAAATCTAATTATACTGTTCTCATCAGCAACTTTCAGCAGCTGTTGCTTGTAAACTCTTAGTTGAGGCTGTGATTGACAGTGGCAAGGGTGAAACTGGGGGAGGGATATGCCTGTAAAACACATGCAATAAAAGTCTGCTCACAGATCCTGGAATCGACGAGTTTCTTAACGCTCCCATCCCCACAATAAAAGCTGTTGTCTCATGGACCACAAAGCTGCACATACTTGATTTTTCACAACACTGTGGGTGGTAGATCTCTAAAACAAACCGGATTAGGGCCACCCAGCAAAATCTATTATAGGAAAAAGCTCCAGAGTTAACATTATTTTTTTACCCTTTTGTGAGTAATAATAAAAATAGTCATTATCAATAAAAGAGCTGCCTGTTGTTAAACAAGTTTTGTAAAGGCTTAGAAAAATGCACATTTGCAAAACAAACATTAATACTTTCAAAATTGCATCTATGTTTGCACAGCAAAAAACCCACAAATGGCTGAAATAATTCCTTTCCCACTTCTGCTGTCAATGATGTTTTTCTTACGTCTTAGTCATAAGCAGGGCTGACTAGATAGCCACTGCTAACACTGACAGCAACTGACAGATCTTTTTACTTGCAGAACTAGTGTTAGCATGCATCAGTATCTCACATGTAAATTTTTAGTTTAACACTGATTGCTTCAATCGTTACATGGAATTCATTAAATCTTCAGAAGCTGCCCCACATTATAACAGCCTGTAACATTTAAAAGTTCTGTGTGTTCTGTCTGCATGTGTGCAATATAGTATGTAGGCAGATCTTCCAGTCTACATCAAACTAATGCTTACAAGACCCCTGAAATAATTTTAATAAATGTTTCTGACACCTTCAGGCTGAGGAAAGAGCTTGCCTAATATTACACCTTATAAAACACAAGGATGCATACTTTGTTTGTTGTTAATCACCTCTCCTAACATAAATCCCTCTCTGTCAGCTTAAGTCACCTCAAGATCCAGCACAGGTATTTTTAGAAATAGAAACAGTCCAGGTAGATACTTGCCTTCAAAAAAAATAAACTCCAACACAGCTCCATCTTCCTATCTTTTCAACCCAAGTTTTAATACCCTTCTCCAGAAACAAACATAATGTCCTTTTCTTTTCAATAATTCTGTTATTTGTGCATCACAATTTGGCATAGCTGCTTTTCTTGAAAGCAGATCCTTTTAGTCCTCTTTGTACAGAATTATTTTGGCTGAATTCCCTGTTTGCTCAGAGATTGCTATCTTTGTTAGGTATTGAGTTACTTGTCAGGGGTGGAAAAAACCACCAGCTATAGCAATTCTTTATGTCACCAGCATGTCTGAAAATAATGCAGCTTAATATTTAATCAGTTTCATCTCAGTTGTTCCACACTGCATTGCCTCCAAGACAAAAACGTACTTTGCAGGACATATATCAATGACTAAATCAGACAGCACTTCGCAAACACTGTTCACATGCTGCTTCATGTCCATTTATAAAATTTATTTCTGTTTCAGAGAAGTTGAATTATCAAGTACAAGTGGATCCTCAGCGATAGAAATTGCAGCATCCTTGCATGGCTTACTAAACAATGTATAAATTCCTCAAAGATTTTTCACTTTTAAAACTGATTCTTCGGGAACTTAATCTCAATTTTCTCTAAAATAAAACATTTTCCAATATATACAGCACTCAGCAGACTTTGGTATGGATACTAGAAGGCTCTGCAATGGCACTCAGAACCCATGCTGGTGTAAACTTGACACTTTAACCTTAGGAGAGAGTATGGACTCTTCTGTTAAGTATGCACTCAGGCTGAATATGCAGACACAAGTCGGGGATCTTTTACTGGAGCCACAGATATTTTCAACTGCTGCTTCTTTTTGTGCCATATGTTTTCATTCTACTGAGTAACTGAAAACCAGCACTTTTTTGGGGCCCTTGTTCTATCTCTTTGTGACCGAACCTAGACTAAAGCTAAAGAAGTTAATTTTTGCAAGGATAGCTATGCAATAGGAGTCATACTTTTGGGTGGAGGAAACAGCTCATGGAATGCAGCAATGGGAATAAAGCCATACATCAACCATCACTACTGGACATCACTGGCTCAGACAAAATCCATGGCCACAATGCCTGAAAATGAATGCCTCTATCTGAGTGGCTTGTATTCACAAACCAGGTAGCTGTCACCCAACCTAAAACCAGCAGCCTACACTCTAAAAATCACAATACCAACTAAGAACTTCTGAAATCTCAGTATATTCAGTAGGGTGTGACCTGAGGAACTTCAGCACTACTCTCTGGCCTTTCTCAGCAGAAGTGTTTCTCTTCAATACTAGTATAGGCAAGCCCACCTGTATTTATTTTCTTATTCCCATTAAGACAGAGGTGGGCTGGAAAACCCTCTTCTCCATTCAATGGCTGGCAAAGCATGAAAAAACAAACTGCAGAGCTGAAGGACAGCTCAAGCATACCAGACACCTCCACATGTAGATGGCCTTGCAGTTTACAGCAGGACACTCTAAGACTGCTTAAACTGCAGCTTTCACTGACACAGCTGACAGGCAGCAAGAGCATTCTGAGCCAAAACCAGAATACTGCTCTTAGAAAACCCAGCAAGAAAATCCACAAACCAATTTTTTTACACACCATGATTTCTACTCTTACATTAACTCCAAAGATATAGGTGTCGAGTTACATCTCAAGCTCAAAGCATGGTCGTTTCCTCCCCCACACAACAACCTGGAGGAACTATAAATGATGAGTACAGAAGGAAGTTCATAAAGTGGAAACTGCCTCAACATTTAAAGACGAGTTGTCAATGACTTATGCTACTAACTGGAAAACAAATAATACTTTCCTGAGTCTTTCTGATAGAAATTTTGAGCACACACACAACTGACTGACAATTCAGAAACAAAATGCACCATTTAAGGCTATTTCAGCCAAACTGAATGGGAAAAATAAAGGTTGAAAAGGAACTGTAAAATTATACACTAAAAAAATCTGAACTAAAATTTCAGGAATCATATGACTCTTTTATTTCAGCTAAATTAATCTGCTTGTTGGGATACCATGACAGCTTATAGGATGTAAAATAAACTTGCCATTTTCTCATGACTGTAGTGACTAGCATTCCTCATATGTGAACTTTATGTAATGTCCCTTCCTTTTCATGGACACCACAGAAGTTACAGTCATTTCAAGTAGAGAAAAAAAAAACCCACCTTAATGGACCAATTCTAATGGGATATAGCCACTGGATGAAAATCTATAGATATGAAACTTTTCTGGGGGTGGCATACAGAAATTTTCACAAGAATATGTCCAAATGAAGGGATTCTGTATGTCCGAGTCATAATTATGACTGCATGTGATTTCCACCAGAGATACATTCTTGTTCTTAGTGACCTCTACCCCTTCAGAAGTTACCATTTTTCTGTGTGTTGAATTTAATATACTTATTCACCTTCAGGCAGAGAGGCAAGAACCAGGAAACTCGGATCATTACACAAAGCAATTATTTTTTCATTGATTCAGCAGTCAAAGTAAAGAAGAAGCCAATACGCTAATTTCATAACTGTACAGAAGGGGCAATTTTACCTAACTCAAGACTTTACTGGACGATCCAAGGCCACCACACTGGAAATTAATTTTTGTTTTGGTCCTATCTTTTCTCATATCCTAGGCTGACCTTATGACTAAATGTAGATGTCTTAGCTGAGGTCAGTATCTTGTGCAGAAGGAGCTCCTAGCAGATCCCTGGACAACTTTGTTGTACTATGTTGGTCATTATTACTGCCTACTACACTCTTTTCCTGTTCTTATATATTGATTTCTCACAGAATAGAGCCTAAATATAAAATCCCAAGCACAGACATGAGAAAAATGTATGTTACCAACACAGTTAAGCATACAACTAGAACTGAAAAGAACCTCTTTTTCTGTGCTCTTCCACACAAATGAATAATGTGGAGTGATAGGAAGTAAAGGCTACCTGAAGAAAAACCAGCATAATTTTTGTGGTATACTGATAAAAGCATTTTGTTATGTGAACTTCTCAGGTTACATGTGGGACCAGCACTCCAGAGTTTAAAGAGATGAGGATTCACCAATTCACATGAGAAGACTAATGATAAATGATCAGTCTGTGTGGAGATGACAGCAAAGCTGCAAACAGCCATGAAGTGTGGTTCCACAGTTCACAGCCTTCATCAGAACACATGCAGTAAATGGTGATTGTAATGCCCCTTGAGGTTTATCCTGGGGCAGTTTAATGCATGGATACATATGTGGAAGGCTGAAGCCTCACTTCCTCCATCTTCTCTTACCACAGCCATGTCTGTCAGGCCCTCCTGGAGCACTGGGAGAAATGCAATTCGTAGCACCAACAGAAGATAATAGCAACAACCAATGACCAGTTTTCATTTCTCAATACCAATCTTCATAGCAAAAATCTCTGCCTTCAGATGGGAAAATAAACTAAGGCTCTCAGTCTCCGGATGCGGAGTGCTCTGTTGGCTGTATCAGGCATTTATGTCCTTTAGTACTTTACAATCCCTTCTTTTTTACTTACTCAAACAGAAGTAAGGTTCCTGTCTGCCACACCAGCCTGACCCACCATCCAGACCTTGCTGAAGAGTTACAGTGCTCTGTTTACCTCATTTACCACTTCACATGCACTTGCCCTTCTTTCTGTTATGAAGTCAGACTACAGCAAAATATGGTTTGGTCCATGGGACTGACAGGCAGTAAAACATGGAAAGTGAAGAGTCAAAATATCAATTATTTTCTTAAAAGTTAAATAACATTCTTTACCTATCATTGTATTTCACTTCCTCTCCATTCTTAGCCCAGCTGATGGTGGGCTTTGGGTTTCCCACTGCTTCACAGTGAAGCAGCACACTCAGTGTGCCACTTGCTAGGACTACTGTCTGTCCCAGGTGGGTGACGACCTCTGAAGCAGAAAGTTGTTGTGCTGCTGAAATCTTTCGGAGGATGGCAGGCTTTTGAGGGGGCCTGTGCAAGCCATTTCCCAGATCTACAGAGGTGGGAATAAATGTTTCAGCAGATGACATCCTCAGGGAGCTAGTAAATCCAGAAACACGTCTGTGGAAAGGATACTCCACTAAGGCTGAGTCAACTTTTTGCCTTGATGCTTTGAGGACAAATTCCTGGTGCTCCAAGTGGCTCTTGAAAACCTCATGAGCCAGCTGCACAACAAGCTGCTCAGTGTAGATATCTCTAAGCTCCTCAGGCTGTTGTGACAAATTCCTTATGATATCATCCAAGTGTTTCTGCTCTGTGACCATAGTAAATGGCAGGCTATGCTCCCGGCTCTGGTCCTCCTCTGAGGACGCGTTTCTCTCCATAGACTCCTGGGCTTCCCAGGACTCCAAATTTTCCTCTGGCCAGCTCCTGAGCTGTAGCAGCCTCGAGACAATATTGTCATACCATCTGCTGGGGTTAGCAAGGTGTCCCCGCTTTTCAGCCTTGCTACCATTGAAGAAAATCCCATTGAGATGTTTATCCTCTGTTCGCAAGGCATCATTTAAGCCAGCCTTCCTCATGCCCTCGTCCTCCCTAATACTAGCTGGCTGCCCAGCAATGATCTTCTTGTTGCTTCCAATCAGTTTAATTATGAAATGCTCCTGGGCTGGCCCTGCTGTGCAGGTGTATGTCCCAGTGTCTGAAGGCTTCAAATGATGGATTTTCATGTACCCATAGGGCGCAATGGTGATGTGAGCTGAACTGACAAGCCTCTTGTCATCCTTCTCCCAAGTGATCATTGATTTCCTGAACCTCCTGGTAGGACATCGGAGGATAACAGAAGTTTTGGGCAGCAGGTAAGCATATCCACCCACAATGAAGTGCAGTTTCTTCTGTTTCCTTGTCTGGATGTAAACTTGCTTTACAGCCATAATATGGGGGCTTTGCTTATGAGCTGGTCTGTTGTGCCCTGAAATACCATTATATTATTAGTAAGTGATACCATTAAACAAAACAAGTAGTTTACATTGTTGTGGGCAGCATTTGACCCATTAGACAGTAATGGGAGAAACCGGCCACCAGTTGCTGGACATTAAATTTGAACAATCAAAATAAGAGGAATAACAAGACACACTTCAGGAGTGCGAAAGTAGCCCACAGTATATGCGGAAACCAAATAGCCAGGGACAAAAGCTTTACAGGAGAGAGAAAACTTGAGTGGAAACTTAGTTCTTGTTGTTAAAGTACTTAAACAAAGACTGTTACTTAAGAATTGCACTGAGTAGAGAAGTGTTTACCATCCAAACCTTCAAAGACAACACGATCTTGCAGGTCACAACAGCAAGGAAGAATGAAAGTCTTGCTACCTGAAGGAGTAATGTTGAACAGAACAAAACTCTCTGGGCTAGGCTTAAAAACATGGTAAATACTATTAAACTGCACTAGTTCAGTGTGTCCTTCTGGTTTCCAGAGCTCTGTGTCAGAGATCTTTATTATGAAGCACTAAATTAAGCTGCACAGGCATACTATTAGTAAATACCATGCAGCATTTGGTCCAAGCTTTAGTTCTAAATGTCAGATATTCTTTTCTCCCTACATACTCAATATTCAGCAGTTTCGGAGTCAAGCTGAAGCTAGGCTGACTTTTACATGTCCAGCTGACTTACTGCAAACTAGGGAAGAATATACAGGGGGGCTTGTGATGGGCAACAACAAATGCATGAGCTACCAGTGTAAAATACATCTAACGTGTGTTGCATGGTTCATTAGAAATCCCAGGTCATAGAGGATTTGGAGTGACATAATGAAATAACAAGTTTCTAAATGATCATCAGCAAAATCCCTTACCAACCATTTTCCTTGCAGCTGTTCTAGCAGAGAGTTTATTTGCACCTGCCCTCAGGCTGCTGCGCTGTATCTCTGAGCCTCTACATTCCAGCTGTGAAATTCAGATCTAGACTTTGGTCAGAATTTTGAGCCAGTTTTTCCAGAAACTAGGAGTTCCCTTCTAGCACATTGGCCCACATCCAGCTCCATTAGTAAAACCTGTAGTGCTCCTCCACTGGCTTGACTTGTTCACAGACAGAAAAACCCACTCCACAAGACTGAGTAACACTACCACAAAAGAAGGCTATGGAGCAGGAAACAGCATGGATTGCTTAGTGAAGGACTTCCAAGCCCCTTTTCCCCAGGCACTGCCCAAACACCCTTTCCACTTACTTGCACAGGGGCCTAGTGCACAGGGCCTGATCAAGGATGAGAATGGCAAAGGGAGGCAGAGTGAGGAATTGATGATAACAAAGCCTCCAGTTTTCAGCATCTTTCTGCAAATAGCATTTCGACTCTGTGTGCCTTCTCCACAGCTCACTGAACACTAGGAACAGGATGAGAAACATTAGGAAAAACGAAAAAGCTGCTCCTTGTCATGCACTCCGTCCTCACCTCCCATATCCACATTGCATACATACACCACAGGATATAACAGTTACAGTTTTCAAAATGTTGCAGTGGAATAAAGCAGAGCAGTATCTGACTGTGCAGCTATGAACAGTGCAGGCACAGTAAGGAGATGAAATATCTGTTATTTTCTGTCCTGTAAGGCTTAGATTATTTCCGTGCTCCTGCTAGCACTTCTCTTCTGTCAAATGGTGTCCCTTGTTTTAATGGTACTGTGCTACAGTTCAAAGGCAGTCTTTGCACTTTGTTTCTATGTGTCTGTGTCTGCTGGCTGGAAAAACTCCTGCTCATGCTCAAGACCAGACCTCATTAAGGTGCAGATCACAGTAGCATTCTGGTCTGGCCTAAGCTTAATCTTTAAGCTTTCCTGTTGCAAATCTATTTAGGAATAATAAAGGGATGAGTATTTTAGTTACCGATTAATTACCTCAGCCTTGTAGTTACTACATATGGCTTACACAGAAGAGTAGAAACCCTCTAATACCAGACTATGCTGCTTGTTGCACAGGTGGACATTGTTTGATGGACTTCATCATGACTATCCAGTTTCATATTTATGCATACACCATTGTGAAAATGAAATACAGGCAGTGCCTTTGCACTGGAACCCAAGCAGCAGTCTGTAAAAAGAGCTGGAAAATGGGTAGAGCACTGTAATCTTCACTGCCAGAATGGCTCTGTGTCTCCTCGCAGAAGACTTTATGAAAACATGCACTAATTTGAATAAAATGCCCAGAGAGATCACCATAAGAAGGGTGCAGGTGGGACAGTTCCATAGGGTGATTGGTGTTTCTTTTACAATTTCCACAAGGCAATTTCCACTACCTTCCATGAAAGAGGACTAGAAGAGTGGCGGCAGAGACTGCAAGCTGTGGAATGATTTTCATGCTTACTGGAATGAACCTCTGCTTTTGCTTTGACCTTACAAGATCAAATTGTATTTTTATAATGTCTCCCCTCCCTTCCCCTTCCCCTTCCCCTTCCCCTTCCCCTTCCCCTTCCCCTTCCCCTTCCCCTTCCCCTCTCCTCCTGTTTCCACCCCTCCTCTTTTCTCTTCTCTTTATCATAGGAAAGGGATGGAGTGGCCCCAAGAGGAAAAGACTATTGACATCAGAACAGTTAGATTTTGGGAACAAAGAGTTAGCCTAGGGTAATAAAGATTACTCTTCATCAATGCCTTGGATGGAATAATAAGCATAGGTATGGACAGAGAGGGATTTATTATTTTGAGCATGACTTGAGTTTACATAAGAAGGCTCTTAATGGTTTGGCCAGATGGCTAAAACACATCTGTGGAGGCAGTCACCAAAGAGGAACAAGGAGCCAGTGATAACATCCCCAACCAGCGTGATAAGGACAAAACTGGGCATAACACGCTTTGTGGGGTCTGACCTTATTTGGCTCCTCTACCCCAGTTTGCATAGGAACTTCATCTCCAAGACCTGTACAATACTCATGCATATGAATAGCATACCTGTGTCCAGTCAGAGAGAAGCCACTCATTGGGACAATCCTCATTTTTGCAGGCTTGTTGTGTAATGGTCCTTGGCAAGGAGCAGAAGGTTTCTGGCAGCTCTAACAAGCTTCCATCTGCCAGGCGTTGCTTACAGAGTGTATCTCGCTTCTGGACACCACCACCACAGGTCTGTGAACACTGTGAGAAAAGAGACACAGACACCTTTTGTTACACCTGCACCACCCCACTTGCTGCAAAATTTACTTGTGAGTTTGGGTAGAAATCAACACTTGGTCTTGGCCAAACATAAAACAAAAATTTCAGAGACCTCAAAGTACGCTGCTTTCAAAAATGTCAAAAATATTTTGGAAAATGGAAGCAGCTTATTTTGCTAATATTTAGACAAACTGCTTCAGTATTTCTGAAATGTTCTGTTTTAAGGTATTGGTACAAAGGACATGGAAACAGTGAGTCAGCATTGCAGTATGGAGGTGGAGAACTTGTCCTTTCCACTTGGAAAATGAGACTCTAGCATGTGATGTGGAGAATCTAAATACTAATATCTCTGTCTGAGCTCTGACAGTGACTAGTGTCAGAGAGAGTGGAAAAGTCTTGTCTGGCAGTAGATAAGTAAATTGAGATGATTAATATCCAAAGAACACACCTCCCCTCTGTCTTTAATGTAAATACCTCTCTCTGTATCCATTTTTCTACTCAACCAGGGCATAAAATTTTGAATAACCAAATTTAGTAGCTTTCCTGAATATTTTTTGTAAATTTAGTTGCTCAGTCCTTTTTCCTGAGGATCCTTTTCCTGAGGCTGCTAACAGGCTCCCAGTTCTGCTCAGTTCAGCCAGCTCAACTCCTTTTCTCCTTTCTTCTAGCAAAGGAAAGGGGGAGCTTGCATTACACTGACATGACCAGCAGTTGCTTATAGCTTGTGACGTGGCAGTTATGCAGGAGAAGTAGACAATAATACAAAGAAGTATTAAAATGTATACTTAAGCAGTTAAAAAGGGAGTGTTTTAGAAAATCTTGCAGTTCTGAAAGGCCCTTCTCTCTTAGACAAAGGGCTGCATGAACTTTAATGCTAGCCCGAATATTTAGGATAAACATTTTCCTTGAAAGACAGAAAGGAAGCGCAGAAAGACATTTTTATATTTGGCTTGCTTTTTAATGCGTAAAATTAGCTTTTGTCCTACTTATTTAGAATGTTATGAAGCTCAAAGGCTTCCAAAAAACTAAGCAAGAAAAACATTAGTTTTCATCAGAAGACAATGTTTATCAGCCTCTCATTTGAGGACAATTCATTCCTGAGGAGGAAGAAAAATATGATTAAAAGTAATATTCCAACATTGCCTAAGGACTGTTATCCTGTTAACTTATATACAAGATACAAAATGGGTTACACACTGTGAATACTACAAAGAATGTTCCTTCTGTCAGTCAGTCAACTCTCAGAAAGTCCAACTCTACCAGAGATAAGGCAAAACACATCTTTCCTTGCTTCTTGGACTTTATTCTCTTACATAGTGCTGTCCCTGCACAGGACAGCCCCAAGAGTCATGCCATGTGCCTGAGAGCATTGTCCAAATGCTTCTTGAACTCTGTCAGGCTGGTGCTGTGGCCACTTCTCCAGGGAGCCTGTTCCAGTGCCCAGCCACCCTCTGGGTGAAGAAACTTTTCCTGACATCCAACCTCAGCCTCCCATGACACAGTTTCAGGCCATTCCCTTGGGTCCTTTCACTGGTCACCACAGAGATGAGATCAGTGCCTGCCTTCCTCTTCCCTTCACAAGGCAAATGTAGCCTGCAATGAGGGCTCCCCTCAGTCTCCTCTTCTCCAGGCTGAACAAACCAAGTGACCTCAGCCACTCCTCACATGGCTTCCCCTCCAGGCCCTTCACCATTTTTGTGGCCCTTCTTTGGACGCTCTCTAACAGTTTAATGTCTTTCTCATATTGTGGTGCCCAAAACTGCCCCCAGTGCTCGAGGTGAGCAGAGCGGGACAATCCCCTCCCTTGCCAGGCTGGCAATGCTGTGCCTGATGCCCCCCAGGACAGGGTTGGCCCTCCTGGCTGCCAGGGCACTGCTGACTCCTGTTCAACTTGCCATCGACCAGGATCCCCAGGTCCCTTAACATGGTCTCCCATGTGGTTTAATTTTACACTGCTCTCTACTCAAGGTGTACAACAATATGGGTTTGTTCCTTGCTCTCAAAAATGACTTCTCTGCTATGACTCCACAGTAAGATAAAGTGCCTGCAAAAGGAGTAAACATTTTTTTCTCCGAAGGTATCTCTGTTGGTTTTTAATGTGTGAAACTTGAAGATTTAGAAGAGACATTTTACGGTATGGATTAAAAATAACTAGGAAAATATAATAAAATATTACCAGTTTTCCCATGCTGACTTTGTTTTCAAGTCATTGTTCGAATTATCTTTGGAGCAAAGTTAGCATTCAAGAGCAAATAAAGAATGTTGGCATTGAGACTGTAGCACTTATTCAGTAATAAAACAAAGCTGGATGAAGATTTACTAATGGATGTCTCTTGTTTCAGGTATGCAGAACAGATATGTATAGGGCCTTGTAAAAATGAAAGCTTATATATACACTTTTCTCCAGAAAATGATAAAGATCCTAATGCATTTAGTAAAGACACAGAACTATTTAAAAATAAATAGTCTGGAATATGTAAAGATGTGTTTTAAAAATTGTTTGTAACGTTACAACACTGATAATTATTGTGTGTTTATCTACCAGGAACACCAGGGCTTTGAATGGCATTTAATTCAGACAATCGTTCCTTACAAGCATAAAAGACTTAGGAAAGAAAACACTGGTCATTACAGTTTAAATCTTTTGGGGATTTTTTTGTGGTTTTGCATTAAACCAGTGTGAATGAGTGCTCTGAAAAGCACCACAAACTCCACTGATGAGGCCAAAGAAATGTACTGAAACCAGGCTCTGCAGCAAACAGATTTTACCCTTTCATGTTGGTAAAGCTTTCAAGGACCTTCCCTAGGGGGAAGAAGGCACCTTCCTGAAGGGCCCTTCATCTCCCTGTATGAGGGGAATCCTCTCAGGAGCCTGGGGAGAGGGGAGGCGTTGTGGGTCCTTTAATGCAAGGAAAGAAATCCTTCTTCAGGTTTTCTTCTGCTGGAGGGACCCATAGCAGTTTTGCTGCATGACTGGAGGTCACCTCCAGAAATTGTCTCAGCCACTCACGTCCTTTCCGAATGTTTTTTTTCTTTCCACATCTCAGAAGCCAACAGCTGTAATAATCCCTAAGCGTAATGCACAAGCCCCATGGTGCAGGTTTTCAGATGGGAAACCTGTGTGAGAGTGAGCTGAAAGGTCTGGTTTTCCTACAGGGTGGAAATACCTGAAAGATGATGGTGTTGCAAAGAAGGAAAACAGACATACTTAAAAAATGAGAGAACGGAAATTGATTTTGATGGATTAGAGTTTTTTTTCTGGCACAGCACTCATCTGAACAGAAGCAGAAGACAGTAGGTAGAGAAGCACACTTTTTGTGCTGTTTTCCTCCAGTGAAAGGTAAGCACTGGAAATACTCAGGCCTGGGCCTGAAAAGTCTGTGGAACTAAGGCAGAAGAGCTACAACATAACTTGTGTTGAACTGTAGCAATGAATTACAGCACAGGTTCTCTCTCGCCCAGAGAAGACACCAGTTACCACAAGTGTGACTGAGCACTTTGTTTCAATTTCTGATTAACATAGCTGCTAAAGCTTTTATACTTAATCAGGCTTCCTCCTCTGAAGACCTGCTAAGTCTTTCAAAGAGGTAGCATTTGAGAGCCCTTGAACAGTCAGAAAAATTACTTCAAACAGGTGGAAGTACACACGTTTACACTGTTGAGGAAGATGTTCCAATCCTGAAAAAATCTGTTTGGAGATAGCTCTAGCAGAAACAATTTGGTACTGTTCTAGTGTGGCCTACAGCTAATGGTCACTGTTAGCAGAAAATAAATTTTTCCTCATACTACAACATGTATCTCTTCTGACTGTTCACATAAACTCACAGAAAATTTCTTTCTGTAAGGACTGTGGCCAGTTATAGGACTTAAACAAGCATTGGTGCTCCTTCTAGCATATCCTAATTTTGAAATGCTTGACTTACGTTATTACATTACGAACTAGGAGAATACCATTTCCTATGTACAAATATAATATTTATTATGACTATAGTCTAGAAATTTTCAAAAGTACAGCTAAGTATATATGTGTGTGCAAATATCAGTAGACAAAGCATGAAATATCACTGAACTGTTTTAAACAGAGGACTAAAGCTGTAGGCTCATTACCTAGCTTTGACAGACCATCAGACTGGCGTAAATTTTTTTTTACCAGGTTGGTTGCCCAAACCCAAAGCTCTCTCAGCTTCATGGACTTACTAACTTCATTATGTGAGTACACTAACATCTCCCTGGCTCTTAAGTAAAGACCAGATTTTATATATAGACACTGAATAGGTGTAAGTAAGCACTATGCAAAATGATCATAGTTTTCACATAGGATAGAATGAAGACTAGCACACATCAAGAATGAAGATTTAAACAGGTGTTTTGCTTACACCTACACCACACAGCAAATTTTTCCTTTAGTCTTGACAGCAGCACAGGATCCTTTCCTCCTGTGTAGTATTATAACCATTTAAAGAAGCATCTTTAAATCTTTTGAATTACACAAGTATTTTAATTTGCAACCAGATGTCAGCAAATTACCTAATTCCAGGGTGCTTTCTAAAGATGGAAAGCCTTGTACAGACCCATTGTGTGGACAGCAATTTTTATATTTAGTGTAATAAGGCATCCATCTCCCAAAGGGAAGTGTTTAACATACATTTCTTAATCTGAAGGATGAGGAATGTTTCTTGTACAAAAATAAATTATTATTTGAGAATATATGAAATACTCAAAATGCTTTAAAGACTCTTTTATCCTTAATCCTTCTCGTTTAGTTTTCCTAGAAGCCTTGACATAGCTAACCCAAGTCCACTCATTGCAGCTGACCAACTCATCCCATATATTTTTGTTCGAAATCTATAGCCAGCTGTTAAGATTTTCCACTAACTTTGCATTAGAAATAGTTATAGTCATTATATACCTCTGGAAACATTGATGCATTTTTTTAAGAGTGAAAAGTGCACACCTTGCAGCTTTTTAATGGCTTGTCAGAATGATTAATGATTCCTCTTGATGGGTTAAAGCAAAATCATAGAATCAGAGAATGGTTTGTGTTGGAAGGAACCTTACAGTTCCTGTAGTTCCACCCCATCTCCTCTCTGCACCCCACCGGCCAGGGACAGCTTCCATTAGACCAGGTTGCTCAAAGCTACATCCAACCGGGCCTTCAACACTTCCAGGAATGGGCATCCACATCTCCCCTGTGCCACCTGTTTCAGTGTCTCACTACCCTCATACAAAAAAATGTCTTCCTAATATCTAAACTACATCTACATCAGTTTAAATCCATTACTCTTTGTCTTGTTGCTACAAGCCCTTGTCAAAAGCCCCTCTTAATCTTTCTTGCAGGCACACTTCATAAACGGTAAGGCTGCTCTGAGGTCTCCCTCGAGCCCTCTCTGCTGCAGCTCTCCAGCCTGTAGGAGAGGTGCTCCAGCCCTCTGACCCCTGAAATATGTGCAATGACTACTTTTAGCAGTCATAAAATGAGATTAGACGTAAATTCTTACCTCTTGCCATTCTGTAGGATACCAGGAGGGTGGGCAGTCAAAGCGATTACAGGCTTGCACGAGCGATGGCTTGGGTTTAGAGCACAACTCATCCGCCAAAATCACTGTCTCGTTGGTCTCTCTTGATAGTAGATGAGAACAGAAGACATCTCGTGTCTGCAAACCAACCCCACAGGTAAGACTGCAAGAGCTCCATTTCCCAATCTCCCATCTGTGAAGGGGTCAGGAGAGAGAATCTTAAGCACAGAAAAAATTCACCTTAATTTTTCTCTTATTATAATGACAGATGGAATGAAGAAACAGTAAATGAAAGGGAATTTTCCTTTTCTGATCAATGTCACTCTTGTAGCTGGACGATGAGGCTAAGATGAATATTTGCAGTTCTGCATTTTCATCTCTTGTCAATAGTTCTTGGACTGCAAGTCTCTGGGATTTCTGCAATATCACAGGAAATGTTTTGTGTCCTACAGTAGGAGTTCTTTTGTCTGTTGGAGCATGGACAACGTATTTCAAGACAGAGTCGATTTAATTAGCTGGTTTTCTTCCCCTGTCTTAAACAAAAAATAAAGGAAGATAATGACAAAATTTAATCAAAGGAATGTATAAGTGAAATTCTGAGGACAAATTTCTTTCAGAAGATCAAGCTTTGGTTTTCCTGACTTCTGTGCTGTTGTGATAGGAGGTACTAAGGCCTTGAGAGATGCAACAGGAGAGCAGGGGATCATCTTCAACCCCAGGATGAACACCTGTCACTGAACTAGATCTTCTCTGAACTAGCTATGTAAATCCTGTATCAACAGGATTGTTGATAACTGAATTTCAGTGTTCATCACCTTAAAACCAGATTTCTGCTATTTGAGCTGTACTGAACACAACGCCGAATTCTGTCAGCTAAACACAGAAAATTGTTTAAAGTACTAGGCCTTCCACTCATGTCTCAACTAGGAAGCACTTCAGAGATATATAGAAATGTATACACAAAAAATTAGTCCTACATTCAGAAGGAAAAGATAAGAAAATAGCCTCCCCAACAAACTCACGCGAAACTCTACACTGACCTGGATATACTCCCACACCCAAATTGAAAACATGAAAGCCAGATAGTGCCATGTTTTCTAAATCTGAAGAGTAGCCTCATTTCCAGCATGACATTATTTAAACTGATTACTGAGGGAGTAAATTAAAAATTCAGGAAAAGGAAAGCTCAGAGGACCTGTCTTTGAAGACAACAAATCCAGGCAGAAACTTAAAGAGAGTGATTAGGAAGGAGGTTACCCTCAGGCTCCAAACAGGACGGAGGCAGATAATGAAGGAAAGTTATGAAACATGTCAGCAGAATCAAGAAGATTTTATGGAAGCAGCAGAGAAAGACCACTCTGATGCTCCAAAATCTGTGGTCAATGGAAATAGCTCAGTGCACGTAAAACACATCATGTGAGCAAACACACTGCACAAATAACCATTTAAGATTGTGCTACCCTACTATCACTGAACGATTCTTACATCTTTTCATTTTATAAAGTTATTTTGTGGGCATGTTTCCTCCCTTTCAAGTAACATCTTTAACAAATATAAACTGCTAGCACATAAGAAATTCTTTTTCCTCCCTATAAGATATCCTCATGGACCAAAGGCACATTGCTCCCCTACTGCGCTCCATCTGCTGGTGACATTCTCTGATTTTACAAAAATCCTGAGCCTCACTGTAAGCACTAACGACACTGTAGTTTGCTTTTAGACAATATTGTTGGTTCTGTTAGTAGCAATGACAACAATCTGTTCAACCCTTTCTAACAATAAATGCTTCTTGCACAGTGAGTTAGGAGTTCCCATGATCATTTTCCAGACCATAATACACTGAAGGACACTGATCTGAATACATATACTGGGAGCTATTTATCAGTGGAACAGGAGTGACATATGGCAGCCAGTTAAACCAAGCTGGAGTATGTTCTCCATATGAATGATCTGGGGGGAGAGATCTTCCCTGCTTTTCCCATGGAACTGTTAGCCAGAATTAATGTGGATATCATCTACCCTTCAGTTTTGGCACAATCTAAAATAAGATATTTGAGTAGGTGGTGAGAAGAAGGCATTTTCTTGCTTCAGAATCTATTTTGATACATGGTTAGCTGCCAGACTTACTTTTTTCAAGTGCTGGCAGTAGCTGTTGCCTCCAGCAACATTTTGTTTGTTATTGGTGTACGTGCAAAATGTTTCTGTTGGCAGTTCACATCTCAGTGGCTAGCAAGCCACATAAACCCTTTGGACATCTTGGCTTCTTCAGAAGAGGGTGTCTGTTTCTTCTTCCAGAAAGAAATGCTGTGTTTCCATAAAGACAAAGGACTTGTTTTTCCAGTGTTTGAAATTTCTGAATATTGCAGGTTGCATCTGTTGCCCTACCCATAACTAACATCGGTTTGTTCACAATTCTTTCCAGCTGCACTAAAGAGGAGATTCCTTAGAGGAGCACACAAACTGTGAGGTCAAATACCTCTTACCCTTGTACTTTTGTAGTCCCAAGAGACTTTTATGGGCTTTCATAGATGGAAAGTAAAGAAAGTAGAATAGAGCAGACACATGTAAAGTGGACTAGGCATGTGCAAATAACTGAACCCATAAATGATATACATGAATTTCAAAGTCCTAAGAAGCACAGAGAAAACCAGTGATAATCTTACAGAAATACAGGGCTGTAGAATTATTTTAAAACAGCTAAAGGTGTTTGCAACACTTTGAACTAATACTATCCTACTATATTTACCTATTAGTTTCTAAAATACTTGTACTGTTGGAGACAATAATCTTACAAAAATATATAATACTGCTTTTTTGTAGTAATGCTGTTTTCCCTTACTGTAGAGTGTAATGAGATGGTAACTGAAGTATGTCTTATTTCATGTGGTACTTGGCTGTGCATTCTTCTATTTTTTCTTCTTCTTCTACTGACTCTCCCAATGCACATGGCATACAAAAGAGAATGTCCTACATGCATCTGTCAATACCAGAATTAAAATTCAAGTAGGCAAGAATCTTACACTTTAAGGGTGAATACAGTAGTTACAGAATCAAGCTAAAGGAACCTCGCACAAGTGGAATTGCTATCTTTGTAAGCTGACTGCGGCTGCTGTTAAGGTATAGATTTTAGGAAAAATCTGCATACTTGCTGGTTTATAGAATAGATGAAAGTCATCTGTTTGGTACTTCCCATATTACTTTCCAGACCCTGGTGAAGGGATTGCATAGTTTTGGTACAAAACATACATTTTCTCCCTTCTCCTTTCTCCTTCACTACTGCCCAAAGCTGTACTAACATGCAATAACAGAGAAACAACCTGTTTTTAGCCTTATTACACAGTTGGAATTTGGTGCATCTATGCTCCTAAACCCCTGGTTTGTCCTAGCTCTAGGTGTATCAGTTCACCAGTTGTCCATCTCCATCTCCTAAATATCTAAGCAGTGGTTATGTCTGTAAGCACAAACTAGACTTTAAAAATATTTCAACTACTGTACTTAATATAAAACAGATTTCAAGATGTTTTCATCCTCTGCAGGATATATATACATAACTCTGCTGATATACATAAAATACATTGAATATTTGAACTGATTGAACAGAAACGATATTAATTCAAAACCACTGAGACATTTAGAGATGGCTAGCGAAGAGGAATGTAAGAGGAAAGAGGCAATTCACAGGGCTGGATGTGTTGAAATGAGTATGTGTCTTTCAATACAGTGATACATGTATTAAAATACTGTGCCAGTTTGGGCAAATTTGGAAATATATCCTCTGAGAGAAAGCAGGTTACAACCAGCCCTCCCCCACCAGGTTTGGGAAAAAATGAATTTTCCTTGAAGGAAAGTGAAAGAGATAAAAACTATTTATTTAGCAAACACACAGGAAAAGGATAATAATGCTAAATATTAAAACTCTTGCTCTGCTGAGAGAAACCTGGGAAAATTTCAGAGTCCTTCTGTAGATCTCTCTCTCCCCCTCCTTGGAGCTGGGACGGGGTGGTGGGCCCACCTCCAGGGCCAAGGCCTCAGTGGAAAATCCTCCCAATGTATTCTGATGTTGAAACAGTCCAGCAGAGAAAAAGGGGAAAAAAAAAGAAGTCCCAGGAAAACAAAAGTTCAACTCTCTGAAGGAAAAGGAGCTGAAAAACTGGCCGAAAGCTGGCTGGAAAGAAAGCAAGCTGGGTGCTTCCTCCCGCTCCCGCCGCTGCTGTTAGCAGCAAGAGAGCTTCATCTGTGTCCTTGAAAACATGAAAACAAACTGAAAACTGCTTTGAAAAAGTACACTTTTCTCTCCCCCCTCTCAGGCTCGGTTTAAAGGCATAGAATGGCACAAAATTAATTTCTGGGCATAGAACAGTGATATGGGATACAACATCATAAAGTCACCCCAAGACAAATACACATGTATGAACATTTTTCAAATGAACATGGAAGAAAACAAGTTCCTACTGGAAGTATATAGGGAGCAGAGGATGGTCCAAAGATACAACTTCTTTCAAGTATCATCAAAATTTCAAAACCAAAACTGACCACAGAAACTTTTAACTTTCCAAATGAATGATTTCCTTCTTCCATAAGGATATCTTAGTAATTTTTTTAGAGTTGGTCAACCATATGGACATATAATGCACATGAAGATAGGCAGATTCAGTAGTTTCTGAAGTAGTTTCAGAATTACCAGGTCTGACTGCTCAAGGCAGTGTTTTTCTTTAGGTTTTCTTACACACAATGCTAAAGGTGTAGTCTGAAAACTACAGACAAAATTTGATGAAAAACCCAGTGAACTGAAACACTGAATTTCTTGCATTTCCAGGAACTAGAAACTAACAAAGTGAATTAGCAATGAATAGATTTTATGAATAGAAAAACACCAGTTAGCAAATTTATTAGCCAGTTCATATTCTGAATTAGACTAACAATCTGTAATCTACAATTATTTTTATGAATTACAATTACTTTTATGACATAGCATTCTCCTACTGCTAAAGGACCAATAATAAATTGCAATTTTCCAGAACATTCTCATTAAATAAATTAGGTTTATCTAAGCAATGCTTATGCATATACTTAATTCCATGTAAACAAGCAGTTTCCACAATTAATCATGGTCAGTGGGTTTTAAAATGTAAATACTCACAGCTCCGCTGAATAAAAGAAAGAGAACAACTTTGAAGCTCCAATGGCCAAAAAAGGCTCAATAATCTGAAAAACCCAGTTACTGCCACAGGACAATTATTCCATACTATTAATGTAAATCTAAAAATGTTAGGGATTCTCTCAAAAACCAGTTTCCCTATGCTATTTGTAATAGGGAAATTATCTTGAAATTACCAGCACACATAGTTAACAAAAATCTTTCCTGTGGTCTTTGAATTAAACTTGGGCATTTGTTATTTGTTATTTCTAAACAGCTTCTGGCTGTTTAGAAAAGTTCCAACATGACGTGAACATGTAGATCTGTGAAGTTCTATACATCAAATTTTTAATTAGAGATGAACTTTCCTTCTCTCCTTCAATAGAAAAAAAAGGTATCAATATCAAATTTTGCCCCAGCAATTCAGATGAAGAACTAGAGGATCAGGAGAGCAGAATCTTGCTCCTAGCTCTTTGCTGAACTCCAGAGGTGAATGAGACCAGAACTGCTGAAACATGCGCTAGCCTGTGAGTATGGGTCCAAATGGAAGACTCAAGTACTGAGCTGGATCATACTGTTCTCCTACCTGTGTCTCAACTTCACATTGACAAAATCACAACAATACTTTTGTGTTGTGGTTTGTTTTTTTTTTTTTTTTTTTCCTGAGCTTGGTCTGTGCTTAGGTTGGAATCTTACAGGAGGGATGTTATCTTATTCTGTCTTTCTCTATCAGCTAGCACAATGAGAGTCTCTGCTTGCAAGGAGCTTCAAGGCATTGTCGTGTCATGAATAACAACAGGGACAATAGTGCACTCTTACCTCAGTTTTGAAATGTCCCTCTCATTGCCACAAGAACTGGAGCTCAGACAATACTTCTGCTAGCTAGAGAGACCAGAAAGTGACACTGGCCAGTAAGCAGCTACTCATGGCAAGACCAGCTGCTAGAATTAGTCGTTGCCCCAGTAGGGCTACAAGGCTTCAGAACAAAACACTCTCGCAACCCCCATAATCAGTCTGCAAAAAGTAAATTATGTAGGTAGAACTTGTAGTCTTGAGCCAAAGCACTATGCAGGCAGCAGCTCTGGATTAGCTCCCATATGCACAGGGAACCTGTATATACCATAAGCGAATGGTAAACCCCAAATCATTTTAAGGTGTTAGGTGTTATAAGAAAATTATCTAGGGATGTAGTTTAATCCTGCCAGAGTCCCTTCCAGCACTGTCAAGACAATTGAACATTGCACAGGAAAAGTAAACAATTTTCTAGACAAAGACCTCCCAAACTAGTTCTAAAAACATGAAATTATTGTCATTTTTTTGTGGTTAAACCATATGAAAGTGATACAAAAGAACTCTTCTTATTTCTAAGATAAACATTCATTAGTGTGGAGAAAGGTTTGCCTGGAAGCATCTGACTTAACAGCTGACACCTGCCTGCATAAAGACATTCCTCAGTGCACAAGGGCTGTGAGGCAGCTGTGCATATGTGCATACAACAGAATGAGTAAATCACATATTATGTCAATACCGGCTTCCTCTTCTCCTCTGTCAACCAGTGCATCTTCCATTTGGCCATGAAGACTGAGAAGTCTGCACACAGCCCATGTATCTCCTCTCTTCCTTTTCCCTTATCAACCTGGAGCAGTGTTTGTGGTAAAGTTTCCTGTTTCATAGGTGTGAAAGGCTTTCTTGAGGCACATTTAACAGATGTATCTTTGGCTGAGTAAATATGCTCAGTATGACATCTTAAATACCATGTCAGAATGTGATCTTAAGCTCTGAACAGCAGGAAAAGATACTGTCCATTCTGTTTGGGTAGCATACCCTCTTGCAGTGAAGCTACAGGATTAAGATGAGACCTCCCAAGTCAGTTCTTTATAATCAAAGAAGTCTCAAAGAAAGCAGCACAAAAGCCAAGAATTTAACTGCAAGTGTTTTTTCATCCAGATGTTAAATGACTCACAGTAAAATCTGACTGCTCCTTTGAAATGAAGTATAAGAGCAAAGACCTCAACCCAGGTGTTTAAGCACAGATCTGAGTTCTCTAGGAAGTGGTCTCCCTACTGCTATGGTTCAATTTGTAGTTGAGCGAACATTACAAATACACATACAATATACACACACCTCAGAATAAAAGTGAGATTTAACTAAGCTCTGAAAAAGTTAATACTCCCTAAAAAGTAAAAAATGAAATTGCAAAGTACTTTTAAATTGTCACCAGCAAAACCAGAAAAACAATTGAAACTTCGAGTTGTTCAATGCCAGCTTGACAAAATCCATTGAACAGTATCACCACTGTGACAAGGGAGCTGAACAGGCAGGAAAGGTTTCAGGGGGCTGTTGTGCACAAGGGAGAATGAGGTGCTTTCTTCAAAAAGTATCTTCGTCATAAGCGAAGGAAGTCCATTAAAGATACGCAGACAACACACATAAGCAGATGATCAAAGGCTCAATGAAAGTTCTCTGTCAGGTGACAGAAATGGCCTGCATTCTGCAAACTTACTGATATCAATTAACACTGCAGCTCATTACAGCTGAATGTGGCCTGGAGCCAATATTTATATAACAGAGCCAAACAGAGGAACACAGAGAAGGAACTCAAAGTCTGAGAAGTACAGAGGGTAAATGGAATATGCATCAACTCTACAATCAACAGTTCTGATTGCTAGAGTAACCTTCTGACAGGCTTCAAGCAATATTTAAAATGTTCTGCACTTAAAAAAAGTCTTGCTGTCCCTTGAGTTGGAGGCAGAGAACATCAACTATTCAGGCAGGACAGAAAAGAGAGTTTGTGTTCCTCTGTCAACATTTTGAACAGTGGGAGGTTGTGCAGTAGGTCTTTCACGGGAATTTTGCAGACACAGACAGCTCGAACCACACAGGTACATGAAAAGGCAGCTTCAGGTAAGTGAACTGCTTTGGCAGAGAATTTGTTCGAGGGATTAGCAGACATGCTGGCTACTGAAAAGTGTCTCACACAAGACCTTTATTTTGGATGATAATTCCAGCATTGAGATAATTAATAGCAATGGCTGTCTTTAATGTAACTACACAGACCAGATTAGGTTTGAAAAGATAAATGAATACCAGTTTAGATTTGGGCTTATGTTTAAAGCAGAAACTTCTTATAAGGGCGTTGTTTAATGTATTATGTGAGATACAATGAAAATAGATCCGTGGTAGGCCTTTCAAGAATGAAACAGGAAAAGGCTAAAACAGTGGTTTTCCACCAGTGGTTTTCCACCAGTGAAGGTGGAAAGCTGGTTAAGAAATAATGCAGGGAGGTTTGAGGAATAGAACACAAATTGCAGAAGTTGTACTTGTAATGGGAGATGGCAGAAGCTGAATGAGGAGTCCATGGAGCAAACACACACCTTGGGAACTACAGCAGGGTGAGTTTGATCTAATGTACCTTGCCCTAAACCTACACTGAAGTAATGCACTAATTTATGAAATAAATTTTGCACATCAGTCTACATTCTATTGTAAAGAAGCAAAGGAACCACATCCTGGTTTCTGCTCAGGTAGAGTTAATTTATTCTCGGCAGCTGGTTGGATTCAGCATGAGAATAATGTTGATAACACACTGATATTTTGTCTGCTGCTAAGTAGTGTTTATACTAAGTTAAAGACTATTTTAATGTCTCATGCTCTGCCAGTGAGGAAGATCAGAAAAAAAATTTGAAGGAGCAGGACAGGTGACTCAAAGTAGCCAAATGGATATTGGATGCTGTAGAATGTCATGCCTGGTTTATAAATTGGAGAAGTTACCTGGAAAGGTGGCTGACTGGGGTGTAGACATGGGGTCTGGCTGGTCAGAAGGTGAGCAATAGTATTGTGCATCTCTGTTCTTCCTTGTTTGTTTTTCTTTCCCTCTTATTATTATTTTCATTATCATCATGATCATTTTTATTATCTACTATAATTATTGTATGTTATTCATGTTTCAATTATTAAACCCTCCTTCTACCAACATACTAGTTTTAGTTTTGATTCTCCTTCACATTCTACTGAGGTGTGAGGGGGTGAGCGAAAAGCTTTGTGGTGCTTAGCTGCCACCCGGGCTTAAATCACAACAGACAGTTTTACACCCTGCTGCCCATGACAGAGCTGCTTGATTTTGAAGACTCCCTAGCTCTTTTCACACTGCTGCTTTCCATGCAGGACTACATCATAAGCCAACACCTTTTCTTCAGACCTACCTTTATGCCATATGGAAAATATTAAAAACCACAGCTATTCCTTGAAGGAGACATCAACAAGCTTACAGACACCAGAAGACAAAGAAAGAAAAACCTCAGCAGGTGAGGAAGATGTGCAATCAACTTACATAATCTGAAATTCCTTCTAAAACTAAGCTTTTAAAAAATTAGATAGTTGAAAATGGATGTAGATGGCACAGAAATATATACAAAAATCCTGACTTCACAAATTGTAAGATCAATATTCACGAACAATGTGATTTTGTCCCACACAGTAACAAGACTCTCCCTAAATCTAAAGAAGCCTTTGCTGAAATGATAAGGGCAGGAAAGAAGTAAAGAAGATGTCACTGGATTGAATGGACAAAGCAAGCATATTCATGAATGAAAGAGTGTTCAGATAACAGTGAGTGGGTTTCAGAAATTCTCTAGCAAAACTCCAAGTTTTATGAGCAGTACTACCACAAAAACAGCAGATAATATGAGCTTCTTGCTGACCTGGCTGGCAGCATTACAGACATAATATTTTCAACAGGATGAACTGTTCCTGAGCTATTTCACCAGAGCACAAGATACAAAAAGACTGTCTCACAAAATCAGGCATACCAAATGTTTCTATAGTTTTTTTCACAGGGGAAAGACAGAACAGTAGAAGTTAAGAATATATCTATATAGCTATATGGTACTGTGATTGAACTCAGTAAACTCATAATGGCTGTTTATATTCCCTTATGTTCTGCTTTGAGGTTCCTTCCGTGCCCTTCTTGCAACATACTGTTAAAAAAGGCAGTACAAGAATTTTGTTCCAAGGGTGCATCCAGATCCAGTATTTTACATTGAAATTTATATTTATATCTTGCATATTTATATTGAGGGACCTGGCAAATATCATAATGTGGGTCCATGGGAACCTCATGCAGTTTACCAAGACCAAGTGCAAAAGTGCAAGATGCTGCACATGGGTGTAGTGGGTCCAGTTCACAACCAGGCACAAACACCAATTAAGTGCAGTGGTTTGGTCCAAAATACACAGTACTTACTTTTTACCTTCTGTGAGAGAATTAAGAGAAAGCAAAGCAGGCACAAAACTTAAAAGAATATAAAGAAGTTTATTAACAGACCTAAAAGAAAGGAAAAAAAAAATCATACCACACCTTCAGAACACTTCTCCCTCCACCCTTCTACCTTCTCCCACTGACAACGTAAAAAGACAACCCTTGAGATTTTCAGTCAGTTTACCACTTCTATAGTAACCTTTTTCAGTTCACTTGGGGAGAGGAGTCTCTCTTGCTCATGCTATGGAGAGATCTCCACAAGAAGTTCTCTCATGGCTTCAATGTCACAGCAAGACAGCCGCCCGGATTGGTTCTCTGCTCGCATGTGAGAGCTCCTTCCCTTGACTGACAGCTTTCCCCACAACTGCTTTTGAGGGTCCAGTCTTGAGCTAATGGGGTACCATTTTAAGGATGAGCTGTTCAGAAACAAAGGTTCTCTCCACCCATCTCTGGGAGCATCTTAATCTCTAGGAACAGAGGCCCTCCCCCTTCCCTGGGAGCAAAAGGGTCCTCATGGTCCTCATCATCATCTCTAGGAATAGAGGCTCTCCTCCTTCCCTGGGAGCAAAGGGGCCTCATCAAATTACAGCTACTGTCATTTGCTTGTTTCAGCACAGGTACTTTTGCTCGCAATTACAGTTTGAATGCTCCAACCCCCCCATGCTTTCATGAAATTACAACGGGTACTCTGATATATCACAGTCCATCACCACCATAGCTTTACAACAGAATTTCAGCTTCTAAGCATCTCCTCTTTCTCCTTCCTCAGAGTTTGAGCTCTTCCTTCTTCACTGACTTTGGTGTCTCTATGGTGTTTTCTTCACCTTCCCTCTTCCTCAGACTCGGAAGAGGATTAATGTCTGCAGGCTTCATCTGTTCTGGAAGAAATTTACAGCACTAAAAGGGTTAATCTCACCCAGGCCTTGCAGCTGGAATTTGCTTATCACTGTTGGTCACATGATCTTTGCCAGGCAGTGGGGCAGGGGCCCCAGACGAACCCTGGCTGCACCATGGGCTGCCTGCATGGAGCAGGGGAGAGGTGCCTGCACAGAGCAGGGCTGTGGGGATGGCCAGGGATGGAACAGGGCCGTGCCACAGCCGACCCGGCCAAGCCAAGAAAGGCCCGACCCGGCCCCGCTGGGCCCCCCCCAGTTACCTGTCCCAAGGCCAGAAGTAAGAGAGAGCTTTCCTGGGGTTTGTTCATTCTTAAATGTGGATCACAGAGGTGTGTCAAGCTCTTTAAGTGGCTTAAAAGTTGTCGATATTCAAACTAGCCAGTTGATAAGTTCTGTCAGGTCATAGAGGAAACTGTAAGCACCTCTTTGCAAGCGAACCACTTCTGTAGCTATGCTAACCCATGACAATGGGTCAGGGCAACCCCTGGTACCATCACAGGCTGGGGGATGAATAGATCAGAGCAGCCCCGCCCAGAAGGACTTGGGGGTAATGGTGGAGGAGAGGTAGGACATGACCCAGGAATGAGCACTTGCAGCTCAGAAAGCCAAATGTGTCCTGGGCTGCATCCAAAGTGGCATGGGCAGCAGAGCCGGGGAGGGGATTCTGCCCCTCTGCTCTGCTCTGGTGAGACCCCACCTGCAGTGCTGCATCCAGCTCTGGGGTCCCCAGCACAGGAAGGACATGGACCTGTTGGAGAGAGTCCAGAGGAGGCCACCAAGTTGAATGAAGCACTTCTCCTATGAGGAAAGGCTGAGAGAACTGGGATTGTACAGCCTGGAGAAGTCTTTGGGGTGACCTAATTGCAGCCTTCCAGCACATGAAGGGAGCCTACAAGAAAGATGGAGAGAGATTGTTCACAAGAGCATGCACTGACAGGACAAGGGGAAATGGCTTCAAACTTGAGAGTAGATTTAGATTAGATATTAGGAAGAAATTCTTTACTGTGGTGGTGGTGGGACACTAGCACAGATTTCCCAGAGAAGCTGTGGATGCCCCATCCCTGGAGGTGTTCAAGACCAGGTTGGATGAGACCCTGAGCAACCTGGTCTAGTTGAAGATGTCCCTGCCCATGGCAGGGGTGTTGGAAGTAGATGATCTTTAAGGTCCTTCCCAAGCCATTTGATGATTCTATTCTTTTTTACTTTATATTTTGAGATCCTGAAACTGACCAATAATATATTTAGTAGCTCACTCACTCTACTCTATTTAAAGATGGTTTCTTTCACACTGATATTTAGAGACCCAAACATGCAGGTACTACTCACACACAGTGGGGAGGCTCTAAACTCACATTATACCCAACCCCCACTCAAAACAACTATGTTTTAAAGTAGTCACATTTGTGGAAGTATCAAGTGATTCTGACTCAATGGAAAGAAAAATTGTATTCAAAGTGTTGGTATCATAAAAGCTAGGATGTACATAGGCAAACTTAAAGGGATTAAAACACTTAGTATCTCCATCCTAACTGCTATATCAACATAAGTTTGTGTGCAGAATCCACAGAGTGGCAACTTAATGCACTTCTCCAAATTCTCCTGAGTGAGAAACTGGCTTCTTAGATCTTGGAGAAAATAATGACTTTAGACAATACAGTTTGCTTCCTCATGGGAAGGGAAATGACCTTGTCTGATGTACCCAAAAATCTTTGTTCAGACCAGAACAATGGAAGCATTATAATTACACAAACTTCCATCCAGTATAGTTACAATAACACAAATCTGTGGATCCATTGGGTGGTAACTAGATACATAGACCTCTGTGTGAGTGCTTCAAGTGTCTCCCAAGGCTGCGAATGACTAAGACCTACCAACAGCTGGTTAGAGTACACAATACATCAGCTTAGTCACAATTCTAATGGGTAGCTGCACACTGAAGATGGAAATTTTCATGGACACAAATAGGTCTTGCTGTGCTTCTGGAGATGTGACAGACCAACTTGGCAGATAGAGAAGTCTTTGTTTAATCAGTCTGACTCCTTTAATATGTACTTAATTCACTCCAAATGGAACGGAAGGGGAGGCACCTTCTCCAATTATTTCACGTGTGAATCTTTCTGATGAGTAACTATGTTACAGAACTGTACAGTATATTTTCAGGAATTAGGGCCATATTTTTATTTTTCTACATATCTTATTTTTTCATCCATAAAGGGCCATATTTTTATTTTTCTACATATCTTATTTTTTCATATACAGGTGCAAATGTATTGGGTATTCCCCAGACTACTCTTACAAGTTACTTCAGCAATACTGTAAGTGGAAGATAAAATAGTGCTGTTCATTTCACCCCTTTTTAAAGGAAGCAAAGATGCATAGCAAAATCAACCATTTAAAGGACCCTTTAGCTTGTTTCATACGTTAATGCTGAAGTGAAAAAGTAAATCCTGGTCATTATGCTACAAAACATTTGACTTAACTTCATATTTGGCACAAAAGGGAAGACATACTTTTTTTGCAGCTGTTGGGAAAGCTTTTTTGGGGAATGAAATCCAGCTGTTGAGGCAGTAAATTAATACCCAAGAAGATTGAGAATAAATTTAGAGAAAAAAATGAGGAGTAGAAGCTAACCTATGAAACATTGGAGTGAGATGTATTTGTTCAAAATACTGAAAAATATCAAGTGGCAGCGAATCCTCAATTCTGGCAAAAGTGAAGAGAAGGGTGGGGAGAAGTAGACTGTATTAAGGTGACTAAACTCAGAAAACTGACTGTGCCACGAAAAAAAGAGGAGTACTTTGTACTCTGCAGAGGAACTCAGTAAGTCCCTAGCATGAGTTAAAGCTAATACTCATCACAAACCAAGCTATAACAAAACTGTACTAGGGCATGGCAAGATTGTTTCAACACAAGCGTGTACTAACTTGGAGAAATTAGTGAACTGGAGATCTGTGTAGAGGAAAATAATCTATCTAGGTATACAGTATTCTGAACAAGAAGTGTGATTTATCCCTCAAAGTAAGAAGGATATATGGTATAAGTTACTAAAAAAAATAATTTGCAATTGCACTCTAATATTTTATGAAGATAGTAGTCTGATGGGAATATAAGCTGAAGTGAAGGAAAATCTCTATTAATGTAATAATATCTAATGAAGGAACCATCTTATTATTTAAAAAAGCAAAATGACTGGAGATGACCTCTGAAATTTTAAACTAGAAGAGATGGAAGCAGGGTGTGATGGAAGCTCCAGAGCTGCTCCTCTGACCCTCCAAACTTGCAAGTTGCTTTGCTTTGCATTTCAATGTGACACACATGGCTGAAAAGGGTCTCCTTGGGGACTTCACTGTAGCTGTACTTGAGCAAGGGACACTGAGGAGCATGCAGTTACTGCCCCACCACAGGCAACACAACCAGAGAGAAAGGGGAAGAGCAGGCTGTCAGACACATCTTGGACAACCTCTTGAGAGCTGGAAAGGGTGCAAAGCACAAGACTGTATTATAGAAAAGGGGAGGGAAGAGAAATGTTTTTAGGTCACACAGTAATATGTTTTAAGGCTGGGGTGGTATTACAGTAGTGGGGGTAGGCATGCAGGTAATGCAGGCGAGTGCATAACAGGGCAGGGCAGCTTGTCTACATGTCCCTGTACCGGCCTGTCTTCAGCACAGTAAACCTAGGCAACAAATTACCTCATGATTCCCTCACCAAGTCCACGACTTCTGTCTAAGACATTTCTCGAACTAAAGGCTTCAAATAAGGGTGAATCTGCCCTGTGTTACAGCATATTCCTTCTAATGTCTGATTCTCCAACCTCTTCCACCACTGGTTCAAGCTGTGGTCTGTGATCCCAGAAGGCTCTGTGGGCTACATCTTAAGAGGCTCTCAAAGACATTCTCAATACACTTCAGCTAAAAATAGACTTAAATGCATCCCATTAAAAAAATATGTCAGTTGTTTGTGAGGATTTGAAAACCTGTCTGTGTCACAAAGAGACAGTAACACCATCTTTGCCTCATTAATGCTAATTCTAACTTACAACTCTGAAAAAAACCCCCAAACTGCAACATAACAACTGGTATCCCCTGCCAGTATCTGTAGACATAATGACCTGCAGATCTTTTAACTTTTTTCATGAATTAGACAGAGATGCTCTAATATTTCACCCCACCAATGCAAAACACATATGCACTGACACCCTTCCACACAGAGGTCACCTTTAATGGATTAGAGAAAGCTCTGGTCCTTTCACACATATTGAATTAATTTCAGACTCTTGATGGGAGCATGTCTTACACTAAGTCTGACCTATCACCAATCTAATGCA
Organism: Corvus hawaiiensis; assembly: GCF_020740725.1. Taxonomy (NCBI): domain Eukaryota; kingdom Metazoa; phylum Chordata; class Aves; order Passeriformes; family Corvidae; genus Corvus; species Corvus hawaiiensis. Next base: position 59,861,178 of record NC_063255.1, read on the forward strand.
TTGAAAAACATGTTGATTTTTTTATCCTTTGTTTTACTTTAGCTGGGAAATAGAGCAAAACAGATGACAATACCACATTCACCAAATTAACATTAAAATAATAACAGGTGATTCATCACACAAACACAAATCAAGCTGACAGAGAAAATAAGAAAAAGAAAGAGAAAAAACCACCTATGCAATGAGGTAGAGCCCAGACTAACACAGGCAATGTTTACCTTTTCGGTCAGGTATCAGAACCACTCAGATGGTTTCCTGTATTTTCTTGCAAACCACAGAGGCTTGAAGTGGTAAAGGGAGAGTGCTGGAGTGAAATTGTGTGCTATTCCTAGAACCATCTGCTTTTTCTTATTTTTTTTTCCTTCATTTTGTGGAATTTAGCTGTTCTTTGTTGTACAGAAATAAAAGTTTAGTTTTGAAAATATTCATGAATAAAGCTGTAGAAATTGCCCCTAATTTCCTCCATTTTCAGCCATCTGGTTTTCATTGCTTTGCTTCTCTCTTCTCTACTCCATACATGTTTACCAAATCTTTTCAACATGCATTGGCCAAATTATTGAGCAGTTATAATTAATGACACAGTTACAACATTCTCTTTCACCCCTTTGGTAGAGTTTGTTGGCTCACCATGAGGTACTCATGCTGTTGCTCTTATAAACAAGAGCAATTATATCTGATTAGATGATGACTGCCTCTGTAATTTGGGCTGTGGAGGCTGAGGAAAAGACACATTTCGGATGTGAGTAATTTTGTTGTTGAAAACAGCAGAGCCAACATTGACACGGGGTTCTTCTAATTGTTTTTTTGGTAATTTAGAATACAAACATAGCAATTAGCAAAACTGAGTGATCTTCCCTTTTATTTTTTTCACTTAGAGAAGAAGCTTCTAGACATTGAACAGCTATTCTGAGTTTACTTCTAGAAGACCGTAGCTCTGCTCAATTATTGCTATGTAGTTCTTCGAGTGATACAGCTTGACTGACACTAATTAAGTAACTGAATGACTGAATTAAAATCGTCACAGTCTTCATTCCTCTCTTTCCTGTAGAAAGCATCCTGGCTCTCCTAGTACATCAAAACAAGATATATCCTTTTTCTAGAACTATTAAACAAGGGCATACCGAGTTAATGTCAACAAATTTTACTCTGTAGCTATTGTGCGAAAGGCACTTACTAGCTCACAACTTAGCAAGCAGCTCTGCAGTGTTTCCCATTTTCTTAGTTCAGTTCAAACCGGGAAATTTTGTTACACTGTTTTCCAGAAGAAAAGGGTCTGGACTCTTTTTCTGCTATTGTTCTTGAAGCAATAAGCAAAAAGCTCTCAATAAAATCTGAAACCCCAGGAGACTCAGCTGGGATTTGAATATGGAGGAGATCTTCCAATTTTTTTGTGCACAGCTCTTCCTGATTCTTATTCTTTCTTCTGTAAAAATTTTAAGTATGAGATTTTTCTGACTCCATACAGCTGTGAATATCTGAAGACAGATTTCTGTGGTTTAGTTTTTTGTCTCTCTTCCATGTACTCAGAATAGTAACGTGCTAAGATATTAAGCCAGAATTTCAAAGAAAATTTCAAAGCATTCTCAGCTGCTGTACAAGCACCATCACCTCTCAGTGTTTTCATAAATGTGAAGTATATTGACAGTATATTCTACCTTTTACCATATTCTGTTCCAAGACAGACCAGGGCAGTTAGGGATTGAAAAGGCTGATGACACCACAGATTAATTGCAAGTGAGTAATGAAGTTTTCTAGTCTGTCCACATCTATTTTCAGTAAGGAGCAAAATGAACAGTAACAGAGCAGATCCTTTTAGTATCATTCTTCTAAATTGTCTAAAAGAAAAAAGATGGATCAAAACCAGAGTGAAATTACTTCTCACCTACTACTTCTACAATATCTTTCTTGAGGTCCATGCCTTCGAACATCCAGAAGGGCTGGTGAGATTCTGTAGTTCAGTGCTTTTTTTATCTATAGTAAAACAGCTAAATCAATTGTTTACACAACTAACCCTTTGAGAGGCTACAGAGTAGCCTCACATGTAACTAAAAACGCCCGTAGCAGAAGCAACATTAAGTTTTGAAGTTCTAACTTTTAAATGTTCTCCAACTTGAGCTAAGCAAGATCTTTAACTGTACTAAATTTTAGATGCAAGTATTAAATTCTTGTATTAAATTTTAGACACAAGCATTAAACATGCTGAGCTGTTTAGGTTCAAGAAACGTCACTGGAATAATTTCCCTAAATATGTTAGGAGATAATTTCATTCTCTTGGGCAAGACTTCTCAGCCTTTTCTTCATGCTGTGGACAATATTTCCTTGCCTACCAAGACATTAATTACCATCTCAGCTGCCTTTTCAGTGGAATGCCTCCTCTACCCACAACAACTGCATGCTTCAGCAGTCACTTAAACATCAAGAATATTTTAGGAAAGTGGGTTTTATAATTTTAGCTTCTGTTAATGTGCTTAAGCAGCTGGAAAAAAGAGAGAAGAGCCAACACTACGACGCCAGCCAGCTCTCTCTATAAGTCATCAGCAAGAGCTCTGGGAAGTATCAATGGTTCACAGATTTTGGAAACTCCTGTAAAAGAGATCTAAGTTACAGCCACAGTGTATTATAATTTTTGGACTTGTCAGTGGGTAGAAATGCCTTCATCAGCATTCATAAGGACACGATTTTAGCCTAAATTTCCATCAGACTCCTGGGTCAAAATTTCTTGAATTAGAATTCTGAAGCATCTTATAATTTAAACGAGGAGTAAATCTAATTTAAATAAATAATCCTTTATTTTTTTCCATATTTAAAGTATTAAAGCTGCTGTAAATAATGATTATAAAGCAAAAATCTTTATACACTATCTGTTTCATTAACACACCATTGTATTTAATACAGTGACACTGGTAGGTGTAGCACTTCAGAAACTTGAAGGAAGTAAGGTAATTATACCATCACAGTCTGCCTGGTAGACACATCAACTTGCCTTGTTGCCTCTCTTTCCATTAGCCATGTTGCCTGCAGTCTGCAGGCCTACTTGCTCTGACCAGAGGAACCATTCTGCAGAATACGTGCTGTTCTTCATCCTGGGCCACTTAAATCTCTGCAGACAGGCAATTTCCTCCAGACTGAAGGGGCTTCAGGAGAGAAGTTGTATATACAGGGGAGAGAGTCATTTCCCCTCTTCTCAGTTGCAGCCCTAGGGGTGGATTAAAGCTGCCTTGTCTTCCCCCTCTGCATCAATCCCCTTTCACCTCTGCTTCACAGGCTGATTCTCACCTACAGTATGATCATCTTGTAATTCATGGAGGGAAATGCATGCGTATGGTTGCTTTAAACTAGCTCCACTCTGGTAGCAAGGTTATCACAGTGCTACCACTGTGCATAATAACAACATAATAATTCAAGAAGTATTCGTGCAATTACTCACATTACTTTTGTAACAAAAGTCACATAAATACTGGCCTATATGAATGTGTTTTGTTTTTTCTTAACTACTGAGTACTTATTTTTTCATGTCAGAATTGGTGGTTGATCAATCTTCTACCATGCACCCTCAGCTGCAGTGATGCTTCTACCTATTGATTACCACAAGAGTTCCACCTACAAAGTTACTTTCAAACATTTATACAATATTTGTGCGTTATTTCCAACAATGAAGACAATATAACAAAGTCAGGGTTTCAGTATCTTCATAACCAATGCTTGTAATACTTTGGTAAAGAAATTTCAACCTATTTGTCTCTGCTTGTCACAAATTCAAAATCCTGATTACCAACCAAACCATTATTTATGTCCTTATTGTTATTTCATGCTGGCTGTCTTTGACTTTTAATGTGAACTTTCTCTGCATATCCCAAATCTACTATTATTCATAATGACATACCTCTCCATAGCCTGTTGTCTTATAAATCATACATACACCTACCAATACACACTCTAAGGTATATCTACCACCTGGACAGCCCTGAGTGTTTTAAATAGTCCAAGGTTATACATCAATGTATTTAAAATCTGCTGCAGTGTCACAATGGAGTAAATGCACCTGTGTACATCTGGGAAAAAAGACAATATGTATACACTACATCTTAAAGACTTGACAGGACCTATTTAAATAAACCACAAGAATGTCATAACAGATATTTTCTGTTGTTGAGGGTGCAGATGTGAATCTCTGCAGAGAAAAATCTGCTGTTTTTAGGGTCATGATTGTGGAAACTGCCTGATCCTAGGGAGGAACAGGTTCTGCAAAACCTTATCCTAACAGCGGAGGTTGGAGAAGTCTCTTTAAACTTGTCAAAACTCTGGGTAAAGTTAAGACAATCCATAAATTGTCTACTTGAAGGACTTGAAGAGGCAAGTAGTCTGAAGTTTGCTCTTTGGTCTTACTGCTGCTTTGTACTTCCCGGTCAATATGACTGTGGCAGGAAGAGGCTGTAAGCCCCTGCAGTCTAAGAAAAGCATCCTTGAAGCAGTGTGTGTCTCCAGACTGAAAGGCAATAGAGTTTGGGGTCACTTAAAATTATGCCTACCTTGGGGGGCAGGGGTCCAGGCTACAGGCCTTCAGCAGCTGTGGAGGACGACGGCTGCTAACACATAGTGTCTCGTCTGCAATCTCCCTAGTTTGTTTGTTCAGACAGGTCACCACAGCCTCCTGGACACCTGCACACAACAAATAATGGTCACAGACAGCTCTCCATACCTGCAGGGGCAGCCAAGATCAGAGTTGGGCCCAAGAGGGCCAGCAAGGCTGCCCTGGTCACACCCAGCCTTAGGCTGGCAGCTCTGGGCTGCAGCCCCAGCTGTAGACTTGTCATTGCTTTCAGTCTCTCTGAAAGGTTTCTCAGTTGCAGTGAATAGTCCCTGGGTTCATTCACCGCTCACCTGCCTGGACAGAAAATTGTCCACTGCTCTCATTTTTTCCCCAATGAGTGAAATGAGGCACTGTATTTTTCAGGCCAAGCAGGCTAAGGTGTGGAGAAGGCCATGGCTTTCATATGCTGTATTTTAACCAACAGTATGACCGATACACATGCAAAAGCGAAGTAAAACATGGTCAGACAATTCAGCTGATCTCAGTTACTCTTGTGCATCCATGGGCCTGCACCTAAACTAAAGATGCAAACCTGCAGAGTGTATCTGAGAGCTGGGAAAGAATGGGTTAGAGAGAGCTGGGAAAGAACAGGTAGTTGCTGGGACTAAGAAACTGGAAGCTTTTGTTATTATGTTTTAACTTAGAAATTCCTTGTTAAATCAAAATTCCTGATGTACTCTATGGCATACCACTTTTCGTATGACTAGGGGTATTACAGGTTTTTTGGATCACAAGGTTAGAAAGTTAGAACATCATGGATTGCAGCATTACATACCATAGGGAAGAGGACTGGGTGAGAAAGGATCTATTTCCCTATGGGTAAAAGGGGTTGGAGAGGGGTCTGACGATAATTATTGGCCTGAACTTTCTGAGAATCTAATCCACAGTGATTCAAATACAGTGAAAGTATGCTTTTTAAGTTCATTCCTACTTCCTGAGTTAGGAAAAGATTGACTGAATTCCTAAAAATTACATCACAGTCTCAAAAACAACAACAGTTTTCCAAAAGATCTCACAAATTTTTTAGGATACTAATGTGAAGGGGAAAAAAACCCAAACCAAAAGAAAGTGTTTTAAGACCTTAAGGATGTCCAAAAACAGTGTCACAGAGGTAACAATATCTTGTGCTGTTTCTAATGCCAGAGCACATGTCATTAGGCAAAAAATTATTTCATATCATTCAACAGGACCAAAGTGCTGTAGCTGATCATAGCTCCTGTATTCCTGACATTACTCACCGATTCACTCTTCTTAATCTCAGTATAAGCTGAGGCCCACAGAAAAAGGGCTTGTTAACCAATTTTTTGGCTGCTATGTGTGTAACTCTATTAAGGTTATGGCTATGACGCAAGAACTGTGTCTGCTGTATCTGAGGTACTGAAGAAAAGAAAGAAATTTGACAGTTTTGGACATGGACACCAACATCAAAATTACCAAACTCCCTGTTGTCAGCCAATACTGTTGTGGGTTTCCTTCTTTACAAGGTGGCCCCATATTTTCAAGCTATTTTGCTATTCAAGTCATCTGCCAAAAGACTTAAGAAAAATTGTAAAAAGGATAGCTTATTGAAGGGATAGAACAAATGGTAGTGATTTCTATCTAGGAAAAGAAAGTAATGAAACACATAAATGAACAAGATGTTCACTGCCCTGTCACGTTCATTATTTTTCCAGCTCAATCATTTTTCTGTTGAACATGTTATCGTATTGTGTGCAGCAAACACAGGCATATGGATTCTCCAGAATGCAATGCTCCTGGCTGAAGAACACAGGTGGTTCTCTACCTGATGGGAAATGGCACTGTGTTCAATTTACTGGTCGCTACTTTGCATGAAAGGTCTGTGCAGGCCTGACAAGACCAATTTGATGAAGCCAGGAAAAAAGGACTGCTGATTCAGAGGTACGGAAACCATGAAAGTATTTTTCCAAACTGTGGAAAGAAACCACTGATTCCTGCCACGTGCTGGTTGACATGTCTCTGTGTGCTAGGTATACAGCTCACTCACCTTCTGTATGTGCTTCTTCTCAGATAAAATTTTGTAAATTGAGTGTACTTCCACAGCTTTTCTCCTCTCTGAAGGGTATCACTAATGAGCCCTTGATCAATTATTACTTGATCAATTTAACACTTTTCCACTGACTGTTTCAATGCTGACTACAGAAAAGTTATGACTTTTCTGTATGAGGTCTTGAATTCAACCTTTTCTCCCTTTCTCATGCTGATGGTTTTATTTTCTCAAATTCATATAGCCAAGCTCTGTTCTTCAGTTTTCAGTATCCACCCAGCCCTAAACCTCCCAATGATTTCATTCCTTATGCTTATTTCTGTCATCTAAGTCATCTCTGATGGCAATTCCAATAATTCTTGTCCGTACTACAAGCACTCTACTCTGTCTGTTAAAGTTTCCTTCTATCTTTGAATGGTACTCGTAGGACCAGTAATCTTGCCTGACAGCATAGATATCAAAGAAAAAGGTTGCTAGAATGTGTATTGACAGTTTTTGGCTTTAATACCTTGTGCCAGGTAGCAAAATAAAACAAATAGTAAAAAAATCTGGCTTGCTCCAGCAGTAAAAAATGTGGTCAGAATCACTTTCTTCAGCTTCCTCTTGAATCTCACACTGAGTGTGTCTCAGCACAATGAAAACGACTGTCCCTCTATTTTTGATTGGTCAATGTGGCAAATGGTTATAAGCTTTAAATCTGATGGGTCACTGAACACCTAGAGAATACAAAACCTTTTGATCATAAATCAGAAGTTCCACAGCACAGAGATAATTAAAAAAGGTATATTAACTTCAGGAAGTTCATTTGCCAAGTAACTGAATTCAAAATATTATTTACTGCCCAATATTATCAGAAGATATTTTAAAGCTGTCTGCTTTAAAATTGTCTTCCCTGGCAAAAAAAAGAAATCAGTTCTCAATAGGAAATTACAGTATAAATGTGTGTAATGGTGGGATGTGAAACTAGGCAGTTTAAGTTCACTTTCAAAATACCATGAAATGAGAATTTCTGTGTTTATATCTACCAGAATAGAATAATTGTTACATGATATTTGATGACAGCTCTGGGAAATGATGCCACTAACAGCAGACTAAATGACTAACTCATTCCTTCTGGTTACTGCTTCTGGGAGGTGAAAGGTTACTTCTGCATCTATCCAGTTTCCTCTCCCAGGACTCCAAAACCAATAAAACTAGTTTGACCAGTCTTGCACCTATGGCTACAAAAATATCTGACTTAGCATCTGCTAATCTGGAAAGTTTGGAGTTGATGTCAGACAAAAAGAAATCTTACCTAGAATTTTTTTGCTGACAATTGAAAGAGATTAAATTTATAACGAAAAATGTCTCCCACAAATCAGTCTTGGTGAGTTACATTTGAAAAATACAAGCATAAGGTCTATAGTCTAAGAAATTACTTCAAGAGGATATTTCTAGGAACTGTTCTGGTTTTGGTAGTCACAGTAAAAGGGTGATAAATTGTTACTGTTCTCCAGTAACCTCAACACATGACACATACTCCTGTAAAATCACTGTTTGTCACCACTTAGCATGCACTAGTGTCACTTTTTTTTTTTTTGTAGGAAACAAAGCAAAAGTGTCAATGGTCTGACAGCTGTGAACAGCTCTAAACATTGACTACCATCAGCAAGCTAAAAGTTAGCATAGGAAACCTTTTCTACTAATTGTGGTTTTCAAGATTGTAAGTGATTATCTGTGAATCTGTACAGATTATTCACTCATAAAATGCTAAATTGTTTCCAGTTCTACAGTATATATTTTTTATTTATCTATGGTAATCCTTTCTTAAATCGCCTGAAAGTTAAAAAGTAAAAAGATGAGTGCTGGAAAAATCTAGTTTTAACTAAAAAAAATACTGGAGTGGATGTATTTCTCAGAACTAGTTAGATAAAACGATGGGAGAAAAAGGATATCGGAGATATGTCTTCATAGTCTGTAGTATGTACAACCTGAAACTTGATTAACTTTGAGAAACTACTGCCAAGCCTGCTCACTTTAGACAAGCACATCAGTAGAGCCATTTTGCCGTAAGTTTTCTCTTGAACTGGGATTGGAGCTGATGTCACTTATTGATAGGAGTTAGGGAATGACTGAACCCTTAAAATATCCATTATTTATTTCATCTGCTATGGGAGGACAATTTATTTCCACATGTTTTTGCTTGCACAGAGAAAACCAAGAGGTAAGAACTAAAAATGATATGTGATTGTTAGCATGTGTCACCAGACCCCTTTAACATTTAGCTTGTTTTGGTGATTGCCTTGAGGTGATCAGCTGATAAAGGAAACAGAAATATATGATACACTGAGCACTCTTTGTGACAGTCTGAGCACAGATCCGTAAGTCCTGGGCTAAAATATGTTGTGCACGCGGGATTTTTTACGTTTCTTATCCAATGCCTTTTCAAATATGTTTGGACTAAACAATCTTAAACTTTTTTTTTCCTTCCTAAATGATTCTATGATTCTAACTAGCCATAGCAAAGCAGCATGTCTATGGGTATTAACTGCCAAACACATACTCGAAGAGGGAAAGCAAATCCAGCACAGAAACATTTTGCACTTACCTCCTCCACAGGACTCTGAGCACTCTGTAAAGCCTTCGTATTCCCAGTCATAGAGCTCATCCAGCTCCTGTAAGCTGCCATACAAAAGCTGAGTCTCCTCTGGGGTGTATTCAGCTGCCTCCCCACTGCAGGGACCACTGTAACAGGCTCTCTGAGACACAGGTTTGGGACCTTCACATTCATCGATGGGCAGATCAGCCACAGACTGAGAGAAAGAGAGGAGCACTTGACATTTCACAAGTCGCACCTGGCTGCCTACTCCACAGGTGACACTACAGGTGGACCAAGCCTCAGGAATAAACCTGTGAGAGGAAGAGAGCAAGGCAAGTTATATCCCCAAATTTCCAGGCAAGCAAAATTTGGATAGTCCTGTCCAGGCCAAATTTTATTTAATGAAAAACAAGTACTTAATCTCATCATACACTTATTAAAAAATACATGTAGGAGGTACTGTTGACAACTCAGTGGTGGGTCTCCTCATATCCAACAAGAAAGACAAACCCTTGTAACACCCACCTTGATCCTAAAATGTCTCAGTTCAAGGCATCCAGCAATCTCCCAATGTGCCCAGTGTATATGATGATCCCACTAGCTACCTTTTGCAAGTGTTCAACCTATGTAATCTTTGCCTTAGTTGCTAATTTTTTTTCACTAGTTAAGTATTGAACAGGCTGCTGTTATCAGGTAATTGCAGTATTACATGGAAAATAATTTCCATGTTTATTCTTGTATCACAGTAACTGTTTTTAAGTCTTAATTTGAAGCTAGCAAAAGGTAAAGAATTCATAATTTCTCTAGCTGTACTTTTTTTTGTTTTCTTTGTTTTTTAAATTTATTTCCCTAGGACATTTTACTTTTCTCTCATTTAAAAAAACAACAACAGTGTTTTGTTTCTATTGTGGATTTGTTTACCTGTTGCACTTGTCTTACTGATTAGTAACCCTTACATGCTCCAAATTTTTCCTTCTGAAAGTCCATGCATATTTTATTAAAAGCACTTTGCAGCTATCATTACAATAATCAGACTGAATTCCATCTCTCATTATTTTCCTCATCAATGGAATAATTTCTCAATTTCTCTGTGCTGTTGCTGCTTTTTCAATGCCAGTGCTAGAAACTGGACAAGCATTTTATTCAAAGTTATCAAGCCTAAGACTCACATTCAACTCTATACCACGTCACTACTACCTTGTTGCAGTAATATAACATGCCTTGTTCTGCTGAGCTCATGTTGAACTATGCTGACTCCTAAATCAATCCAGAAACAATAGTTTCAGGGCAATGCATAACCTGCAATACTTATGTTTTGATACCTGATGTCAATTGTATTGGAGCACTAAAGTTATGAATACAGAATAATTTAGATAGCTTTATCTGATTGTCTCGCCTTCTCCATGGGCCATCCTTCCAAACTTTCTGCCACAGGCAAGTTCTAAGGCAGCGGTTAGTTACGCTTCAAGGACTAGAACAAAAGAATGAATAGTCGGATCTGGCACTGATACTCACTGAAGCTCACAGGAACAATCCCTGGTGATAACACTCTCTCATTAACAGTAAGTGTTTGGAATCTGCTTCTGCAAATTCAGGTTTTGGCACATATTTTTCAGGGAAACCTGGCTTTCACTGACAATATTTCTCTCCCTTTGGTCTTTATTTGGGTAGGCCACACCAGAATCAGACAGCTTTGCCCAGGGCTGAAGGCAATACATCGATCTGTTTCTGCTGTGGTCGGGGCTACCTGTGGCTCTAGCAAACTCATTTCTCACTTTAGGAATCCCATGAACAGTTTTGATAGGAAGAAAAGGGAAATTTAGTTTTGTGATCAGCATATTTGAAAATATTTTTATACCCTTCTCCCTTTCATCCACTGCCTTTCTCTAGTTGACAAAAGGACTTCCCCTCCATGCTGAAGTTAAAAAACATCAAAACATAAAAAGGGAATTTGCTGTTTTCCCAGCATGGGTATATCAGGATCCCTGACTGGAACATCACAGTCTTCTGGAGCAGAGAGCGTGCATCTCTGTACCCACTTTTTGCGGGTCTTTATAACATCTTGTTATAAACCTGACACCCACTGCTAACACTATACATAAAAAGTAACAGGAAAGAAATGAATTGCAGATATTGTAACATTTGAAAATATTTATCATGCTGCTACAAAGACTGTGAGAATTCTTTCAGGAGCAAAGCTTTCGGAAAACTAATGATGCAAAGTGATTCAATTTTCCTACTCTTAAGACATTTTATCTTAAAATATCTGTCTTGTTTCCAAGACGGTATCTTGCATTTTGAGAGAATTATACACTTTAGAAGTACAGGTGGGCCACTCTAAGACTGCAGCTGTTGTAATGCTATTTTGATGTGGAAAATCTCTTGTCAGAGATTAAGTGGTTCGTATCAGCCACTGTGACTTACATATTTTGACTAGTTTAAATGTACAGCTTCTTAACCTGGCAAACTGGAAGGTAGAAACCCTAATCAGATTGTGGGGGGAAAAAAAAAAGTCCTGGTCTTCATGAGAAGCTGCCTTCCTTATATTTTTGAACACTGTAAATTGTTGTGTAACTGCTTTGTTGAAGACCTGCTGGACTCCAAACCAAAAGGGAGGATATATTGCAAGATATTAAAATTATTCATTTAGAAAAACAGAGATACTTCAAATACTTGGAATATTTACACATGATGTGTATCATACATACAAACGGGGAAAAAATGGAGAGGACACAAAAGAAAAGTAAGAACATTACTAAAGAAGACTGAATCCTTTTTGAAATGAGGCTTGATCTATAAATGCCACATATATTATTTCACCTGAGTCAGCAACTCAAACTGAAAATAATGGAACACCTTCAGGAAATGGTATTTTTTTCAGCTATCTAGGCCCAATTTCTACATTTTAAATGATAACTTTGGAAATGATTTAATTCTAATAGAACTGTTAACTGATAAAGAGAAAATTAGCAGAATCAAAAGAGTTAAAAGCAGAAAAAAGAAGGGAAACTCAAGAAAACCATGCAAAAAATCTCCATAGAGTACTTTTCATTAGAAATGTAACATTTATGTAATGTGAATGTATAATATAAATATACGTTTCTGAATTTTCCATCATCCTAACACCAGAAAATTATAAAGGCTTTCAAATACCTTTGTGCTGTCATTAATGACAAATGTTGCCAAATGGTGAGCACAAAACACAAAAGTTATATGAACAAAAAGGAGTCAGTTCATGGATTTCAAGTTATTTGTCCTGCATATAGCTCATCTTCCACTGCTCAGCATTGTGCATTTCTGTATACTAGCCCCTGAGCTACTTGGAAAATGGGAGTAGAGGAATAAGTATACTGAGAAGTAGTTTTGTTCAAAAATGGGAAATGATGGAGGTGTTTCAGTTGTCATTTCATACTGTTTAATTAAATCCCACTGTAATAATCATCTCTCTAACAACAACCCTCAACAACAAGACAAAGGCAATAACTCATTCCTTTAGCTAAGGTGCATATTCCCCTCCATATAGCAACATATACGTAACTGGGGAGCTCAGAAGAGAAACAAAAAGACAATGTCAATGCTCAGCAGTGGGAGACCTTTCACATCAGGTCACAGAGGGTTCAGGGTGAGACCCATGGAGTGTTTTGGAGATTTTCAAAACTCTTGATGTATGTAGCAACAGCCTCTTTTTGTCTGGGACCTGGGTTCCTACAATATGTGTTATGAAGAAAAACAAGTGTTCTACATACTGGTGTGCTTTGAGCTATGGAGAAAAATACCTAATTTTCTTCACTGTGACATAATTATATATTGTCCTTAATTTTTATTGCCTAATTTTTTTTTGTTTCTTGCTTTTTTTCCTCTTGCTTTTTTTGTTTGTTTGTTTTAATCCATCGCTGGCTAAATCCATGGCTTAGATAAAGTCTGAGGTTTTGAGACATACACGTACCAGTAAGACTGAGTGTTCTAAGGCAGAGACACCCACCTAATAAGGTATCTAAACTGAGATACTACTGGTGAAACGAAATGTTCAGTGGCTTGTTTGAAGGCTTGGGAATTTTCTGTGATAGATCCAGAACTGAGCAGAGACTTCCAGACTCCTTGTCTTGAGCTGAAATGCAAACCTGTCGTTTTCCTCCAGGAAAGGCCACCTTTCCACAGGTTTTAAGGTATGAGTAACACCACAGGATGCTCACAAACAGCACTGGATAGCTGCTGGTGTCATTGTTCAGAGAAGTGAAACAGTGGTCATGACCACTTACCAATAAAATATCAGGGCTGCATCTGTAAGAGTATTAATACTGGAGGCAGCTGCATAGATCCAATTCCAGTCAGAGTGTTTACATTCTGTCCCTCTAAGTTTAGTTTGAATATGATTTTTCCTCCAGGTTTGTATCTTCATTTGATGTTGTTGGTGCTCTTCATTCACTGCTGCCTTTCTCCACTGGGAAAGAAAACTGCTTCTGTCCTGTATTGTTATTACACATAAATCCTAAGTGATTGTGACTATATTTAGTGGGTCCTTGAATGAGTAGATAGAAATCAATACCTAATGTGAGCCTGCTGCATTGCTGACATTCTCTTTGACCAACCACATATACAGTTTAATTTTTTCCCATTAGAACTTAATATGAAGAAGTTTCCCTACACCTTCTTCTTCCTCCTCACTACTTGAATCTAAAAGTGAACAAGCAATGGCCCAGCAGATAAAGCTATATATGTCCTTAATATCTTTTTTTTGGCAATCCAACAATCATAACATGTTTTATTTTTAAAGTAAAGCTGTAATAGGAAGTTTTAAACTTACTTATTAACCTGTGAATCAGGTACAAAGAACATGATGGAAACTGTTCAGCAAGGAAAATTAAATTAAAATAGCTTATGTGTCTTCAGAAGCATAAAAACCTACTGAAGGGTAAGAAAGAGATATTGGGTGCCTCTGCCACACTGGCCTCTCTGTCCATTTCCAATTCCCTGAGGGTTTTGTAACCCCTGCTAATGCATGTCAGGAATTTCCTTTTGTTTTTTACTGAACTGGCCCTATCACTATGATGGTGCCATCTGGCATCCAGATACTGTTTTCCCTCTCGCCCATCACTCTGCCACTCACCCCAGCACCACCCTCTCCCCCCCCCCCCACCTTTTTTTTTTTATGGCTAGCACCAGGGTTATTTATGGAAGTGTGTTAAAAGCTGGATATGGTGTTAACATATAAAAGCATTTTTCAAGAGTTGAGAGACAGAAATCTCGTAAGAAACCCTCCACCACTCATAAACCCAATCTCATTATACATAGAAAACCCCATGCTTTTTAAATCATGACTGCTATTCTTTCTGGCTCTGGCTGTCACACTGTGCTGGTGTAATGAATTCTAGCAGAAGAGGTCAGACAGAAAGATACTGTGGCTCCTTCCTCAGATAACACTTCTAATGACAGGTGAATGGTCACTTCAGGGAGGGACAGCAATAGGAGAACAACATGTACCTCAACACAGGACAGCAAGGCCTTCTCACCTTACACATTGGTCCTGACAAAGATTACAAGATTTTGTTACCTACATGGAATATTTCATAGTAGTTCTGTCAGCAGTTAATGTTTAACTGATCCCATTTAGGGGTGCAATAGGTCAGAGAACACAAACATAACTATTCCCTCTAGACTTGAAGTGGCTGAATTGGTTGTGATTAATTCTTTGAGCAGCAGAACCAATGAAGAAGTATTTAACATGGATTTCATTTGAAGGCTGAGTGCCCAAGTGGATTCTCTGCTCTCTTTTAAGGTCTGAACTCCCTTAAAAACCTTTCCTTCAACTGGGGAATTCTAGGGCATCAGTTTTCTACTCAGTTGTTTAGTTCAGTGACACATGTGGAAAACACTTCCACTGAATTTCCTGAAGAATATCAACCAAGTTTGACAGAGGAGTAAAATTCTCTGTGATAATTTCATACCTCTGTCAGAATCAGTTAATAGTAATAAATTCAGACATTACTGAGGGGAGAGGAAGGCAACTGACAGATAGACATATACAGACAAAATTCAACTGTAAGGCTTGCTTGCATTAGAAATTCCTGAAGATATAAATAATGGAAGGCACTATACACAGATGGAATAAAATTGCAGCATCTGGTGCTCTGGCAGCACATATCTGAATGATCACAAATTACAGGTGGAAGGATAGTATATGAGAAATACTTTATGAAGCTTTATGAATCATAGTGTGCAGTTTCATAACAAAAATCCTAATCAATAGAAATTTATAAAAATCAGAAAACAGCAATACAGAGATTCACAAATGTGAGAACTCAATTCATAGAAGAAATATGCTGAAAATTTTCAGTTTTGGCTTTTAAACTTCTAATCAAACATAAACTTTGAGAAGGACAATAGAATTGCTTATAGATGATTGTTTTCTCTGCCCAAAGAGTGTAAGGGAGAAAGGGTCACAGTGGTTGGGGAGGAATAGTCTATTGGCTACAAAGAACAGTCTGTTTGTAGAGGAGAATAGGGGCAGTCAGGGACTTGGTGGCATAAGGAAGCTTGGCAAGGGCCTCAGATGAAGTGGGGAAAAGAATGAATCCTTTCTGATGTCTGCCCAAGTGGAGTACTGAAACTGGTAATTACTGCACCAACACAGAGTGAATGGGAAAATCGTATAAGCATAGCTTGTCTGAAGAAATTTCCATTGCTGCAACTTAAAAACACTTATGAACACAATGCTGTCTCTTCAGCACGTGGCTTACAATGCCACTGGAGGCCTTCTGCTTTTCCTCCTGCCCCACAGCTGCTCACATTTTAGTCCACAGTCAGCAAAATAGCTGACCACATCACACACAGTCTTACACCAGCTCGATCCAACATTAAGAAACTCTCAACTGTTCCAAGCCTCAAATTACCATGTTATCTACACTCCAGACTGATCATCCATCAGCCAAAATACGTGGGTGGTAGCCTGACATCTGTCAGGGTGGTGGGCCATGGAGTATTACACTGTGTCTCTGCACAGCTGCAGAAGCACAGGCCAAAAGGTGCGTTATCAGGGAATACACCTTGGTCTTGGTGTGTTTGAAATCCCTACAGAGCTGAATGAAATGATGCTATAAAACTGGCCCCAAAATTGATTGTTCCTTGTATCTTGGTGAGTTCTGAATGTTTTGTCTCTTTTTTTATATTGTTACATACAGTTTTTCAATCTAATAACCAGGACCTAAACTGAATAACTGTGTAAAGCCTGACACTAATGAAAAACAATATTAATAGTGAGGCACTGACACCAATTTTAGGTGGAAGTTCACTCCTCAAGATTCCTGAAACAGATTAGCTACTCTGGAATGACATGCAGATGGATGTTACAGTTTACAAATGGGTATTGCATGGATGTTTCTTCCAGCACAAATTTTCTAAGTTTTTATTTGGTTTTCCTGTCTCATGTCTTATCACCAAAAATCATTCCAAACTAAACACAAGGCATCTCCAAGCTTTGGGAAAGTTTGTGTGAAGACCCTGACTTCATGCCCTTTATTCTTCCTGTTAGTCAAAACTAATAAAAATCTGTACTTGAACTTATCTTAAGTAGATTTCTCATCAGACTAAAACAAAGATTAGAAATGCTCCTAGAGGTGTGCCCTGCAGAGAGAAAACAAGTGTACAAAATGTCACGCCATGGCAGACTGAACCTAGTCTGGACTGTGCCACACTGTATGGGAATGGTAGCATCCCCCTGGCATCACTGAAGCCTTGCAGTAGATGCAGTAGTCTTTGCAGAAAAGGGCCTTAGGTGCAGCAGTGCAATGACATAAAGTATGGATGTGTCGTAACTGCACTTGAAAAAAATTTGAAGTTCTTAAACCCCTTTCCCTTTAGATCTCTCATGGACTGTTTTAGTATCACGAATAATATACCCATAAGGTTTTCCAAAATATTTTATTAAAATACACATCATGATAAACAACAAGTTATGCCTATTCTCTGCAAATCCCTTCTTCTTAATGTTTAAAGCTACATATACCCATATATGTATACATACACACACACATATATATAACTATACTCCTTTTCTACAGTGCAAACAACCTTGTTCACAAAACTGATCAAAAAATTTCTTAGTGTAACAAATTATTCTGAATAACAGCATATCAGTATTGTTCCTATTTTATGTGTGTTCCCAAGATTTATTTGATAAATGAACACTTAGCTAACTAATTTAGTATAGGCATGAGAAAAATCACAAGAAAATGAACTGTACTTTGCAAATGAAAAATCAGTACACTTACAAATATCAAATTTTCTAGGCTTTGACTCTGAATTAATCAACCTATAACGTCTATGGAACTCTGGAAGCAGTTAAGGATCTCACTATGCTATATGTGATAGCTGCTACTAATATATATAAGCACATATGAATGTGTACATCTGTCTATGTACATGTGTGTATAAATGCTTCTGTATACATATATTTGCCTATATGTTTATATGTATACATATGGCAGATGGATAATTTTTTTTTTATTTTGAAGGACTTAATACATATGTCTCCAGCTCTCTTGCAATGCTCCAGTTTCAAATGACTTCAATTCAGATTAATCATACCAAAACTGCAATTATATTGCATAACAATGGTTTTTAGTCTAATACATAGTTGCAGTTGCAATAAAAAATGCCACATGTTTAGACACAAGGAACTGGATATTGATGGAAGCTATGTACAGAGGTTGCAATTATAGCACGCATTTATCACAGTTTTAGACAAAAAAATCTAAAACATAATCATAAGAGTATTTTTAATTTCTTAGCCTCATTGCTCCATGCTTATGTGGTATGTATCACAGGATTCTAGTTTATTTTCTGCTAAAATTAATTCTTTTATTTTTGCTGTTACTATGCTTTTCCTTGGGGAAAAAGGCAAGAGGGAATCATCACTAGCTGCCTTGTTTTACCTCTTACTTCGCAGGGGTATTGAGAAAATAAAAAAAGCTGCTCAGCTGTGAAGATATAGTGGTAATAGAGAATATATAAATGCATAGCTACATGGACTTTCATTATACTACTCTTGCAATGACCTTATATAGTGTGTATATTCACTTAAATTAAACCTCCATTTACCCTCTGGAAATGTCTCTTCACACCCAAGTATGACACAGCCTTTAAGTCCATTGATTTCCACAAGGTTGAGTACATCTTTTACACTCTTACGGAAGCCAAATACGTTCAAGAGACTGTGCTAGTTCTGCGCAAGTCCCAGGTTACTGTAAGGAAACACCACAGAATCACAGAGGGCTTTGGATTGGAAAGGACCTTAGAGATCCTCTAGTTCCCACTCCCTGTGCCGTGGGCATGGACACCTTCCACTAGACCAAATTTCTCAGAGTCCCATCCAACCTTGCCTTGAACACCTCCAGGGAGGGAGTAACCACAGCTTCTCAGAATCACATAATGAGAACCTTTTGTAAGAAAATTTTTGAGACTTACGATGGTTCTTCAGATACGGCTGTTCCTTCCTCCAGCTCTTGAGCCTGCTTGTACCATGGTAACTTTGCTTCCACTGGAAGTTTCTCTATGGAGCAAGCACAAGCACATGAAAATAGGAAGCATGTGATAACGCTGCTATGTGTGCTACCCTCCCTGTGCTCACCAAGCATGCATGTGCCTTCACACACATGGAGGCTGAGCACCAAGAAGAAAAAGAGAAATGAGAACAGAGGGGAGAGAAACAAACTGTTTTGTCACCTGGACTGTAGCGCTTACAAGGTTGTATGGCCAGATATTTCACTGTTGCAGGTAGAAGGGCTATGGTGTCCTAAAGCCAGACAGGCAAACTAAAATCATCACCTTTCAGACTATACAACGGGACTGTAAAAGTAGGCACTTTGGAAGGTATTTTTTTGGAAGGAAACTTGCAAGTGTAACAGCCCTCCATTACACTGTAAAGGCAAAATGTGTAACACACCCGTATTTACTTTTAAATCTTAGAATTTCAGAAGACATGCTGAGCTTGGTTTTGGTAGATTACAAAAATAAAGAAAATCCTGCTTTGATGAGTGATACAACCGGAAAACTATAATTAAATGTCCCAGCTATGCTTTTCAACTCTGTTTATCAGTTCATCAGCTATGTGGATTTAAAAAAATGAGCTTGATACTTTTTCTGTCATTTCTGATGGAAAACAGTGGAGCTGCTTTTCTTCCCCTCCAGGATGTGCACACAGTGTAATGAGCTACTCTGCTCTGGGGAGTGCAGGGCTTTGCAAGCCAAACCTCACTTTCAAAGCAGAGTAGTTGAGCTGAAGGTAGCAGAGCTGTTTTAGCTTTACAGGGATATAAAGCAAGAGCAAATTTGGCACTAAAATTTGAGAAGGAGCTCTGCATTTCAACAGAACGTTCTGGGCTAAGATCAGGGGAAAAAACCACAAAGGGCAGGGAGACTCAGACCACTGAGGAGAACCAGGGTCAAACCTATTTGCCACTCACAAATCACCTAAGCCTTTTGGGTTTATGGATGGATGGACTTGTACTCGCCAACAGGAGCAGGTTAATGCCATTCAGAATAGTCAGGAACTTTCTGTGACTCTGTTGTGAAAGTGACTCTGTTGTGCAGAACAATGCACAATGCATTTCACATATGCACATGAAATTTGCCATCTCTTAGTTGTATCACAGAGGAATGACGACTTACAATTTGACTGCACAGCTACTGGAACTTTAGTCATGCAAATTTGCTTGGAGCAAGGAGCTGAGGAAAAGAGGGACAGTAATAGAATTACTATGCCTCTATCTTAGAAACAGCTTGCCAAGCTGTTAATCTGGCATATTAGTGCCATTTAAGGATGAATGTTTGCCATCACAGCCCTTAGTTTAGTCTATATTTTACTAATAATCCAAAATATGTAGGAAATATTTCTATTTATATGTTCTACAGTTTGTTTTATGGGTTTTGGAAAGTCACATCTTACTTCTGTGCTTTTTTTGGTTAGGTGCAAGTGCTTATAAAAAAGCAAAGTTCTTGTGTAACATAGCCTGTTTTGTGGCTTTTTAGATAACTTTCCTTTTTTTACAGGTGGAGTTAATTATCATCTACACTGTAAAATTTTTTAGAGGATTAGAAATGCTGATGTTGTAACGTATGCTTTGACAGAAAAATGAACAAAAAGCACTTCTAAGCTAAGGAGAAACTTTTACCTTTGGAGATTAAAGTAAAATCTTTTTTTTCATAAAACACTTCCAGTAAAAACTGTTATATCTTATATTATACAGAAAGTTGTATTAGATGAATATACCTTCTCTATTAAAACTGAAAATCATTACTTAATCTAGTGATATCCTATTTTTTTCCCACTATTGGTGCAACATAAAGTGACTTAGGGCTTGAATAAACTAAAATGAAATAAATTACATGAGCAATTTGCCTTCTATTTTTTGCAGACTGTGTTAAGAGAAGAGAGACTTCCACATTTTTTGCCTTGCTGCTTCTGTCAGCTAGGAAGACTATTTTCTGATTTGTGCTAATCCAGCTGCAGAAAAAAAACCAGCCTGGGAATAAAACATTCAATAGATGAGCAGTACTTCATTACCCCTACTGCTCTAAATTTCTAACTCTAATTCTGTGAAATAAAACGGACAAGTTTCTAATCTATAAATAGAATAATTTGGTTTGGATGACACTTCTGGATACCACCTCTGAAAGCACTGTTCAGCCTTCAGTTACATGGATATTCAAGTATTACCTCTTGCGTTATGAAGGAAGAACTGTGAGAGTGTTGCAAAACAAAGCTGAAGAGGAAAACTAAACCCAAGTAAGCCGCACTTTGCATACCACTTTTCATTCCATGTGAAAAAATGGAAGAAGGAAGTTAACTCCCTACAATCAGAAATTAATCATGTATGTGCTGCAAAAGGCAGCATAAGATTTTATCCAGGGTAAAGATTCCATGTTCTTGCAAGGGTGGGCTTCCAGCAAAGAGTAATTTACTTTGTTCCCTGACAAGTTCCATTGGAAGGCACTTCATGACAGATAGAGGTAAGCAAAGCTTTCCTAGCTGGTCTTGCATCCTTCTAAGCAGAAGTCAGTTGTGGGTGGTTTGCAACACAAGATTTGTGTCTTGCTGCATTCTGCTTACACCATATGATGCAGGCAGACTGGATCTTGCATTACCTGTACTCTGGACACCATAAACCTACAGTGCCCCATAAAAACAGCTGACTGAATGAGCACAAACCCACTGAATAGCTGTATGAGGCTCAGAGTCACGCTAACACGGTCATAGGGCATTTTTTTGCCTTTTTTTTTACATCTTGGAAGGTGGACAGAGTAAGCTCATAGTGGCCAGGAAAATACAGTGCAAACATGCTCATTAATTCCCAGAGACCCTGAGCTTCACCCCTCTGGTGCCTGGCAGATACACTGAATTCTCATGGGCATGATAAACTGGAATCTTGAAAATAGGCAAGTGTGCCTATCTTCAGCCTCTAAGTACAGAAATTAAAGTTAATATTTCACTGTTTCATCTTGGAACAGCACAAGATCCTGGGTCAGTCTTATTTCACAGGGCTTCATAAAAAGTGCTGTTAATAAGTTTCAAGATAAAAATTCTTTTTTTTAAAGGAATTGTTTTCTGCTAATGGTAGAGTGCAAGTCTACAGTTTAGAAAAGTCAAGTCCACCTGAACTGCAGTAGCCCAGAGCTTCCCAAAAATTAGTCAGCATATGGGCACAGAGGTGGTAACAGTAGAGCTGTACACATGCATGGTCCCCTGCATGCCCATATACCTGTGCCAATGGCCAAATACATGTGTCTGCTGCATCTGCTCACTGCCTGTTAATCCAACCCAGTCTTCAGGTCTCTTTCTAACACTCCCATCCCATAAGAACTTCCAAACAAATGCAGAAATATGTTCTTCTTTCAACAAACCATGGTGGCTTTACCCCAGCATTACTCTCTGTTTGAGGTTCAAGCAAGAAAAATATTACTATACAAATTGTGAATACTCCTTGCTATAAGATGTTTTTGTCCGACAAATTTTGCAGCTTAGATAGTAAGGAGAAGCTCATGATGAGATATGTTCTCTTCTGACCTATTTCATGCCTAAAGTTATGAACAGGCACTTTCGTGATTACAGTTACATTTATTTACCAAAGGCATTGTTTAGATATTTAATTTTAATTTATTTTAAAACACAGGGCAAATTTAGCTCGGATGCAAACAGTGAAACTACAGTCAAATTTCTGTTTATATTGCTTAGTCTGTTGGACCACAAACTAACTATGAAAAGCCCAAAGCTTGTAAGAAAAAAGAGGTCAGCACTCACTCCAAGCTGATAGCAGGCAGACAGGAACAGACAGGAACAGATGCAAAATCGTAACTTGATGCAGCTGGAAACAGTGATGCCAGCAACAAAACAAAATGGTTGAATATGGAAGAGCTCTGAAAAATAATTTATGAGAACCATTCTGCCTCATTACCTTTGGGTTTGTAGCAAGGATTGGGTACAACACATTCTTCTTTTATGTGTGGCTTTGTTTTAGGACTACAGCCTCCTGTATGCATGCCCCTGTGGTCAATGCAAAGGACCACACGGTATCTGAGTCCTTGTCCACAGGTCACAGTGCACTGGATTAAAAAAAGAAAAGAAGAAAAAGAAAATGAAAAGGAGAAAAAAAAATTCACACATAGGAATGATAACTATAAGGGGAACATGCAACAGAAGTATGTGTACATTAGAGAGCCAAACATGATGCAGAAATGCCCAACCTTGAACATAAAGTATTCATAATAATGGGTTATTACGGATAAGGTATAAAACTGACAGAAATTTTTGCCTTTCTGCTCTGAACATTTACTTGATTGGGACATTTGGCCACTGGACTTCCCTTGCAGTGCCACTCTTGCAATGTTGCCTTCTTGGGTTGTAGCCATCTGTCCTTTATTGAATATTCTCAGTAACACCCTGTCAGTTTAATTTGGAGCCACTCTGCTTTGCTTGGACAAAGTATTGGGGTTACACTCAGCTATTTTGGAAAAAAGCACCAAACAGAATGGGAAACTATAGGGCTTTCTTCCCTCAGACACTTTCGTAAGTAGGTTTTTTTTTTTAATTTTTAAAATTTATTTTTGCTATAGTTCATCAACTTTTCCCCCCTGTATAGAATGTTTCAAAATTGGTTGCACAGGAGAGGATCAAAACTACCAATCAGCTGGAAGCACTATGAATATTACCAATATTACTTTGCTCTTGGATTGCAGCTTTCATCTGGAAATCAGTGAACACTTTGCCGTGAGTCAACATCTCATCTATAGGTAAGCTAGCCTAGCTTCTAAAGCACAGTTGTTGAGAATCTGGGGTGGTGAGAAACTATATTCAAGATAAGTCTTTATGTACAAAGTCAAAATACTTTACTACTTTTGTGGAAGGACATTTCCAGGACATTGACTTTCATACAGAAGGAAAGGCAAGTCAGGAACAGACAACTACAAGTATCAGAGAGCACAGTCATATACAGATTTATGTGCTTCTTGAAATTTCTCAGCAGTTTTGCATTATGGCTGAAATATTGTAATACAGAAATACCATTACATGCTCACTGGCTTTGTTTTGGGCATTTCATTTATATTCCCAGTCTATTATTAGTAGAAGGTCACCAATTAATGTTACAGAGCTGATTTATTTTTCCATCATTCTCCTTGCTCATGTTCATCTTATTAATATATTTTTCCTGAGTGTTTACTTTGCAGTTAGACAAATAGCATAAATTTAAAACAGAGGTGTTGGCAATAAGGAGAGAAAGCAGTAAACATTCCTACTTCCATAAACTCACTACACTATAATTTAAGATATTTTCCCTATGTGGTAAATGCAAAACCAACAAAACTAAGCTGATTACCGGAGACCATTCTTGAGCAAGCCACTTTGGACAGTCAAATATATTGCAGGGCTGGACAACAGGCATCTTTGGCGTATACATGCATTTCCATTCTTCCACAGGGCTGATGTGCCCCTGAATGTCTTCTTCCACACAGGAGACGCTGCGGCTTTGAATGCCCCCTCCGCAGGATGAAGAACAGGCAGTCCAGGGTGTACTTTCCCATCTGGGAAACAGAGGCATCAGGAAACATTACCCTTGCTGTTCCCACCTCCACCTATACCCCCATAATGCTTAAACTGCTATCTGCAAGATTGGTTGATTGGTTGGGTGTTTGTTGGTTTGTTTTTTTTTTTCCCCCTACCTGATTAACATCAGTAAAAATTAATCATGTATCTATTTTCGTAAGTATCCATAGCAGCAAACCATGCTCATGGCTGGTGTCTTTTACATCACAGTTAATAATATGAAATCTCTCTCCCACTAATCCAACTACTACTACCACAGAAAATCTAAATACTTTTAACTTAATTTTTTTTTTTCTTTTTTAATTGATGGGATTAACATATTTTCATAATTTTGTAATATTCTGAAGAATCTTTGTCACAAATCACAGGAAACTCAAAGTGCTCTGGGAATCAAGCAAGTCAGCAGAGAAAAAAGAAAGAAAGATGAGAAGAGATTACCAAAAAGAAAATGTGACTATACTAGTAAGATACATGTCCTCTGATGGGTAAGCCAGATGGACCTTGTTTCCTTACAATTAAGGCAGTGAAAGAAGATGAGAAACCATCTTGTCTCTGCAAGCGCCATTTGAGAATGTAATGAAAAATGCATGTTCTGAAAAGCTATGCATGCTTATGAGAATAATCATTCTTTTTAGTGATGCATATGCTATAAGATATGTATTCCTTTATATGTATACATGTCTGTCCATACAAAATAGCCTGGTATTGCCTCTCTTATATTCAAGCCCTTGTCACAGATTGGATGTGGGACCATTCTCATGATCCAGTGTGGCTATTCCTGTATATTCCAGCGCATGACTGAGGTACAGAAGTATGTTTTCTGCCTACCTGGAAACATTTCATGAAATAACTTTTTACCCCACAAGGCAAATGTCCTTTTCATAACGACTTTACAAATACTGTTTGAAGGAACGATTTTGGTCAGAAGATAACATTTTTTTATTTTAAAAAATAGTTTTTGTGGAAAACACCCCACCTGCTTCCTCCTTAAAACAAGAAGTAAAAAAAGTGAAGGATGAGGACTTTAATTCTCTCGCTTAAAACAAAGGAAATATTTTTGTTAAGTAACAATAACAGGATCCCCAAGATTGTTGACCAGTATGAAAAATGCTTATCTTTCTCTCTAATTTTCCATCATATCAACCCATATTCTTCTCATCTGCTCCAGGACACCTAGCAATACCCTCCTCTGGCTACTGTCTGATAAAAATAATAAAAACCATAAGTACCATAAAAATAAATGTGAAATGGCTTAAATTAATAGTTCTTTATGAGTAGTAAAGCCACTGATTAATTCTATGACTTACTACTAGGAGTGGTGAAACCATTTTTACACCATGCACAGCCATCATCGTGTGCTGATCATAAATCACATATTTCACAAAGATGTAATTTTAGGAATACTTCTACTTAAATATGTTCCCTGTGGCTCTGCTGAACAAGTTTCCCAACATACAGCTAAGGTTTCTCACTACCACAAACAAGAGGCCCCAAACTGAAAGTCATGAACGGCAAAATTTGCTGAAGCCTGCCTGAGCCATCTTTTCCGAGCCATAAAAACTGATGGCACCAGGGAGTTTCCTGGAGTCTTTGTGACAAGTTTCTAGGTGCCTTAGGCAACCGTAACAATTTCAAACAGCTTAAATCTAGCAGATAGTTTGGTTCTCATGTTATGGAAGAATGTAAGAGAGGAAAATTAAGTTTCCCTGTTGCACAGCTCTTAAAACAGGTATCACATCTCCTTTCAAGGTATGAAGGCTGCAACATTAGTTGAGGATTTGTGAAAAGAACTGATGGTGCATTAAAAGTTAAATGATACGTTTCCCTCTTGGCGATAAAATACAAGGCTGTAGAGTTGCAGTTGGGAAGTCTTGCAAAGATGCCTTCACAGATTTGCACTGTACTTCTGGAATGTTTATCACTCTCCTCTGTCCCTGTTATTAGGTGCCAGACTCAGGCAGGTAACGCAACCAAACCAGGCCCTCTTTGGTTTGCCTGTTCTTTTTTATTTTGGGGCAGAGGTGGTGTTTTTTGTTTGGCTTGGGTTTTTTTTTGTTTTCTAATCCTATTTAAAAAAAAGTTTGTTTTTTAATATTATTTTGTTGTTGCTTTTGGGGTTTTTTGTTTGTTTGCTTTTCCTAAACTACGCAAGCTCAGAGAAAAGGCATTTTTATCCCGCTGACTTGGCCCTGTCTCATGCCAGCCTCATGGTCTGTTCAGTTTCAGCTGCCTCTGGGGTTTGGAGAAGGCACATGTAGCTGTGTCTTCCCTGTCAGGGTGATGGAGAAAGGGTTGAACCCTGTTTGTGGTTCACAGGAGCACGTGTGGGAGTGGGGCAGAGAGAGAAGAGGGGGAGTAGCAGCAACACAGGAGAGACCTCCCCTCCCCTCCCCTCCCCTCCCCTCCCCTCCCCTCCCCTCCCCTCCCCTCCCCTCCCCTCCCCTTCCCCCTTCCCCCTTCCCCCTTCCCCCTTCCCCCTTTCCCCTTCCCCATGCTTTCTGACAACCAGATACCTCAGGGTGTTTTGATTCTCTGCTTTGGATTTTCCTCAGGAGTAAAAAAGCCTCTGTCTAGCTGATGACTCAAAATGCTTTTCTGTTAAATACAGTCCCTCCACTATTAAGTACTGCTGAATCATCTTCTGATATAAAATTTCCTCTGTCTTTTCAATGTTAGTGCCCTTTGTAGACAATTGAAATAAAATCTGGTTTTTTTTAAAAGCTAGAGTGTTAAACCCTGTATTTGTATTTTAGCTTCTATATTCCTCACTAACAGGTTTAACTTTTGAGGCTAGGAGGTATGTGTGTGGAGTTTTTTCTAAATAAAGAACAGAGAAAAGTGTTTTCCAGAAAAAAAGGAATTGGATGCAGAGGCATATGACAAATATTTGGTGATAATGACTATGTGCACATGAACATAAGCATTTATCTAGGAAGAGAAAAGCCTAGTCCTAAAGGCACAAATGTTAAAGGTTTTGAACATGAATGGCAGCCATAATCCTTGGCTGTTAAGTTGTTCTCCTTGTCTTACTCGGAGGTCAGTCCATGATTTGTGGAGTGTGAACACACTGCATTTGCACACTGATGCTGAAAGCTCTCTGCATCAGGCCTCAATATAGTTGGAGGGAGGTTGTTTGCTCACCTGGATGAGACTATCAAGTTGTATAGAGGGTTCTTTCTGTGATTTCATAGTCCATGACACAATAAATTAATGAAGAAGGAAACATAGCACAATACTTTTGCATGTCCAGGCAGTATTTCAAGACCCAGAGGTTATTATCCTTCACCTATCAAACATTTTTATCACCAACAGTCTTATTCACTGCTTTAAGAATAATTACTCATCTTATTATTTCCATGAGACTCTTGGGTCTTACATTAAAGACATTTTAATTGCAAGATAATTAATAATAAGGATCAGGTCTTGATCCTATTCCTGACCCAATCTCCTATTTCTTAGAAAAGCCAATGAATTAATGCCCCCAAGGAAGGCATTAGCATGGGTTTGTAGGATCAGAATGTAACACTAATGTTGTCAAAATCCAAAATCTAACAAATTATAGGCATACAAGCAGCAGCATGATGGGGATGAGGGAGAGAAAGTCTTGTGATTCATAACAAAGCCACAGATTATAGTTCTGCTCAGAGAGGAGTAAAGGGCAATAAAAGGAAAGTTGTGAGAGAAAAGGGAAAGTGGCATTGAAGAATGGGAGAAAGAAATGGACCCCACACTTAATAAATCTGCATTTCTCCTTCAGACAGATTATAATTTCAGTTCTGCATTGACATAATTTATAACAGGTTAGCACTTGGACATCTCTACATTAATCTGAAAGAGTCCAGAGCAAGAGAAAATCAGCATCTGTTAAATTAGCTTGAGAGCAAAGCACAAGTATCGAGAAGAATAAAAGAATGAGAAAATGTATCAAGCCTAGCATCTGGTTGACTGTTTTACATACCGAGGAAGGGGATGGTAGAGGTCATAGGGCATGATCTGCTTGTATCCATCACTGTTAGGAACAATAATGCCAACCCTCTGAGTAGAAGGTACACATAATAAAATAAACACTAAATGATTACATTATACAACTTTTGTATGACAATATTGTATTATATTACACAACTTTTTGTATTACAGCATTATAAACCAGCAAAACAAGATATTTTACCTACGTAGTCATCCCATTTTAAAAATAATATGCTCCCATCCTACTGTTTCTGAGTAACTTAAAGAATAAATCACTGGCTGCTACTTTTTTCTTATCAACATATTATTGCTTGACAAATAACCAATCTATTGCTTCAAGTGACCCAAATATTATTTTAACTTATGGTGTTATTATCTAGCATCAAAAAGAATGTTTCTATATGTAATACTTTCTTGGGAGCTTGGAACAAAAGTTAATGAGGACAATAGGGAAGCTTCTATCTGCTTCAGAGAACTCTAAATAAAATCCTTTTATAACTATTATATGGTTGTTTCTGCCCATCAGATAAAACCTCTGCTTTTACAGGGGCCAGGATTAGAAATTTGAGTAATCACAGTGCAAGAATTTAAATCTGCAATTCTTGTCTCTTCACCTTAAGTGAGTCCAGACCTGCCTCTTTATTATGTTTTTTTTTTCTGGAAGAAAGGAGGAGTTTGAGAGAAGATTAACATGTCAGGTTGGGTTTTTTTTGTTTGTCATAACTGGTTGGCTTGTTTTGCTGTACTGTTACTGGTATGGTGTTGCAACGTGACATCTAAAAGTTATAGAAGGCAATAGCATAGATCAAAATTAGGAATTATCTGAAACATTATCATGCCAGTTATGTGTGAGATGGATGCCACTTGTCTTGTTGGCAACTACAGGGTCTCACTGAATTCCTAGTCTGAAATTTCATATTTTGTCTGCACTTTTTATAATTCTGACTCGGACTAAATTTAATCATGTTGTCTCTCATTTATCAGGCATATCTAATACCATCAAACAGATGATGTCAGAACACATCATTTATCACTTTCATCAAAGCCACTTGGGTATTTGGAGGGCGCCAGTGGACAGAAAATTTGAAGAGTGAATACCAATTGCATTAAAATAAAAAGTGTGTCTTCATCCAATTATGGAGAGTTGAAACTGAATGTCAAGAATAAAGGTGGTTTTCGGGAACCTTTTACAGATGAGAGGCGCTAGGTATGCTGCTATGGATTTCTGCAAGGGGGAAGAAGCGAAGGAGGGGGAAAGGAGAAAGTATTCTCCATCCCCAACACAGTTCCCTAAAAAATGCTGTAAGCATTCAAAGGACTCTTGTCAGGCCAGGCCTAAAGGGGTCTATTCTCCTTTCAGTCAACAGGGATTTTATGTGCATAACTTGTCCAAGATAGAAGAATGGATCCCATTGTGTTTCCACAGCAAGGAGTCAGCGCCAGGTCAGCGTGCTGGAATATTCCGGCTAAAGCGCAGGAAGCAGCTGGAGCCCTGGAAGTATGTGAGAGGGACTAGACAGCTCCCTCTAAGACCAGGAGCCACTGCAGTTATAGGAACTCTCTCCGTGAGTGCCCATATTTGCATCTTCGAAGAGCTGCCTGTCCCTACAAAAATCTAAAAACCTAGGAGAGGTAGTTCTGGCACTGGGACACTTTGGAAAATACAAATGGGTTGGTTAGGGTATGGTCAATGAACAAGTCCTTTTGGACTTAGCTTGATGGGTAGACATCTGGAGAATCTGGAGGAATTGTCTACTAGTATTTTAAGAAGATGGAAGGAAATTTTTTGTGAGGGTTTTTTTGCTCATGCTTTTGGGAATTTGCTGTTTTCCTGACTCTTCTACCACTGCTGCTGAAGTTCCAGTCTGAAGCTGTTTGCACTTTCCAGCACATCAGCTTGCTGAGAAGTAGTTGGAAAAAAAGGTTAACATAGTGAGTTAAAAAATGAAATAATTACACTATAAAACCATCTACTGCCTAAGAAAGAAGCAGATTTCAAAACATTTCTCATTCATTGCAGTGAAAAATATTTTCTTTCTAATAAACCTGATCTCTATGTATAATGCAGATCTACATGCTTTAGAATGCATTATTCCCAAGACTGTTCAGATAGAAATAACTGTACCACATCTAAACACTCCTAGGAATATTAAGTAACATTTACAAAGCACTGGATTAATATTGTAATTGGAAAGGTTCGACCCTCAAAAAATTTTGCATACAAAAATTGCATTTCTGTAAACAGTATTGAGCTCCACAGAATTACTGACAATGTCTTTGTGCATACATGAGGGGCTGCCAAAGGTTCTCATTCTGTAACTGCAAGATAATGAATCACAGCCATAAAATCATAGTAAGGAAAAAGACCCCCACAATAATACACAATGGCTTAATTTATGACTTTAAAAAAATTGCCTTAAAGATAAAACAGAAGAGCGGATGGTCATCGTATCATTAATGATATCTGCTCCTTTCCAGCTAGTCTTGTGCATGTTTTTTTGTATGTGTTCCATAAAAAAACCCCCTAAGACTAAGTTAACACTTAAAAAAAATCTTAGTGATTACTTTGGTGTATTCTTACTTTTTGATGGGACAAAGTGGTTTAAATTCCATGAATCTATCAGTCCACCATACTCCTATAAATATGATGGAGAGATCTACTTTATGGGCTTTATTTACTGTACATTACCCAGACAATGCAAAGGAGATGGTGTGCTAAAGGAGCAGAGGAAATCCTTCACTGAAATATGTGTGAGTAGCTAACACGACTCATTCACAAAGCATCAAGAGATTTGGCAGGAGAAGGAGCACAAAGCAAATTATTTTTCAGAGCTGTTCTGTCTCATATGTCTGCAATCTTCCATGCCTTTCAGACCAACAAGTCCTGTCATATATTCTGCACATTGGTTTTTTTAACTCCCGAGGGCTGGCAGTCTCAATCCAGTTGCTCTTCCAAGGCACATGTATGGCTGGAATGGGAGCTGCACATGTCAGAGGTGAGAGTGCTGCAACCAGACCTGCCATCTCTGCAAACATTCAGCCTTCCCCTAGGACAACTGTCTGCAGCTGCATTCCTTGGAAGACATGTTTGGTGAACTCCTCCCTAGCTGCTCCTTTTCCCCCTTAAGCACAGATTTAGCACAGATGACAAGCTCAAATGCCTTTCTCCTCTACCTCCCTGATGACTCCCTCTTCCTGACAAGGCCAGCCCTACCCAGCTCTCTCTCCTGCATGCTGACAAGTCTCAGGTTGGAGCCTGCTGAGCCAAGCAGGGGCATGGGTGCTAGAACTGGGAGAGGAGCCAGCAGAGAGAAAAGACATCTGCCTCCAAGGTGCCTCAGGGTGGTGTGATGCTGCATGGGGACAACCTGCAGCTCCTGCGCTGGTGTCCTGCACCCTGGTGTGCCGCTGCCCAGCCTCTGCAGGATGCTCAAAAGCTGCTGGCTCACAGTCTTCACTTTTGCTGAGGGCTCTGTTTTGCCGAGGGTATCCTACTCACAACTGCAGGGCTGCCCACGCTCCCGGGTGGCTGCACCCATTACACCTCTGTCCTGATGAGGACTCACATCAAATATAAGAGAAAAGGAAGATTTAAGCCTTCACTGAAACCTGTCAGACCTGTGAATAAACGACCTGCATGGCAGGGACTGGGCCATCTAAGCAATGGAATATGTTTAAGATATTATTAGCAATGAAAAAATAATAATGAAATGTTAAAGTAGCTTGGGTTGGCTGCGCTGGATGACACCAAAGTGCTCACCATAAAAGAGAATACTTTAGCATCCAAGCCAGCATCTCTGTGAAAGCCACGATTATCACTGGACAGACAACAATCTTGTGCAAAAGACTAGCACTTTAACACTTTGAATCCTGACACTAAGGCAGTGTGTGTTACTGCACTTCAGTGCTCTCTGAAGATGCCACACTGTGACATTATCTCCTTGTGGTACAGGAACATTTTCTGTGTTGAGAAACAGCTATTGGGGCCCTCAAAGAGATGGTATCTGTTCATGCCTCCCATGTGTTATTCTGTGAATCTATTACTGTTTCCTTTTAGAGCTGGGGTAGATGACATCCACAGTAACACCACAGGTACAGACAACATTGGTTTCAAAGCCTACTTTTACAGGCAGTGAAACAGTAATTCTCAGGTATTCTACCAGTATGAGTTACCTTTCTGGTTTCTTGATGCTATCAATGTGAATCTTGAAAAACTACTATGTACTTTGTATTTATATATCCTTCTATATGGTCTTAGTACTTCACAGATTTGCAAAATCCAATGTCTTCTGATTAAACATTTTAAAATGGAATGTCAGTGGATACTTAAAAAACCAACTTATATATGAAAAAGCTGCTGAGAAAGCCACCCTTTTGAGCCAGATTCTGAAAAACCTCTTGCTTTAAACAGAATGTCTGTTTGGCACAACAATACTTACCTTTATAAAAAATGTCTTGCTTATGGTGCAGAGATTTCAAATTATAAGCAACATATGGTTTAATTAGCTTTGCCATAGACTGCTAAAAACTAATCTGTTCACAGTGCTTGAAATAGGTGTTGCCAGTTGAAAGCAGAAAAAGTAATTCCTTCCAGCAGCATGACTGTAATGCTTCTAAATATCTCCCTTTTTTATTCAGTTCAATATTTTATGGTGGTTTGGATGAGCAGTGATTGATACAAAGAAGGAATGAGCTGCTATTTTCCACTACTAGGTGTTAATACCTGAATATCCAGTGAAAATCTCCGTAAAATACCATTTACTTGCTGCAGTTTTGGTCTCTTCTAGGACTTAAATAGACTAATTTTCCTGTAACTTCACACTGGGCAGACATATACCTGTATTTGATGCTCACAGCAGTACATGATATACTTTCCCACCTTACAGCTTGTTATCTGATGCCTCCTGGCAGCTCCTTTATGACTTTCTTTCTATGTTTCATTAATACTTATTGTCCCCTTACAGCTGAATTTGCTTTGCTATTTACTTCTTTTCAGTGCTTGACAAGTGCTTCCTGGCCCACCCTCCCTGCCTGTTCTGACAAAGTTATTTTCTATATTAATTTAAATTACTTTTATCCTGTCCAAAAATTCAAGGTTTCAACTACTTGTCTTGAGAAGAAATGTACCTCTTTAGGCATTAGAATTGTCTGCTGCTCATCTTTATCCTGCTCTTGAATTCAGGTGACCTTGCTTATGACTACCAGAACACTGCCATTGCTATCAGCTTCTTTTCCATCTACAACTCCACTTTCACATCACCAAGTATATTATAGACTTCTCACTAAGGATCACTCTGAATGGTCATAACATTCTGGTGTCTTTTGTATGTTTTCACTTGTACTTCAGTGCTCTTGTTAGATTAGCTGAAAATTTTAACAACTAAAAAGTACAACTTCATTAAAACTTTAATTTAATTTTATACTTCTTTTTGGTGATGCCTACTTCTGCCACCACCCATTATAGATATTTAAATGAGAATGATAAAGAAAAACTTGGACAGGAAGAGGAGTTTGCAATTTTGTTGGAGAACTCCATAAATAGTGGATATCCAAGAGTTTTCAGGTCTCTGGGTGCTGAAAATCTTGCTTGAATGAGAGATTTCCCCCCAAACTTTCCACAGGTATCAACATTATTTCTAGTGGCAGGCTTACAGATAAAACTCTATCCGAACTCCAGGAATTAAAGTGTTAAAAAGAACACTTTACGCTAGAGGCTTGCTAATATGAAAGTTTTTAGACAAGTGCTTCATGAATTTAGAATCTTTGCTTAGGTTGCCTTTAGAAATCTTTATACACCATTGAAATCTCCCAGTAAAAGCATGAATAGAGCTTTTGTGACTCAGAAACTCCCACATTAACATGTAGGAGCAATAGGCAAAAAATATGGGAGATTGGGAAAAATTCAGAATGACACAGCCGGGAATGCCACCTAAAA
Organism: Corvus hawaiiensis; assembly: GCF_020740725.1. Lineage (NCBI taxonomy): Eukaryota > Metazoa > Chordata > Aves > Passeriformes > Corvidae > Corvus > Corvus hawaiiensis. The sequence continues at coordinate 59,895,347 of NC_063255.1, forward strand.
GCTGAAGATGAAATCTAGAAATAATACTGAGAGTATCCTGGTGAGTAAGTGAATGATGAGTGGGGAAATAGCACTTTTCATATTTGTAAAAATTGCTTTTTGGAGGGAAGCCTTTGAATTATGGAGGACATGTATTTTCTGCTTACAGCACCTTAGAATTGTCCTAAATTAGCACACCCAGTTAAGTCAAATCTGAACAAACCTTTTCTCTAAGCTGGCAAAAATTCCATTCTTTTTTCACTAAAAGATACAAGAAAGGAGGATATAGATGAAAGCTGAAAATCCCTTCCAGTCTGTGAAGTTTTGGGTAGTTAAAAGATTTTCACTTAATTAAATAGGTGAAATACTAATGTTGGATTTTGCCACATAGAAGGTAAGTGGACTAGATTGAACTGGCCGCTGCTTACATCAGTAGATATTACACATACAGACTTATTTGTGCCAGTCAATGCAGACTGCGGTAAAATCATAATGGACTGTAAATAAACAGATCCTTCCTTTTTTCTTTGTGAGGCATGAACTGGATCTGAAACAGGGTTGATGAGAGAGGCTGGATAGAGCATTGGTAAGTAGGGATGAAAAGACAGTCAGTGTCATGGTGTATCATGCATTCTGTGAGACATGAATTAGTGGTCTGACTTGGATGAACAGTACAGGTGGCCACCTCTACTTAACCTGGAAAATGGGTATGTATACATTATATATGTTTGATAAATAACCATCCGCAGACTTTTCCATCTTCGTGAGGCAAAGCTTTTTTGCTATTCAAGATGCCAGCAACACTGCTAATTATTGCCATAGTAAGCACAATAAAGTAAAACATTTCTATGCACTAAAACTAAAGAGGCAACTTATTGCAGGCCCACACAATACTTGCGGTATTCATTCAAACTTTTCTTTCAGCCTGTCCTTTGCTGAAAATTTTAGTGTAAGCTCTCCTACAGCAACCCATTTCAGCTGCTTTATTCAGCGCAACTGTGGTCTTCAACAATTATTTTCTGCGGCATTCATTGACACACCATAGGAACAGTCAGCAACCACTAATCAGCTGTGCCTCACTGGGACTGGGTTTGCCAGGAAAAATTAACTTCTTTTATCCTGGTGGAGCAGAGCAGCTCCCACACAGAAAAGACACTGCAGAGCCAAGACACCCTCCTTGTCCATGCTTCTGACCCCGTGTTTCTGCTTCACCTACCCTATTCCTGACTGTAAGAAATCATCAGGAAACCAGAAGTTACCACAGATTTCCTCTGTTTTTTTCCTCTGGGTTGTTGATTCTTGACTTCTTTACAAAGGCACTTTTGAAAATAGTAATTTGAAATTTGGCATACATTAAAGATGTTTCCAAAAAGCCAGTTCCTCTGGGATGGCATTGCTGTATTTCTAAATGACTCTCCCTCCCCTCAGGGTCTTTATATCGACAACTTTGCCTTGTTATGTCTTATATAAACCAAAAATTGCTTCCTGACATCTGCCCAGCTGTTATTTTTTTTCTCTTTCCTGCCATGTACCATGCAGTCATCTGTCTCACCATTTGAGAACATATAATTTAAAATCATTGGGAAAAGTATGGAAAATATCCACAGCATAAATTCCAGAGGCAAATTACATACTTGACCCAGAACTGTATGTTTAAAAAATAGCATCTTGGAATTAAAAAAAAAAAAAAATACAGCAACTACATAGAATTACTTTCTCATTGATGCTCTGATAGGTAACTCTAAAAGATAGTTTCCATACTGATGCATACCTTTCAAGAATCCCTTTCCTGAGACATTCATATTTCAACCTTCTACCTGATTATACCTGGCCTCTACTGACTTCGGTCTCAAACAAAATGGTCTTAAAGGAACAAAGGAATATAAACTGCCCTACACTCTGGGTAAATGTGTCTTCAATGACAAAGCAATCGGAGTGTGAACTCCAGAAAAAGTCAGTGAACTTCAGCGAAAACTTTCTATAAGAAGTAAAAACTGTCTTTGCCTTGGAGTGATTTGTTCTGCTCTGATAATGCCTAGCTACTCTAAAGCTGGTATACCTGGTTTGGGCAGCAACCATCCTCAGACAGGTGGATACATAGGCCCATAGGTTTCTTAAGCATCCTTTTTCTCATCAGGACATCTTTTTTCTGTGACAATCTCCAGCAATCTGAAGTGACACAGCAACTTTTTATGTGACGCTTGCTCGAACTCACTTTATCAAATTTGGCACAAAACTAGTCTAGAAGGAAAGGAGCTGGTGATAAAATGGCTTTAGGACATCCTTGTCATGCCTGCTGGGCTATGCTTAACCATCTTTTAGCAAAGCCACATAAGATGACCAAAAGGTTTAGACTGCATAAATAAATGCTTGCTGTTATTGAGTGGCTGCAGATGGATTCCCACTGAAGTTCAGGGCAATCAGTGCAACAAAGGATTGGTCTTTTTTGTGGTTTTCTTTCTTTTCTTATACATGAAAAACCTGACTATCTGATCCTACTATTTTTTCTATTAATCTTCTGAGGAAGAATGCACAGGAAGTTCCACCTTAACACGAGGAAGAATTTTTTACTGTGCAGTGGCAGTGCACTGGCACAGATTGCCCAGAGAGGTTGTGGAGTCTCTCTCATTGGGGATATTCAAGAATCATCTGGACACGATCCTGTGCCATGTGCTCTTGGATGACCCGGCTTGAGCATGGAGGTTGGACCAGATGACCCACTGTGGTCCCTTCCAGCCTGACCCATTCTGTGATTCTGTGGGGCAGCAAGCATGAGATTTTCATGCAGGGCCAAAGGACATTGCTAACTAGAACAAAATCACTCATTACATTTTACAAGTTGCCATAAATGCAAGCATGACTTTTATTAAGGAGAAAATTTTTAAAAAAAACCATAAAAATAATTGTGATGACAATAATTTTCAAGCAAAAGAATTTTTTCAATCTCACTAACACTTAAGAGGCAGGTACTGAATGTGGGGATGGTATCATGGACAATTTGTTTTCTCATACTTTGTAACAATTAATGAGGCAAAATACATTCTGAGGGGAAGAAACAACCATTTCAAATCAGTCTTTGCTATGTGAGGGTGCTAAATAAAGGTGTTCTACACAGTGCTTTCTCAGGATGAGAAAGAGGTTGAATTATGTGGGATAAATGACACTGTGAGAAATATCAACAGAATATTTTCCTATTTTATTTTACTCCTTTAGATCTCAGCCTCCTCTAAAACTAAAGTTGACTGACCTTGCAGGACAAGGATCCAGATTACACTCTTGAAGTTTTGGTTTTGGCTTGATATTTTCAGGATAATAGTGACAGTACTGATCCGCTACTACCCGATTGCTTCTCAGATCAAAGCACTCAGCAGATGTCAGTTGATAACCTGCAATACACAGAGGAATAAATAATATGAGACACGGTATTCTTCCTGTCTGGCTCTGGAACGTATCTAAGTTCTGATTTGGTAAAAAAAAACTAATTTCAGCTTGCTTGGACATAGCAGCTGTTGTTTTACAGGCCAGATTGAAAACAGCAGTAGGTAGTAGGAAATAAAGATAACCAGTACAGTCAAACAAAAATTCAGAAGCCTAGAAAAAACAAAGGAAAAAAACAAAGGCAGAAGTTTCATAGTCACCAAGAATTGTGCCCTCTGTTTCAGTATAGCACATAAACCTGCTGGTAGGAACAGGGACAAATGGAGACATCTTGTTTTTCCAAAAGAGGCCCAAATCCCATCAGCCCTTATGTTTGACTGCTGTAGCATTAAATGCAGACATGCAGGCATGAAGACGTACTTTATCTACACAGTTGGGCATGATGCTAAAAACTTACTGGCTACTGCCACATGGCTAAATCCCTCTCTTCATTTAGTTGAAACTATTTAAACAGGGCAGAAGTTGGGACAGGTCAGATACGCAGGTGACAGTTTCTGAAATACTGTGGTAATGCATTACCTCCACCACAGGATGCTGAACAAGGGAAAAAATCAGTTTCCCTCCATCGGTGAATGATAGGCTGGTAGAAGATGAACTGGACTGAACTGTCAGCAGCACCAGCATAATGGATCTGAAAAAGAGGTTATATCAAAGAGTGAACCTATTATAAATGCTGGGAAGAATTATTCCACTACATGCATCTTGCAGCTTCATGAAATACCAGATACACATTGCAACAGAAAAATTAAATAGAAAAACAAAGCATAGATCGGTGGCAAAATCTTGGGTTCAAAACACAGTCAAATAAATTTCTGGGCATAGTCAGTGACCATTTTGAGACCATATTCTGAAATAAAGAGTGCATGGCAAATGCATGGTTAGTGCTACTGAATAATCTTAAAGGGACAGAAGACAGGCACTAATGTTTAATGAATCAGAAAATCACCTACTACTATTTACTGTCCCTGATACCTGGACATGGATTTTAGATGTTTAATGTTTCCCAAAAAACATCCTATGAGGAGTTATAATACACTTGATAGTACAGTGTAAAACATGGGAGGCTGAGATGTGAAAAATAATAAATAGTTTAAAAATTTTAATTCACCTTTTTTTTTTTTCCTGAGGTGAGGTCTTTATTTCATTCTCCTTTGTGGCACTGTCTTTATTATAAGTTTGTTCTCCTGCTTACTTTATTTTGCTTGTAAAAATGCTTTTTTCAGACTTAGGCATGGAATCCTGGCTGGGGCTAAGTGCATATCTAGAATACTGTCTTTAGAGCGTACAAGCCATCTGAGCTTAAAAGCTAGCATGCTTTCAGTACTATGTGTGAATGGATTTCCCACATAAACAAGAGTTTGTAGTGCAAGGACTGCAATATGAGAGACCTACAACCTGGTAAAGCAGCACCACTTGCACCCAGCCCAGTAAAAAACCCTTCCCACTTGACATCTGTTCTGATTAATCCAGTCATGAGGACTTCAAAATCTCAGCAGGTTACCCCTTGTCCTTATCTCTATGCCTCTGCATGAACAGCTGGCAAGGGAAGAAAAAAGTCTGCTGCTAAAATCCTCTCCTATTTGATTATTTGTCCTAGGACACTGTGTTTCAGTGCTGCCTGAGCATCTCTGCATCAGTGGCATAATGCTATCACAACAGAGAAAACTGCTAAATCACAACTACGAAAGATGGATCCTTGTCCAAGACAGTACTGCTGCTCTCAGGAGCAATCCTCTCCCTTTTTTCCAGACAGCTTAAACTGTTTAACCACTGCCTTTTTTTTTTTTTTCCTTTTCTCTCATGTTTCAAATGAGTCTCCTCATTTTGGAAACACTGTTTTTAAATCTGCCTTTCCCTTTCTCTTCTCTCTTTCCAAACACCAAGAGACACTGTTGAAGAATGGTTTGTGAAATAGAAACAAAAATATGACAAATCTAGATGAACTTTGTAACTTGGGTTGTTTGTTTTGTTTTCCTCTGTAGATGGACAGCAACATGATTACAAATCAAGATACATCTTGAAGAGCAGAAGGAGGGCAAGAACACTGATGTGTGTATGAGATCTGGTCCACTGCGACTAAGGCTGCCCTTTTCTAATTAAGCAGTGATGTCAATTCCCAAAAGGAAAAAAACCCAAACCAGCTGTAGCAATAATACAACTGCTTCAGCAAAGGGGAGGCCTTTTGCACAGATCAATATTCTTTGAATCTGTGTGTCAGAAACAGGATACCTAATTCCTTCTGTGGGGATGATGCATTAATTGCACACTGCAGAAGGGTCTTTCCAGGCTCATGAAAGCCTCAGGCACTCCTGGGAAAAATGTTCGGTTGTGCTGGAAGCCATCTGGGGAGGTCTCTGATCTCCATGTACAGGAAAGGCATTCTCTGGGGAGAATTCTGTTCTTACTCTTTGTTTTTTAAGGATCATCAGTGATTCGCATACTCAGATCTCCTCAGCAGTACGGTCTGCAGTGAATCATAAAGAACAGACCAAGAACTCACACAGAGGCTACTATAAAAGGAATGGGAGGAAAAAAGAGTTTACATTTTAAAAAATAAAAAAAATCAGGAAGAAAGAAGAGTTCCTCTCTCTCTGGTGATTATTCCCGCATGTCTGCAGTTATCTGTCTGTTGTGACATAGAGAAAAGGCAGATGTACATCTTTTCCAGCCTAATGTGGAAGTCACTCATACAGCCATGATAACAGCATAGGTGGGAAAGAATTACAATGAGCCACAGTCATAAGCTCAAATTATACAAAACAAGCAAATAAAAGAAGCATACATGTATTTTTTTAAGGAATATTGTAAGCAGAAGAGGAACAATATACAATATAATATATACATGTGATTCCACATAGCAAAAACTTCTTTCGTATTTTGTTTGACTGTTTGTTAAAGCTAAGTTCTTTGTCCGGGAAAAAACATCACTGGCTGCTTGAGCCCTGAAAAACTCAAGAGTGAGACTTGATAGCTAAATGCTGTAAAAAATGTCCTGGTTTGACTGCACAGGGCCAACTCCCACACATTGAAATCTCTGTAGTAATCTCTCCCACACTCAGCTCTGTAGTATGATGAAATTTTTTACTTTTGCAGTATTTGCAACACCCTCGTAGCTATGAGAAATGACAAAGATTCAAATAGAGATGGTCGTCACCTGAGAATCTTAAGCTAGTCCTCCAACTAACAATGAGTTTCCCATACTTAGGTAACTGAACTAGAAAAAATGGCAATTGACCAATGTATTTGCAAATAAAATCCTATCTGAATTTTTCAGGCTAAACAACCCCATTTCCCTAAGCCGTTCTTCACAGGGCTTGTGTTCTAGACCCCTCATCAGCCTTGTTGTCCTTCTCTGGAAGTGTTTGAGCATCTCCACATCCTTCCTAAATTGAGGGGCCCAGAACTGGACACAGCACTCAAAGTGCGGCCTCACCAGGGCCGAGTACAGGGGAAGAATGACTTCCCTTGTCCTGCTGGCCACACTATTCCTGATCCAGGCCAGGATGCCATGATTGGTCTTCTTGGTCACCTGGGCACAGTTGGCTCCTCTTCAGTCAGCTGTTGACTCAAAAGAATAACACCAGTCATATAAGAAACTGGTTAAAACTAGAGTCCTCAGAATATCCACTGTCTAGCCTACAGCCACTATCAACAGAGATATCTTTTTTCCCTGTTGAAAGACCCTGGAAAAAAATAATCTCTTTTAATCACTGTTTTTTACACTGATTTTATTAATACCTGCCTGGGATGATGCAAGAGAAGCACAAAGTGTTGCTCAGGTGAAGTTTGGAGTTGATAAAATATAGATTTGGTTTGGGAGATGTCACAAAAAGTTGAATGAAAACAAGAAAATAAAAACTTGAACACAAAAGGTGTGTAAGCTTTTTGAGATATTCTGATCTGTTCTATGAACAAGAGACTGCAACATCTGACTTCACCTTTGCACATTGTTGGTTTTTCCTGTTACTCCAAAATTTGATTAGTTCACATAAAACCTAACAAGTCAAGTTCCTGAAAGCCCAACCCTTTTTCACTTGATTTTGGCAGTGTGTGCCTGAACCATTTGCTTCTGTTCACTGAAGAACACATGGCCTGACCTACAAAACTACTGTAGTTTACTTGGACAGCTTTGAAATTTAATCAGCAGTTTATAACCAGCAGTCATAACCAAGTAATTATTAATGCTACTTGTAGAGCTAAGCCATGAGAAGTATATTCAACAAAATGTTCTCATTTTATGCAGTCGGGGGGAGGTGAGGAGGAAAGACACCATTCCTTTCTTGTGTGTGTGTTCCAAAATGGAGACAGAGAAAGGAAATTATTATTTCATACCTCAGAATCATAGAATCATTCAGGCTGGAAAGACATTCCCAGATGGAATCCAACCTTTGACCAAACAGCACCATGTCAACTAAACCATAGCACTAAGTGCCATGTCCAATTGTTTCTGGAATATTTCCAGGGATGGTGAGTCCACCAGCTCCCTGGGCAGCCCATTGCAACCGTTGCAGTGAAGTTCTTCCTGATGTGCAGCCTGGACCTCCCCTAGTGCAGCTTAAGCCTGTGTCCTCTTGTCCTGTCGCTGGTTGCCTGTGAGAAGAGATTGACCCCCACCTGGCTACAGTCTCCTTTCAGGCAGTCGTGGAGAGTGATGAGGTCTCCCCTGAGTGTCCTCCTCTCCAGGTTAAACAACTTCAGCCTCCTCAGCCACTCCTCATTGGACTTACTCTCTAGGCCCTTCACCAGCTCTGTTGTCCTTCTCTGGAAGTGCTTCAGCAAATTCTGTCTTACACAATTTGATCTGCTCTACTATGATCTAGCTCCATGCCACCATGCTTATTAGAAAAGTTCTGATGGATTCTCCCATATTCTGATTCTGATTCTGAATTCTTTCTGCAAGTTCCAAATGCCAAATCATCAGATTGATACTAATGAAAGTAATTAATGAGAAATCTGACATATGTAATTTTGTGCTTCTCAAGTCAGTAGAAAAAATATTCTACCTAGAGTGCTTCAGTATTGCTGGTTGTATGTGGTGATATCTTGCACTGAAAAAAAGAAGGATGTACAAGAGATTTGTTGCTGTTAATAATTTGTTCATGAAGGAAATAGAAGCCAGACATTGTCATGGGAAAATAACTTTTACAAGCTTGTTTAAAATAACATAAAAAGAAAATAAAATGTAAATAATGAGAAATGCTGAAGGCTTTCAAGCACATGTTTTAAGACAAGACTACACCATAACTCCTCTGAGTTTGCCTTGTCATTCCCTTGAATGCTGAAAGGCGCTCTGTCCTCAAGGTCCAGGGAATATGCCTACTGTCCACTTCTGCATTCACATCCCCTGGTTTTGATTGTCCTGTATTGGATCAGCTTGGTTTTAGGGTTGTCTCTCTAATGAAAGTCAGCTCCACCTGTTGCTTCTCAATTTAAGCCTCTAAATCAGCCAGAGACATCACTCTGGAATTATATTATCACTGATTTACATACTTTGCAAGGTATCTCTGAATTGAACTTGCTTACCCTGTCCCAATCTTGGTTTAATCAGTATTCTTTAGGTGATGAGAGTGTTAAAAAGCCTTTAGATTAATTCTCTCACAAAGCCACAATAGAAAGCTAGAAGGTCCAAATCTTTTACCAGTTCCTTTAATCTGCCCATAAAAAGAAAAAAAGAGAAAATCACTACAGTGGATTGGCTAGGATAGCTGGCAGTAATGGAACCTGCGGTACCAGATATAACACTTACTCATCTGTACATAATCCACTACTAACGTGGCAATGTGGAAATTTCTCAAATGAGAAGACCAAAATCATTCCATAGAACCAAAGGCAACCCCAAATACTGAAACCAGATGTGCTGCATCTCTGCTGTGATACCACCCATAACATCCCAGTCGTCTGTGGAAAGACCATTTTACCACCATCATCATGATCCCAGGGTAAGAGAATTCACCTTTGAACAAGCCATCTTAATTGTAACTGCAGAATATTTATTAATCTTAAGTTATTAACGGCAATATCTAGGAAATCAATGTAAAAAGAGGATCCTATTGTGATAGATACTGTATAAAAATAAAATTAACAAACTGAAAGGGCATTTTTTGCCACACACATGCAAATTGTTAAAATAATGAAAAATGAACACGGTTGGCTCCAAGTCTTAATTGCACTTAAAAGTGACTGATTTTTGAGAGATATATGTAAACAAAAGTTACAGAGTAAGAAGAGGAAAAATTGCAAATAACAATTTGTCAGAGGAATAAAAAATTACATGTCTAAGAAACTTTCTCTATTGCCTTAATGATGTCATGAAGATTTTTTGCCTTTTCTTTTATACCCGTTATACCTTTTTACAACTTCTGTATTCTTAGTGCTTTTTCCCTACATTCTTGGACTTGTTTGTCAAGCTAAGAGACTAAACATTTTAGAAGCTTCGTAGCTAGGGATCAGTGTGCCCCAGACCCCAAGGTCCTCTTCAGAATACATTCTGTAAACTAAGATAGAACCATCCAGGGGAAGGCTCCTCAGGGAGGGGGGCTCACTTGAGCCTCTCATTTGGGAATCTTTGATAGATATGCTAATTAGTAAGACCTACAATGTTATACCAGATCTTCTGGGGGTGTGTATTGCAGTGGGCATTTCGGTGCAGTTGACCTGGATGTGGTGCACCTAAAGATCCTTAAAATAAATACCAAGGTAAAATCCCTTTTCCCCTTCTAACCGTGTTTGACTCTTGACTTTAAGACCAGGAAAAGGCATCATTAAAACCTGCCAGTACATTTCAGATCAGCAGTACTTTAAAGAAGTATGTAAAATTAATGGTAACACATCTTCAGATCCAAACAGCATCCACCCAGTAGCTTCAAAGGACGTACTGGTTGAGCACAGGAATTGCAAATCCAAATCACATATGGTATTCAGTCTACTTACATGCATAAACCATGGTTTAAACCACATAAATATAGATAGAAATTTGTAACAGTTTTCAGAAGGCATCTCATGAATAATGAACAAAACTTCAGTCCAACAATTTCTACGTCAGTTACGGGGTGAGTAGATAGAATGTAAAAAGAAAACAGAACTTAAAGAGTACCCTGAGAAAGGTAATTTTTTCTGAGCATTGTGGTTTTCTTTGTCAAGAAAATAAAGGTAGTTTTATTAGTCTAGGTTTTTTTTTAGGTCTCTCACCAAAGAGTCCTAGACGGATACTCCTAGAAGATTCTCCCATGAACTGATGACTGGGTAAAGAATGGTCCAATAAGCTGCTCTTGCAATGGATGAAGGACTGTGGAATCCCTCAGGGATATGTGCTATGGCATGAGTTGTTAGCCAGATGCCCAGATGAGCAGCATAAAGGGTCAACCATGAGCTTACCAAGTTTGCTAATGAAAAACCTTATGAATGGTGCGTAAAATTGAAACCATCTGTGAAAGCCCTCAAAGTTTTGACAGACTAAATTCAAGTTCAGTTAAAAAAAAAGAAATAATGCCTATGGGAAACCCCAATTAATTATATATGCTAATTATACACAGAACTGTTGTCCACATTAGCTATTACTATTCAGAACAGTAGTAGGGTTGTTTTAGGTATTCCTCTGAAAATATCAGCTCAGTTAAAAACCTCCATAGAATTTTGCAGAAAGGATGAAAGAAGAAGAGAAAAGTACATAGCCAGGTAGAATCCATTTGTGTCCTGATTATTGTGTGTATAGAATCATAAAACCATTAAGGTTGGAAAAGACCTCTAAGATCCAAAGCCAGTCCAACAACTATCTTGACACTGCCAAGTCCACTACTACACCATGTCTCTAAGCACCACATCTCATTTTCTGAACACTCCAGTGATTCCGCCACTTCTCTGGGCAGCTTGTTGCAATGCTTAATCAGCCTTTCAGTGATGAAATTTTTTTGAGTATTCAATCTAAAGCTCCCCTGGCTCAACTTTAGGCCATTTCCTTTTGTCCTATTACTTGCTACCTCAGAGAAGAGACTGACCCCGAACTCATTACAATTTCCTTTCAAGTAATATTAGAGTGTAAGTTCACTCTTTTTCAACATATATATGTATAATTGCCTCTTTATATAAAATAGATATTAAATAATTTTATAACATTTTATTAAACTACATGTCTACTTATAAGAAATCGATTCTTTCAAAATATACATTTATGTATTTAAATACAAGTCACAAATTACATGTTTATGTGTATTTTAAAAAATTGTGACTGTGCTGTCACAGTGAAACCAGGAAAAGGACAGAGAATGGAAAAAAGGATAAACTTCTTGGGGATCATCTTTGATAAAAAAGTAAATATTAAATAGAGTAAGACATAAGAAGGACACAGGCCTGTTGGAGTCCAAAGGAGGTACATGAATATGATCAGAGGGATGGAGCATCTCTCCTATGAGGAAAGGCTGAGACAGTTGGGATAGTTCAGCCTGGAGAACTTGCTCTGAGAACACCTTACAGCAGCCATCCAGTACCTAAAGAGGGCTACAAGAGAGCTGAAGAGGGGCTTTTGACAAGGGCATGTAGAGACAGGATGAAGGATAATGGCTTTAAACTTGAAGAGGGTAGATTTAGCTTAGATCTTAGGAAGAAATTCTTTTGTGTGAGCATGGTTAGACACTGTAAAATGTCGCTCAGAGAAATTGTGGATGCTCTATCCTTGGAAATGTTCAAGACCAGGCTAGATGTAGCTCTGAGCAAGCTGATCTAGTAGCTGTCCCTGCCCATGGGAGCGGAGTTGGAAATAGAGAATCCTTGAGGTTTCTTACAACCCAAACCATCCTATGATTCTACGAAGAAGACACTAGGAAAGAGGCAAATGATGATGACAGAGATATCAAACACAGAAGTAAAGGAGAAAGGAGGTAAACAGTAGTAATAATTTCCTGTCTCTCAGAATGGGAAAACCAGAAGGAATCAGTGAAAATTTGAAAGGTTTGAAAAATGAGATGTATTCCTTATTTTACACAGTGTATTGTTCACTATGGAAATCATTGCATGACCTAAAGGTCAAATATATTGATTAGGAGAATGATCATGTTCTACGTGCTATTAATTGAAATACTTTATATTGAACAGAAAAGAAAAAAGGTTGATATAAAATAAAAACTGTGCACTGTTTTTGAAAGGTTTATTTCATGGTTTTCCATACATTTCACCTCATTTGCCAAAATAGGAGAAAAAAGAATTTTCCTGAACTTGTCACAAGACCTAGTCAAGATAAATAATGATTAGTGCTGGTCACTACTTGTGACTTTGACCTAGAAATTATTAAAAAAATGTACATTTTTTGGGTATCAGGAAATCAGACTGGGTGATTTTTATGACTAATACTGGGAAAAGAAGTATTGAATGCAAACATAGGTTGATAAAAGCCATTGATACAGACATGCTTCCAGCTAAATCCAATCTGCAGTGCGCCACAATGACCTCAGGAAGACACATCTCAAGAGGTACTTTTGCCTTACAATGAATTGACAATATTCTGTTGATCTCTTCTAGATGAAGCAAAGTGTTTCAGTGGGTTGACCTTGCTAACACAAAAGCTGTGAACCAGTCACACTAAACCTTAACTAATACTATTTCTGTGCACTCAGCCTTAATTCTATCTCTACCTACTTCCAGGAGCTCCATCCTAACCCCGAGCTGTCAGCGCTACCCAGATTCTTCATCACTTCCCACCTGATCTGAAGCCTTCTCCCAAATACGAGGTATAATCTCTTCTGGAAACCTTTGCCAGCATCAGAACTAAATTGTACAGAAGACTCTTACTGTCTTCACTTCCAATTCTCATATGATAATACCTCAAATATCCAACAATATGTGAACCATAAATAGTAGCTCTTTGCTGCTAGAGCAAATTTGCATCATTTGGCCTCTGCCTTAAAGAGAGTATTGAAATAATTTAGTTTATGCCACAAAGTAAATCACTATGTGCTCCTTGTTCAAAGTAACATTTAATCCAATCCTGGCTCTAGCCTGACAAGGCCCATCAACCTCTCTGCCAGCTGGCTGCCTGTACATGCATTATCCCTTGCATGCCCTTGCAAGTCCCAGGAAGTCTAGACTAAGTCCCAGCCTTATTTTCTGTCTCTAATCTGGACTGCTATCAAATGCATTTATCTCACCAGCACTTTCTGCCAGTCCTAGACTGCAGCTGAGCCAACAGTTGTCTGGCTAGCTCTAGAGTTCTGTGTAATTCAGCATCCACTTTTGAGATGTGTTTTATGACTTTTTGGACAATTGGTGGCCAAAACTCTAATTTCAGCAGTAACTCTGCCCAAGTGAACCCAGTCCACATAATTTCTAAATCAGCCAGCAGAACACCCCAGCCACTAGCACAAAAAGAAGCGCCAGACAGTCTCTTCGGGCAGCAGCCCCTAGCCAAGGCTTGTCAGCCCCAGCACTACAAAAAGAGATCATCAATACAATGCAATCCTAATTCAAATACCTCTAGAAGCCTCCAGACAAACATTTGTGCAATCCAGTTTTAGGCATCTCTATGCAAAGGACTTGGTCTGGGCAGGCACTATGAATGACACGAGGGATTTAAAACCAACATAAACATAGTCTAGCCTAGATCTAGGCCTACAATGGTTTCTCCTCCAAACCAAACCCAAGCCTAGATAATACCCTTTACTAGATCTTTTAAAGGTTTTAAACCCACTGGTCTTTGCTGGCTCACACCTCAGCCACAGGGTTAGGGCCCTAGCAACGCAACAATCAACCTGTGAAGGAGACCCTAACAGACTGTGCTTTGCCAGCTTCACTCTTCACTGGCAGTCCCTAATGGTGTTTCCATAAGTCTGTAACTATGGATTTCATATTTACAGTCATCTGGTGATGACTGTTCTCATTATATGGTCATCAGTGGACCTCATCTGACAGTACTGCTTCATCCTGCTCAAAAGAGAGCAGATGCATGACATGAACTAAGTACTCCAAGATTCTCTGTTTAGGGTGAAACGCACACTATCAACAGAGGAGATGTTTCAGCATAGACCAGTGAACGAACACAACACCGGCAACAGAGCAGATCTGGGACAGCTCAGCCATAAAGGGCACGTCCCCCTGTGTGATATTACTACTCTGATCTCTAGAACACAGAAACACACAGATTTCCACATGAAAATGGACCTTCGTTTCTTCAGGATTATATCTAGCATGACACATTTTTCTTATAGAAAAGAGGCATTTCTAGTCATGCAAACCAGGATTTTGTACTGAAAACGCCAAAACAGAGAAATCCTCAGAATTTAGGAAAAGTAGTTCTACTAGGATTTACATTTACTGGCATGTTTTCCTCGTCTTTTGCCTTTCAAAAATTAAAGTTTGCAATGGAGACTTACAATTTTCAAATGATCAATATAAAAAAAAAGATAATGAAAAACTTTGTTTCTTCTCCAGTATTGTGATAACACCTTTATTTTTTTTTAATACAGCTGTTTTACTGAATTATTTTTCCTATTTACACATCTTGTGAAAACATTGCCAAGAGTTTAGCATGTGAGGTATGTACCACTGACTATTACAAAGCAAAGAAATCCAGTAATTATGCAACTCAGCTCCTCCAGGAACAGCATGAGGTTTCTTGCAATTTTAAAGCACTCTGTGTTACCAATAAAGAAACTTAAATATCAACTCTCACACTGAGTTACTACTTCTGAATTATATCCAGGTGTCTAACTTGACCTGTAGAATAAGAGCATTCAGGGTCAAGTGAAAAGGATTACAGGAATAATTCTGGAGACAACAATTCTAAAAGTAGAGTTCTGCTACATCTACAGATTCATTTAGATCTGTTTGCATAAAAATCTGCCTTGGTCCAGGAGGCAAGACACCCAAAGAGATCCCAATTTGTAAGGAAAGCTTAGTAACACCACAAAGAAATATTTCATCTGATTTTTTTTAAAGAAAGGTACTTTAACTTCAAAATCTGAAGGCAAAAGAATCATGTATAAAGTAAGTATGAAAAGCAGTTTCCAAATCTGACATAACTGAGGGGCAGCATCTTGGATTACATGCATCTGTACATGCATCTGTACATGCTCATATCTGGCAAAATCTAACAAAATAAATATCCAGAAGAAAAAAAAACTTGTTAGAAAAATAATTTAATAGTACAGAATATTATCTGTCTCATTAAGTAATAGCTGAAGTATCTTCTATAGCTGATGATTAAAAAATTAACTGTGATTCAAGAGCAGAGAATTTTTTAGTGTATAATCCAATGCAAAATTTAATGCTAACCTTAGAAAAGATCCTACAACCATGAACAGTTGGTTGGGGTTTTTTGGTGCATTTTTATATGTTCACAGAAGACAACAGATTTAACACCTGAATCATGTTACTCTGATTTTCAAAGGTGCAAACACACAGCAGAACTCAAAATAGTTCCACCTCAATTCAGCAGTGTCTGTTCTGCCCATGCCTAGCCAACTTGTAGGTTGGTCATATTGGTAAGACTGTCAACATTTAAACAGGGTACTCCTTTGATTTAACCAGCACTTCTTACCTTGCTTTGATAGAGGTAGATGGAATGCAAGGGATAAAAGTATTTTCCCTGTCATAAAAGACAACACTGGAAATATAAGGAAGAAAGTACAACCCTCCCGTTGGGCAACTGGTCTACATGACCAGCTGTTTGCCACAAATACACTGTAACTAGGCTGCCAGAAATTCACACAGAGCAGAAATAAAACAAAGTGAGAAATATTGTTTACATTGCAGTGATGTTCACCATCTCTACAGAAGAGGTAAATGTGTTTCAGATATTTTGAATTGAACAGCATCTATTTCAGCAAGGAATTTTTGTTCTGACATTCAAAGAGGAAAGAACATATTCCTTAGTTCAGGCTTCTCCTTGTGAACCAGTTCTGAAATTTCAGTTTGCTTTCTCAGCTGCTAACATACCACGATGGATAGGGGACAGTCTACAAGACTGTGCTACTTCCCAAGCTAACCCATTCCAGCTCAGCTCAGTTTAACCCAGGACAATCACTTAGGACATTTTCCAGTTCACTGTTCAAACCTCTAGCTGCCATCAGCTCAAGGTTAAAGCAAATGTCATCTACCTCTGGGGCCCATAGTGAAAAATTTACGTAGTCCTGGACATGATACAGGTTTTGCAGTTTTACAGCTGAAATCCTTCAGGTTCCTTGGACCTACTGGAAAGGGATTTATTTTATTGCAACTCCCAAATGTTCATTTTCATATGTTTGTTTCCCCACAGAATGTGTGCATTGCTTCCAGCAATGTGTTTTATATTACCTGGAAGAATGGAAACACTCTAATGGGAGGAAACAATTTTACTCTTATTGCCAGTGCAACAAAGAACAGAACTTCAAAATGACGCCATGACTTCTCAAGCAAAGTTATCAAATTTATTTTAGAGCTTGAGGATTTCACTCTTCACTCTCTTACAGTCTTCTGTGCAACTACACTAATATACACCCAACAAACTACGGGCCAAAGACACAGACTTTCTTTTTGCTTATCACAAAGAAAACTGCAAGTCATTGATTTATATGTACCTCAATAGTGCATTTAGAAAGTAATCTGTCCTTTCTTGAAATGAAAAGTTCATAGTTTCTTTTTAGGGCACATATTGGCTATGCCTTTCTTGACATAAATGCAGTCTCTCTCTCCTGAGGAGTTTCCAGTGAGGTTTTCACCAAATATATAACCATAAAGAATTACATGTAGAGTTCAAGAGATAGACTGGATTAGGCTTTGTGATAAACATCTACTGGAAAATTAAGATCTAGAAAAATCTCTTTCACCCTCCTAGTAGATCTTTATGTTGCTCTAAGATGTCAATGACCAATGACCCTCACCTTGATAGTAAAGTCTGCAGTGAGAGGCCCAGACATTCTTAAGATCTCCTTGTCAGGAAACTTCTGGAAGTCAATGCTAGAATTTTCTACGATGAAGGAGCCAGTGGTGCTTAGGCTGTTTTCACTCTTCACACCTTGGAGAGTCTTGGTTTCCAAATCTGACAAATAGAAAAAAAATTTCAGGAAACTAAAGCACTGCAATTTGAAGTGAGAGCAGAAAAAACCCCAACATGAATTAGTAATACTGCAACTTTTTTCCCCATAGTTACGCACATTTGCACACTTCTCTTTTTTCTCTTCCATCTGCTTTTTGTCTTTGTTCAACCTTTAGATTTAGCTCACATTCCCCTCCTCACCCATAGGTCATGTTTTTACTCTCTTCCAGACATACTAATCCATTCCTGGTTAGGCATACTTGCTGTTGTTTAACTCACTGTCAGTAAGTCACGCTCCTATGTGGAGCGTGACTCAGACCTTGGCCCATGAGCACTGTTAAGTTGCCATACCCTCTTTCAGTTCAAAGGTGGGTCACCAACCACATGTTGTTGTGGTAGACAATTAACTGAAAGCAGGATATCCAGGAAAGAAAGATCAGTATGACAGCAATCCCATTTCCTCTCCAGAAGCAGTCTGACCCATCCCAGCGGAGTAGAAGGGGAAGGTGGGTGCTGAACCATCCTGAGCTCTCCATCTGGCTCTCTCTGTATTCACAGTTCCCCAAAAGTGGGCATTAATTCAGATACTGTTTTGTAGTAGCTACTTCTGATTATCATATTAAAAATAACAGTAATTTCTTAAATAGAAACCAACAGTCAGAAAGTAGGTCTGTTTCATCATCCAGCAAGCCTCCCTACCAACTCCAGATTATGCTTTACAGCACATTCACCAGTTATTCTGGTAGTTATTTAGAAGTGACAGGGAATTTCATCATGAAAGATTGCAAAGCTGCAAACCTTTCACATTTATTTATGAATATATGCACAAAACCTCCAATACAGCGAGGCAGCTAAGGCATCCTATTCATCTATGATGGAGATATGTTTTCAAAGACAACAAAAAGAAAACATGTTTTTATTTGCATATATTAAGTTGCTAATTAGGGAACAAAGAAGATAATTGCAGTAACTAGACTGATTTTCATGATGGATTAAGGGAATTAATTAATGAAGGAAGTTGTGGAGGCAGAACACTAAGAATTTGCACTGTATTAATGAATTCCTTGGTTTTCAGTGAGACCAGTCTCTTCCTTTGTGATGCACTTGGCCATCTATTTGTTTTTGGACAAGGCTGCATGCATCAGGAATAAAGATGGTTTTAAGACTTGTGTATATATAATCAGCCTCCTGTTGACTTCTCCCACAACCAAAGTTCACAGGGCAAAATACTCCCTCCCCCTGAAACTGACTGTAGTTCATACATATATAAAATCCTTTGATGGGTGAACAGAAAGATTCATGGAGACATCTGAAACAAGAAAGAGATATATTTGGACTTATTCATGTTTACACAGTGCAGTTAATCTAAATCTCAACCAGTGACTCTGGCAGACCTTGCTGATTCAAATCTTTTTGTCATGAAATATGATACAGCCTGAGTGAAGGCAGCTTTAGATCCACCTCTCCAGCTAAAATCTCATTTCTCTCTGAGCTTTCTTATTGCTCAATTTCACTGAAACAATAACAAAAGTACAAAATTTTTCTACCTTGGAAGAGAACATCTATATTGGAAAAAAAGACAGGAGAGAAAGAGTGGATGTCACGCACTGGGAAAGTAGTATCAGCCATACTGGAGCAGTTCAGGAATACCCAAAGGGCATTCTTTAAAACTGAGGTACAGGCAGCATTTGAACTTTTAATGAAAACATAATATATTTTTTTTGGTTTATAACCTATATTTTTGCTGGTCTTTATCCACGGTTTTAAATTTGAAGAACCCACTGCTTTCTCAACACAACTAGGGAGCTACAGTACAGGACTGGTAAGCCACCCCTTATTTTGATACCCTGTATAAAATCTTTGGGTGAAAGAAAATATGAGGACAGTGAAATGATTTGGTGTTTCCCATCTTTGCTGACATACGTTTGTACCTACACTGACAAACAGAAGACATAACTTGTCTGTGCTGCAGAAAAATTCCTAAAGACTTCCTTTGGAAAAGGAGAAGAGTAGCCTGACTTACCTTACAATAATTTGTGCTACTGAGAGGTCCTGCAGTACAGCTTGGGGTTTTTTTCTGACCATAAATTGTATTTACTAACACTCTAATATTCATTTGCTGCTGATGAGAAAGGAAGCAGCTTGTGAGCAGCTACTGCACTGGAAGATGAGAGTGAGGGATGCCAGGAGCTTCTGTTCATGAAATAAACAGATTTGCCTTCAGCTGTAGCAGAGTATTCTCAAATCCTGAGATTCCTCCCAGAGAAGAGGGATATACATCTGCTGGGATACACCAATGAAGCAGGAAAGTGTTATAGCCACCAAGTGATGGGCGAGCAGAACTCAGTGGTCCTAACAGTAAGAGCTGGAGCAATATCACTTCTAAGGAACATGGTTTCACTTGTGTATGCAGTTTCAGATCTTTAGAGTGTGATTTTTTGTGTGTGCATGCACACACATACGGTGCGAGTGCATTTGTGTATCTAAGGGAGAGAGAAAGATTATCGTAACAGAAATGTGTTAAAGTCATGAGCAGCTTGAGCTGAGCTGAGCTGTAGGGAAGCTTATACTTTACTGTCCTCAATATTGATTCACTCAGTGGTATATATTTTATTAATTTTAAACAAAAGCACTTGACACCAAGTGAGCCAGCCAAAGGATAAGCAAACAGAAATGACTGAAAAATTATGGAGGGGCAAAGAATTCTGCACTGTTGGCCAAGGTCTGCTTTGAAAAGAGTGTGTGCCACTGAAGTAACTGGCTCTGAGGAAAACTTCGGAGAGTAGGACTCATCTGTGTGTTGATATCAGTGATCTGACAGAGAGAAACCAGACACCACAGTATAAACAGAGCACTGCAGGTTACCAAGGCTCTCTTAAACAAGTGTACAACAACTTCTACTTACATAAATGATCAGGTCCTTTCAGCACGAGGCGAACTTGTCTGCTTCCATAGGGAATAGCAACCACTGTATCATCCACTGTGGGAAGGCAAAAATGCATGGAGTAAATAGGCAAAGGAACTCCCACCTGTTTTCTAATAAGCAGTCAAATGCATGTTTACAAGGCAGTCAAAAAAACCCCTTAGGACCAATTAAAAAAACTCTAAGGATTATGATTAAAAATCTGAAAAAATAACTTGTTAAATGGGGTAAAAACCTTCTGCTTAGAAGAATCCAAACCTGTTGATTTTATTTATCCCCAACTCCTTCACAACTATTTATGGTTTTCTTGAATAACTAATAACTATTTCATCACAATTCCACTTAAAACTCTCAAGTATTTTGAATTGGTGTTTGTGGCAAAGTAGAGAAGCATAATCCTATTCTGCTGTTTAACCAGAATAGCTTTCTCATTTTTCACTTGACTTTTTCCCACTTAAACCCCATAGCTTCTCCATGATCCTGCCCATGCTATGTGACGGTCTCCTGCTGCCCTCAGGTATGTCACCCCTTTCACACCTTTTATTTTAATGACCACAAGTGCTATAATTCTGCTTCCCTTTCTACACTGCTACCAGAAAGCCTCTGGAAAAACAGAAGCCCATTAGATTTTCATGTAAACAGGTATCAAAACAGGATCTTGCACCTATGAAGCCCTTGGGAGCTCTGCCAACTGGATCTAAACCGAGGTGTGAACTAACATGTAGGTAACATGCAGCTGTGAAAGTTAGCTAGGTCAGCATTTCTAAAGAGGCAGCAACCTCAGTAATTTTCTGAAGGGAGCTGGAAAGGCATGGAAAGATGCTATAAAATGCTACACCTGGGTCATGAAGTGGCATGCCCAGAGAATGCTGACCTGGACTAACCAGCACACTTCATTCACCTTTCCCTTTCTGCCTCCTTCCCATATAACTGGAAGGTGGGAAAGAAAAAGTATGCATGCCTAACAGGATTTTTTGGGGGAGTGAAAAGGTGGTAGATGTGAGAGGAACAAAGTCTCTTTCACTAACTCATCAGAACTGCTCACATCTATGTCATGAAATGCCTTCTAGCAGGAGCTACAGCTCTGCTCTCAAAGCACTGTTTTGCTTTGTCAGGTAAGGCTAACCCAGACAATGAAAGCATTTTATCTTTCATTCAAATATGAGTTGGGGCCTTATGTTTCTGACCAGACCAAACTGGGAACACTGTTGGAACTCAGCTAAATCAGGATTCTCACTTACTAGCAGAATAGTTATTAATGTTGTCATTTTATATCAAAAGGTGAAGAGTTGACAGAGAGAGGAAACACTTCCAGAAACAGGAATTTTAAGCAGTACATTCATTCATCCAAACCTATAACATCTCAAAACTGTGAACTAGAACCCCCTTAAATTTTAAATTCTGTAATGTGTCATAAAAATTATTGACACTCTTATATTTCAGAGCTTTATGGGATGAAATACTCATACTTTTGTGGCCTCTAAATATCCCAGAAGTGAGGCGGAAATGTAAGCAGTCTCTCTGAGTGCCAAAAAAGTTGTGTGGACATAAAGACTGCTCAGATTTGCAAGTGCTTCTGAAGCGTGTCCCATTTTCAAGTTCTGATTTGGTATGTTTTGTCAAATTATCCAGAAATTTCCTAAGTCTTTTGTAACACTGGGGTTAAACTCAATACATGTTTTGCTCATACACATCTCTGATATCACAGTGATTAGTAAAGCTAGGAATCTTTCACATCTATACAGAATTCAAATTTTCTATTTGGAAAGACAAATATGCAATTTCTAAAAAGTTCATTAAATACTGATATTCTAATACTGCTTTATTGGCACCATTCTGGCATCCAGATTCAAGATACCCAGTAGGATAAACACATTTTATCCATTTTGGGGAACAAAATATGTGAGTATGACATATCATTTTGCTGTATATATATAACATTTTTTGGAATGAGTTTGGAAAAGCAGTAACTTCAATTTTCAAAAAACAATATTAGTGACCTTTTTACAAGTCTTACGTAAAGACAGTCCGATGGCATTATTTTATCTGTCTCTCAGTTACAAGCTCTGTGCTGCAGAGTTAACAACTCACTGACACGTCACAGAAAAACTGGACAGTTTAAAGACCATGTGAGCTTTTATTCTCAGCATGCATCTTCTGCCCCAGGGTATTGCTAGGACTATATTTCACCTGATCTTGAAGTTGCTCTCCATTTGAAATCCTAGCATGCTTTATGAGAAATGCAAAGCTCAGTGGGATTTTTGCTTATCACAGTGCTTCCTGCTTTCACAAAGCAGAAGCAGTGGGGACTGAAGGATAATTTCCTGAGGTTAACAGTGATAAGGAGGAGACACTTCCTGCGAAGAAATGTAAAAGTAAGCAGGCTAACATTTAGTCACAGCTCTCTCCAACAATAAGCAGAGAGACAGATTGTTGAGCAGCTGTGTGGAACTCTCTGAGGAAAAGATACAAAATGCTTTAACAGGTGGTTGGTTTTCTCCAGAGACCATGCACAGGGAAGCAAGGGAGAGTCCCAGATAACTGAGAGGACAGTGGCTCAGGGCTGTTAAGAAAGTGCAAGGATTTAGGCAAAAGTTAAATGTCATGTACATCCATCAGATTCACATGAGATACCATTTGCTTCTAGTTCTGGATTTTTAACTTGGATTTTTTCCAAATGGTCTGTCAGTTCTCATGATGAAAAATGGAGTTCTTTCTGTCTCCCAGTTACTAGTGATATTCCGTGGAAATCTGGAACCATATCTATTTTTCACAGCCATGGCAAGAGTAATTAGGTGAATATCTAGACAGCATTATAATTTCTACAAATCTCTTAAAACGAATCTACTTCACTAGTAGATGTCAATCCTTCTTTAGAGAAACACCATCTTTGCACTAGGTGATCAGCAAAATGCACTCGCAACTTATGGGACCAACTCTCTAGCTTCTTGGTGAACCCAAAGAAGCCTGCTTAAATGCAGCTTATCTTCATAGGAATGACATACACTCTTCCCTAAAGAAGATACTAAATAAAAAGAAAAGGATGGATTTTCTGCAGACTTCAGAAGAACAACCCAAGCCACCTAAGAAAAAAGAATATTTCAGGAATGAATGAAGGTTTTTGTAGCTTTTTTACTATTAGTCTTACAAAACCATAGACACAGGTGTTTTCTTTTTCATAAAAATGTAGGTGAGAATTCAACATCACACTACCTCCTGCCCTACTATGTTTCTGTTTCTGAGGCCACTGGGACATGTATATTACCCCTATAAATAGTGAAGAAGCTATTTCTGTAGAAAATGCTAAGTGTTTAAAAGCTCTATGAATTTCTTTCTCTTATGCCTTTGCATTATATAAACAGCATGGAGAAGGGAACTAGATGTGAGCACCAAGAGAAAATTAATTTAGTATGATGAGCTCAAGACTGTGTTTTGAGTGGTTTTGAGATATAAGCACCTTCAGAAACTATTGGGACAGCACTGGATTAAAGGCCAACTGTCGAATTCCCCTAGAACAGTCCTCAAGATTGAATAGAGTTCCTTGTTAGAGAAATAAAAATCCCAAGCGAGGCCAAAGAACATGTCTGCTGATATCTAGTCACTGATACACATTTCCCCTCTGATTTTTCTAATGTTGCATGGCAGACTGGCTCACATTGGCTTTTCATCCCTTATTCAGACCACAGATAAAGTAGACATAATTCTGGAAAACCAGGATTATTTTATAAAGATGACTTGAAATTTAGCTATCAACTAGTGAACCCAGACATTTAAATGACTGGATAAATAAAAGGAATCAGGCCCTGATCCCAGATATGCTTGTGTATTTATGTTTATAGTGACAAATAAGCAAGATGCTGACAGAGACAAAGTGCCAACAGTGTTGGGGAAGATAAATGCAGAAAATGAACACGATAGGTTTTTAAAAGCTTTTCAACATTTAGAATGTCAAATTTTCACAACATTTACATAAATCATTTGGAAGCAAACCTTAAAAAGAATTCATACTAATTCACATATGTGAAGGGGATCGATAACTGTGTCTTTACAATTTTAAAAAAACACAGTTTAAAAAAAGACTTACTTTTCACAGATTCAAAATTCATAGTGTTGCATAAAAACATGCATGTTTACATCAGGGAAGGGAAAAATGCCACATGGTTTATACAGAGTGCACACAAAATCCACTATTTTCTCAGCTCTGCATACCAATTATATACAGGGAAATGTGTCTGAAAAATCCATTCTCTAACATTTTTTTCACATTTTTCTCAGTCTAAGATTGTGCTCCGTGCTATCTGCTCTCTTACCTATATAACGTTCTTTGCATTTAATAGGAAACCATTGGGAGTAGGTACTGTATTTTACTAATATTTTAGCACTGTGCACAATACATTAGTGCCTCTATCCTCAGTAGAGAAGAGATGAACACCTTTTTACCACAAAGCAACACAAAAACAATGAATTGCTTCTACAGGAAAAGACACTTGTCAAAAAAGTTCACAAACACTATTATGTCTCAAATAGCCTGAAGATTTCCAAATCTCCTCCTGCATGTTGCAGAAAACTTAACAATGAAGTGAAATTCTATTAAAAAAAAAAATAAAAAGAAAGTATACCCTAGGGTGTATCACTGCGTCCTGCAGCCACAGGGAGGAGGAGGGAAGATCCAGCAGGCAGGAATTGTGCAGCAAGATTGATCAACTTAAATATTTTACAACCTCTTTTATAGACTTTTTTCTTCATAGTCTAATTGAACAAAGGATCAGCCACCCCTTGGGGTGATTGGCTAAAATCCTGAAACATCCATTGTCAAAATATTTTTCTACTGTACTATAAGCAAGACTTTTCAAGGCTGCAGGTGTTTGATTGTTTACATACCCTGCTACCTCTTCTGTGAGAGAGAAAAGTCTCTCACGGGCTTAGAAAATAGCAAGAAAATCCTCGGTAGCAGCATTTTTGTATCCACAAAATTCCATTCCTAAATCTTTGTGAATTATTTCCTTTGTCCTCTAACGTACAATTCTGCATCAGCAATGGAACTCTTATGAGGATTATTCTTTTCTTTCCTTCATACAAAATAGTTGCCCTTCCCTTCTCCTTCCTCTTCCCCTTCCCTTTTTCTTTCTCCTATTCTCCCTCTCAGTCAGAAAACATGGAGCCACAGCTGCACTGTGCTATCAGCTGCTCTCTGTGCTGTGCTCCATACCAACACAATTACTCTTTGGCAGAGAGAAGCTTTTGTAAAAAGGAGCTCTCCCTGTTATAGAATCTGCACATATACACACACTGTCTTCAGCAGATATTACACTGCTATTTGAATCTTTAAAGTTGTGTGCAATTCAGCACAGGGAACGTTGCTCCAGAATGGTAGAGCTGGTCTGATTAAACTCTAAGGCTGGGGGCAGGTATGCAAGCTGGCTCATGTGATTCCTTAGGTGTGTCTACATAGGCATGAAAATACACCTATCTTTTAATCCTTCCTTCAAACTGACCAGATACACCCTGTCTCTCATCCCAAAAGTTTTATAGCTCCATCTGTGGTGCTGTAAACAGGTTGAAAAACCTGTCTGGGGTACAGGATAAACTAACCCTCTCACTGGGGCACACTAATGCTACTTTACCACTCTGGGTTGAAGCTGGCTCAGCATGCAGGAAAGGCTGTGCTTTTTTGTAGGCATCTCTCATGGCTGTGTAGGCACTTCCTGACAACTTGGGTTCCTCAGTCCGCCGCAGAATTGAGTGACCATACTGTGCATGCAGGCACACATGATGCTAACACAGGCCTTGGAGAGAGCACTTTGCCAGGCTGGCACCATCAGCCCCTCAGGGTTCCCCTCTGCTGTAGAGCAGCATAAACCATTCTATTCAGAGCAGTGTGGACTAAGTCCTATGCCTAGCCAGCTAATACAGCCAGAGAGGTGTTGGAAGCACCACCTCTACTTACTCTCCTGCTCTTTACAAGCAACTAGCTAGCTGAGATGGGGAATATGCTGATGACACCTTTCCACAAGCCTCTGTCCACCCCCACAACCTGACCAACAGTCTGAGCAAGGCTGCTTTAACCCAAGAGGCTTTAACCTGTGGGGACAACTAGATGGACCATGATTATTGAGGTACCTGAGAAAGAGGGGGGTGAAATCTATCTTGCAAGAAATGAGTACTTCACTTAAAGGGAAAGGTGGCACTTTACCAGAAGGAACAGCTTACATTTACTTGCTGAGAGCTGGGACTTATACTGGCCTCGAACCAGCCGGCAGGTGGACCCATCTCCATTGCAGACTCCACAGTTATCTTCCTTGACAGCACTTCCCAGCTGGTGGTCACAGCCAACAATCTGGCAAGAAAGAAAGATGTGCAGTTCAACGTGAGCACTTACCAACTGACTGCTCAATCCATCTCTGCAACTAATTACTCTAGATTTCTCTCTTAGCATCTCTAGAGGGCCATAAAGTACCTTAGCAATGAAAGAGGCTGAGCAAATCTGGCTGGGAGTGTGCACTGAAGCCAGGCGAGAGACAGTGAACAGGTTAGTACTCAATGGCTTTTGCAGTCCAGAGGAAGAAAAGAAGAGGTTGTTATTTTAGCACATTGTGAACATTTCTTGGTCAGAGTCCTATCAGAAATTTCACCTCTTAGAGTTTCACAAAGAAAAATGCCTGAAACAGATAAGAAGACAGATACGAAGCAGACAGATAGATAAAAGTAAAGAGCAGCATGGATCAACAGTAACATGGCTCAGTGAAATTTTACCTGCTATGCAGCTGGGGAAGCCATGGGGTTTTAATTATGTTTGACAATAATCCCATTCCACACTGTCAATGCCTGTGTTCAGACATTGTAAAATTTCTGATAAAGAAGGATGGAATGATTGCAACAGAAGAATTGAGAGTCATTGCATGAATGCAATTACCTGCTCTGAAACTGGCTTTATTCCTATATGCAAATTGCTTGGTTCAAAATTTTAAGAGTTGAATACATAAACTAGGTCTCTCAGTTTGCAAAACCCCTATAATTCCCAGGAGAATCAAATAGAAATTTATAGTTAAGTACATTTTAAGTTAATTAATGGACTATAGATTTGTTCATCACAGTGTCAATGTCAGCCTTTTGTTTGAACTTTAAGTTCTGCATCCAAGTTACGAATTTTGCATATAAATAATTGAAGTCGAAGAAACTAAGGAACTCCTTACAGTGTTATAATTACCTTTGTAAGTAGTAGAAAATAAAAGGCCTTCCAGCATTCTGGCAAGCAGAGTAAGCGACGAACAAATATTTGTCTATAACTTCTAATGAGTTTGTGCTAAGGCTCTTAGCCAAACAGAGAGGATATATATAAACACAGGGAATTTTAAATAAAGTATTTGTTTTAGCTTTAAATTTCCCTGCATTTCTGAGTTTCACTTAAATCAGAGAACTAGGTCCTAGAAAATGATGAGAGCAAGTAGGGCACTTATCATCAAGACTCATAAAAGCAGTACGTGTAACTTGCCCACTTAAACATTCAGACTAGTATTTCTCATTCATGCAAATCTCAGTGTGCAGAATTACACATCTCTGCTAGGGTGAGATATACTCCTGGATTTGACACTTTCTCTTCATTTGCCTATGAAAATGCAGGCTTCAATAACCAGTAGTTACTTCTAGCAATTCGATTCCCATTTTTAACACCATTGTTTTACTAGCTGCACAATAGTTGTTTCTTTGATTATTTGTCATATTGACAATATAATTTATTTAATTTAAATCTTTATAGATTCAGGCTTGAAGAAAGCTATCATCAAATGTCTTTGATTTTACCTTCTGCTTCCAGGTCACATTACATTATGATGCCTCCAAGAGAATTAATGAGGCCTAAAAAAAGTAACAGTTGTACAGAAATGATACATTTTCTTGAAAACCTAGTCATAGCAAGACTGCAAGAGACATTTTAACACATTAGAAACACCACAACAAATAATAGTTAGAAAGCTGAAGCAAAGATAAAAGTATCTTGATTGTGACTACTCCATACAAAACTTCCAAGTACAGATACACAAATTGTATCCACGGTACTATGTAAGATTTACATCTTTTTTTTCTGAATAAGAATATCCCTACAGGAGATGAACCACCTTCAACATACGCAGACTCGTATGCTTTAACTTCCATGAATGTCACTGTGTAGACAAGATGGTAAAAAGAACCACTTGAATGATCTGAAAACTGTATGACAATGGCTACAAATCAGATTTTCCTTCTAGTGCATTAGAGATCACTAGCACCCACAGTGAGAAGCATCCTGCTGGGGAACTCAGATAACAAAAGAAAGATTAGAATTCCCTTTCATATCTGCTCATATTTTATAATCAATAATTCAGGTTAGAGTGGTACACAAATCTTTATGCCTTTGCCTATTTTGAAGCAAATATGTGAACTGCTTGGATATGAAATAGGCTTGATCTTAAATCCAGGTATGAGGTAACCAATTTCAAAAAACAGCATTTACTACTTTAAAGCATTTTTAACTTTATGAATCATCAGCTCACATATTGCCATGGGCTATAGCCTGGTTAAAATTAATTTATAAACTGAGCAATTTGGAGCTAGGTCACAACTTGTGGAGGAAACCACCAGGAAAATCTCAGATGTGAAAGGAAGTTATCTTTTTATATGTGGCTTGTTTATTTTTCTGAGTTGGACAGCCATTACCAGTGTACATCATAAAAATATTTCTTCTGCTGAAATGCTGTGTATCAAATGGAAGTATGAGCAAAGTGGAAGTATGGAGACCTTTGTGAATATTAAGACTTCTGTGGTATGTGCAAAATGTATATTAACCTTACTGTATTTGGCAGTGTCTCAGATAATTTTATGCAATTAAAAGTTTTGATGAAATTAAATGAATTTCCTATTTCTCCCCAAGGTCTCTGAAAAGATTTTTTCTTTACTCTGTTAGATTATCTGTTCTAATAGATACGCAGAGCTCTGGGAATATGTATGAAATTTTCATTAAAAAAAACTATGAGTGACTAATGCCTGAAATAAAAAACATTCCCAAGCTCACTTTTTTTTCTTTTCTTTTCTTTTTTCAATACATAGGGAAATTCTTCCATCTTTTGAAGGCAATTACATGCACTAGAAAGGTTGCTAGTGTTTGCAATGGAGTCACTGGTGTTTTAAAATGAAAAGCACTACTCCAGATCTCTTATATTAGTTTTTAGTAGCTCTGACATGAAAACATTTTACAGGCTGGACTGTTATGAAAGCAAAAGATCAGACAAGGAAATATTAAAGTGCTCCTGAAAAAAGACACAGTTCATGAGAACAATATCTTTTGTCTCTGAGCAGAAGAAACAGGAGTTTGGCTGAGTTGAGAACATGTCGTTTCCATAACATTATCTTCACTGTCCATCAAGGCCGCAGAGAACTCATTGAAAAAGATTATGGAATGGGTGGAAAATATGTCACCACTACCCTAGAAATCTGCACAGGGTTAACAAGGAACAGGAAGGCAGAATTGTTTCTTTCAGCATTCACACGTAGCATGATCAAAACACAGAGGGAAGGTTTTAAAATGGCTGTTATCAGAGATGTCGAAGATCCAAGACACTAGGAGAGGCCAGCTATCAAGAAAAGTTGACTCACTTGGTCTGCAGAACTAGAAAAGTCTGCCAATTCCCTGACCTATGGGCATACTTATCTGATGAGAGGTGGCTGAGGACCTCATCATGAAAATAGGCACCACGGAAGGCACTACTTCATCAGCATGGTAAGCAAAGGAAACAATAAGGATATTCTATCTCCAATATACAGCTCACAGTAATGGTTTGGGGGACACAGTCTGAAACAAAACATTGACATTTTTAATTCAGTGGCCTAGGGAATATTTCACTCTCTGAAAAGCTTTGAAATGTCAACTCCTTGTCTTGGTTTGAAGCTGGATCCAATGTTGAAATTCTGAAGTTTCTGTGGGATAGAAACTTCCCTTTCCAATGCATTCTAGTTCTGATCTTAATATATCCTGGGGGGCTTAGGGAGATGAAGTCTTTTTGAATCCATAAAGGTCTGGGAAGGAAGCCCCCACTAGGAATGAAAATGGATTACTACAACAAATTGTGCCTGGAAATGTTCTGAAGTAAGCAGTTTTCATACTCATTTCTATTACATGTTAAGTTTCCTCCCCTTAAAGCAGGGTAATGAAGCACAGACTTTCCACACTGGAATCTTTTGAGTTTCAAGTTGCTGAAGTGCGGTCAGAGGCTTGAACTGCAGATTGTTACCACACAAAATGTCAGAAGCAGCTCCATTAAGTTCCCTGACAATCTAATCCAAACTCCATTAAAATCAAGAACATGTACTTATAAGTTTGATAAGTTTTGGATGAAGCTCTTGTGCGTTTCTAAACGTGCCTCTATGAAGCTCATTACTATTGTGGTTAAATGCCCCTAAAGCAGTAAAGGCAGATTTTGCAGAGCTCTGGAGGTCTCTCAGTATATGAAGATGTCAGCCATGTAGTACCAGAGTGAGGAAATCACAAGTGACTACCAACTGCCTGCCCAGACCTTCTTCACCACCTCTAAAATGAGCAGATTTTTTATTCTCCTTATGGGTTTAGCATAGAAAAGTCTAGCAACAAAAAGCCAGAATAATAACAGCTAATCCCTAATTGGCCAAGCCTGTATTGTTTTCTGGCATAAGGTACCACATTTCTACTCAGAGGTAAAGATTCCTTATTACATTTAGGCTGAAGTCCCAGACTTCATGCTGAGTTTGACTTTCCCTCCCTTCCCCCCCCCCCCCCCATGCCCCCCTCCCTGCCCTACTCCACTTCACAGCCCATAGGTTGACAAAACAGAAGAATAGGGATATTCCTGACTCTGAGACACATTGCAAAATCATTTTTACAGGACACTGCAAGAAAAAAGATGGTTATCAAGTTAGCAGATCAACTGCTTTGTGTAGTTTAAAGGCGTCAGGCTGGAAGTCCCACAACAGGAGTCGGAACTAACTCACTGAGTGCGTGTATGAGTGCTATAAGTGCACGTGTTCCCCTTGTGGACTTGAACTCTGGCTCAGTTTAGCAGATTTTTCCAGAAATAAAACTGGACCAGCAATGACAGGTTCTGCTCCAGCCCTGCTAGTCTGGAAATGCCCTGAAGTAGGAAGTTTTCATAATAATTTCTATTCAATATTAAGAAATCCTGGGCAGGAAATAATTTAATAAAGCAAGCTTTCAAATCTAGCCAATTACAAAGAAATCTCTCTGTTTTTCAAAGGGCATGTCTGCAGTTCAAATGCAAAAAGTTCTGAGAATCAGAAAAACAAAGTTGCCCTTCACATAGATAATGTGGGGCTCAATGTGGGACTTGTGTGGATTGTCACTGCTCAGTTGAAGAAAGATTTGGATCTGAGCTATCATTTCAGCTGGGTTCAAAATCTTACAGAATCATCACGAAGAGCTGCCCTACTCTTCAAATTATTGGGGAGAGTACAGGCTTGAGCCTGTACAGCAAACTGGATCTGGGCTGATGTCTGTGACACGGGGACTTGCAGCCCCTGCTGAAGAAGTATCTGCCCTTCAGAGCACTGACTGAGATGACATTTTGCAGCCCCAGCATTTTTCCGGCACAGCCTCATGACATTATCCCATGACAGGCAATCTTGACCAGCACTAGGCACTAGGCAGGACTCCCCCAAGTCCCCAGGAATTCAGGTGGAGCTACACCACAATCCAATTATAATTGAAGACCATAAGATGATTTTCACAATGGCAAAGCAATTGTAACTATGCTGGTAAGAGCAGGCTCAGTGCCATGTGAAATCAGCGTACTCGCTTGGCATTCGAGTCAAATATATCTTGCAACAGTTCAGACATCGTGAAACAAAATTCAGTTACTGATGAGTACCCAAATTGTTAAATACAGCCACTGAAGTGGCTAAGGTACACCTTCCAACATATGAAACATGGCTGGCCAGCTTGTTGATTTGTTATTGCTGGTTGCCTTATCTACCACTAATCCATTGCAACCAATCGCAGGTCCTGCTTGGTATCTGTCCCATCATTCTCAGCTAGCCAGAGCTCTCTGCTATTAATATATTTAAACAAAGACCCTTGTGTAGCCTCACTCAGCCAGCACAGCAGACACAATACATTGAGACTCAATGGTTCAGCCAAAGCTCTAGAAGCAAACAGCAAACACCCAGAAGCAGAAGGAACTAAAGAGAAATTTCTATTTTTTAATTTTCTCTCAGGGAACTACCCTTGATTTAAAAAGCAGCAATTAACCAAATTTTAAAGCTGCCACTTCTAAATGAGGATTATAGATGCACTAAAATCTGGGATGTGGGGAAAAGAAAACTCCTTACATTCAAATTTAATTAGGAGAAATCTTCCAACATAAAAAAAAAAGAGTGAATTTTTCAGGTTCAGTGATTTATAACCAACCAATTTGTTGTGTGGACCACCATAAGAGAGTCCACAAATGTGGACATGTGTGAACAAAACTCTCTCTAGTTCATTCTCTGGTGATACAGAAATCCAGAGGCTGCAGCTATGTAAGAGGCAACATTTAAACAGAATTAACTTCCAACAGTTTATAAACAGATAACAATAGGAAGAAAAGAAGCTTTTGTGTTTATTCATATTCACTTACACATTTCATTCACACTTTTCTTTGGTTTTGGCTGCATTTAGGCTCACATATCCATATTGAGCTAGAGTAAAAACTAGTTTCTCCTTTATCCTTGCATGCCTGTGTATTTACTGAAGGAGGAGGAAAAAAACTAACTTTTTTTTTAGCAAGTGCTCTTTAGCACGTCATTGCTGAAATGCTTGCTTTTCTTCAGAAGAATCACATCTATTATCTGGATATCTTAGCAGTTCCAGGGGAAAGATCTGTCAGTTTTTGAAGAATATTAAAATACTACACCAGAAAGTGATTGCAAAGGTCATTCTAAGACTTCATCTAAAGTTCATCAAGGCAGCTCTCCCTCAGCTTCCCTGTAGTAACGTGCTTGAGAAATCAAGAGTAAATTCTGCCTGCTGGACTTATTCTTTTCTCCTAGACCATGAAACACTAATTGTAAATGCATTTAACTGGCACTTGTGACATGTTACATTTGACTGCGATTCTTTGTAAGCTCTTGTGACTTCGTGACATGCTTGAAACTGCTACTCAGAGCTCTCTTCTGTTGGGGGTACAGGCTTCTTTTGTTGGCAGGAGTCGGTTCTCTGTTGGCTAGATCAATGGCGATCCAGCTGCAGAGCTTTGTTGTAACAGTGACAGCAAAGATTTTCTGGTGCTTCAGGCGGTCACATAATCAAGGAACAGACATCTCTCACAGTTCAAATACCTGAGAGAGGCTACACGTCCCCAAGCTGCTGCTGAAACAGCTTAGTTATACTGTGTGGTATTCCAGCCTGCTGCTCAGTGTGTGAGAGAAGTGCATGTAGGCCCTAGGAGAAGACATTTAGGAAGACAAAGGAAATTATCTAAAACACCTGCAAAACACCTGTCCTGGGTCTTCACAGTAACTGGACCACTTGTCAAGGTCAGCACACGATCCTCATTGTTACCGGTGCTACAGGAGGATGAGGACAGTCTCTAATATTAGACCAATTAATGTTGCAGGGTGGAAAATGGAGGTCGTTTTCTTCCAGGGGTTCACATTGGGCAGGATGAACTCCTGGTGTTCTCATTCCTCAGAACCTGAGTTAACTTGAAAGGAAAGCATGCAAAGAAGTCAGATCCCAAGCTAAGGAATGACTAGGAGCAGCCACAGGCCCAGCTGCAAATTCCGACAGCTATGCCCCAAGTGTATCCCACATGGACAGTCAGGGCCCAAGGCAGGTTCATAAGCCTTCAGGAGCCTGCTGAGGTGACCACTTAATCTTACTTTTACCTGTCTCATGCAGGTTTACTATGCCAATGAGTACAATATCCATGCACCAACTCCAAACACGTGACACTGTTATCTTGATTAGCTCTGTATTTTGGGCTGAGCTGGAAACAGGAGAGGATGTGTGCAGCAACACTTGGTACATGGAAGGGAGAAGGAGAAACTCTCCATCCTGAAGTCGTGATACACAGGAAATACAGCACAGTCATCTACTTAAAGTAGAGCAGGTTTTCCCATTCTTCTGGAATTATGCACCAATCTGCATAGCCTCTGTCTCTGATGAAAAAAATTAGAAGCATACATGCAGACACACACACACAGAGCCATTTAAGTACTGGCATATATAGAACCAGAAAATAGAACCATGGACTAGTTTGGGTTGTAAGGGACCTCTAATGGTCATCTAGGTCAACCCCCCTGCCATGGGCAGGACACATAATCAAAAAAAGGCCTCTAAGATCACCAAGTCTGACTTCTGACCAACCAGAGGTAACTAGAGGGAGCTAAATGCAACTAAGTTTGTTAGCTGACTTGAATTCACTGTGCAGCTCAGCAAAAAAAATTCTTAGGAATCAATAAACCAGAAATTTTTTAAACTACCTCTAATAGTATTTGGAAGTAGATCTGTAAAGGAAAATTTAATAATCTGTAAATAGTAGACATTAATATAAGCATTTCTGGGATGCAGCTCTCTTTAACAAATAACCTGTAAAATTAAATGAATGTAATGGAGAGAGTTGGAGTGAGAAGAAACAAAAGGACATTTATGGTTCTAAACAACTTTTTTGTAGTAACAAGTTTAGTTAACAGCCTTCTTAAAAATTCCCAGCTTTATAATCATTGGATCTAATCCTGCAATTAGAGCTATAATATAATTCGTTGTGTTATTCCATCATATATATGAAGCAATTTTATGGTCTTTAATAAGGCAACACCAATAATAGTAATAGTAATAGTAATAATAATGACAACATTCTTACTATTAGGATTAGATTTGGTTTACCAACAGAAGAATAGCTTTTCAAGTTGTATGTAGAAAGCAGAAGGCAAAAGCAGAACTCTTTTATCTTGCTTCTTCAGAGAAATTTAAGGAATCAACAGGTATTACACTTCTACATGTACAAGAAGCTGGTTTGTATATAACTCTTCCCAAACACATTTCTCATAAATTTCTTGGACCAGTAAGACTCTTATTGACTTTTCAGCCAAATGGCGCTGTTCATTTTTTAGCATCATTTGGTGTGGAAGGTATCTTTTCAGCTTTATACCGGCTAGCGCTTGTATTTCAATGCCTTAGAAAGCCTCGAGCAGCCTTGAGAGGTAGCACGGGCGATCTAGCACTTTAGTAGCTCTAAAATCGGTACCTGAATCAGCTGCAGAGCAAATACCATCAGCAGAAGCAAAGAGGGAGAAATATAGCTCCCTGCTCGCTCAATTCCCTGCAGTTAGAAGCCTTCAAATGAGACAGACGACCAGAGGTGTTTACAGGAAGGTAGCTGAGCTGAGAGAGAGCCTTTGCCTCCCCTCGACCATCTTTTTATTCGGAGAAGGGGCAAGGGGATGACTGGGGGCGGACCCGGGGTGAGCGGCCAATCAGACACTGCTGAAGAGTCTGAGTTACATTTGGCTTTGCCCGCGCTTGGAACAAAGGAACTCGGAGCACATGTCTTTGGGAGGGGGGATGGGAAGCTCAAAACAGGCAGCAACAATTTGGCACAATTTTTTTTTCAAAATTTTCTGCTAGAGTTGACTCTATCTTTCACAGATCATGCCTACTCTTTTTGCCTTTGATGGGAAGTCTAACACTGTTGCATCCTTCCAGCAGATAGCTAAAAGGGCGTGTTTAGTTATTTTCAGTGTCTAGCCTTTCAACATGAAAACCATGCAGCTGTCATGACTTTTCACTCCTGTTGTCCTGAGCTGTGGTTGAATGTTTAAAGCAAACCCACAAATCACACACTTCATAGCAGCTTGTATGGCATGTGGTCCCCTGGGATCCCTGGGCTGGAGAGACAAAAAGGATAGCAGAAGACAAGGGTCACTCCAGCTGTGTAAGTAAAAGAGACTGCCCAGACTGAAAGTATCTTGTCCATGACTGTGACTTCAGGAAAACAATACTCATTTACATCAGGTGAGGATTTGGCTATGATATTGATGGGACCCACTTTTGGGAAATTGCACAACAATTTACTATTTGGCCACATATTTAATGAAAACCATAACAATTATTTTCAAAAAAACCCAGATCTGGTGTTATACGGCAACACACAGACTCTGACATCCATACTGGGTATAGAAGAAGCCTTGAATAATCCTTGATCACCCATCTGAGGAAGCAAAGACTGACTTTCTTTTTCTTCCTTGCCAGAGTTAAAATAAAGAACATTTGCAGAATTCACACATGCAGAAGACAAAAAATATGTTGAGAGAGAACTAAGTATGAAGACAATGATAAGAGGAAAAAGTGAAAGAGATGAGGAAAACAGAAAAAACCCCAAAAATTAAAATGGAATATTTCCCCTGAAGCAGAAACAGAAATTATATTTTTTGATTGCGACAGGGAAGCTGGATAACACAAAGGAGATTTTGTTTACATTAGTAAAAGAAAGGAAGGAAGGAAGGAAGGAAGGAAGGAAGGAAGGAAGGAAGGAAGGACAGAAAATACCCATGTTGTATCCTTTTCAGAGAAATTAAACACTAGGTGTGAGCTGCATGAAACAGAGCAGACAAATCAGTATTCTAGTACACATGCTCAGTACAGCCAATTTCCTGGTTTTGTTGCTGTGATAATGCTAAGTGTGATGATAAAGAATAACCCTGATTTCAAATAAAAGCAGGAGCAGGATGATCCTGAAAGACTGCACCCTGTGGCAAGGGACCCACATTGGAGCAGTTCATGAAGAGCTGTAGATCATGAGATGGACTCACGTTGAAGAAGTTCATTGAAAACTGCCTCCCCCGTGAGGGATCCTGCACTGGAGCAGGGGAATGACTCCTCTCTCTGAGCAGTGGCAGGAACATGTGTGATGAACTGATTGCAACCTCTACTCCCCATCTCCCTTTGCAGCTCACAGGGAGGAGGTAGAGGAGAGGAGGGAGGGGTAGGGGGCAAGATGCTTTTGAGATTTGTTTTACTTCTCTTTCTCTTCCTCTGATTTTTATTGGCAGTAAATTCAACTGATTTCCCCAAGTCTCTTTTGCCCATGATGGTAATCAGTGAGTGATCTCTCCCATTCCTTATCTCAACCCATGAGCCTTCAGTTATAACTTCTCTCCTCTGTCTGGCTGCAGAGAGCATCCAGCCAGGATCAACCCACCACACTCCAACTCAGCAGCTTCAACTGTTGTATGCAGAAATTGCTTATATTCTCAAAACCCCCAAAAAGGATTTGAAGCACGGGAATTTATTTTGCAAACAGGGAAAATTAAACTAGAAATTGGAAGTTTTAAATGTGTTTTCCTCAGCATACCCATTAATTCTACCTATAAAGAGGTTTCATAATGTTGAACTTCAAATCATTATTTCCTAAAAGAGCATTCTATTGACTTCAGCATTGTGGTTCAAGCAGCTGTAAAATATACCAATGGGCCATGATATAACCTGAGGTAAACTCAAAATGAGACCCAAAGATCTAAGTAATCTGTATTTCTTTAAAAAGAGGAGACAAAAAAGGAGACCCAAATTACACAGATATCCATACAGAAAGGAATTTAAAATGTTCAGAAGGAACAAGATGATTAGGAAGAAATAAAATGCATCACATACTGAAATTTTTTTGTTTGAAAAATGCTGTTGTTAGATAGTCTGTCTCACTATGCATTCAAGAGTAAAACTACAGATAAAAAAAAGAGTGTTCAGAAATTAATTCCTATTAATTTCTATTAATTTCTTAGGAGTTTCACACAAAGAACAAAGGCAAGTTATACATCTTTTCATGGGAAAATACATTTATGTTTATATAATACAGAGAGAGGCAAGATGTCTGCAGCTTGCATGATTTCTGGACTACCACTCATGGGTACTGCCCTATGCCATGAAGTATATCTGAATCAGCTACTGAATAACTTCTCGAAAACCCTATCTCCTTAAATAAAAATTGAAAATATTTTTAAGAATCTCTAACCATACTCCTTCGTGAATCAAAGATTCAGGGATACAGCTTGTTGTACACACAAAATTGGCTTAGCTTGCCCTGAATAGAATCAGATGTCTCTTCTGACTTTAACTACTAAGTGGCCTTAGTAGTTGCAAAACAAAGGCTTCAGCTCAAAATCTCGTAATTAAACACAGACTTGTAAATATGCCACTGAGGTACTGGTAGTATTAAACTTCCAAAGAATATGAAAAATAAAGGATAAATATGAGAGAGGGATCTTATAATTTCCAAATATTGTTTATTTTTAACAAATACATTCTTGTCAATGATAGTGAAAAGTATCACCTTTAAATCAGGAGTGAGTACTGAGGCACAGAGAGGGCAGTACGACTAACCTTTAATTTCTGCCATTAGTGATCTGAAGAAGAGCTTGTGAGCACACAATAGGCTATGGGTTGACCCAAGCCTTGCATACAAGGAAATACATTGCTGTGGTTAGTTAAGAAAATTGACACTTTTGTTCGATCTACTGGAAAAAATGCCCTACATCTATGCAAGCATACACCGATATTAACATCACTTTTACTATTTCAAGTTTCTCGCACAGACTATAATGAAATAGACATACGTTTTATGTATAATGTTGTATCTCGAGAACATTCAATTCCTTCTTGGTTGCTGTAACACTTGGATCAATGCAAGCCGATAGGAGGGTAAACTTAGTTGCTTTCAGTAGTTTTGCTCTGAGCAATCCAGAAAATATATTTCTTCGTCTTCAACATAGCACAATTGTTGCAAAGGACCT
The DNA here is from genome assembly GCF_020740725.1 of Corvus hawaiiensis. Lineage (NCBI taxonomy): Eukaryota > Metazoa > Chordata > Aves > Passeriformes > Corvidae > Corvus > Corvus hawaiiensis. Next base: position 59,934,469 of record NC_063255.1, read on the forward strand.
TTTGTCATAGAATCATAGAATATGCTGAGCTGGAAAGGACCCATCAGGATCATCTAGTCCAACACCTGGTCCTGTGCAGGACACCCCAAGAATCACACTATGTGCCTGAGAGCATCGTACAAATGCCTCTTAAAGTCAAACAGGTTGGTGCTGTGACCACTTTCCTGGGAGCCTGTTCCAGTGCCCAACCAGCCTCTGGGTGAAAAACCTCTTTCCTTACATCCAAGCTAAACCGCCTCCTACTCAGCTTCATGCCATTTCCTAAAGTCCTGTGACTGGTCATGAGAGTGAAGAGATGGGTACCTGCCCCTCCTCTTCCCCTCATGAGGATGTAGAAGGCTACAGAGAAGTCTCCCCTCAGTCTCCTCTTCTCCAGGCTGAACAGAAAAAGTGACCTCAGCTGCTCCTCATACACCTTCCCCTCAAGGCCCTTCACCATCCTCGTGGCCCTCCTTTGGATGTGCTCTCATAGCTTAATATCTTTCTTAAATTGTGGCACCAAAACTGCCCCCAGCACTTGAGGTGAGGCTGCCCCAGTGCAGAGCAGAGTGGGACAATCCCCTCCCTTGCCAGGCTGGCGATGCTGTGCCTGATGCCCTCTAGGACAGGGCTGGCTCTCCTGGCTGCCAGGGCACTGCTGACTCATGTTCAACTTGCCTCTGACCAGGATCTCCAGGTACCTTTCTGCAGGGCTGCTCTGAAGGATCTCATTCTCCAATCTGCATACAAAACCAGGGTTGCCCTCTACCAGGTGAAATGGCTCTTGCCCTTGTTAAACTACATGAGAAACATACTTCACTTTTCAATCTTCAGGACCTTATATGGAATATACATCTTAGGAGACTTCATTTTTTGCAGTTGTGACAAACCATATCTGTATCACTACAGTTGTCTGCTACACTGCTCCAAATTATGCAGTTCCAGAGACATGTCATGAAAATATTGCTTTTCTGCCAGGATCATTATGAACTCTCACAAACTACTGAGACCCATGATTACTATGTTTACAGTATGTCAACCATTTTAGGTAAGTGGTAGCCTGTAGCTCCTACTGCAAGTGAATAGAAATAATTTCTAAAATCGTATTTTGTCTTCTCTGAAGTTTACATGAATTCCCTATACTTACAGAAATAAGTTTATTCACACAAATTTTACAGAGAAAGAATGCTCCACTTGTTCTTCTATAACTCTATGGTTTCCCAGTCTTTTAAAATAACCTTTATAGAAGCAATGGAAGATCATGGCTTTTAAAGAAAGTTCACCACTTATTATGGCAAATTCCATACTCTTTACCACTCTGGACTACTTATGTAGTACTAGCTATTGCTGTGATAGATAGTAAAAAAATTGCTGTCCTATAAGTAGGGCAAAATCAATTACAAATTTTTTAATGCAGTACCTCTACTGTCACAAAGATATGACTGGATAACTGAGATAATAACACTTTGAGTTGCTTTAAATCTAACACACACATTTTTCACTGTGAGGAATACAGCATGAGCATTTATATTTTAATTTTTTTTGGTCATCCTCAAAAATGCAGTAATTGTAAATATATGGCAAAACTGCTGAAGAAACTGAATGCTGAAGAACATGGAAAATATAAAGTCATTTATGCATTAAAAATTATTCTAACATTTTAGGGTATATAAGAAAAGGGTTAGTTTAACTGAAATTACTCAGGCACACTAGTGCTAGTATGTTTGTCTATTCTTAAGCCACAGAGAAATAACATCAGTCTTTATAGTTTTAACAGTGCAGCTACCTTCAGCTTTCCAAGTAAGAATTGTCACGAGAATGCAAATGAGTTTGTTTTAGTATTAGATGCTTAGGAACTCTGTTTCCAAGGGAAAGTTTTCCTGAGAAAAAGTATGCTTCATATTTGGACTAAGCCAGAAATCAGCCTGCTCCTAAATTCTGGGCCACTATATGCAAAAAACTTTGAATCTTTTTCCCATCCAGATTTTTGTGCTTTCAGTCAAGTTTTTAAAAGATTTAAAAACAGAAAACAAGACTAAAAATAGTCTGTCTCATTAGGCAATCTAGAATTTTGCGAAGCATGCCCTGTGTTGAGGTGAAGAGGTCTAGATGATTGCCTTCTTCAGATCACAAACGAGATTAGCCCTATTATCTCTACTATCTACTCTATTTCATTTACTTCATTGCTTCTGGCTCAGGAGAGAAAATCAAAGAGAAAAGAAACAGGAGGAAAGCTTCCAAAGAAAAATAGCTTTCCAAAGAAAAATAAAGTGGTTGAAAATACACTAGAAAGCAAACAACACATCAAGCCTACGTAGATTTTAAGATGACCGTGCAATGAAACATGCCCTCAACCGTTTTTGAGACTTAGATGTTCTCAGAACTTAACAGAGATGGTGCAGAAGTCCTTCCCTTTGTCAACCAGCCATCTACATGTAGTTCAGAATAATAAAATCTAATGTAGATAGAGTAAGTTATTTAACAGGAGCAATGATAAGGCACCAATGTATACATAAAAGCACAAAGGTAATACAAAAACAAATCAAGAGAGAATAAATTGGTTGAATGACCAAGAGGTCTCCATGCACTGTGAAGTGAAGGGTCAAAAAGCCTCCATTTCTCACTGGTAACAAATAAGGATGCTGAGGTCCAAGCAGATGTAGCAGCTTGCCTAGTCCTACAGGAGGAACAGCAGTTTTTTCACTTTAGTACCTCATCTACTGCCATGTGGGTTTCTGATTTACAGGGAGCAATAATCCTCAAAGATAATGTAATTTGATAGACCTGGAAAACTTTGGTGTATCCAAATTAAAAGCTACAACATTATTTTCTTCTGTTGCTTCAAATCGGATCTGCTACTGCAGCTAACTATACAGAACAGTTCAAAACCAGATAATAAAATACTTCAAAAGAACCCCAAGGAAGCAGCATAAAGTGAGAAAGTAATCTTTGAAATTATACATGTCCCTCCCCTTGCCCTCCGCCCCCCCCTCCCCCGACCCCCCAAGAAATTAATTTAAGTGAATGGAAACAGATGATTAAAACAAAGACCCTAAAATGACACAAGTATGGAGGAGGAGAGGGAGTGAGCCTGTGAGGAGAGGAGTCATGAGGAAAGGGGTTAAGGCAGGGCTTCTCTCCTTACTTGGCACAAGCCGCTGATGCACATGTCCAGGGATTCAGTGTAGCACCGTGTCCCATCCAGAACTTTTGGAGCCAGCTCTACAACCAGAGCCGTTCCTCTGGCCTGGCACTTCAGTGAGCATGGGTTGTCAGGGTCATTAGAGACAGGAAGCCACTCATACAACTGCCCCTGGTACTTGACGTCATTGTGAGCAGAGCACTGCTGGGCACGAAAATCACCTGCTTCTGGTGGGCAGTCCTGCAGAAAAAGAAAAGAGGACAAGATCAGCAGGTCTATTCAGGACAGCCAGTTGCAGTATCATGCAGCTGGCTGGGTTCCACAGCTGCCAGATGTAGAGAGTTTCTGTTTAGACAAAAAAGAGTGATTGAAATAGCTACAGCTACACATAATTTAACAGATAATTATACCTTTCTTTCTTCTTTCCATGAAAGTATTAAAAGAACACCCAGACCATATGTAAATGGGAAATAAGAAACGCACTGTACAAGTCTTAACCACAGCCTTGTGGTTAAGCAAAAGGGGATCACAGTGCTCTTTCTGGATCTCATTCTACTTGTGCTCATATGTGGAGAAGTGTGTGTGCACAGCCATGCTTTTCCAGACAGATTTTTCCCTTTGTTTGAGGAGAAAGAGAAAAGAACTATGTGGTTCAATTGTTTCTTTACTTAAGCTCTTGCCACTAGCTTTTTTTTTGCCTCAGTGACTTAAATCAGTTGGTATGGCAACAAGAATCAGAAGCATTTGACACATATTTGCATTTCTTTAACTTAAGATTTCATATCTCACATAATTAGGGACTTTTTAAAGTCTCAGTTTTCTGAGAAGACCTTAAAAAAGCCCCTTTTTTAATTCTTCAGGAGATTCATGAGATGTATAAATCTAACTCTGAACTCAGTCCACCTGATACAAAAACCAAAGACCACTCATACTGCATATAGTACCTTATTGATAAGAATGTTAGGCTTTTCTTACCCAGATATACTTTCTTGCTACCACTTAGCACTGAAAAACATTAGAAAGGTTCTCAAGAGAGCAAGAAGAGCTTTAAAATCATGAGTTTAGGCAAAATAAACATGAGTTCTTTTTATTTCCTTTCCAGTTTTTGATCCTTGAAGAATGATATTCCAAGTCTTCTTGAGCAAGCAACTACAAAGGCTAGGGATTCACTAGAGTTTTTTTAGAAGTAACTTGAATTTCTTGCATAATTACAGGAATATAGGAGCTAAGCTTTACGGAAAACATTAAACATAATGAGAACTGAGGCAAAAAACCCCAAATGTTGGCAATATGACTCCCTCAGATTATTAAGATCCCAGAGTCCTCCACCTTACTGCCGTAAGGGAATCTGCTCCTTGACGATATCTGATAAAATACCAGATGAAACGAACAGTTGTTACACCCTCTGCTTGGGGACTTTAACATTTTTTTTAACAGAGAATCCTAAATGTTGATTATAGACTTGGTAGAAAAAGATTTTGATGTACACACAACCACATAACTAAACAATATCCTTATAAGATACTTGTATTCTCTGTTGCCTTCAAACTACTTCATCCTATTAGAGAGTCACTAATGACAACCTTATTCATGGACTTCTTATGCTCCCAGCCAGGAAAGTCTTATTGCTGCTGACTGAAAATATGTCTTCTTAGTTTAAATAATCACCTATGTTTCTCAGATCTTTTTTACCACTTCATTCACTAACAGTTTTCTCCATCTTTTTAAAAGGGCAGACTCTTACAGCTTTGGGTATGAAAGACATGGAGGCTGCATGTCACTTTGTGACATTAATCAATCATTTTTTATTATTAAAATCTAAAATAAAATCTCTCTTAGAAACTAAACTTTCAAATCTCCTCTCAAAGGAACACGGCACAGTCTTGGCTATGAATAAGCTCTTGGCTTAAAGCCAGGTTAGCCACTCTGGCCTCTCATTCACTGTTGGAATGTGGTTATGGCCATTTTGTTTGCCATGTTGAATAATCTTGGATTGCAACACTCCAAACATTTCTCGTTGTGAACTATACACACATACAAGCTGTGGTCTTAGCCACAGATTGTCATCTAATTTTCTTTGTACCATGTGTGCAAATATTCAATTAATTTCCTTTGTATTTGAGCCTGATGCACCCCAAAAGTAAAGCATCAAACTCCAGTCAAAAGTTCTGTGGTCTAAGTGCAAGGCAACACTCTTCCTGTTACAAAAGGTTCAATGGATTAAGGCATAAGAGAAAAAAAATGATGTGCGTTAAATCTAGCCCTAGAAAAATATGTATCAAAGAGCAGTAACCCAGAGCTCATTCTTCCTTTTTGAAAGTGGAGGTTGAAAGTCCAAGCCTGAAAATGGTATTTTAATGCTGGAGGACTCAAACAGAGTCCTTCTATATCACAGAAGATTAAAAAAAAAAAAAAGTTGCAGGTATTTCAGTTTGATTTCAAATATCAACAAAAACTGAGGGGAAATCAGGTGCTTTTTATAATCTGGGCAAACTTTTGATACAGGACAAAGTCTGGACACTGAAGCAAGCAGAAAAGTATGTGGAAAATTCATTATTCCTCTACAGCTCTGTAATTAGAGAAAAAGTGGTCTTTATGTTATGCTCTTATGCAAAGGATGAACAACAAGACAGTTACAGCTTGACCCACGATCTGGTTTAGTTCTATTTTCAAACAAGGGAAGAAGAACACAGTGGCTGTATTTCCTATCACAAAATCTTCTGGTGCCTACCCTTCTCTGAATTTTCCTGTCTGTAAATGAATACAATCAGGTCTATTCGCTTGGCAGATACCCAAGCCAAGGCTTGCTTGCAGAAATCCAAGTCAACTCTCTTGTTTGGTTCAAGCTTGGCTCTACCTTCAGAACTTCCTGGCTTGTAACAGCTTTATTTTTACAAAGAAAAAAAGGCCCAATAAAGCACACAACATACAGAATTCATAATCCTGCTTTGTACAGAACTCAATACTATGTTTGTTGTGTTTGATTTTACTTTTAAATCAAAGAAATAAAAAGCATACTTCAACATAACAAGTCTTCATGACACGGCAGGTGACCAGGACCGATGTCAAATTTTTCCAGTCTTTGATATTGTGGTCAAAATAAAATGATAGATTTAAATAGCAGAGCTTGTGTTTAAAAAAAGTTTTGATGTGAAATTTGAAGTGATTAAGAATACATGCAAGCAGTCAGAAACACAGATATGCACACTTGGCACACAGATGTGAAAAAGGGTCACAGCCTGGTACACTAACTTTTCTCCTGCTGAAATCCTGAATCCTAAATTTACCTGAAGGCCTTGGAGATCTCTTTCCCTCAGGAAGGATATTTCCTTCTGGTTAAAAAAGCACAAGTATTTGTATCTACATGCATAACACCTTCACAAACTGCGTAATATTTTTTTATTATCAAAATAGTGTTAAGAAAATTTGTGGTCTGAATATTACCCATTTTTAGAATTAGGTCACATGAGAGCTAAAACATAGGAACTGTACAGAACTTTGCACATCTATTTTTTCTTTCATCTCAAATTTACTATTTTTTGTTTGTATTATATGTCAGTGGGGATCAGAGCCTCTTCATGCTGAGATTTGTGCAACCATATAATCAAAGACTCTGTGCAATCATAAATCATAAGTTCTCAGCCTATAAGTAAGTATTCTCATTGCTGAAATAGAAGATAAGGCAAAACCAGTGGGTTTTTTTTATATATTTTCAAGCAGTAAATTTCTATTTTGTTCTAAACACTTTGCACACCTTTAGATAAGGCCACTTGATGTTTTGAGGCAGTCTTGCTGTGCCTTATTTATGCACTGCTGGCTCCAGGACAAGAGAAAATACAGACTAACTCCACAAAGTCTTTGAAAAAATCAGCCTGCTTTTGGTATGTGAATGGTGGTTTAGAGTAAGGGGATCCTCTACGGCTGCCAGCTAGCACAGCTTCATTGGCATGCGTGAAGTTACATGTTCCTCCAGCTAAGAGCCTGTTTCTGGGAGCTGTGTAATACTGTGCAGCTCGTCTACCTGCACAACAGATTGACAGACATTTTGAGACAGCCAGAAGTCATGGGCCAAGTCAGTGCGGTAGTGAACCCGAGGTAGTGCATCTCTGCATGGGCTATATAGTTCTGTGAGGAATTTTGCTAACCACATTTGCATGGCCTGTGTTTGTCTTGGAGCATGTGGCAGCCCTGGTATCTGTCCACAAAAGTACTACAGTCCTGCTTCAGGTTATTCCAGTTTTGGTACTATAGTGAAGTCTTACCAGTTTTGTTTTCTTTTGGAAATTATCTATGGGCCCCTGCAGACATGAGGTACTGCTGTCATTGCACTCCTTGAAGAATCAGAAAGAACTAATAAACTTGAAAGTTTCATCTAAGTCCATTTATCTTCAAACTTCCTATTCATTAAGACTTTTTAGGGATGAAAAATTCCAGTGAATAGGAAACAAGGAAACAACCATTCCTCCTTTAACTGTGTGAGTCCCAGGTGAATCTTTTATGGCCTTTAGCTCATGAAGGCTCATGAGATAGTGCCGAAACACTGAGCCTGTGCTGGATACCTATAATCTCTATTCATCCTATCAGGTCACGATTTCCTCTACTGCAATGAGAACGTATATAATTATAAAGGTGATCAGAAACCCCTTTGATCTATGCAAACCATTTAAAAATATACACAGGAGTTTCATCCTCACTTCTTAGGCATGTATTGTGGCCCATATTATTATGGCTTCATTTTCTTCCTCACATCCATTTTCTTTTTTTTTAACTTGACCTCTTATTTTACCCTATTTTAATTCATAAGGTCCATGGAGTTTTGCCATGTTTGAATCCCATTCAAAACAATTTCTATTAATCAACAATCCAGTGGAAAAGGTAAGATGAATCCCAGATGTCCCTTGATGGTGACAGGTAGATCAGATTTCATGGGACAAAAGAGGGTCAGCCTTTTTAAAGTTTACTTAGTGGGTGAAATGTAGAAGATCCTATCTGAGCTGCAATAGGTGGAAACAGTTGAGGAACTTTAAAACAGTTTACAATATATGTGCTTGTATATTTGCAGAGGCCAAGAATGATTTACTATACCTGGAGCTTTTCCCCTGTGCAAAAAATTACTAACAAGTGGACTACTCTGTGCAGCATCTGACAGAACAGCTTATTGAATCAGTTCCATGAAGTACTCACAGTGTTTCAACTGCACCAATTTCCCTACCGAGGAAGAAAACCTGAGGTCCTCAAGTAGGGGCTTGTCTAAGACCAAGTAAGAACTTTAGTTAAAAACACAGAGACTTAGGAGATCTAGGGATTTAACAGAAGCTCCACTCAGCCTCGAAGCCTTGTTGAGTGCCCTGCATGAATTACATTTCTTGCAGCCAGATTTTTCAATAGCCTACTTCTATGAACTTAGAAATAATTTAGGATCATACTTAGTTGCTTAGATTGAGATGGGCTCATACTAAAGCTTTCTCTAACAACCCCAAGACATTGCAATAACTGTCAGAGAGAAGCCTGAGAAAAATAATAGGAACAAAGAAAATGGGGAAATATCAGCAAATGTTCTCTGTGTTAAATAAACATGGAATGGAGATGAGAGCTAGAATTGTCAGTGAGCTATAAATGCAAACTTCCATTAATATCTGTCATTTTAAATATTTATAAAATAATTTTTTTTTACAAAAAAGCACCTTTTTTGGAAGTACGTTCCCATTTTGGCAAATAATTCAGTATTCAGCCTTCCATGTAATTTTAATGTCTTTTTTTCTGTCCATCCCTTTTAAATATTGAAGCAAAGTGTTTAAATTAGATACACTAAGTTTAATCTCAGCATGAAAACTTCCAAATACTTCAGTCAAAAACTAACATAAGTACATAATATTTAAGCATATTTTTCTAAAAGCATCAAGGGTGCCACATGATCAGATAAAAACGAGCTGTTCAAATTAAAAAAAAAAAAAAAAATCAGAAATAGAGAATTTAAAACTGTGATTTACCGAGTCCTGAGAAGTTATGAAATAGTACTGTAAGGGAAGTGATTATTTGGTCTACAAAGTTTCTTTATACATTTACAGTAACGGGCAACAATGTGGGTTTTTTTGTTCTATCTTTTAATTGACACAGGTTCACAGTTCTGCTTGCTGAGAAGATTGCAAATCCAGAAGTCCAAGCTTCTGTCATTTGCTAGATACTAAAAGCACTTTTTTCCAAGTATGAAGAAATAATTTCTAGATGACACACTGAGGTTTTAAAATGCACCCAATCAGGAATAAGATGGTAGTTACTACAACCCAACAGTTTGAAGAACAGACTGTAGTCACAATAAATGACCTGCGTTTGGAAGAATTTCCACTTAAAAAGTAAATTGACATGATATAAATTGTGTGTTGTAAGGAGATATGAGTAGTGCCTATAATTTATTTAATTTTTTAATCTTTTACTGCAAAATGTAAACTGGGAGTTTTGACTGCAAAATGGCATTTCTAATCACCATTGGGTAGAAAAATTAAACTCTGCTAATCACTCTTGTAAGTCTGAAAATATCTACTTGGTGATGATACTTCTCATACACATAAGCCAATGCTTCTGAGAATTATGTACTTATATGGAAGTTTAGGTTTGACACTTTCCAGGCTGGGGTTTAGAGCATGGAAAGAAGATAGTGTTATTTTGTAGAAAGTAAGATGAACAACATCATTGCTGGTGTATACAAAATGCAGCATGAGCTGATAAGAAACAGGGATGGAAATAGCTTGTCTGAATGCAAGCCAAAAAGTGGGGGATGACATTACAGCTGGTACTTCAGCCAAGTGAAGAAAGTGAGGTATGTATAAAAAGATTTGCAGGTGGTGTTTACAAGCTTTGGTTGTGTGATTAATGGGATCTACAGTCTACAAATTTTATCTTAGACTTAACGGAAACCTCGTTGAAAGAGCTGCCTTGTTGTGCAGCTTCAGTGTCAGTCTCATCCTTTATTTTTTCTCTTTTTTTTTTTTTTTTCTGATTCAGAAAGCAGTGCAACGAAAGGAAAAGTATCAGGGAAAATAAAAATGCTTTCAGTCACAAGGAGGAGTTTGATAACTGAGAAGAAAGGCATAAAGACAGTACATAATCAAACAACCTTCATAGTGATTTGCATATAAATGAAGGGAAGAGAAAGGAAAAGACAGAAGAGTGGCAAAAGGACTGAAAAAGAGAGAGGGCATATGAGGTGGCATGACGGTCTGGTACAAAAACTGGAGAACACCTGGCAACTAAGAATGAACATAGAAGAAGGAAAAAAGAGTGTGCTAGCTTGGGAAAAAAAAAGAAAGAGAACAAATAAAAAAACCCTACTCAGATTTTGAAAATATATTTGTTTATTTTGCATAATGTTCAGTATAACAACCCAGATACTTGCAAAAACATGTTTTCATTGCATTCAGACTAATTTTCTAAAGAAAAATAAATAACTGCCTCTATCCCTCCCATGATTATATTCTAAAATGGCTGGAAACATGCTTGAAGTCAATGTGAATAGTAAGAAGAAAAAAAGCAGATGCAATTCAACCCTAAATCATCTTCAGATTCTCTCATTCCTTCTTTTACTATTTACACATGTGGCTTCATACCCATAATTTTTCTAGTTTCTGATCAACAACAGGCAAACATACTGGATTGGATTTATTCTTTTAAGGACTGTTCAGAAGCTTTACAGACAGCAGTATCAGTCTTTCCCACAGTCTTTATTACGCAAAATTATTCAGCACCTCTGGAATAATTAATATAGGTCAGTGGAAAAACAGGCACGCCACTCTTTCCCCTTGCCTCTCTTTTTCTTTATCTCATTTTTTTCCCCCTCTGTAATTTAATTTCAGGATGAATTAAAACCAGCTGTAGCAAAATCTTGCAAATGATAGTGTCTATAAAATGTGTTCATTGCCAGACTCCAAGAAGTATTCTTCCAATTCTCCAATTTCACATTTCAAATAATTTGCTTTTAGTATATGTGACCACCCATCCTTTCCTGCAAGAGGATGGTCATAAAAAAATCCCATGTAAGTTCACGGAAAGACAGCTTGCAAAAAACAAAAACACTGGTTATTTTATTAACATCATTCCTCAAGCTATGCACAAGATAATGGTAATGAAAAGTGTATTTCAGGACACAGTGATTTTCACAAGAATCAAAAAGGAATTTTCCATGATGCATGATAGCTAGCTTCATTTGCAGGACTAAAATGGGAGGATTTGATCTTTCTTGCCTTCAAAGCAAAGACCGTCATGTAAGAGATGAAAACATAGGTCTCATGAGCCTGGAATTTCCAACCTTTGGATTTTCAGTGTCTTTGTGGATGAAATCTTTAAAGGCAAAATCTGAGTTAAGAAAAATACACAGAAGATTGTGGACCTTTCCTAATGCAGAATTCCACAACAAGCTATGGGCTAATGAGTTGTTTTCAAGATCCAATTTGTGTATATGCATCTTTGGATTGTGGAGACAAAAGAGTAGACTTCATTAAAGACAAAGTACATGATTTAACTTTTTTTTACTATTCTGAAAGAGACAAAGAGTATTTCAGTGTTAAACTGCACAATTCAGTAACAGAATGGATTTTAGAACAGAGATGTAAGCCTGGGGCTCCCAAATGGCTTTAGATTTACACTGCACAAGCCATTCTTTACACTCCCCACCAAAATGGTTTAAAATCATAAATGCAGTCCTGGGTCTTCATATTTCAGTGGAAAAATTGTCAGTGATTTCAGCATAGTAAAGCTGAAAGCTTGAAAGCTTTGTTTTGGATTATTTGGTATGAAATAATTAAGTGAGTTCTGCAGCTGTAAACCTCATTGCTGGGTTGGTGTCATGGTTTAGCATAGTTTGGGTTTCCAGTTAAAGAAGGCTCCATCAGCCACGGAAGTGATTCTTTGCAAAGAAGTGTTTACAGCTTCCTCTAGACCCAATAGAACCAATCAACTGGCCAGTTTGAATATTGGCAACGTTTTAAGTCACTTAAGAAGCTTGACACACCTCTGAGATCCACAGTTAAGAACGAACAAACCCCTGGAAGACTCTCTTTCTTCCGGCTCTTGGACAGGTAACTGGGGGGCCGCAGCACGGCCCAGCGGGGCCGGGCCGGGCCCTGCTCGGCGCAGCCCGGCCGAGTTGGCAGGGGCTTGGCTTGGCTGAGCTCTCAGCCGCTTCTGCTCGCTGGACACCCGGCGCAGCCCCCTCGGTGCGGTGCGGACCGGGCCGGGCCGGCCGGGAGACAGCCACCCCGGGGCCGAGTGGCCCTGTTCCACCCGCAGCCCTGCTCCGTGCGGGGCAGCCCCCACAGCCCTGCGCCGTGCAGGCGGCCCGGCAGCGCGGCTCGGCCTGGCCAGGCCGGCCCTCACCCAGTGCGGCCGAAATTCATCTGAGGCCGCTGCCCGGCAAAGATCATGTGAGCAACAGCAAAAGGCGAATTCCAGCTGCAAGGCCTGGGTGAGACTGACCCTTGTCCAGATGAAGCCTGCAGACATCAATCCTCTCCCGAGTCAGAGGAAAGGGAAAGGTGAAGACACGTGAAGGAAACACCATAAAGACACCAAAGTCAGTGAAGAAGGAAGAGCTGAAACCCCGAGAGAGGAGAAAGAGGAGATGCTTCAAACCTAGAAGCTGAAATTCTGCTGTAAGGCTATGGTGGTGATGGACTATGATCTATCAGAGTACCCTTTGTAATTTCATGAAAGCATGGGGGGGTGGAGCGTTCAAACTGTAATTGCGAGCAAAAGTATCTGTGCTGAAACAAGCAAATGTTGAATTAGATGTGATTTGATGAGAAGCTTGAACAGAGAGAGATGAAAGTGATGAGGACCCTTGCTCCCATGGAAGAAGAAGAAGACCTCTGTTCCTAGAGATGAAGATGCTCCCAGAGATAAGTGAAGAGAACCTTTTGCTTCTGAACAGCTCATCCTTAAAATGGTACCCCAGTAGCTCAAGACTGGACCCTCAAAAGCAGTTGTGGGGAAAGCTGTAAGTCGAGGGAAGGAGCTCTCACATGCGAGCAGAGAACCATCCTGGGTAGCTGTCTTGCTGTGACATTGAAGCCATGAGAGAACTTCTTGTGGAGATGTCTCCATAGCATGAGCAAGAGAGACTCCTCTCCCCAAGTGAACTGAAAAAAGAAATTATTATAGAGATGGTAAACTGAAAATCTCAAGGGTTGTCTTTTTACATTGTCAGTGGGAGAAGGTAGAAAGGTGGGGGGAAGAGAAGTATTCTGAAGATTTAGTCTGACTTTTTTTTCCTTTCTTTTAGGTCTATTAATAAACTTTTTTATATTCTTTTAAGTTTTGTGCCTACTTTGCTTTCTCCTAATTCTTATCTCACAGAAGGTAAATAAGTAAGTAATGGATGTTTTGAACCAAACCACTGCACTTAATTGGTGTTTGTGCCTGGTTATGAACTGAACCCGCTATAGTTGGAAATTCTGGAGCCAGTATTGCCAAATACAAGATACGTAAAGGAATTGCCTGAAAAAACTATGCAAGGTTTTATTTTGAAGGAAAATTGTTCAGGTGCACATTTGCAAAGCAGAACCTAAGCTAAAAATAACTTCTAAAGAAATACTCCTTATCTTGGAAAGTTAAACCCAGTGATTCGAAAATAAGGGTTGCAACCCAGCTAAAGCTCCAGCCTTTCATCAGGGTGATCCAGGAACATCTCATGGCAGCAGAGCAGGATGCTACTGTCTCACTGCTCTTAGCATACACAGGGGCAGATCAGACACAGAAAGGGACCGTCACAATGTGCATACAGTATGCAACCAAACCAAAACAAATGCTTAACTGTAGTCCAATTAGCCTTTAACAGTATCTCTTTGTTTCTTTTTTTTTTCTTTTTGTGTCATATAGCAGAGCTATGGCCTGCAACTTGACTAGCACAAATCAAACTTCCCATTCCTCACATAGGTGTGGGGTCGCCTAAGTTCCTTAGAGGAAAACCGGACTGCTAATCTGCTAGCAAATCTATTTATTAGCTACACAAGTTGCTGTCAGCTAGGGAAGGTGAAGGCTAGACTGATGGGACTTTTAAGGAACCCAAACAATACAATCAGAACAAATTTCAGAGGAATCACAGAATATTCTGAGTTGGAATGGGCTCACAGGGATTATCAAAGACCAACTCCTAAAGAACTGAGAGAAATCTTACTGCATAGGAGACTAAAACTCAGATAGAAGCAGTTTCTTTCATTATGAACTGTGGTCTATTGAAGTAAAGATAAGCTAAATATGAGCTAACATATTCCTTTTTTAAAGTTAAACTTTTAAAACACAGCATGTATTGAAAAGCTCCTGAATATGTCCCTATCAGGCATGAGAAAGCTTGGCCCGGTGTACGTTTGATTTCATTTTCCATCTTTACTAGTAAAACTGACATTTCTCCATGTAACTTGAGAGCGTTTACTATTCTTGGCACTCAATAAAACTTTCCATATGAAAGCCTCTATTTCAATTTTCACCAGTGAAAACACACTTTCACTTTGTTGAGACAGAAGTTGAAGTTTCTTACTTTATTGTATTGAAAACTATATTTGCCACATATAAAAAAAACAGCAAGAGCCTTTGGAACTGCCAAAACACTGGTAGTGGCTATGCAAAACTGCTTCTCTAAGACACACAACAGAATTAAAATGCTGTGAGGGCACAAGTGAACAGAAACATACAGAATCATAGAATCACATATCTTCTACTAACTTGTCTTCAATTCTTAACAGCTTAATCCTCCAGCCTGACAGACTAGCCAATGTGAACCAGCTGGTTATCAAAGTACTACTGAGAACACAAGATGTCTTGATTCTGCCAGGGAGGTTGTAAAGACCAGCTCCGAAGTTTCACTGACTTGGTGGTGGCTGTGACTGCAATCCCTTCTAGACAGTTTTAGCATCAGGCTATGCTGTAATCTCTCTACTTTTCAAGCACTGACAAAGGTTTGTGTGTGGTTCTGTGGTCCTGTGGTATGAAAGTAGTTTAGATAGCTACAATATTCTCACAATCGCTTTACCAAATTATTTGCTGTAATATGGAAGTGATTATCATACGTGATGATTTGTATCATATCAAAGCTATACTTCACTTACCACATTGCTGCATGTCCTGTACCGGATGTTTCGCCCTTCACAGGTCCTGTGTCCAAAAATTAAAAACAAACCCAAAAACATTAATAGCTGAATATAGAAAGCCAACACATAATGTTTACTTTCCCATATCTAATCCCCTACTCCCCCACCAACTCTCTTCCCCAAAGTAAAGGATTATCTGTCCCTACTGAGGTATGCTACAACTCCTTAGTTTCCTACCTTTCTTTTAAAATTATTTTCTAGAAGGTAGCATCAGTTTGTAAATGAGATTAGAAGTGAGAATACAGAATTTAGCTGAAAAACAGCATCAGAATTACATTAATAATGTCTCATGTCTCCAAGCAATTCATAATGATTTCACAAGGGCATAGCTCTGTGTCTTCCTGGGCACACAGTCTAGCACTGACACAGTCTGAGCAGGCAGGCTTTGTCTTCTTCTTGGGAAAAACTGGGCGCTGGGATGGAGGAACAATGCCTGCAGCAGCATGAACTCATACAATAGTTTGGGTTGGAAGGGACCATCTACTTCCAATCCCTCTGCCATTGACAGGGACAGCTTCCACTAGACCAGCTTGCTCAGAACCCCATTCAAACTGGCCTTGAACACTTCTGGGGATGGGGCATCCAAAGCTTCTCCTGACCACTTGTTTCAGTGCCTCACCACTCTCACAGTAAAAAATTTCTTCATAATATTTAACTTAAACCTACTCTCTTTCAGTTTAGATTTACTGTCTTTCAGGCTAGCATGACATGCCTTTTTCCCAATTTCATATGAGGGGAGAAGGAGAGCATAAAAGCTTCCCCTCAATTCGCTGCTGCAGAACAGCATTCAAAGAGCAGCCCAGTGAGGTCAAGGAAAGCATGTACTATGATGTGTGCTCTTCATGGCTCTCCTTCTTTTTTCCCACAGCAGACCCATATCAGCCCTGATGCTGGCAGGGCTCACAAAATAAAGGTCAACAGCCAGATAACTTTTTTGCACTCAGCAGCATGTATTCTGAGTATTTGACCTTAGGTGAAGTTTCACGTATTTTATGAGTTCAGACAGTATACTCTGAGGAGGTCCTCAGTGCAGATCAGAATGCAGGCTTTTTGGATTTTAAAATGTATCCTTCAAGAGAATAGAATTCCTAAAATTTTTAATTTCTTAATTTCACAACTTTCCCTCCCTCCACCCCGTTCTTTTTTTTTTGGCCAGGACTTAACAAGCCCACATTCTTTCAGGAATAAGTGCCTGCCAAGCCTGATTTTTAAAATCCAAAGCATTCTGAACTATCCAAGGGAAAGGACAACAGCATCTGCATTGATTTTTTTTCCTTTTTTTTTTTTTTTTTAAAGCAGAGAAACTTTTCCCCTTCTGAGTTAACTCTAAAATAAAGAGAACAAGTTTCCTTGAAATTATTGAAGTCATCCTCTCTGTTCATTATCCACAGGACGTAATTGTGAAATTCATCCAATAGTCATTTACGTACCACAATTGTCTAAATGATCGCAAGAGGAGACAAACAAGTAAATAAACCTCATTTCATTTTCAGAGTCAATCTAAGTGGAAAGATAACACATTCTGTTGTGTAGCATTTGGCATATAAAAATGCTATGAAAAGCATAATAGAAATATCACTAATCACTATCACTATCACCAATTAATTTATTTTGTAGTATTATGTACTTAATTCCACTAAATTTTTATCTTTAAAGGCTTGCAAGAAATGAAGAATGTGCGCAGAGTATCTAGCAGTAGAAAAAAATTGGGTTTGGAAGTATATTAATAAAAATTACATTCATAATAGACTATGAACTAAAAAACTTAAGTAAAAAACCCAGTAACAACAGCAAAACACTCAAGCGACACCCACACCCACTATTCCAGTCATTCCTAAGCAATACAGGCAAGCTTGAAAAAATTGTGTTCATATTGCATTCAATAAAGGTACTTTGCTAATGATAGAGAGCAAATAAAGAAGTATTTTACACAGAATGTAGGCAGTCCTAGTGAAGGCCTTATTTACTACACTGAATAGCTTGTTCGTCAAGCTTGCTACCTGCCCCATGTGTCTCTCAGAAATGCCACACAACCCATCAGATATTACTTTCCTTCACACAGACTTGATATTAGCACAATTTCCATGACTGTAATTGAAACATACGACAAAACAACTATTCCATTTTTTTCTTCCATTTTTCCTCCTTTGGCTAATGGCCAGGGATGTTCAGATACAATGTGCAATTCTGGATGCAGCTAGTGCTCTTATGATTCATGAACACTAGGAAACACTCTCAGAAAATCCCCCTTGTTTACTCAGCAAGACCATACTTTGGAGTTTGGTTGTTTAAACTCATTAGTTTCCCAGTCATCACCCATCAACCAGAAAGCAAGTAAACAGATTTTAGCCTTAGATGATATATTTTCACAATAGATTTGCATAGTAGTTTTTGTTTCAGATCTACCCTACTTCAGGACAGTATTCCAGATTCTCTTAAGCACAAGTAACTACTTTTGGAGTCAAACTCATGGGATTTGCATGCATATCTCAGCATGGACGCTTTGCAGAATTCCACAGCACTGAGCCTTTAACATTCAAGGAAGGACCACAGCAGATTAGTGAGCCATGTTGTGAGATATAGTCATCATTTTTCCTCTGATCTCTGCAGGATATAAATGACAACTCCTATCAACAAGGAGTACACACAGCCAGTAGGAAAACTCAGAAGTCAACCAAAATGCCAAGTTCATCTTGAAGAGCACAGAAAGAGTGGGAGAAGTAAGCAGTACTTCTAGCCTTCTCTGTTACCTACACTGCAGGAGATTTTTCAGTGGAAAAAGGTAGCTGAGGGTTTGGGTTAACAGGGAATTATTATCATGTCAATATGAAAGAAAAGCAAGCTGTTGGGAATCATGTTTCATTCCTTAAACTTAGTCACTTGTTTCCAGTAAAGTTTTGGAAAGAGGTTAACAACTTTTAATATATTAAAATATTCACTTCTCTTAATGTAAACAACCCAAACCCCTGGTATTTATTCCTCCAGGCTCCAGTTTGTAGATGGACTTAGTTCAAGTCCCCCCCTCAAAGGTCTCAAGTAGATGTGTATTTGTGCTCAGCTAGAGTTAGAAGCCTCACAGAAATCCATGCCAGAAAGAATAGCAACCCCCTGCCAAAGCTGCCTTTATCTGTAATTACCAAAGACTATGAAAGAGATTTGCTGAGGAGGACCTCATCAACTCCTGCCACTCTCAGCAGTCATCAGTGTTTGAAATGCTTTCCTTAAGAAACAAGTCTCCTTATAAACAAGCAACTGTGAGCCATGGGTGGGTTATTTTTGTGCATGTGAATTTTGATGCAGTTGTTCACTACAGGGTTTTGGAAGTTGATAAAATGTTGAATAATCTCCCCTACTTTATTTTCACACCCCTTGATAGCCACTTCTCTGGGACAGATTCTGGTTTCTGCACTGTACTTGTGAGATAAGTATGCTGTGGGTCTGTCATTTCCCATGAGATCTTTAGGCAGGCTGTGGCATGAAGCCAGGCTACACACACAGGGATAACAGCATCTTTCATCTGTCTTCCTTCAGCCTGTTGCTCTCACCTCTTTCCAAAATGTGGCACAGTGTTATGACCCCCCGTCATCCTCAATACAATTTCTGTGTTTGTCCTTCTCTGAGGAAAAGTGAGTCTCTTTTACTCTTCAGCACACCCCTTTTCCTGTAAAGGAAGTGAGAAGGAAGGGCCTGAACACCACACTTTTGTGAACAAGAAAGATGAATCAGGACTGCACTGATTTTAAGAAGTTCACCTTTTGAAACTATTTGGCTGGGTCTGCTAAACTCATGTCTAAATAATTCAATTGACAATAAGTTGCAAAGATTTTTAAAGATTTTTCCATATCCTTTTGTTAACAATCACCTTGCCTGCCACCATGGGTTGTTGAGACACACTGGTATATTTTGCCATGCATCTGTAAAATCTTTCATTCTCTGTGTTTAGAAGATGGTCTCCTACAAGCTCCTGAATGTTGTTGAAATGTGAAATACCAGAAGAGTTACATGAGTAGTTAACTTTGAGACAAGAAAATTGGGCATGGACGTACAAGCCAAATTTCCCTGGCAAATTTAGTTACAGATCATACAAATATTCTTTCTTCTGCAGTTGAAAAATAAACAACCAGGAGGCAAAATACCAACTTCAGTCACTACATGCAGAAAACCAGCAAGGCAAATAAAAACATGTGTACTGATCTGGGGCCATGAAAGGCCAATTTTTTCCTAAATAATGTTTTTCATAAATAATGTTTTTCACAACCCTGGTATTAGGCAATCAATAATTCTGACATAAGTGATGTTATTATACTTATCATCAATGGCCCCATGTGCACCTCATGAGGCTCAGCAAGGCCAAGCACAAGATCCTGCATGGCAGCAATCTCCAGTATAAATACAGACTGAGTGATTAATTGACCAAGAGCGGAGAAGGGCTTGGGGATATTGCTGGATGAAAAATTAAATATGATCTGACAATGTGCACTTGCAGTCCAGAAAGCCAATTTTATCCTGGGCTGCATGAAGGGAAGCGTGTTCCCCAGGTCAAGGAAGATGATTCTCTCCCTCTACTATGCATCCATGAGACCCCGTGTGGAGTGTTGTGCTCAGGTCTGGGTGCCCAGCAAGAGACACAACCTGAGCTGTTAGAGCAGATCCAGGTCACAAAACTAATTAGTGGGGTGAAACACCTCTCCTATGAAGAAAGACTCGGAAAGTGAGGGTTGCAGATGGGTTCAAAGGGAAAGTTCTGTTTAACTAACTTAATTTCCTTATTAAGGTGAGTCATCTCGTTGACTAGCAGATGTATTTTTATTAGAATTTAGCAAAGCTTTTGATACAGTTTGCACAGTATCCTTCTGGTAAATTTTTATTTCCAAGTTTTTCTTTGCCTCATTCCAAGTCACTGATTGTTGTTTTCTAAGTAACAGCTGGCATTAAATAACACTGCCTAAACTCAGAAAAATATGACTGGCTAGTCCACTTAAAATAACAAGGATCCAATTTAAGAAAAAAAAGAGGAAAATACAGAAAAAAAGTCAGAGTGCTTTCAGAACACTATTTTCAGCATTTAGTCTCACATATTTTTTTGTGACTACAGTATTTTTTATTTTCTTAGGAATATTTTAAGAAGTTTCTTTAGATTTGCACACATAACTTGTATTGCAGATATACAGAAAGCAATTACAGTTGAGAATGTTTTTCACTATCCTAGAAAGGCAGAAAAGCAAAATTTAAAAAAACCCCTGCCTTTCAGCAAAACAAGGATGAGGGGTCTCTTCACAACCCAAGTGGAAAGAAATACAATATAAAATCTCACCTGTCCTGTTGTATCACAAATAAACCACATAGAACATATTTCAAGCCCAGAAGTACAAACACCCCAAATCTGAACATGCTAGAAATTGGAGCAGGATCCAGGTTTTGCAGCCTGTCTTTATAAAACAAACGTGCTGAACAGGATTGCAAGTTCTCCGTTCTTTGAGGAAGTTTGAGCCTACATGTTAGCCCACCTCCACTGAAATGCACGCTTTCTCATGTACAATCTAGTTCTTGGTCTTTAGAGAATCTTTAGAGAATCACATCTTAGGTTTCTTACAGGAATTAAGGCTTACAAAAACTCTACATCATGCAAAGGCCTGACTGATTTAATTCTTTTAAATTTAAGTCCCAGAACTGATTTATTGAAAGACTTATGAATGGCTAAGAGCTCTTCCAGTGAACCTGGACATATGAACAGTATATCATCTGAATGAGGGCTTGACAGACATTTTTATTTGGTAGGCTACTTCTCAGCAGAGAGATGGATTTATGGAGACCATATCCATCACTCACCTGTAGGTACAATGCTGAGTACTGTTCATTCTACTATGTATCAGTTTTTCACCCAAAACACCAATATGTAACATCTCTGTGTCAGGTCTAGCAAGGGATTACATAGGAAAACAACACTAGGAAAGCATTTTCTATAATTTTAGATACTTCAGTGAGGCACTGAAGCCAGAAATTAGGAAAGCCATCACAGTGTGTCTAACTGGTTTTCTGAAGACCACGAGCAGTCACTCCACAGATTACAATACTGATTTACATAGTGTGAAATTTTCAGCTTCTTTTAGTGTTGACATGTTGACTCAGATGTAAGATTGTTGCTTGCTGCTTCTGCCATTAGAAAGAGTTAGAGCTCTCTCAAAATTTTGGAAGAGCTTCTCTATCAAATGAAAGTAGAAAATGGTTTCAAAATTCTCATAATTACAGATTTCACTAATTGCAGAGTAAATAGAATAATAACTTCCTTTTTAAAATGCTGCTAGGTGGCACAGCCTTAACTAGAAGCACCTAAAAACTAAAGAAACCAAAAATTTCTTCCAACTATTTGGACTCATACAGTATATCATGGAGGATGTCCTTTACAGAGTAAACCATCTAGAAGTATTAGCTGAAGCAGAAAAAACCCCAGCAATTCAGGTATCCTGAAGGTCTTTGAAGGAAGCAATATACTACACTAGTATACAGATACAGTTTTAAACAAGGTAATGAGAAACATCCTCCTAAATAATTTCATAGCGCAGGTCACCTAAGAATTTCATTACATTGACTGTACTCTTCATGAGTGATGTGGTGGGCTTCATCAGAATGCTATTTACTTTCGGGGATGCATTCAACCACTTTGATAGCATCTGTGCACAAATATTTTGCTCTTTATTCCTTAGACCTTAAACTAGAAAAGGACTTATTCTCAAAGTCATAAAACCCCACAGTATTTAAACTGATCATTTTTGACCCATATAGGAACATTTCATAAAATGGCCTAATCTGGCTTATTTAGTAGTGCCAGGACAGAGCAGGCTGCATTTATATCATTACACAATAATTACAGTAATGTATGTTAGCTTGTATCTGATAAAGAAGAAACTCCCAGCCTACATAACTGCTCCATTGTAATTTTCACTCAGAAAATTTAAAGGACCTTTTATCAGTGCTAGATGTGACAAACTTCAGAATCTCTGGGAATCAAAGCCTCTGAGACAGATGAGTCTGTGACTGAAGCCTGAAAATAAGGGTCACAGCCACATGCTGGGACTACATTCTAGATTTAGTTCTGAAGCAGCAATAGTAGTCAATACTTTGGTATCAAAGCTCTATACAGATAAAACAGTATTTTGCAGTATTTGATGTATCCTGTTTTCAATGCTAGTCAGAAATGTTGTTAATGGTTTCTTATTCTCTTATTTAACTTTAAACTAACATGAATAACATGCATCTATTCAATTGTCTGACAAACAGAAACCATTCGATGTTTCATTTGTGAATCAATAACATGTGTGATCAAAATTAGAAGATATTACTCCTTAATGAAAAAAACCCCCAATTTATCTTAGGCCTTTTCTGTCTTACGAAAAATGCACACATCATAAAATTGACCTAATTTTAGCTAATTTACCTAGTTTACTAAACCTAACCATCAAAGGTATGTCTTGGTTGCTATTTTATCAACCAAGTCAAATGACAGTAAAGCTGAGAGTCATTTATGCAGATCTATAGTTTTCACTCTGCAGAATGCAACGGCAATGGGCCGAACAACCAAAATAGTGAATCACTGCAGCTAATTTAGCAAGCCAAGCTAGAAGAAAGGCTATTTCATATTTGTGGTTCACTTGCATTACCAAAAGACAGTCATCAGCTGAAGGAAGGAAGGGAGGTATTTGAAAAGGAGAAAAAAATATGTTCCAGTAAGTGACACAATATGAAGAGTATGAACAATGATGGCATTAATTCTCTCACATTTGTTCCACCTTTTTTTTAATGTGTGCTTTTGTTTGTTTTGTTTTATTGATGTGTCTTTTTTTGTGTTTTTTTTTTTTTTTTTTTTTTAAATCTCTGACACTTTTACACTGGGGGAAATCTGTCAGGAAAATGTTAATGTTGACTTCTGGTACTACACATAAACCCCTCACTTAATGGTGGAAAACCTCCACCCTGTTCAGAAGTTTACACATTATTTCCCAGAGGTAAGAGTGATAATCTCAAATTTTGGCCCTTTAGCTCAGATTCAGCATCCTTGGGACTCCATAACTAGCTCAGCACTCTGCTATACACTCCAATTCTTTGCTTCATGTTTTTTTCATAAACAGAAGCAACAGTAACATGAAGGGTTTCTAAGCAGTTTAAAAAATAGACTACTTATCCACTAAGAGCAAAAATAATTTGCAAAACTCTAGGACATGCTTATCTTCTGCTACATGCAGCCTTACTTTAAAAGAAAGTGGTGGTGAATTTGGAAGATGATAAGAAAAAGAATCACAATTATCTTCTTGCCAAGCCTAGACACAGCAAAATGGTATCATTATTACTGTAGTAACTCATAAATATGTAAAGTACAATTTCAGAAAGTACAGAATATTTTTAGATCAGGATGGATGAACAAATGAATAGGAGAATTTATAATTTCTTTTACAATTTGAGAATGTATCCCAGTACATGAAACAAATGCACATGAATTTCAGATATCTAATTCAGGTATTTATTATTGCTCTGTTTGAGCTGCTTGAATCAGTATGGACAGTTATTAAAACCTGGACAGAAGGTATTTGAGTTGTTATCAATCGTTATGCTAAATGATAAATGCCAGCAGTGCTGCACAATTGACAGACTGCAACAAATAAGAGTTGGATTCTCAGTAAGAGGGCAAAATCCTTATTGCAGTGCCTCTCTACCTGCTCTGCCTATGTATTTCCATAATCTCTGTATCCTAAGCAGCCAACAGCTAATAAAACTTGGTTCCCTGCAGAAGCTCCACTGTTGGTAGTTTGGCCCTCAAGAAAAATAGGAGTGGTCTGTGGTTCTCCTCTATACAGGTTTTGATGAGTAGTGCTGCATGGCAGTTCATTTAAAAAAAAAAAAAAGATAGGAAAACTGAAGGGCAAAACACTCTAAAATGATAAAATAAAAAACACTTACTTGTCCACCTAATATATAATTCTTCTGGGAGGTTCACTGAGAGAAAACCCAGTAACGTTTAAAGGGTGTCTGTCCTTTTTGTAAGTAACAACAGTATCAAAAATTATAAAGAGTTAATGTGAAAAAGAAAAGCGTCATCCTTTGAGTCTTAGCACTCTAATTAGCAAAACTCTATTTTCCTGGGGCTTATTCTGCCCTTGCAGTGACCCAGTGCTTGCTGTCAGCATGGGATTCCAGGACATACAACTGACTTGGGCTGACAACCCATCTGCTTGTGTGACTAGCATATGTATTTATATCACTATCATAATGTCCTTAGCATAATCAGAACCAGTTGTTCTAATGAAAAGTACTGTTAAACAGCCACTACCCTGAAATTTTTGCCATTTAAAACACAAGAATACAGAATTTTTCACTAACACTTTCCATTCTTTCATCACAGCTGTGAAGGCCTAACACAAAACATGTTCCCAAAACAAACAACACAAGCACTAACATAAGTTTGGCAAACAAAAGCTGGAAAGAAAGCTGGTTTCCTTTATTTAGCTATATATATTAGTGGTGTTTAGGAATGGGCAATTAGTCTTTGAATTTTTTCAAAGCAGATGCACTACGCTCTCTCTATTCATGTGATGCTCTGAAAGTCCCCTCACACAGAACTAAAAGATACAAGGCACAATGAATATTCCTTCCAGGATGAGAAATATTAAGGATTAATTTGTTCCAAAACATGTAAATGTATTGCCAGTTTTCATCTGCCAGAAGAATGTAGTATCTTCCTTCATGCTGCAGTGAAATTACACACAACAAATACATGAGATAAACTGTACTGACGAAGAGATTGTCCGTCGGAGATGGACACTTTGGTCATGCCTTGCCAGCTTCGAAGTACTCATGTGAACAGGCTTATTTGGAAACCTTGGACGAGTTTCTTTACCCTGCTCCCTCTCTGACTTAGCAGCTTAAAATGCTCAGCAGAAATAGATATAATTTAAACCCTTTACTTAAGTAACAATTGCATGTAGACCAGGAAAAAGGAAAAACTATCACACATTTGACAGAGTGCTAATTCCAGGACAAATGTTACTATTTATGATTTATTGCTACTGGCTACCAAAAGCCATGCACCTAATTAACTCCCTGCTTCCTGTCCTGGAAATTGGGGGTTTCTATGTCTGAATGGCTCATAGTTTGTGGCTGGTTTCTTCAGGCAGGAAGCATTGCTTGTGTCCTGAAGGGACAGTAGTAAGGTAGTGTATGAAAAACAATTCCATGTAATTTATGAGGTTATTCCCTTTTCCACTGGTGAAACTTCAGGGCCATCCTGAAGAGCACAAGAATCAAAGAGCGTCCAGAAGAAATGATTTACACTTGCATATTACAGAAGACCATGATGACTACTACCACTAGTACAATTTGGAACGTCAAGATTTACCTTCTAGAACCTACTGAGACAATTCTCATGAGGGAGCAGAGAAAGCTGCTACTGCTCAGATTCCCCAGATCTCTTGATATGCCTGGGTTCATGTTTACATTAAAGCAACATGCTGAAGGTCACTTACGTTTTTAAGTATGGAAAATGATATACTGTGATTAAAATTAAGTTCCTGTCTCTGAAATTTCAGATTTTGAGGTGAATGCAGAACCACAGTTGGCCATGAAATTAACAAGGTCTTAAAATCTGGCCCCACATTTAAAACCAAAATATTTTTTTTAATCCATGGGAATGGATTAGCAAAGTACTGGTTTTCCACTTATTTCATCAGATGTCTTTGCCTCTTTTCTTCCAGCAGACTTTTGCACACAGTCAACTCAATAAATGGGGCTACTAGGAGACTGTTCACAGATAAAGCTAAAATACACAATAACCTATTCTGATGTTATGGTTCAATGCCTTATGGTGTTTCCGGTCTTCACTAAACAACATCACATATTAAAATGCCAGACAGAGGAAATTATTTGGATTGTATGGCCACTGTTTGTTATATTAACATCAGTTTT
Organism: Corvus hawaiiensis; assembly: GCF_020740725.1. NCBI lineage: Eukaryota > Metazoa > Chordata > Aves > Passeriformes > Corvidae > Corvus > Corvus hawaiiensis. The sequence continues at coordinate 59,960,680 of NC_063255.1, forward strand.
ATAAGCACATGAATAAAAATATGAAAGAAAGTATGCAGGATGGAAAATTGTATTAGATTTTTTATCCTACAATATATAAGGTATCAGAGATGGCAAAAAGCCATGAAGTTTGGGTCTGGAGTTTCCCTTCATATCCTTTACCAGAAATCTCTTAATATTTATCACATATACTATGTTGACTGCTGGTAATTTTTTTTGTAAAGTAGATAGAAAAAGTATTTGCTAGAAATATTTTGCAGGTAAAACTTACATGAAGTAAAGAGTGGATATCCTTTGTAGAATTGTTACTTTTTCTTCTGTAGCTCAGGATCCCACATTTGATTAATGTGATGCTTTTAAAGTCAGTGTGGCTGAGACTGTGGGGTACTAAATGTAGTGAATTATCTGTATCCTGGTATGAGTGCATGACAACTCTTACTGCTTAAATGGTGAAAGTGGAGGGAAGTTTCAATTTCAGGTGCTGGCAGCCTTGCAAGCTGTCCAGACCACTTTTTATATCCATCGGTTCTTGCTATATTTTAGAGAGTGTTGCCTTATCAAGCATGTTGGCTGCCTGCCTGAATTAAAAACAACCACCACCATAATTTTTTGACACTGAGATGAAAATTTCAATGTAGGTCAAGATCTCCACTGGTTACTTCTTATGGTCTGACATACATGAGTAGGTTGAATTTTTCCACCAATGAAGTAAAAAACGTCCAGCCACTTACTTGCTGCTCAGGCAGCGTCTCAGTGAATATGAAGCCCCTCCTCCACAAGTGCGTGAACATTCGCTCCACGAGCCCCAGGCATCCCACAGTGAGTCTCGGTCCTCCTCCGAGCGAGCTGTTCTGGAGCTCTGAGGAGAGGGAGAAGGAAAAAAAATCAGGAAACAACATTTAAGTGTCAAAAATACTGTTGCTAGTTTAACCTTTCTTTTTACTGGATATCATCCTGCTTATTGAAAGCACTGAATAGATTGAATAAATATGTTCCTCTCTGGCATGCCTACTGGTTGACAACCAGTTCCTTCATAGTGAATGGTGTATGAGGTCATTTTCATCTTTTGAATATCCTACTTTGTCTCAGTTTGAGGCTAGTGAAGTCTGCTCTAAGAGAGGTCTTTGAACAACAGTGAGACAAAGGATTTTTTCTGATTAAGAATTGGAGTATTATAGATATTAGAAATTGTACTCTGAAGTTTTGCTGCTGTGTTAGAAACTACGAAAAGGCATATTGAAAGGTACCTTCCAAAAAGCTCCTAAGGAAAAATGTGCTAAAAAGGCATTAAGTATAGTCACTTTCATGCGCGCACCACAAAGAATTTGAACTATCATTGCTTCTCTGTCTAAAGATCTATGAAACTTGCTGGACAAAGTTTCCCTAACTGTTTCACCCTTACTGTTTGCTAGCTTAAAAAAGAAAATGCACATTCCCTGAAGAGCAGGAGTTACCAGTGTCAGGCGCAGACCCAGACAGCGGTATTGTTAATGCCAGTGGCTGTGCTCTAACAACTTCATAGAGAAGCAGCACTGAAAGACTCAGAAATGCTCAGCTTTTCCAGGACTAAGTCATAGATAGATACTAGTACCTGCCTCACATAAAGCAGTCATACCTGTATTCAGCATTTCATTTTCATTCATGCAAATGCACCTCAGAAACATAGACTTTTATGGACGCAAATGATTTAACCATCTATTTAGATACTGTTCCAGTGGGAAATGTGGTTTTGCTGGAAAAACTGACCAACCTTGCAAAGGTGCACCAAAAATGCCTGTGTCTGATGGAGAAAGGCAGTACTCTCCTTCAAAGCTTGACTTGTGCTGTGGGCCAGCACCTGGTGAATAGCAGCTCTAACTGCACTTGATATTCATAAGAAGGCAAAACAACAATATGAGGGAGACTTTGAAGGTACACCCTGAACAGAGGAACATCAGCAAGCATCGCTGCTGGCCCATGTTACAGCAATCAGCCTCAGCTTTCATAGCACCATAGAATATGGTGAGTTGAAAAGGACCCATCAGAATCATCGAGTCCAACTCTTGGTCCTGCACAGGACACCCTAAGTGTCACGCCATGTGCCTGAGAGCATTGTCCAAATGCTTCTTGAACTCTGTCAGGCTGGTGCTGTGACCACTTTCCTGTGGAGCCTGTTCCAGTGTTCAACTACACTCTCAGTGAAAACCTATTCCTGACATCCAATCCAAACCTCCTCCTGACACAGCTTCAGGCGATTCCCTTGGGTCCTTTCACTGGTCAGCACAGAGAAGAGATCAGTGCCTGCCTCTCCTCTTCCCCTTATGAGGCAATTGTAGGCTGCTATGGGGTCTCTCCTCAGTCTCCTCTACTCCAGGCTGGACAGACGAAGGGACCTCAGCCACTCCCCATACGGCTTCTCCTCAAGGTCCTTCACTGTCTTTGTAGCCCTTCTTTGGATGCTCTCTAACAGTTTGATGTCTTTCTCATATTGTGGCACCCAGAAACTGCCCCCAGGACTTGAGGTAAGACCACTCCAGTGCAGACCAGAGCAGGGCAATCCCCTCTCTTTCCAGGCTGGCGATGCTCTGCCATCAATCAGAACCTCCTGTTTGATGGCAACACTAAGAGATTATTTGAGACACAGAGATAACTCAACACCGAAATAATTTTACCTTCAGTGAAGCTGTGTAGAAGTTTAGTAATGAAATATGGTGAAATATACCAGCCTTGAATATTGTTATTCATAAGTAAAAATTAATTTAGTCTGTGAGAGATAATACGGGGTCTGTCTAATGAGTGTGTAATAATTATTTGACACACTCATTTTATCTTACCTTTATTAAAATATATATATATAAAAAATTCAACACGATAATTGGAAGGGTAAATTTAAAAATTAAAGCTTCATAAGTGATCAAATTCTAACTATGACTAGATGTGACCCAGTATCCAGATTTACATTTGAGATAGGAGAAGACACAACAATTTACTGAGGTTATATCACCTGACTGCTTTTTGAAAAGTAATTTTTATAAAATGAAAATGAGTATTTGTAATTTTATTCTCTTAAAATTAAAACACATGTCTGTGCTTCCAGTTTATAGGAAAACAAATATCTTCAAACTGCAGATGGGTGCATGACCTGATCATTCAGCCCTGGTTGAAAGTCCAAAGACATAATTAAAAAGGGTTGCAAGGTAAACTCACGTGAACCAAGTACTCTTACCTCAGCACAAATTACAAGCATCAGCACAACTAGATATTCTAAAGGTCCAAGTTTTTCTGACATAAACTGTAATCCCACCCAGAGGAGATCTGTGAGCCTATTACTTGCATTCCAAAATTTGTTTTAAGACCTATATATTCCCAAAAAACATGTGATCTCAAGCTGGAACAGGCTCCAAGTTTTCTTTTAACAAGTCAAATAAACATAATTCATTTCAACTCTATCCATGTTTGATGTTAAAGAAAGTAGAGTGTTTTCCTTCCTGTGAGCTACATGGTTAAGACTGAGCTTGAAATTCTACCAATACCCAAAAAGTCATTTTAAATCAGAAGACAACTGTCCATTACGGTTCTATCCAAGATACAGGATATCTATACAATTACTAGCTAGAATTCATTGTCTAACATAGATTTTTCAAAAGTAGCTTATACTGGTAGTTAATAATTTCTACCCACTTTCAACAAAATGAATCAACCTTAAGATCTTACATTAAAGTAGCAGTCAAGAGTTCTGCAGTGCAAGAGCTCCTACAGTACTTCTTTAAAGCCCTGAAGTTCCTGTCATAGAGAATAAAGAGAAGGAACAAAAAATAGGAAAAAAAAAAAAAGTAGAAGGAAGTATATGCCCTTAAAGCTGCAAAAAGCAGAGCTGGCACCACTTAAAGCTTTCTTTAAGTAACAGTTCCATCATAGAGAAAGTCTTTTACCTCTGCCTGAGATACTCCAGATTGGTGGTTCTCAACATACCAGTGTATGTGAAAGAAGCTAAATGCAGTCATTAAGGCTCATTATGCCCTGTTGCTGGTACCAGAAGACCTTCCTTATCCTTTCTGTCCATTCTAGGTGCACGTCAGCCTGAGCTTCCCAGGAAATACCCATTGCTTTGGCCAGACAAAACTCACGATGTCCTGACATCAAAATTATCCAGTCAGAAATGTCAGCATTAAGTAATTTGCTTATCTGCTAGCACTAACCAAAGCCAGATCTTCCTTAACCCCTTTATTATCTTAACATACACTTCTTAATCTGGTAGTGATCCTGCATCTACCACCCCATACCTCAGCTCCAGTGGGAGAGGGCAGGAAGACTCCCAAAGAATTGTCTAATGAGAAATAGGAAGAACACCTAGTGCTATTGGACCGGAAGTCAAAAAGGATAATCTGTAAAAAATGAAATCACTAATAGATAGGGTACTCAGGTGAAAATGCTTACAGTAGTAAAAGAAAAAAGGCTTTAAACTACAAGTCAAACAAAGGACTTTTCATAATACAAACAAAAGCAATCTGACATAACCAAGTAGGACTAATAGAGCTAGGCATCCAATCTGATTCTTCAAAAAAAATCCAGCTTTCGTGTTTAATAGTAATTTCTGAATTTACTAAAGAGTTTTCAGGCATCCATGTTATATTCAGTGGTGTTTCCTACCCTTTCCACTTACAGTATACAGAAATCATTTAGACCATCTGGAATACAAGTGTCACACATCCTTAAATCACAACAGCTACCTGGACATCTAGGCGCTGCATCCCTGAAAAGAACCAGGTTTCTTTTAAAAGCATATGTGTACACGTGTGTGGGTGCACAGAGGGAGAAAAATGAAGAGCAGCAAGACTTCTGTTCATGTCCTGACGTCTATAAGAGAAGTTCAACCTTAAGAAAATCAATCTTAGTTGCACATTGAAATTGAATTTAAAGGTTTGTTTGGAACAGTGCTATCCTTACAGAATCCAACTATTTGTCAGTGTCACACAGAAGAGTGTGTATATAAATACAGATCATGCTCATTAATTTCTCCTCTGGTTCTGAGACATCCAGTCTTCATCCTCATTCAGTAAAATGCTGCTGGAGTCCTTTCTTCAAGTACCCAGTGTGTTCCCTAGATTAAACAGCAATACAGATAGTAAAAAATGTAGTTAAACTCTTGTTGGACTATGGCATTGATACAGTATTTAGGCCAGTTATTTCCCAGATAATATGAACCACTGAGTTTGGTTAAGAAATTTATATCATCTGGTTCTTACCATATCCCCACCGTTTCAGGGTATGATGAAGCGTCAGTGACAATACGCAAGACTCCTCTGAGGCCACTGCCTAAACTTGTCTTTAGCTCCTGTAAAAATTATGTTAGGGACAGAAACCCAGTAACTTTTCCTATATAATTGTCTTCCTGCCCAGCCTTTTCAGATAAGTTTAAATGCATCCCTATGTGAATTATTGCCAAGCCACACATTCTCCTTTGAGTAATCCTTTATCATCCTTTGATGTTTATCACTGAGGTCAAATATATACTTCACACAGTACTGAAATGCTGTCTGTTGTGAACCAGCAAGAAACTGCTCTCAGCACTTCCCTAGGTGTGTAACAGCAGGAGACAAGGCCGGTGACCTCAACTCTTTATAAAACCCATGTATTTCAAAGCTTCAACCAATGTAAATGTATGGTTTATAAGATTTCATTGGCACAATGTTATGTATCTTAGTTGCATTCCATCCAAGTTAACAGCGGGATTAAAGCTCACATGGAAAACTGTTTGGAAATCTCTGGCTTTTGAAAAAAGGCAAGGCAGAACGAATTCACAGTCAGTTGAATTAATATTGGTAATTACCATCAAAAAGTATGATAACATACAAGACACTTCTGACTAACTGTTGAAACTTTTCAAAGTGAATATATTGAAACAACATAAGCAAAATATTCTGACACATCCAGTTTGCAATTCACGAAAAGAAAATGTTTAATCTATCTAGACAAAGACTTGCACGTAATTTTAAATGGTACTGTATGACCAAAGCACATCTAGTCTTCCAGAATAACTGCACCATACTGAAGAAAGGGCTGACAACAGTAAGCTTTATCTTTCTGAGGAGCATGATTCCCTGGAAACACTAGGATTTCCCATGACAATACATGTTCTTCAGTTCCAAGGAGGTATCTTTCCATTTCATGCACCTCATGAAGTCAGCCATAGAAACCAATGACTTCAACCTATTTTCTTTTCTGAAAGGTCAGATTCAGGGTCAGGATAGATGGTTTAGCTGGTATGGTAAACAGCTTGTCTTCCCATTGTCTGGTCTGTATCCCATGTAAAAGCAAAAAAAAGGACTTCTGCCACCAGACCTACCAACCAGCCAGCCTCCAGAAGGACCACACAAACCAGAAAATCCCACCTACCTGACATGCTTACCAAAGTAATGGAAGTTCTGCTCTGTGCCGGTTTGGCTAAATTTAGAAATATATCCTCTGAGAGAAGGCACAACCACCCCTCCCCCACCAGGTTCGGGAAAAATAAATTTTCCTCAAAGGAAAGTGGAAGAGATAAAAACTATAAAAAACTATTTATTTAACAAACACACGGGAAAAGGAAAATAATAAAATATTTGCTAAATAATAAAATCTCTCGCTGTGGAGAAAAACCTAGGAAAGTGTTAGAGTCCTCCTTTGGTCTCCTCGGAGCTGGGGCTTGGGCCAGGGCCAGGCCCTCTGTGCCCAGTGGAAAGTCCTCCTGATATGCTCTGATACTGAAGCAGTCCAGTAGAAAAGGGAGAAAATCCGAAATTCCAGGGAAGGAAAAAAAAGTTCAACTCTCAGTCTCTCCTTGGAGAAAAAGAAACTGAACAACTGGCCAAAAACTGACCCAGGAGCAGCAAGCCGGGTGCTTCCTCGCTCCCCTGCTGCAGCTGGGAAAAAAAAAAAAGTCGCTATCTCTGTGTGACCTTGAACAAGCTGCAAACTGCTTTGAAAAAGTTTTGCTCAGTTTTTCTTTCCCCCTCTCAGGCTCAGTTTAAAGGCATAGAAAGGCACAAGAATTAATTTCTGGGCATAGGGCAGCGATATGGGATACACATCATAAAGTCACCCCAAGACATGCTCTCACAGAAGTTAAAAGATGAAAAGAGAAAATGCCCTTGTACCCAATCTGCATGAGTTGTTTACTGCACCTGAGATGCTGAGTGACCCCAAGTGCCATTGCTGCCATGAATAACTGCATGCTGTTCCATATGGCCAGATCAAAAGGATGCCTACAGAACTGTTCAAAATACTTCTACAACACCGTTTTCCCTGGCAAACAACCTGGAAAGAAAAGTAGCTGCAATGAGCATCAGACATCTTGAGGCCAAAGTGGCTATTCCTTGAACACTATCTCCTCAGTTCCCTGGAGGCTAGCAACTCCCTCCTACTGGGGATGCAACTGTGAGCTGAACAGTACCATCCCACTTGCCTGAGGCTTCACAGTCTTGGAAATTAACTTAGGAATTTTTGCCTCCTTTTCACTTGCAAGTCAAAGCAAAAGGCCTCTGAGGGGATCAAGAGAGTATTTCCTACGGAAAATCCCTGGCACAGGGAACCCTTGATCTGAATGTCTCCAAACCACAAGGAAGGTACTGGCACAGGAGCACAGGCGTGTGAGCATATATTCTGAACTTTGGGTAATTACGTGCAGATTTTGCTAGTGCAGATAAATCACCCAGGATTTATTATTTCAGTCTCTTAAAACGGAATAAACAAAAAAAATTCCAAATCTCTTTCTGGATAGTTTTACATTTACTCCTCTTGCCACAAATTATCCATCATGAGAAAATTTCACCAAGATACTCTTGCAGTTTCCCAATGCTTATTCTGCTCTTGTGAACAAAGGGAAAGAGCAATAGGTGGATTTTTCCTTACCCTGAAGGAAAACACCTGATACACATACAGCTAGCTCAGTTCAGGGACATTAGTGAAAATTTGCTGTGTTAGTCCTTTTCAGTGCTGTGTTCCTTTTTGTCTTCTCTTATTCTTAAGAGCACAGTCATGCAAGACAGGCTCATTACTAAAGGGAAAGAAAAAGATAAATTATAGTATGTTTTCCTTTTGCACAGGAAAGAAAAGGTTTATTGAGAGGGCAATAACCTCACCTCCCTCCCTAACCATGACCTGATATGGCTATTGCACAAGTAATAGGACAAAGTGTCACACTGAACTCCTAAAAAGAGTGTCTCAGTGTTGTACACAGTTGCACCCTCTTACATAATTATCTCCACACATAAATTCATCTCAGAAGGACAAGAATATTGCCAGTGCTGTCCTCATAGTCCCAAGGGATTCCTAATGCCCTGAAGCAAGCCATATAGCTGCACTGTGTATATGGGAGGACACAGCTTCTAGTGTGCCACAGTACAAGGAAGGATCGATTAACAGCCATCTCAGGACATTAAGAGCTAAACAGCCATTCCTAAACCTGGACTGGAAGTTGTATCCCAGGAGAAATGTGCCAAATGTGAGCTCATTTCTCCTCATAGAAGGGCAGCAGCCAGCTGGAGGGACGGGGAAAGGGGTTGCTGGCAGGGGATGGAGCTGACACCATATCACTTCAACATGGTGCACACTTAACTCTGTGTAACATTTTATAACAGTGCCTTATAAACCTCAGCTGAGTCCTATCTCTCACCCTTTTTACCCATATGAAAAAACACACCAGGAGAGCAGTGTGAATACAAGAGTTTTCTTTCTTGCTCTCACAGACTGAAGTTACAACATTTTGTCATATTTAAATCCTGCTGTGCTGGTGTAAACACCAGGCATGGGTGATCCAATACAGAGCAAGTCCAAGATGGCTCAGCCTCAGATTTGTTGCCTTATTGACTCAGAAGGGTTTTTAAGGCTAGGACTGGTTCAGATACAGGAGAGGTGAAATCATTTTTCAGAATTCGGAACCCACCCAACAGCATGGGTTCAAAAGTGCATCTTGCACTCGAGGACTTCGGATTTTTCTTCCACGTAGTAAGAACTGTGGGCAGGGATAAAGCCCACAATGCACACAGAAAGGTGATGAGAGAAAATTAAAATTGTAATCTGTGATGAGGGCTATTGCATGCCAAGTGTTTTCTAAATGGGGAGAAATGAATGTATGTGTTGGCTGTGCTGTGCTCATCAGCTTTAAGAAAAAAGGAAGGAGGGAGGGGGGGAGGGAAGGAATTCGGAAGGAAGGAAGGAAGGAAGGAAGGAAGGAAGGAAGGAAGGAATTCGGAATTCGGAAGGAAGGAAGGAAGGAAGGAAGGAAGGAAGGAAGGAATTCGGAAGGAAGGAATTCTGAAGGAAGGAAGGAAGGAAGGAAGGAAGGAAGGAAGGAAGGAAGGAAGGAAGTCTTTTAGCAGTACCACTTTTCTTTTCATTCATGAATTTACATTGACCTGCCAAGATGGAAGGCGCTAAACACTGTCAGGACATAAGCTGCTGCTCCTCTTCTCATGCTGCCCTCAAATCCCATGTGAGGAAAATATTTTTTTCCCTTGCTGTCCCCAAAAGCCAGAAATGACACATCCAGACTTTGAACTAGTTTGCTACACAGAAAGGATATGCGTTTCTCTCTGTGTCAGTCTTCAGTTCTAGTAAGGTGATAAGACACTCCCTCTTGACCTGGTGCTTACCAGCACTGATGAGCCCATCAGAGAATGATAAGACTTCTAAAGTTTGGAGTGGCAGAATCTTACAATTAAACCTACAGAAACTCAAGGTTTTAGTTTCAGATATTTGTGTTACAGTACTTCCCTCTCCCTTTCAGCTAATTCAGATCTTTTGTCTTTAAAACACGGCTGGACCTTTAAGGGAAATATTGAACATACCACGGGAACTTGAAAATCCTCTCTCTTTTAAAAAGTTACAGGAACTATGAAAATGTCAGATCCAAAAGATATTTACAGTAAGAGAAGAAGACAGCCTTGGGCTTGTTAAAGGCCATTATGTTTGCCCTGAACAACTCATGCTTTTAACAATTCAGACTGAAAGAAATACAGGATTTCAGTAAACCAGCAAGTAAGTAAGTAAATATAAGTAAATAAATAATTCACCCATCTGATGCCAGCATCAAAACAGTAGGAGACCTTATTGCTTCTTTTATTTCCTTTCATATCTGGCTCTGTTGATAGAGCACAGAACCTGAACAACACACTAGGAAACTTCAAACAGGGACTGAGATTATATCCAACAAAGCTAGAAGGGGAAATTCGACACTCACCATTCATATGGAAACAAATATTTATTTTATGGGACAGTTTGAATTTATTATAAGTTGCATATAATTTCCTGTCTCATTTCTTGAGCACTCTTGCAATTTATCAGGATGTCTTACATTATCACACAACCCCCTTCCCTCTACCCTGACACCCTCTCTGTTGAACTTCCTCTATGAGAAGTCCCTGAAAAGCAGAAATTTTAAAGGTTGAAGCTTTGGAAGAGATTCCATAAAGGCAGTGAACACTAAAGTGGAAACAATGTGAAAATTAATGTACAGTAGTATCAATGTACATACTACTTATTTCTCTGCACAGCTAGAATGACTGCCCCTATAAGCTGCAACCAAAAAATCCACAGCTGACAAAACTACTAAGATTTCTACATATGCTGGCTTTGTCAGAAAACGAAATCTCACAAATACACACACTGCTTTCCTCCCCTTCCAATTTTACCCAACTTTAGCTACTTTTATAAGAAGTTTGGAAAAGTTCAGTTACTGCAGAAAAATGAAATAAAGATGGTCATACATGGAATGGAATTCTAAACAGGGTACTTAAAAGGTAGATGATAAAAAATCTCAGACCTATGATGAAATGATTTACATTCCCTGAGATAGAAGGACATCTAAGTGATCAGATTCTACTAAGCTTTGACTGCTATTAGTCTGTGTTCAACACTACACAGGCTTAAATACCTAAGAGAAAATCTTCTCACTCCACAGAATGTATATCCTTTGCTTACTTCCCCCATTTTGCCTACATACATCTTAGAGTTAGAACACGTTGTAACACCTTGAGCATGCAATACTGGTCAGCCGTCTGCTAAGATAAGCCTGCTGCCCGTAAGGTGTTGCAAAAAGATGGAGAAGCCAACAACAAAAACTAGCCATTCCTGTACAGGAGTTAGGAAGAAGTTGTGGCTCATACCCAAGTACGATATTCTGATGAAATAATCACTTCATGACAATTTTTGGATTAATTGTTGTCCATCAGATGAGAAGACTTATTTTAGAACTGTCCTTGACTTGGGCTGAGAAAAAGTAATTTCTTTTTCTTTTGCCTGCTCCCTATCATGATTTTATACCACCTGGTTGTTGGTGTGTTTTCAGGTTTTTTTTCACTACCTTTAACTTTTTAATTGTTTCCATAAAGGATGGTCTTACCACTCTTCTTTCCTTCTTCAGACTGCAATTTCCCATTTTTCCCCCATGTAATTTTTTCCCATACAATTCTGAGTTTTCTTACAAGGTTAAGAAAATAGCTACAAAAAAGCAATAGAAGCAACACTGCTGTCCGTAGATTTGACAATACAACAGAAATCATGAGGTTTTATTTGGACAGCTAACAACACAGTTTTAAGGGATTCTGGTTATATTTGCTTCAGTGGAAATTTAGTCATGCAGAGATTGATAGTCCTCTTCTAAAGAATTATCTGTCTGGTCATATGGCCCTCTCAGACTTTGCATTAACTCATGAACCTTCTGAGCACTGAAGTTTGTCCAGCTGACAGATCCATAACTACAGGTGACCACCTTCCAATCTTCAGACTCTCCACAGTGTTCAGTGTTATACCTTCTTTCATTATTCTTTTGCAGCCCTGTGAATCTAGCAAATTCATTAAAAGAACACGTTAAACTTTAGTGACACTGGTGAAGCAGATAGTAGCTCAACAGCCTACATTAAGTGCGGAGTTCAATTCACTAAAATCCAAAAGCAAAAAAAATTCATGACACAACCTTAATTTAGCTCATGCAAGCCTCTGCACTTGGTAGAAAAAGAAGAAATAAATTTTATACTTCAAGAATCTGAAGGAAGAGGTCAGTTAAATATGTCCCAACACAGAATTCTAGTGTAATACAGGAAGAAATTATGATCATACATACTTATTAGCATCTAGTCCTTCCCATAAGAAATAGTTTTGTTTTATAGACATGGCATATCTGAAGTATAGCAGCATGAGTCACAAACCACAATGGTGAGACATTTTCACTTTGTAACATGAATAAATCTCAGCTTTGTATAGCTGAACTCTGCATTTCAGTTCATCCTTCCCCAACTGATGTGATCAAATGCTAGTCTGTACATATACATGATCCTGCATAAAAATACATTTGTGTTCTTTGGATCTCATACTGGAAAAAAACCCCCTTAATATACCTACAATTGTAGAGACAGACATACAGCAGTAGGTAGACCTATCTACACGTGAAAGGAAAAGCCGTCAAGCTTTGTACATTCAGATGTAAACAAGAAACATACTCATTTCACTGGCTAATTGTGCTTGTGGTCATCCAAGACAGACCCAGTTAGATAATAGGGGAGTGTAATGCCAAAGAGCCTGGAAGGAATGGACTATTGTATTTGACTATTTTCCATGTACAAATTAGCACAGCAAAAGAAAGAAATCCTGTAGAAAAACACATGTACTTTATTACAGTCCCTAGTGTAACTTCTGTAAGAATCACAACAGCAACAAAGAGAGCTTAAAAAAGCTGCTGAAAAGATGCAAATAACAAATGCAAATGTGTTTAAATGTCCTTCTGACATGACGTGATTTGACTTCGAGTTCGGCTGAACTCATGGCTGGTTATGGTTTTGGCTACATTCCTTTGAGTTAGACAGCTGTGATTTGCTTGTGCTAGGCTTTTATTTTTAAACTAACCAAAGGGAAAATCTCCGGAACAAAATGCCTGCTTTCTTTTGTTGCTCTTAAAAGTAATGTAGTAATATTTCCTTAGCATGCGAAAGTTCATGGAGCAATAAGCAAAATTCTCCAAATATGTGGTCTTTCTCTGGAAAGAAAAATTACCTTTTCATACAGCTTTTTCAATACAAGCATCTTAGTGTTATGGCTCAGATTCTCAAAAGAGCCATGAAAATTAGTCCACATAAATGCCTGACAAACTGGTTCTCTCAATATGGTACAAGTATATAGGCTGTGTGTGTGCCTGGGCTGTGCAATGTCCTTCCTTGAGGCAAAGATGCTGAACAAAGACTTTAGGTGCTACTTTGCTCTACTGTGTCTTACTGAACACTTAGGAATGTGTGATAAATTCTTCTAAGACCAATCTTGTAAGCATTTCTTGCATAACCTTAGTGCTTACAACTGTAAACTTTTGCTGATGTTACTAGAGTGCTACATGACAAGAAGCTGCTGGTGTTGGTTAATGTGGGAAAGACAGAGCCTTTTGAAGAGATACAAGGCGATAAACATAAATCCAAATGTTGATTGTCATAGATTTCAAACTCATTCTGTCTGCTTGGCTAAAGGCTAACGTCTAGGATGCTAACAGCCAGGTCACAGCCTGATTCAATGACTTCTTGTTTTTTCTCAGAAAACATCTATGAGCTTTCTACCATGCCTTTGGTGAACTCATGCTGCAATAAACTACAGTAGGAATGAGTATACCAAGGTATCCTACAACTTATCCCTATCTCTAGCCAAGCTATAAGTCAAATACTGGAATGTTTACCTAATCTCCTGCTGAAAGCAAGTGAGAGATTTTCCTGACTATGGAAGGAGCAAAAGAATGGTCTGATTCAAAAAGAAAGTTAAGCTTCCTTCACATCACTATTCTTAAGGCACAAAGAGATTTGCTGGGAGGTGCAGGGAAATCTCTTGAGGCAGGGTAAGTCATACAAATAAAAACTAGTATAGTGTGGAATATAATGGATAATAGTTGGCAGCAGAATGCACTATTTATTTTCATGAATCAGAGACTGAGAGCTTAATTCACAAGCAGCAGAGTGATGTACAAATATTATGAGCTTAACATGAGGCCAAATCCTACAGTCTTTACACATACTTGTTGAGTCACATCTCCTGTTGATCTTCCCTAAATTAGTCCTGCAGGATTGGCTAAGTTGTTATTGACTTATTACGGTCATCAGGTTATAAACATCTCATTTTCACAAATGAAAGAGAATCTATGCTGACTACATGCTGTTTTGCATGAATTCAGTATTATGAATGGCAAATAGACTTTAAAACAAAGTAAGACTTCTAGATCAGTCCAGATAGCATTCTTATTTCTAGCGCTAAAATAGTACTTAGTGACTCTATATCCAAAAAGTTGGGTTTGGTTTTTCTTTTTTTAATAATACAATCATTTTAAATAAGCATTTTGAATAGGGTTATCCTGATGTTTAGGTCCCCATGTGGCTACTGAAAATGTGTTAAGATTATAATGCTTACTATAGACTGGTTTATACAGATAAATAAGAAGATGGAAGCTGCTATAAAATTCATGTATTTCTTAATGATGCTTTGCTATTTGAACCACTATATTTCATCAGATTCTAAGAAAAGGGCAACATATGTATGCCAAGATGACTCTGGTATCAAAAGTGTATGCATATTAATATGTTTTCTGCAGATTTTCTGATTTCCAACATACCACTCATAAAATTAAGTACAAGTCAAAAAGGAACATATAATGTCCATCAAACAGCATAGGTACATCTCTCAGCTGTAGGCATCCTATCAGGATAACCAGGGGAAGTATGCAAGAAAATAATACAGTAATGCTCAAGTTTACTGCCCTGAAGTATACCAGATATCACAGAATATATCTTTCGAAGGTTGGTAACTTGACTCTGTAATGAGTTACAGAAATAACAAAAGCTCATTTAAGCTGATTTCTGGAAAAAGTTCAGTACATGCTGTACCTGTCTTCTCTGCATGTGCAAAACTGAAACACATTTTCTTTTTTTTTTTTTTTTTAAAGGAAGAAAATTCCAGGAACATTACAGCGTGATACAGTTTGATTTAAAGAGCAGAGAAACAGCTCCTCTCTAAATCCCAAGCAGTTAAATCACTATTCACAGGTCATTGCTCTCCAAGTTTAGAAAGCTGATGCCAACATCAACTTCTTGGTTCCACCGGCAGCAACCCACAATACCAAGGCTCGAAGTCTGCAGTACTTTAGCGAGGATAAGACTTACATGACTTGTTCAAAACAAACTCATCTCTAACTGCGATCTTAAGAGATTAAAAACATAGCCACCCGCATATATGCACACAGATACAGTATCAGCTACAGGCGGTACATATTTGTAGGATAGAAATGGCATTTACCAGGATAAGGGAAGCTAGAAGCAGGGTGCCAGCGGTTGTCCAGCGGCAGCACTCCATTGTCGGGTCCGTGCCGGACCTGGGGTCGGACACGCGCAGGCTGCGAAGCGCTCGGCTGCCTGCTGTCACATCCAGCGCTGGTGCAAGCCTTTAGCCCTGCTTCTCCGCTTCCATCAGCCCCGCTCACGTTTCCTGACCCAGGCGTGGGTGGGTGGGTTGGCGTGAGCTGCGGGGAAGCGCTTCCTGAGCCGGCGTTTAGCCAATCCCCCTCCTGCTATTCAGACATGCAGCACAACAAAGCCAAGAGGTCTGGGGAAAGCGTAGCAGCTAAAGACAGAGGGGAAGGAAAAAGAGAGCGGGAGAGGAGGAGTAGTAGGAGGAGAGAGGCAGAATGGCACAGCTGAACGGAGTGCTCTGCCTGCAGCTCCCGGAGCTCCGCTTCACCACTTGCCGTGAGCTGTTCACATTTATTGCTAGGTCAGTAGCTCTCCTGAGCGTGCATTGTTCCAGACAGGAGGGAAACTTAATCTGTGTCAATACATAACGTATGCCATAAAAAGCACCAATCGGAAAATGCTTACATTCTCCATGGAGAATGCACATTTTGCTAAAGCCTTGTATTCTTTACAGAAATGTGTTCTCTTTTACACCATTTGCTCAGCAACAAAGGGATCTGACTGTGCTTTAAAACTGTAAACCAAAAATGTTTCTAACAGGACTGAGTGACAGTCTTTCTGTCACTACATTTTTCTTCTTTGGGGAAATTTAAAACCTAACCTATTCTGTGTTGGAAGGAAAGTGAGATTATTGGAGGAAGAATTTTGCACAAAAAGGCAAAGACTCAAACACCTCAGGAAAGGTGAGAACTCTGCCTTTTAAGTACTAATTTGACAGGTAGGATTTTCAAATAACTGCTCTCACTCTGTTCAGAATTCATTTAGTTTGCCTGCCTCTGCTCCTGCACTGCCAGAAGTCTCCAACATTTTTAATTTTTTTTTTTTTACTTACTGTCCATTTATTTTATTTTTTGAAGGAGAAATTGCAAACTGGATCCAAGAACTTTCTAAACGCAGTAGGTATTCTTCCACATAGGGCTGAGCTGGATGCCTTGCAGGGGCAACATTTTGCTGCTTCAGGGCACACCATGTACAGATGGGCATATAGAAAGCCCAGTATTCCCTAAAATCATGATTCTGGTACGTCAGCAAGCTCAGACAATGGAGAAAAGTAAGGTATTGTGTGTTAGGGGTGGAGAATAGTATGCTAGCCATGAGTCTGAAAAGTGACTGAAGTCAGAAGCTAGAGAAGGAAAGGGAAACTCTGCCAAAGGCCAGGACTGAGGACAGAAAGGAAAAAGAAGAAAGGGTAAACCACAGATCATTTAATAGAACTGCACATCAGTAGAAATTAAAACCAGCCTGGAGGAAAAGCTGGATGAACAGATGGAGAGTGATACAGACTTTGCAAAAGGAAAGGAACTGAGTGGGGGAAAAAAAAAAAAAGAGTCACAGATGTTGACAAGTCAGATGGGAGGATAGAAGAGTCTGGCTTTGTATAACAGGAACAGGAACTGAACACTGAAGACATCTGAAGGCCAAAATAGAAAAGATATAAACTAGATGAAGATGGGCTTTAGGAAATGAGGCTAAAGAAGAAATTTCAAATAAGAAATGAAAGTAATTAGGAACAGTGGGAGAAACAGATTTCAGCCTTCACTGCCAAGCGGTCATTTGGTTGGGTACCTTTGGATTTGGCAGGCAAGGAAGCAGGACCAGGAAGACTGAAAAGGCTCAGTAGGAAGGGGCTATGATGGAAAATGCACTAGCTGGACTGCACATAGCAGGGATGAGAAAAGGTTTGAAACAGGTTCTAAGATTCCTCTGTTACATCTCTGTTGTCTCTACAGCAACTTCAGTGACCACCTCACGGAGGAGAGCAGGGGGATGAACTACTTTGCAGCATCAGAAGTGAGGAAGCAACCATAGGATGACATCAAGGGAGAAATTATGACTTCTCCTATTGCCCTTGAAAACTCAGGAAACTAAACATATAAATATAATAAAAACCTAGTGTACTTTTTACAAATAACACCATCATCCCCCCAAAGCAAAGCCTTCATATCTTTTGCTTCACCAGCAGTGTCAACACACACACCTGAGACTGGCACAAAAGGATTTTTCCCATACATCTCCTAACTACTGTCATATGTTTTCTACCATACTCTCTTCCTTTTCTACAAGACTAACATCACTGGAGAAGTACTTAGAGTATTGCCTGGAATTCCTGTAAATGAAATTCTCAAGACAAACTTTTAAATGTAAGCAGCAAGATTTGTAATATTGAATAGATGAATCATGACGGCTTTATTTTTAAGAAAAAAACTGCTGCAATTATGATTACATAACTTACAATGGATGGAACAACTGACAAAGACGTTTTCATAACCATGCGTTTGGGTTTTTTTGTTGTGTAGTTTGGGTTTTTTTTCCTTTCTCTTAGTCCAACTTTATTGTTGCACTGGCACTACATAAACCCATTTCTGAATGTCTTGTTTTGGGTATTTCTTGTTCAATTTCCAAAAATCTGGCTTTTTTGAAAGGAAGTATAGGCTATTCTTATCAGTACAGAAGGCTCAATAGACAACTCTATCATCTAAGATGGAGTAATATTTTTGGAATTACATTTGTATTCCTTGTATTCTGCCACTGTTCTGATCATGGAACTCCACTGCAGCTGATGAGAATGTTGCATGAAGAATGATGGTGGGAGACAGGAGTTTATTATACAATGGAATCATAGAATCATTTAGGTTGGATAAAACCTTTAAGATCACCAAGTCCAAATGTTACTTTAACACTGCTAAGTACACCACTAAACCATGCCCCTAAGCACCACATCTACACATCTTTTAAATATCTCCAGCAATGGTGACTCAACCACTTCCCTGGACAGCCTGACAACCTCAGTTCCCGATATCTAATCTAAACATCTCTTGGTTCAGTTTGAGGTTGTTTCTTCTTCTCCTACCACTTGTTTCTTGGGAGAAGTGACCGACCACCAACTCAAAGTTGTAGAGTGATAAGGTTTCCCCTCAGTCTCCTTTTCTCCAGGCTAAACAACCCCAGCTCCCTCAGCTGCTCCTCACAGGACTTATGCTCCAGACCCTTCACCAGGTCTCTTGCTCTTTTTTGGATGTGCTCCAGAACTTCAACTTCTTTCTTGTAGTGAGTTGAATATCTTACAGTAATGCCACAAAATTATGTGGTCTGCAATGTTCAGACTTGTTGAAAAGGTGACCTATCTTTAAAGAACTTTGTTTATTCAAGATGTGTGTTTAATCACTAGCAGAGCAGCATGATATTCATAATAGCATTGCAATATGTATGAAATTCACCAGGACTGATATTTTGTTGCACATTTAAAATTTAGACCAGATTCTAAAATGCAGCTTTAATTTTGTTTTCACAACGACCTCCTGCAAACCCTGTAATTTCTTCATGAAACCACATAAATATAATTCTTCCAACAGTTTGGCTTTCAGTTTTCTGCACATAGTTGAACCTAGAAATCAAAGTGAAATTCAGGGAATGGAAACTCACACGAATCAAGTCCAAGGGAAAGGTCTACTCAAATTCTTGCATGTAGCTTTAATGAGCAGTCATGCCCAGTATCTGCCAATTCCTACAGAGCAGTATTGCATCTACCTAAAGGCTCATTTGAATTATTCCTAACTGAAAAAAACCCTCCAAAAAACCCAACCTTTAAAAAGAAGTGTAGATTTACTGAAAAATTACTTTAAGGCATCAAGTACCTGAAAGAATCTGGAGCTGAACATCTCCATATCCTGCCTTTTGGGTCCAGGGCTTTATTGTATTCCATATATGCATTTGTATGGAGTTAATTTATTTGTCTTGCTGAAAGCTCATTCTATATATGGAACAGTAGGAGTGTGGTATTTCTTCTTTGGATGCATATAAATAAAAAATAAAGCCTATACTACAAAGGAAAATATGCTCTAAACAAAATAACATTGCCTGAACAGTGCAAAACCTCAGGCCCTGTTCATGTCCAGATTTTCTTTGTCATGGACCCCAAGTGAATACAAGAATTCAGAGGAATAAAAGACTGCTATCTGCAGCAGAAGTAATAGCTGAAAGTTTAAGGGACATATTGGGTGGTGCCTATTGTGCCCAGCACTTTTGTTTCCCCAGTAAGACAGAGGTTGTTTTTAGCAAAATCTTAATGCTACAGATGAAGTCCTGAGACACTCAAAGTATTTTCAAAAATTGGTACTGGAGATTGGTGAATCTAGGATTGCATTCAGCATCACTTTCTGAGTATACATATGCAAATATGTCACCTCCAAAACTTGACCTTACAAATACATGCCCTTCACCATCTCAAGGGAGAGTGCACTAATACATGCTACTCTGTGTCCTGAAAATTACTCCTTCCACTTTCTGAAGTGGTTATTTGTTCCAGTTTTCCTTCACCTCTGACAGGTGTTAGATTAAATCAGTTTGCATCTGTTTGAGAGAAACAGAATTGGTTATTGACACTGTATTCTACCTATGACAAGTTATATAAAATGGAAGTAGAAGCCAAGGCGGGTGTCTGAAGCAGTATTTCAAGGTTTACAGATTTAACAATACTTAATTGGAAAAACACACGTGCAGGCAGAAGAAAACTGTTAACATCAATATGCTTTATAGCGGGAAAGAATGAACTCAGCTTTGGAGCTGATCTCCCTGGGGAGAATATGTTACCATTTTCACTCAGAAGCCACCTGTCTCTTCCTGGTAGCTGGACCTCTTTTTTGCCATACAGTCTGTAGCAACCAGAACTTTTTATTTCTTTCTACTTTTTCAGTTCCAGTTGTTCTTAGATTTTTTTCTCTTGTAAGCCTGGATTAATTTCTGGGAACCTGGAAGCTTGTGCAAATATGGAAAGTGAGAAGTGGGAGGAAGCTAGTGCTTTATAAGGAGATATAGACAGGATTTGCATTTACATATGTGAGTCTCTATGTGCCTTCCAAGGATGTGGATGAAACAAGAATTAAAGTTATAAGAAGTGTAATATTCTGGAATATCTAGGTACAACTCATTCAGAGGTACATGATGTGGGATTATGGAAGCACTTTCCTCAAAGGTATGCTGATGCATACAAACCTTTACCTAGACCTCCAACTTGAGATAAAACTTGAAAGTACAACAGGAGGAACAATACAGCTCTGAGCAGTAAGAAATTCCTCATTCACACCTAGCAGGGAAATAGATACATATTCAGCCTTCAGACTCATTAAGTCCTTGCTCTTTATGAGAGACTAGTTACCATGAGCACTGGAGTGAAATGATGTTACTTTGGAACAGGTATTCTGTGATCTCTCTGCGTTCAGCACCCACATCTAATGTGAGGCAAAGTCTCAAGAAAGGGATGACACGTAACACTGCTTAATCCATTTTGTTTGGCTTAACAGAACTCAGACCGATGAGATGCTTCCACATGAAACATTTTGAGCTTTCAATGTTGAAGCTGAACAGTTGCTTCCTTCATGGGAATTACAGAAAGAGTAGGAGTGAATTCCTATATTTCTTGAAATTTAACTGAACTCATTGAAGTAATGAGTTATAGTGGACTCCCCCCTTCCACGTTAGTTAGTCACCATTTACCTTATTAATTATGATACCGGTTGTATTTCAATAATAGACCTTGACCTTCAGCAGCAGAAAAACCTAAACTAAAATTTTACCAGAATGCCTAAATAATTATAGACTCCTGCAGGGTTTTGCACAACAATTTAACACTGTGTTCACATTTTTTTATTGTAAGGGTGTGGTAATTTAGTGGATGAGCCAAACATCTTGAACTGACATGCTTGAGATCCTAAATTACAACAACAAAATAGGGAAATTCTGCAACAGGAGATAGAAAATTACTTCCTCCTCCTGTTTCGACAGAGAATTCCAGGTAAGAAAGAAAACCACTTATCTATCATTCTTCCAACATCTTTTCCCTCTCAGGCTTAATCCTTACCAGGGTGCCACTTCCATGCCTTTAATACCGGTCCTCAACTTTTGGACATGCTCCTTATGGGCCGACTGAACTGGATTCCTGTTTTTAGAATCATCTCAGTTCCTGTCTGTGAGTGAGCTCTCACATGAGTCTGGGTCACGAACATTCTCTTTCTGGAAAGTGAACCTATACTTTCCAATCTTATTTCTTCACACAAGACAGTTTCCTGTATTGTTGTTCAGTGGTATGCTCCTTTTGAGGTCTACTTGCAGAAGATTTTTCAAGAAGCCTTATTTATCACCACTCTTTCCATGCCTTTTGCCTCCCAGCCAGTGCTGTATCTCAGCTTGCACTAAAATTTAACATGCCCTGCTCTTTGAGCAACCCACAAAACACAGAAGATAATCAGTTTCTGTTTTACAAACAGGGCACTGTAGATGCAGTAAGATTAAGTGAGATTAAATAACTTACCCATGATTTTACATTAAGGCACTAACAGAGGACAGAATTGTACATCATTTCTGAAGCTGCAAACTAGCAGTTTTAGCTATGTGAATGTATATGGTGATTAAGTTCCATGAGCAATCACATGAAAGTAAATCTCATTTAGATATGTATGGCAAATTGACATTAATTGCAGAGCATTTGCATTGCCTTACAGAACATCCAGGTTTTGCAATGAACTTCAAGCAAGTAAGAGACTTGTTCTGTGTCAACAACTCTTGCAAATTCTTGAACAGTTTTACAGTCATTGTTGGGTTTTCAAATCATAGGCCCAGCTTCAGATGTCAAGTCAATATGTAAGTTTTACTTTTCATAAAAGTTTCCAGGCTCGCCATTCGCAAAAAATAACCAGAAAATGTAACCTTTACAGACTCAGATACTGACAGAAGATAGAAATTAGTTGCATGTAATTATTAGAAGTCTCATTGTTCAAACTATGAAGCCTGTGGTTTTAGAGAGATTGCACAGAAACACTTGGGGCTGATGATATTGCTTTTGAATACTGAAGAAGCAGAGCTTATACTTTTGTATCTGGAAGTCAGTTGAGGATTTATGAGTTATAAATTTCTTTACTGATAAAAACAAACCCAAATCAAACAAAAACCCTCATAGGGTTTTCAACCTCTTTGGATCTCTAATTTACAAAGCTTTTGCCTTGTCTCATTTTTCCTTCTATGGAAGTAAAGCATATGTAATTATTTATGTGGCTTTTTGTAATGCAAATGGGATTCAATTACATTTCCATTTTCTTCTTATCAAAACTGAGATTCTACACGCAGGCATAGACCATCATGAGTGAACCTAAAATAAATCATGTGAAACTGCCAAAATATCATGAAAGGAAGAATAGGCAAGTTTTAAGAATCTTACAAAGAAATGAGACAAAAAGTAACACTAGGAAGTACATTTTGGATCATGATTTGGAAAACCCCTTAGGTGGAGGTGGGATGTGTGTTTGGCCAATTTACAGTACTCAGCTCTGTGTCTGGATTCAGCTTTCCAAAGTTTCCAGAAGAGGAGGTGTGAAGGAAGGAGAGGAGTTGGATTCAAAGTCTTCGGGGTTTGGCCCATCGCTTGTGCTAGAAATTAATGAAAATGCCAGGACAGCACAAAGCACACTTTGAAATGTTGAGCCAGCAAGATATTTGAGCATTGGAGAAGCCTTTCTTTCTTAGTGAAAGAGTTTTGAATATCAAAACAATAGTGAAGAAGCCACGTGGATGGAACACCCACTCAGTCACAATGTGTTTTTCTAAGCAAAAAGTACAGACTACTTACACCCAAGTTGGTCAAGTTGATAGAGATTAGCAATGCAGGCAAACAGCTAGGATTATAACACAAAACCACCTAATGACATATTTGAAAGCTGGAATTGTTCTTGTGACAATTACAGAGATGGAGAAGATAGGAGGGTCAGTGTTGAGGAAAAAAAAATCTTCAGGCTAGAGCACAAAGTACATTTTAAAATACAGAAAGATAAAGAATAAAAGCAAGAATAAGATAAGGATAAAACATGAAAGTAAATGGTAGGATTTTGAAACAGCAGAGTGCTCAAATGGCTGCAACATACACAGGAGTGGAAAAAGGTATTCAGTGAAATATTTGAAACATATGTTTTTTGTTTATGTTTCTTGCAAATATTTGAGAAAAGAGAACTCCTACCTGTATACAGTTGTGACCATGAATGCACTATTATGTTGTAACAAAAATTTATTTTTAAGCAACCAGTAAAATACTGGAAGAGATTATAATGTTAATAACTAGGAGGCTATCGTGTTCCATATTAAATTTCTCAGCACTGCAGCTCACTATGCAAAGAGCAGCAGTTTCTACTTGATGGATTAAACAGTTGCAAAATGGCAGAAATACAGGAAGCAGTATTCTCTTTTCAAGCTTGGCAGAAAATATTCTCACTATCAGAGAAACAGCTGAAAAAATGAAGTAATTTTTATTTCTTGGGTTTACAACTGGTAGGATCTAGTGACCTTCTAGTTTGAATTCAGGACAATTGGCAACTCAAAATTAAAATCCATATGTGGACTGAATCATCACAGAAAAACTTCTAAAAAAATTAAAGAGTGATTGTGGCTGGTAAATTTATCTGACTAGGTTACACTGAGCCAGGCATGTGATTAGATGATAGAATCTTAAGGAGCTTAATACTTCTCTCATTCAAGGAAGAAACCAGGTATAATGGAAAGGAACTCAGTAAGGTCTTTTACAAACCAAAACAAGTGAAAATTGAAGTAAAATCCTAATTTCTATGATATTTAGTCTGCTTTATAATTTGCTTTATCATGTAATGTGTACTCATATAATCTGAATTTCAAAAATAAAAGCCTTTCATGTGGTAGTTGAAGATAAAGATGATCATAGCACTAAGTATGCAAATACCAAGGAACTGAAGAAAACTATCTTGACTAAGAGAATTAAATCTTCCCTCTGAGAAAGATGTGATTTTCCAGTCAAATCAGTTGCTGCAGTAGACACAAATTTCTGAGCAATGGAAGGAGTATTTGCAAATAAACATCACCAGTTTTAATCAGGGAAAGCAAAACCCTTCAGTCATACAAGAACTTTATATGTATCAGTTTTCATCAAACTGATCAATATCTATTATAGAAATGTATTAAAGGACATATTGAGAAGACAGGAGATAATGCTGCATGGATAAGTAAACAGGAATTTTGTGGCTGGGGTTATTCAAAGTCAGAAGTCAAGTGCTCTAGTTCTGTAGCACTTCTGATTTAAAATAACTTTGCCAGCAAATCAGGGAACAATTGATCTCTAACTGAATTTCAGACTAGATTATTTAGAACCGTCACTTATTTACACAGTCAATGTGTCAAAGCCTCCTGTGCCAACATTTTTACATGGGAAAAACACATAAGACTGAGTTCTGAATCCTACTGTAATTCAGAGCCTTAACCTCAAAGGCCATTTATCAGATGAATTCTCATGAATATCTACTCTTTTCAGGTATCTTATTGCATCATGCATGTTAATTATGAGAAATATAAGACAATAAAAGGACTTCCTTTATCTGTACAAGAAAAGCTTAAAGTCCCATATTCTTTGTATGTCACAAATTCTCTGAGATCTTTTTACAGTGTCTTTTTAGCTACCTCACTTGACAGACTATGACAGATTGGCCTTTATTTTTGCAACATCTTCTACCTTGCCTGAAGTCATAGCTATAACAAAGATATCTTCATATATATCATTTAAAAAAACCTCTTGGGGCAATCATTATAGTTTGTCTGTAATCAGGTGCCATTTGTTTTATTTAAGCAGTTTATCCACTGAAATGGGTATTGTATTTCATGCATACTTATTTTCAAAAGCTACTTCTTTGTGATACAATACATAATCTCTCCTATATTTAATTTATAAAGACTTTCATGGGGCTACCTTAATGCAGTTTTTGGTTAAACTCCTTTCTCTTATTTTAATCCTAATTTATAAAATTTGCTTTTATATATCTTTGACATTAACAGTTGTTCTGACCACTTAGGTTTGTAATTTTATTTGCCTGCACAACATCATTGAAGTTGATATGAAATATTTTTGTGCTGAACTGTGTCTTTGTGAAGTGAAAGAGTATAAGAGGGCTACTGTCTGGAAGCCTTTGTTCTGAAAAAGAAAGCTTTTGATATAATAAGAAAGAACTGTATCTAAATCATTAAATGAGGAGACTATGGAGGAGACTATGGAGAAGATTAACTAAGCAATCTTAATTGCTTACTGTGGTTTTAGATCATTATTTATCTGTTAAGATTTACATTTCCCTGCTACGTATTACTTCTTCCTTCTCCTCACTTCTCTCCTGGCTTTGACCAAGTATACTGTCCTGTTCTTCTGTCAAAGTTCAGAGTAAAAGACAAAGCAAAACCAGCACGTTTTTATTGTAGGTCTACATTGTATCTTTGTGAACTGTGACAGGGGTTTGGTTTCTTTTGTTGTAACATTTTAACATTTATGAGCACAGATCTTCACTACACGGAGAGAGAAAATGGCATTCACTGCAGCATAGAATACTGTCAGCTTGTCAATAACTTCTTGTGATGTCATGAACAATTCAAAAACTAATGCAGGTAGGGTGGAAGAAGCTAGAAATTAAATAAGGGCTTTCATACTGGTACAGCTATACAGCACTATATGCTTAATAGAGTTTATTATAATATAGATTTCTTTATCTGTTTATCTTTATCGGTTTTCTAAAATCTGTATGTAGCTGGAAATACATATGCTAATTAAAACCCTCTTACCTGGTGGGCAGAGGAAAACTGCTCAGAAATGCTGTGCAGCAGCAATGGGTAAGGTTAGAGATTTGTAGTCTTGTATCACATACGAGGAGAGGCTGTAACACCAGCAGTTTTACTTGTATTTGATACACTTCCTTCAGTGCCATCTATAATCATTATGCTTTACATTCCTAAGGCCTGTCTGTCCAATAGAGCCTTGTTTCCATTGACTGACAGGCAGTCTTTTCTTGTAATCTTTAAAATGCAGGTTGGGAAGTGAGCTGTGTGCCATTAATCCTACTGTCCCAGTAATGCTCATAGTAGGGCAGCCCTTCCAAAGATACATCCACCTCCGTGACAAAGATGCCACATATCAATGAGCTTTGCCTGGTGAATATAATGCACGAGTTAGGATCACTGTGCCACGTGTCTAACTAACTACCAAATTAGCCAGTTTCTTCAGTGTAAGTGACAGTTAACAGAGGTTTTGCAATTTATAGGTATATATGTCTATCCACTAGCATAGTTACCACCATGTGATTCAAAAGCATCTTTTATTTTCCACATTCAGATGTGAGAATATGAGATACAGACAAGTGAGATGCGTTGTATGAAAATTTTCTAGTTTATTGACATCCTGGCCAATGATCACCAAACCACTCTCTGCCTAAGTGGCTTAATGGTAAACAAAATTCTTCTAAGCATATGCCCACATGTCATGGGCTTTGTGTTTGTAGTAATGCTGTTCAGGGCTACTTTAATTAAACAACTTTTATTACCTATTATTTGATACTCAAGAAGGTAAAATCTGCTATTCCATCCTCTATAATGATTTGGTATGGTGGGATAAAATAAAACTAATTTATTTTACATGTGTGTAACATGAAGATATAATTTTGAACCCTTTTCTCCCATCTTTTTAAGGAGCACCCAGAGCTTCCTTTAGGAAATCCAAGGATAGAATTTTAGCATTTTATAAAACACTAGTTACATTACTGGTTTGAATTTTCTCAACCTTGGCTTTATATCCCTCTCCTGAATTATGAATATAGCAGTAGTTCCACCACTTAAATTGTGAGAGACAGGGCTGAATTCAGGCTCCCTTATGCATTTTAATGTTTTAAAAAGAGTTAAAAAGGAACTCTTTACCACATAATAAAAAATAGCAGTTTGTTCTGGCCTGACAAACAGCCTAGTGATTCCAGTAAGAATGGAGTGGGTGTTGTTTAGGTCAGAGTCAACCTCTGCAGCTGAGTTTCAGTACTTGAGAAAAAAGACATCTTTTTCCACCTATATTTTTTTTTCTGCTCATTGTATGTTTTCTTTTTTTCTTCTGGGGAACACTGAGTATGAATGTTTTGCTATGGCATCACCATGTAACATGTGGACTGTACTGCCACTGTTTCACAAAACACTGGGCTGCACTGCACAGCAGAGAGCTTGCCATTTCTCCAGTTTACATACTACTGCACTCCACCTCAAAAAATCTTACATGTTGTTCAAGACTATTGGCAGAAGGGGAAGCAATTTAAGCAAAGAGTCATTAGCAAGAAATAATTAGGTGTTTAAGTAAACAGTATATATCTAGGTTCCTAAAAATATTTTGTACAATTTTTTAATGCTTTTATTTCCCATCTCTTAAAAATTTCTTTTTTGATTACAATGAGAATTTTTCAAGCAGTGGCTCTAAATTAATCTGTGGTTCAGGAACATGGATGGTTGACTTCATTTCAGAGAATCATTTGTGATCCTAAGTAAGAACAAGACATAAGACTATGTCAAGGATAATCAACTGAAAACAGCAGTTTGGGTAATTTTGACTGACCTGTTTTTGATCTCACTGGTCTCATGAAGACAACACAGGAGGTAGAGCAATACAGAGAGGATTCAGTTGCATGTAGCTGACAACCAGAGAAAAATGCATTTTGGAACAAATAGTGCCAGATTTTCCGGCACTAGACACACAGTTACTGCCTTCTACATTACAAGATTTTTGAAGTGCCTTGTGTAACTAAATTAGATAATTTCTTCTCGTGATTTTTTTTTTTTTTTTTTGAAAGCACATGAATACATGCTCCCTCAATGTGCATGTATCATTGCTGGCTGTGATTTGTCTTGCTCCTTCCTGTATGATGACTGGAGCAACTAATACTATTTCAGGGAACATAGTGAGACATATTTCCCAAAATGGTCCTAAGTCATATTCCCCCCAAAGGTCCTAAGCCAAAGACATAAGGCAGGCACATAATAGTCAATAATGTGTTTTTTCTGACCCAGAGGATTTGAAAATGTATATCTTCATTGGAGCACTTTTGCAAAAAGTGGATTTGTCAAGGGATGGTGGCCTGTGTTTGCACAGTTTGTTCTTCACATTGACCTGACCTGTCTGCCTAAAAGCCTGTATAGGAGATACTGAGCTCTTCTGAAAACGCACTGAACAGCATTAGGATCAGACTTTATATGCTTTCTGTACTCCTGCTAAGCATCTCCAGTTATAAGCTTCTTTGGAAAGAATGTCTCATCTTTGAAATACAGCCACAGAGAAAATGAAAAAGTAGCTGGTTTCATAAACAGGATAATCTAGGCATTTGCATGACAACAGATTTACAACCACAACAACTAGTAATCTGCAAACCAAATCATCAGTATTTTTAGTGCCATCAAGCCTGCATATTAAACACTGTGGGCAGAACAGTTTAAACCCAGACAGAATATTTAATGTATGCCTGTAAGAAACCACATTCCTCTTTGACAGTGAGGGGCCCAGAGAATGGGGCAGAGTTGTGGCAAGGAATCCTTATGGTGATTGCTTTCATAATTTCTTCAGTATTTGTTGCATTGTTATGTTGAAAATACTGTTGAAATTCCCTGAAATGTTATTGCATGCTCTGTCATACAGATTGCTCACACTTTTAGGGATGATCACTGGTTTATAAGGAGTATTTATTTTTACAGATTTTCAATGATGAAGTCACTGTAGTTTGTCTTACACTCACTCATTCGAAATGGTCTCAAAACAGGCCACTAGAAGCCAGTCAGGGATTAATCCTGCACCTCTGCATTCAGGCATATAAGTGCAGCCATATGAAGTGTATGCCAGAGCAAAGTGCAAGAATTTCATGATGGTGATAGGCTGGTTTAGTACTCAGATTAGCAGCTGACCACTGCAGAGAAGCCAGTAGTGCCGCAGCCCCCTTCAGGGTATGCCTTAAATTCAGACAGGACATAGCAGCAGTATCAGAAACAACTTGGAGTGGATCTAACAGAGAAAAAATAACATACCAACCAAGAATGAACCCCCAAAATTCTACTGTACAGAAAGAAAGACTCACCCCTACAAAAAGGAGCACCCCCAGGTACGTTGGCTGTGAAGGTCCACCACACCCCTGAAATGTCCCCTTGGCACCCCAGGAAGGACCAGGGTTGTCACAGAGTGAAAATTAGATCTTCTCGAGATTAGAGAGCTGAAAGACAACAGGCAGAAGAAAATATCCCCACCACAGGAATGTGAAAATGGCTATATTAATTTAATTTTACTCAGCTGGGTTATTTACTCCCAGCTGTTTGAAATGAGTGGCAAGCTGCTGGGCTAGTCTGGGTGGCTTTCTCTGTAAGGGTAGCACATTTGTTTCCCCAGGTGAAAACAGCAAAGGTGTTCAAGTTACAAAATGGACAGTAAAACTGTTATAATTGGTTCCTTAATGAGCCCTCTTCTCTCATCCTTCTCCCTTCTCAAAGAATTCAGGAATCCAGAAGAGGTGGTGAAGTACCCTGAAAATGACATATGTCCCTTTCTGTGAGAGAGCAGCAAAAATAACACTGTGGGTATGCAATTTTTAATGGTGATTTTCAGTGCTCAGAGTAGCCTGTGTTTCACATGGCTGCTGCTTTATAAGCAGCACTAAGCAACACAGATGTCACATGGTCCTCTGGTGTTTATTAACATGCCTCTCATTGGATTGTTAGGTCAATAGCTGTGTTTCTAATTAAAAGATTGCTTCTGAGAATAACAATGAGAAGTAGTACTATGTGCTACTTTACTAACCTTTCAACATAGGCTATTCACTTTTGTTCACAAAACTTATTAACCAGGGAAAAAATAACTGTCAGATTCTCAGTATAGCACTACTAATTACATGTCTTTAACTGGGTGGCACTTGAACTCAATTTGCTTTTAAAAACCAAATGAGCAAGGTGCTCACAGAAAGTCATACCAATAGAAATGAAAGAACTTCTTTAGATGTTCTTTAAACTTACTCAAAGTATGTACAGGACAGATATTAAAAATCTCATTATTTAGCAAAATAACACTAATCAATGCTGTAATGATATTAAAAATCTCATTATTTAGCAAAATAACACTAATCAATGTTGTAATATGCAATGGGCCAGATTTTGCCTTCAAATGAACCTAAATGAAGTCAGTAGGCAAGGGGACACAACACAGAGATTAGGCCTCAACATAGAATAGAGTCCATATGGATAGAGTCATAGAATCATACAATGGTTTGGGTTGGGAGGGGACCTTGAAGATCATCTAGTTCCAACCCCCCTGCCATGGGCAGGGACACCTCTCAGTATACCAGGTTGCTCAGAGCTCCGTCTAACCTGGCCTTGAACATCTCTGGGGATGGGACATCCACAACTGCTCCCTGGGCAACTTGTTCCAGTGCTTTACACCTTCACAGTAAAGACTTTTTCCCAATATATAACCCAAACCTAATCTCCTTCAATTTCAACCCATTCTTCCTTGTCCTGTCACTCTGTGCTCTTGTAAATAGTCTTGCCAATTCTATCAGCCCAAATAATGAGAAAATGACCTCCCTCATAGGAGGGAGAGGTGCTCCATCCTTCTGATCAGTTTGGTGGCCTCCTCTAGACTCTCTCCAACAGGTCCATGTCCCCCTGTGCTGGGACCCCAGAGCTGGATGCAGCACTGCAGGTGGGGTCTCACCAGAGCAGAGCAGAGGGGCAGAATCCCCTCCCTGGCCCTGCTGCCCACCCTGCTTTGGATGCAGCCCAGGACACATTTGGCTTTCTGGGCTGTAAGTGCTCATTGCTGGGTCATGTGCAGCCTCTCCTCCACCACCACCCCCAAGTCCTTCTCAGCAGGGCTGCCCTGGATCTGTTCACCCCCAGCCTGTGTTGGTACTGGGGGTTGCCCCAACCCACGTGCAGCACCTTACACTTGGTCTTGGTAAACATCATGAGGCTTCCACCTGCCCACTTCTTGAGCTTGTCCAGGTTCCTCTGGATGGCATCCTGTCCTTCAGGTGTGGCAGAATGATCACTCAGCTCAGTGACATCCACAAATTTGCTGAGGGCTCAAATTCACACTTAATCCCTCTGTTTATGTCCTTAATGAAGATACTAAATAACATTGGTCTAAATATGGACCCCCAGGAGACACCACTTCTCACTGATGCCCACTGGGACTTTGAGACATTATCACTATCCTCTGGATGCAATCATCCAACCAATTCCTAATCCACCTACCAGTCCACCCATTGAATCCACTGCTCTCCAATTTAGAGAGAAGGATATTGTGGAGACTGTGTCAAAGGCTTTACAGAAGTCTAGATAAATGACATCTGTAGCACTTCCCTTGCCCACTGATGTAATCACTCCATCACAGAAAGCCAATGGGCTGGTCAGGCAGGATTTGCCGTGAAGCCTTGCTGGAGGTCTCAAATCACCTCGCTGTCCTCCTTGTGCCTTAGCGCATCTTCTGTTCTGAGATCTTTTCAGGCACAGAGGGGAGGCTGACAGGTCGGTAGTTCCCAGGGTCCTCTTTTCTGCTCTTTGTAAAGATGGGTACAATGTTTTCCTTTTTCCAGTCTCCTGAGATGTCACCTGACTGCCACGACTTTTCAGATATCATGAAGAGTGACTTGGCAACTACATCAGTGAATTTCCTCAGGACTCTGGGATGCAGCTCATCAGGTCCCATAGACTTCAGCACATTGAAATTCCTCAGGTGGTCACAAACCTGATATTTACTTACAATTAGGAGCAGTTCCAACACCCCAGTCCCATCCTGCTGTCCATCCCCTTGAGAGGTGTGAGAAAGGAGCTGCCATTGAAGACAGGCAAAACTTTGTGAGTACCTCAGCCTTCTCCTGATCCGTTGTTCACCGGTGTTATTTATCAGAGGGAGTACACCTTCTTTGAATTTCCTTTTCTGACTGACATACTTGTAGAAGTCCTTGTGATTCTTTGTGTCCCTTGCCATGTTCAGTTCTAATTTTGCTTTGGCTTTCCTCTCCCCCTCCCTACACAATCGTGCTTCATGTCCATACTGTCCTCAGGCTATCTGTCCTTTTTTCAACTGTTTGTATTTGCTTCTTTCCCTTTAGTTTGACCAGCAGTTCCCTACTCAGCCATGCTGTCTCTTGCATTCCCTGCCCAATTTCTTGCTCCTGGGGATTGCCAGCTCTTGCACTCTATGTAAGGCTTCCCTAAAGAAACGCCATGTCTGTTCTATTCCCTTGTCCCTAAGGGCAGTTTCCCAGGGGATTCCACTGACAATCTCCCTGAAGAGCTGGAAGTCTGTCTTCCTAAAGTTCAGGGCCCTGCCTTGACTCCTTACCTGGCCTATATTCCTCAAGACTGCAAACTCCATCAGTGTGTGATCACTGCAGCCCAGGCTACCTCCAATATTGACATCCCTCATTAGTTCACTAATGCTGGTGACTATCGTATCTAGTATTGCATTTCCTCTGGTAGGATTATCTATCACCTGGCTTAGGAAGTTATCCCCCCTGCATTCCAGGAGTCTCCTAGATTGCCTACAGCTTGCTGTGCTACTTTTCCAGCAGATGTTGGGTGGTTGAAGTCCCCCAGTAGGACAAGGCCTACACGCACATCAGAGAAGCGATTTTCCTGCTTAGACACCCTCCTCTGTGGAAGACCTAAGAGTCTGAAAATGTTTGTAGTATAAGGAAAAGCCTTTCTCACAGACATTTTGTCAGCTCTGATGGCTCACATACTGCAATTCACTTGAGAGCTGAGACACTGCACATCAAATGCTCTCTGGAGCAGAGCACTTTTTATTCTTTGCCAAGCATACAGACTGCAAGTTTACAGATTGCAGGCATTAACTGCAAATAAAAATTATACTGGTCAGGTTTTGTTTGAAATTTCTCAAAATGTCAGTTACAAAGGCATTATTGCAAAACATTTATCTTAATAAAAGCAAACACAGGACATGTATACTGATTGTCTAAACAATTTGACACTGAACAGTATGAGAAAAAGTGAAAATATCATCCAGAAAAAAAAAATTTTTAAATTGAAAAATGTTCCTGTTTTCAGTGATGTGCAAGTCATCAATTGTATTGATTTATGACTGCTGCATACAGCACTGTAAATCAGAACTTCATTTTTTTTTTTTAATACAGATTTTTTAAGGTGAACATCCTTTCTCAATGCCTTCAGGTTTTACCCTCTTATGATGATACAAAATAAATGTCCAAAACTAAACTCTCTGTATAATTTTTTCCTTTTGACTCAGTTCTACAGATTCTCTCACTGGTCTTCTAAAAACAAAAAAAACAAACCCCCCCCCCCAAAAACAACAAAAAAGTCACTTACTTAAAAAAATCTATGTTTTATCATTAGACGGCTTTTATTATAGCTACCTTCCTTACTACTTTTACTGCGTTTCCAGTTATAGAGATTTCATAACAATTTTTTTACAGATACAGTAGAATTAAGAGGTTTGAGAAGGTAGTAGAGTAGTAGTTGAGGGAGAATGTGAAGAGGAGAAAAAAAAAGGGAGATGGTAAGGCACCCACTGACCTTTCACTGCCCCTTGCCCCTTAAGTGACCCAGGCTCGTTCTGTGCCTCCTCTTGCCTCTTCCAGAAACCACTCAGCTGATTATCTCTCATGAGACAGTCAAATTTATCTGACCTAAGACTGAGAATAAAGTCATTCTTCCTTTAGCCCTGAGGGATGGGGGCTGGGAAGATAGGGTTTTGCTCTTGCTGCTGCGAAGTCTGGAGCTAGCTCTGGAAATAGTCATAAAATTTATAAACCACCAGTACAATGCCTGCATTCCTGCATATTTGAAATAGAGGGAAAAACGTGTGAAAAGCAAGAGGTTTGACTCTCCAGGCCCTCCATATGTGAAATTTCCATCCACATCAGCTGTAGTTCAGTATATGGAAGGCTCACAGAACCAAATCCAAAAGGGCATGTAAAAGAAGTAGATTTTTTTTTTTTCATGTGAAGCCTGAAGCATTTAGCTTACTTCATGGAACAGAGAGAGCTACCCTGAAAGCTTCTGTAAGTGTGATTCAACTTTAATCAAAATAGTAGCCAGAGAACTAGGAGTCCAGAAATGTCATTTAATTTAAATTCATCACATCACCCCTTCTACCTCCCCCCCCCCCATCCAGCATCCCTTTTTCCTACCCCTGCCACATGAAAATTCCTCCAAAGGGAGAATGCAAACTGCTTTTCTGAAGATGATAGAGATTTCCATTATACCACAATGTGGTCATTTGTTAAGCAAGGAAAACAAAGGTTTTGCAAAACATAATATAATATGTGGTGGAAGCTGTAAAAGACATTAAGTCATATTTAGAAAGTCTAAACTTGTGAATTCAAAGCACAGTTGTGTAATATCAACCAAAATAGTTCTGGCACTCTAGCAGCAATGGACAAAAAATTTATTTAGTTATAGAAAAATGAAACTTTCTTCCAGTAAACTTGTTTGCGATTTTATGAGATTAGAACTTGATGTGCAACACATACCAAGGAAAATATATTGGCAAACCCCTAAACTTGGTATACTGTTTTTGATTTATTGTGACAGAGTTTTAAGCCTCAGAAAAATGCATATTACAGAGCTAGCACAGAAAAACAGTAGCTGAACTATGAATTCTTTGAACTAAATTACCTATGTTTTCAGTTGTGTTTGGAGGACTAACAGCAGGGACTATGAGGTTTCATATATTATATGCAACTACTAAGTCCAAGAAAACAAATATAAATATAATTCAGCATAACACAACATGAAATAACATCCTTTTATAAATGACACTACAGTGCTGGGGTAGGGGGAAATGCATATGCTGATATCTGGACATTTATCAGTAAAAAACCACAGGAATATATCAACTAAAAATATCTACATCAGAAATGTTGCACGCAATCATTCCAGTAATGGCCACTGAAACTTTGGTTATACTAGATTATCCCATAGACCACTCGGCAGCTTGGACTGCTAAAATTTTGCCTTAGGGAAAGTTCTGCCATCCAGACCTGAGCACTGACGATTGTAGGTTTATGAAAGCCTGACTCCAGACAGTCCCACCACAGCCACCGGCCTCAAATGCAGACTTCTCACTTGCCTAAGAGTGACCCACAGGTTTCTGTCTGTGCAACAGCTGCCCTAGCAGATCAAGGTAACAAAAAAAGATAGGTAAAAATGGTTTGGAGTTTCTTGAGCATGTTCTAATTACCTCAACATGGAATTCTGAACAGCAGTGAACTCAGACGTGGTGCTGAGGGAAAAGACTACTGTCTAATAATTTTGGCAAATTGTTCTCCGTTGATTTACTATTTTGTGGATGCCACTTACTTCACTGTGACACATCATCTCTAATATGAATGTTACATGCAAGACATGCTGCAGCATTTGGGAAATTCATCTATGACTTTGAATAAGTAAAATCCTACATTTTTTGCCCACACATGGTGCTGTAAAATCATAAAAACCATATAAACCAGCACCCTCTCTGCTCCTACATACAGCTTTAAAAGATTATGACAGATTAAGTGTCGTGAATATTTCTTCATTTATGTCTGCTTTGAAGTGCCTTTTATCAGTTGAGATATAGAAGTGTTTGTCTTTTGAGGAAAATGAATATGGTTTCCTCTGACATATTGTGACCAACTTATATCTGTCACATAGGGAAATATTATATCCATTTCTCCAGGTAATCCATTCACATTTACAGGTCTAAAGTTCTCTAAGGAGTGTCAAAAATCCAGATAATTCTTCTGCAGGTGGTGTTTTATGTTTGCTCCCCTCATTCAGCTTGCAGATTTGAAAAGACAAACAACAGCATATACACACATATGCTCATTAATTCAGGTTACTTTTTCCCCCATTTATGTTAGTTCAGTCATTATCTGAGATCATGTTTGTCTTAAAAATACTGTAACAGATTTGATGTGCTGTCTTCTGTACTAGTCCCATCTACTTTAGTGATTCTTATCTGACATCAAGCTCCACTGATAAGAATGTCAGAAATGACTGAGATGCAGGATATTGAGAAACCAGATTAGACCTTGGTATAGTGTATCTAATTATTTACCTATATGAGAAAAAGCAGCAAATATTTTCCTGACAAAAGATTGATTTCCATTTCTTTTTGAGTAAATTAAATTCGCATAATTTCTCTGCATTGAAATTTTAGCATTCCTTTCATCTTTTTTGTGTTCTCTGAAGTCATAAATACTACCCAATTCTGCAGCAGTTACGATGTTTGTTTTAAAATGTCAGTGCTATGTACCCAAACACTTTTTTAAAAGATAAGTTCATTCACTGTGTATTTAAAAATAACTCAGCTGCATAGGAAAAACAATTTTAAAATGAGCTTACTATACCTGAGAAGCACAGTAGGTTTGTGCTCACATACTATAAAGGCATACAGTTTCCACAGCCTCAAATATTAAAAAGCAGCTCACAGAGAAGTATTGTGTGATTCTGAACTTCACTTGTCATCAGTTAAACATGATCCTACTGAAAATTTCTGAACTGTGCCCAACATTTCTGAAACAGCTAGGCTGATGTAGACTTCTTGTTACCCTATATTTCTCACTAATTCTAGAAGAAAAAGCTAGGAAAAACAATTATGTACTCAGAGGAGACTCAAGTGTTACATGCAGTGTAAGGGAGAATTAATAATACAGGGCAAAAAGGACTAGATCTTGTCAGCCAGGGGATCCACAGGTTTTAGTAAAATTACAAAATTTTAACAAAACATTTATCTGTAAGAGAAGAGAATAATATAATAATAGAATCGTTTTGATTGGAAAATATGTTTAAGATCATCAAGATTAAATCCAACCATTAGACCAGCAGTGCCAAGTCCACCATTAAAACCATGACACCATGTCACATCTACGAGTCATTTAAATGGAAAACCTGTTTCAATGCCTGACCCCTATCTCAGTGAAAAGCTTTTTCCCAATATTCAATCTAAACCTCCCCTGGCACAACTTGAGGGTGTTTCCTCTGTCCTATCACTTTTTACTTGGTAGAAAAGACCAACCACCACCACACTACAGCCTTCTGTCAGATAGTGGTGGAGAGCAATAAAGTCCCTTCAGCTTCTTTTTTACCAGGCTAAATCCCTGCAGCTCCCTCAGCCACTTCTTAAAAGATGTGTGCTCCAGACCAGCTCTGCTGCCCTTCTCTGGACATGTTCCAACACCTCAATGTCTTTCTTGGAGTGAGAGGCCCACAAGTAAACACAGCATTCAAGGTGTGGCCTCACCAATGCTGATTACAGAGAGACAATTGCTGCCCTGGTCCTGCTGGCCACACTATTTCTGGCCAGGCATTGCCATTGGACTTCTTGGCCACCTGGGCACACACTGGTTCATGTTCAGCCGGCTGTTGATCAGCCCCCCCTAGTCCTTTACTGCTGGGCATCTTTCCTAACACTCTTCCCCAACAAGATACTATAGGAATGTTCTTAAACCCTGTGTTTTAACAATTGTATTAAACTGCTAAAAGAAGTTACACAGAACAATTCAGTGGTGCATTGAATTCAGGGATTCAGGGATCCCACATGTTCTTCCACTTAAGGCTGTGAAGCCTTTTCTTATGGAGCTGGTTTTTGCCCCAGTAAAGCCAAAGCCAACTGGTAAGGTGCATGCCTAGGTAATGCTTTGCTACCTCTCTTCTGTAGCTTTTCCCCATGTCCACACCCTGTCTGTACATTGCATTTTGTCGTTGTGGCTCTGTCACAACTTTTCTGCTTAGACAAATTGATCTCTTCATACATCTGCATACAGGGGCAGAATGTTTTTGCGCTTGCAGGAGGCTGTCCTTAAGTTCCTGCCAGCTTTCCTGAGCTCCTTTTTATGGGAACCCGACTTGCTTCCAAAGTATGTCCCAATCTGCTCCCTCTGAGTGAAGGATCCATATCCTTGCATGTTGTCAGCTGTGTTCCTGGGCATCAAATTCTGGTCACCCTGACAGGTTCGCCTTGCCTGGGTGTACTAAGACTGGTCTGGAACCAGTCTTCATGTTAATTAAAAAAGATTTTGCTGACTTTCTCACCCCAATCAGGAGGTCCATAGCATCTTCCCATCACCAGGTCACCTTTACTGTGCCTGAAGACCTTCGGGAGCTATATTCAGGCTGCCTGTGAAGACAATAGTTTTCTCCTGGAAGTCAGGTGAGCAAACATAGCACTATGTTTTTGTTGTGTTTTGTCCATTAGTGTGTTTGGTCTTTTGACTGTGACTCCGTTTGTAACTACTTTCTGCTTTTAATAAATGTTATTTTAAGAAAACTCTTCAGTTGTGGATTATTACTGTCATTAAGCTGGAGGAAGTGGAAATACAGGGGAAGTGGAAATGCAGGGCTCTTTACACTAACATGGACCCATTAAGAGGACACTGGTTATACAGGGCGACTAAGATCTGCATTTTACTGGAAAAAATCACTGGTTATTCAGGTAAAAGAAGATCAGATAATAGAGGTGTACAGAAAGAGAGTGGTGGAGAGAGAGCTGGGAAAAGGAAGCCATGCCCTTCATTTTTCTGATGTCACACCAACACAGCTCATCAAATGACAGACCAGTATGCGAAGAAAGATGAACCAACATTACCAAAAAACAGTCAAGACAGTACAAGATGAAAATCTTTTGTCTTTTGGTATCACCTATAGTCTTGCCTTGACATCCTGATTGCCCTTCTCCAAAGGACAGGAAAAACACCTCCATACTTGGGGACTTTCTTGCTAAAGAACAGGATCAATCTAAAAAGGAGGAGAAGACCAGAGGAGGATATCACTGAGTTCACTTCAGTTGTTATTTAAAAACTTTTTTTCTTTGATATTATCTTGCTTCTCCAGAATAAAAGCAGAAATGTGGATTCTTGTTTTAATTAAGCAGAATGTAATTATCTCTATGAAGAAATAAAAACACCATGAGAACTAGGCATGTAGCCAGATATTTTTCTAGAACACAAAACCCCTGTGGACCTTCTGGATGTAAGTGAAACACCCTGGAGAAATTGGTGAAAGTGGGTTACAGGAAGAACTGGGGAGCTGATACAGCTAGCCAACTTGAAATAGGAGAGATAGAGTTCACTTATAAGGATCTTACAGGTGTGACATGCTAAAGCCTTGCACAAATGCTGGTTGGTTCATTAACCCTTATACCATACAAGCAGTGGCGAAACCAGTAACAGATAGCTGGTACTTATCCTGCAACACAGCTTTCTTCCCATTAAATACATCCTGTCTTTTCTCAAAGGAAACATTAAGATTAGTAAACAAAAAATTAAATAAAAAAGATTTTTAAAAAATTAAGCCACATATTTCAAACTGGGGCTTATATATATATTTTATTCATAAAAATTCTATATGATAATATATATATAGGGTAGCCTAAACCATTTCCTATAATGGTTTATTCTAAGTAAGGAATAGTCTTACTCTACTTACTGAAATATGAGAATGCAGTGAATAAAGAGATTAGAAGCTATATTTGAGCAGGCTAATCAATAACTCCAGGTAAAATATCAAGTCACAGGGGCATTTCCTTTCAGTAGAGAAGGGAAGAAGTTTACAGAATATTT
This sequence comes from Corvus hawaiiensis, assembly GCF_020740725.1. Lineage (NCBI taxonomy): Eukaryota > Metazoa > Chordata > Aves > Passeriformes > Corvidae > Corvus > Corvus hawaiiensis. The sequence continues at coordinate 60,000,518 of NC_063255.1, forward strand.
ATTTATCTGCTGGTTGTGTTTTTCCTTTTTGTGAAGTGTGATATACAGAAATGTATCCCACTAGCCATACATACATGCTACATTTCTCATAGTTGATGTGCCCTTTACTTTACACTGATTAGTTTTTGGGATAATATTTTTTTCCCTTTTTAATATCAGGAAATTATCGTAATCTTTTAGTTACTCACTAATAACTGTTAAAAAATTGCTTTCAAATGTGACTAATTTAAGATAATTTTAAAATCAAAAATCAAAACAGATCCTTGTGTTGAATAAAAGAAAAAGTACCTGAACAGAGTTTTGAGTAGTTTTGCCTTGGTTCAGCCATAATAACAAAACACCACTTACAGTATCTTAGAAACAAACCTGGCAGTTACAAATTATAAGCTGCTGTTTCTTAGTCATGTTTTTGTGCTCTCAGGCACATGGTGTGACTCTTGGGGCATCCTGTGCAGGGCCAGGAGTTGGACTTGATGATTTTTGTGGGTCCCTTCCAACTAAGTATATTCTATGATTCTGTGATTCTATACTCTAGACTCTTAACTGGTCTTTGCTTACGCTGACATGAGCACATCATTACGGAGTGCAAGCAAGACGTTTAGCGCTTAACCAAGTTACACCGTACTAACATTAAACCCACCTTACCCCAAGAGATAAATCTTCCTTTCAAAACTGATGTCCATCAGCTCTGACTGGGATACACTGTTAAATGCCAAAGTAACTTGAGACTTTTGGGTAGCCTAGGGTATGCTGCAGGATTGTTCAATTTACAGTGGCAGCTACCTCATGCTCCCTTTTCTGAACTCTTTCTGCTTTTGTATGACAATGTGCTTCAATACTGTAGGTGGCCAATGAATCCTACCTACCAGTGAAACCCTTGAGGATTTAGTCTCTTGAGATGTCCATATGAATGCCAAATTACATCCTGAAAATAAACACTGAGAGTCACCTTAAAAATTCAGAGGGCAAGCAGCAGCTGCAGAGATTCTCATATTTTCAAGTACAAATTGCATTTTCCAGGCATGAAACAGAGTGGTTAGAAAATGAGAAAAAGCAAGTTTCAAAACTAGATAGAAGGTAGGAGGGTTTCTGCTTGGCTTTTTTTCAACTAAAAGTTCATTAGCAAACATACTTCTCAATAGTGAGATTTGCTACTCTTAAAGTGTCATTGCTTGTCTCTCGAAATCTGTGTATTACAGAGTGTCTGACCTAATTTTTAAGGATAATTTAGTATTACTGAACAGTAACACACTCACAACGTGGAACCAAAAAAAAAAAAAAAAAAATCCAAACCAAATGTGGCACAAGTGTAAAGATATACTCTGCCATATAGCTTTTGCCTGAAGAGAGAATGGATCAACTCTTATCTTCTTAATCCCAAACAAAACAATCATGAACACATAATTATCCACTAAAGTCTCAGAAACAGAGGACAGGAATAGTCTTGTTTGCCTTGTTATGTTCTTTGACTTTTCTCCAAATATGAAAAGGTTTTTTCCACCAGGATCAACAGAAACATAGACCAAGTTTAATATTACATAAAATATAACACGCAGATTGTATAAGCAGGAGAAAGCCATTAAGCCTCTATTTTGGAGAATAAGGTAGCATTTCTTATTTTTCTAATGATGTATTACATCAAAACATATAATCTCTCCATCAAATAATCGCTTCAGTTTTTGTTTTTACAAATAGTAATAAATTTGCCCATCTTCTTTTGAGAGAAGTTAAAATATTCATCTACCAATTCAGGAGTCCTGAGCAACAGAACCAGAGGAAGTTGAATTATCATACAGAACAGAAAGAATCTTTCAAAAGAATGTCATGAGGCAGGGTGAAATGGTAGGCATGTAAAGAACTAAAGGTGTAGTTATTTAGGATTAGAAGAAATAGGGGCAGAGGCAAGGAAGCTGACAGTGTCTATGTGCTTCCGCCTGATGTTTTCCAGCACATGGCTGTTCTGTGGATCTTTCTTCATTAAATATCTTCTGTTATGTTGCCAAAAATTACATGGGAGGAGATTGACAAATCCAGTGATTTTTCTGGACCCTGCTTCCAAATGTGTGCTAAGTCTATGCTTTGAATATCCAAGGTCAGAAAAAAAATTTTAGTCAGAATGCACACTGCCTGAGCTTAAGGAAAGCATTCAACCATAACATATGTGCTATAAGAACTGGAAAGATTATTTCTGTTGAATCGGATAATCTCTAGCAGATATTGCCTTGCTTACAAGTTTCAGTTATTCCTGACTTCCTTTTTTTAATGTATACTCATTTAAAATGTACATATGTTGCTTACTTGCTGTAGGAAAATGAATAATCAGGAAATAAAAGAAACCTTTGTTGTTACCTGCTTTAACAACAATGCAGGAATAGTTCTTTACATGCCCTTGGGTGTTTGATTTGAAGTGCGATTGCATTTATTTGAAACATGTGAACAAAGTCCCATTATGACTGGGATCCTTTAAGAGCTTTCCAAACTACAGAAAGGGTGGTGGGTTCGGCATGTGTATGTGAGTTTAGGTACCTTAATAGCCCCTTTACATGCAAATCTATGCACACTATGCAGTTTTGAGCAAGCTACTGCTGGAGAAGTATTTTCTGCTTTTTTGGCAAATGTCCTTTTCCTTTTACATCAAATTATCCGTCTTCATAGGCATAAACTGTAATTGCTCTTTTAAAATGCAAGATGCTTACTTTCTCTGCTTGCTCTGTTCCTTTCTCCACAGTCAAACGAACAATCCTATGATATGCTAAGCACCAAATTGTTGTGAACTTCTAGCAGGCCTGCCACACACCCCCAGAAAAGACAGAAAAACTGTATCTCCCAAATGTGCCAGCTCTGGGATTGATTTTATGCTGGAAAAGGTGTGCCCACAGGGTACTCATAAATACACCTAATATTATATACAGCTTGCATGAATAAATACACTATGATATATAGTGTGCATGTGTGAGGAATTACATTGGTGTCTAATTCCTCTGAGAAAGGGAGGGGAAGATTGTATTTTACTCATGTAGGCTATTGCTGTACCATTTTCTTTGGTGCCAGAGACTGATAAGTTGTGTTTACAGAATGACTAAAAGGTAGCATCTGAAAATTTTAGTCCACTAAAAAAAAGAATTTATTTGAAAGGTTAGACATAAATACTACAGCTATACTTTCTTTACACCCAAAAAGTATGCTACCACTGCCTCAGCAAAACCAATTTCTTTAGCTATTTCAAAGTGTGTATTTATGGTTCCTCTCACCTATTGTATCATGCCATCCTATTATGACTGTATGTTCTCTGATCGATGTAAAAACATTGATTATTTTAGCAAATTCAATCCAAATTCTTGTGCATTTCTACTCCAAGCCTACACCAAACTTCACAGATTTGTTGTTAGGGGGATGATTCTCCTCTTAAAAATGATTTACATAACAGAGAGGGACTGCACAAAGAAATGCATGCCACAAAAATCAGAAAGAGGTTAGTCTTCACAGCATTAGCCATTTGGTTTTAGGTATCTTGGTCTCAACTTCTCACAGTCTGAATGTTTTCTCTTTGGTGCAGCAAGGTGGCAAAGGTCAGATCCTCAGCTGGGGTAAATCAGAAGTAAGTTCCACTAACTTATCAAAATGATGTCAGTTAATACTGCTGAAGATCTTGATTGATTGATTGATTGATTGATCTTGATTGAATCTGATTGATTGACATAGAAAAACAAGTAGATGCTCTGCTTAGAATAAGTGTACAAAAATAATACTACCGTAGAAGCGCTTTTAAGTAATACAGAGGATAGCATGCAGTACTTTGTTTTTTGTGTGTCTCTGAAGGCAAACCAGAGTTCAGTTGGCTCTAACTAGACTGATACACAATTTTCCCAGTCTTTCTGCTTCCTTTGAGCAAAGCAGACTTGGAAAGATCCAAACAGAATTAGATGGTAAGATCTAGAACAGATTTATATTAATCCTATGTAATTTCATACAAACTTAATGTGAACTATATTTTGAAACCATATTCACAGGACAGTGTTTCTTATTTTCCATGATGTAATTTATTTTGGTGAAATAATACTAAACTTGGAAAAAGCTCAGAAAAAGTGCAAGGGAGAAAGCTGACTGACAAAACCATTCAGGGGATTGCTTGAGTTGTTTACAAAAGCCGAAACTCAAACCTACCAGAACACATAGCCCTAGCTAAACTTACATTTTCTAATATTAAGGTTCATTCTGCTCTTTGTACACTAGACTAGCATATAAATGAACCATGGAGAGTATATTCAGAATCACAATACTTCGGTTTTCCTCTATGTTTTTCTTCTATTATATAGTTTATATATAATAAGTATAATGGGAAGCTTTCTTTTGGCAAAGAAGCTGATTAAGTGTTCCATTTAATAACATGATGCAAAAAATGCTTTTGTCAAACAAGGCCCCTGTTCCTTTTCTGACCAAATGGAATTCTGTCAGCTCTTTTGTTTGTACATGTATAACCTGTACTGAATCAAAGGGAATAATGTAATTTTGGTACACTGAGGTAAGCTTTTTGCTCACTAATGCTGTAAGAGCCAGCATCTTACCTGCTGTCTTCTTCCAGCTTTATCATCTGTTATTTCCCACAAACCACTGCCACAGTAACCATGCTGTTTTAAATTAGACTTCTTTTGAAACCTATGTCTTCTTCCACAGATCAATGTTCATATGTGATGCATATACTCATCCTCATATGATGCAGCGTGGGTACAGCTAGTGTCAGAGCATGTAGATCCATTTGAACACTGAACTTTATGTTTCAGAGTCACAAAAAAAGTGAAATCATAAAAATACAGAAGAAGGATCTAACTCGAGGTACAGGGTCCAGCTGTTGGTATTGAAACTGAAAAGATTAGATTTATTCCGAATGCACAGCTGTCTGTCAGAGTGTGGCAACGGAGTTGGCTGGCTGTGTGGTGGTATGAAGTCTTAAAAGCAGTGGTCCAATCAGAAAACAAAAATCATCCTCAGGATCTGATAAAGCTCTCTGTAACAGGTGAGCTATAGGATAGTTGAAGAACTCTTATCCTGTGCAGCTGAAGTTATCTGTGTCCAAGTGTTCTAACCTAGCACATCAAACAATCTACTGTGAAACCTCTACCTTGAGACCAGCTCTGTCATACTGGGGTCAACTGAGTTTTCTTGTTCACTAGATCTTGACACCAGCTGAATAAAGTTAGGTTACTGAGCCAGTAATCCTACAAGGAGAAGAATAACCATAGAAATCAAAGTGACATGTGGGAAATGCTGAGCCAGTAACACAAAAAAATACAGAAGTGCTCTGATAGCAGCTCCTTTTTTTGAGATGGGAATCTGTATAGCAGTCTGGCTGTTGACACCAAAGCAGCTCACCAGGGCAAAACAGTTCCCATATTTAAATCACACATCCCTTGACATCAATCTACTAAAAAAAGAGGCTCTGATGATCCAGTGAGTGAAAAGGGTTGTGACATCATCCCAGTTAGTACTTACTTAGCCCAAACTTTGTAAAGAGTCTGTGCCTTGATGTCAAACAAACCAGACAGAGACACTGGCTCAGCAACATTGAAACTTGGACACTGGACAAACAAGAGGGCACTTCTGAGCCAATGTAAAAGGGGTTTATGCCTTAGCTTTATCACAGCAAGGTAGCTGTATTTACAGAATAAAAAGACAAAAAGCCTGTATCTTGGCATCAGCCCAGCAATTGAGAACTGCTAAGTCAATGAGCTTAGGCCACTATTTTTCCCTCCAGGAATGCTCAGCAGTACCACCGTGAAGAAAAGAGACAGACCCAAAACTCTCCATTCCACGTTCTAACACTGGGAACAGCATAGCAGTTTAAAAATGTCCCTGTATCTTTACTGACTATGGAAGAAAAGATTAATGAAGTTTCAAGGTAAAGAATCTCAGGTTAGAACAGAAAAAGTAGCAGGTGCTTGATTTCAGGTTTACCCAAACTTCAGAGCCTTTTACTAGTAAAAAGAATACAACTATTTCATTGAAACTTGGTTCAGGCTGGAAATCCTCCATTTTTTTGGCTTTTGTGGGAACTCTTCCTTCTCATATTCCCACTTAACTTCAGCTCCTTCTTCTCTCCAGGATAAGACAGCAGAACCCCTCATTAACTTGAATTAGTTGGGGAGAGGATGATTTTTTCAGTTTTCTGTATTAATTCACAATAGCGTAGTAAATTGCTGACACAAGTAAATCAGAAATGTTTCCCTGTTTCATTACCACCCTGTGCACGTATCACATTGCAAGCACACACATGCAACCCCTCCCCTCCCACGCACATGGGTTTTCTTGCCTCTTCTTCATCCTATACTACAAAATATACCATAGATCCTGCCCTAACACACAATACAATGCAGTGCACTGCAGCATCTTCTGTGATGTAACATTTACTGACCTCCCCTTCTCTACTTGATTTAACGAACTGGAAATCCTGCAAGACTCAGTTGTTTTCTTACTTTCATGTAATCAGTACATTCACTGAATCAACTTTTACAGAGAATTTTACTGGTTTTGGAATCCAAGAAAATAGATGGAGTGATTAACTTCTGAATGGCAGAAGTGAAGATCAGTTTGACCAAAAAGTCAAAAAGTCATATTAGTATGCAGGGGCTGTTTTCCCTTAACTTCTACTATGTCAACTTTAAAACAGGGAATAATTTATTCTCATTTTGAGAATGTGAATTTGTAACTAAAGACGTTTTTCATATAATATTTTGTATTATATTTCAACAACACCAACTTAATGTAAACAAATCAAGGAGGAAAAATGTTTGAGAATCATTAGTGCCATTGAGAACATAACTTAAAAGTGAGTTGGTGTTCCTCATTCTTGTGATGTGTCTGACTCAGTGTGTGATTTAAAAATAGATTAAGTAAATAGGAATAATTAATATATTATGTATTATATATTATATATTTTGATCCCTTCAAGTGATTTCTTTGTTCCGAATTGTAGTAGAAGGAACCAATATTTAGTAGCAACCAACCCTAGAGGAATTAAGCCCATGTCTAAGGAAACATGTAGTGTCTAAAAAGAAAATGTAATTGTATAACCCAGACACAGTAGGGTCAGATCTCCTTACCTAACTGATCCTATCACCCTATCAAGACTTCTAGGAAAACTGCAGTTCAACACATTTCTAAGAGATAGATAGTAGACCCCTTTAGAGGGTTTACTGCAGTATTGTTTTTTCATGCACACTGAAAGACTGACATACTCCAGAAATATATCTACTTTTTCAAAAGGAATCTAAAGGACAGGAACTTGGTGAATGCTTTCTTTAGTCAAAGTACCACACTAATTACACACTCATCCATCTAGCATTTAGTAATCCCAAAGCTCTGTGTTGTCCCTCCAGCACAGCTAAGAAGAATGGTATCTAAGAAAACCTCTATGGTATAAATTCCAGTATGTCCTGTCAAAACTTAGGAGGGAATGAAATAACACCAAGGAGGTGGCAGAAGTACTGAAATTATGATATCTTTTTTTTTCTTTCCCAAGCAAAGACACATACAATGTATCCAAATCTTTAGCATAGGAGTAGTGATCTTCAGGCTGGTACCACAGTCCTTCATTCCAGGTTCATTCTATTTGCACCGCAGTCAGGTTCATGTAAGTTCCCTATGTCCATATAAAGCTGGGCTTCACAGAGGTATCAGTTCTCCCCTGGACTAGGAAGAAAGTTGATTACCTCATTAAGAATTGGGCACTATATTAGTGCTCTGTTATTCTATGCAAGTTCATTATTGGCAACTCATCAGAGCATACAAATGCATTTATTTCAGCATGGGGGCATGCATGCTTGTAGGAGACAAGACAGATGTGGGACAATTAACAGAAAATGTTAAAGTCAAAAGTACGCAAAGTGACAAACATTCCCAAATCACTACGGCAAAAACCCTGCCACTGTTTTCTTAGGGCTTCTCATACCATGTGTTGCTAGTTAGCAGCTCTGATTGTGGCAAGCATTAGAAACAGTAGAATGTCAGCCAAGTTCTGCTTAGTGGTAAAGTCAAAACACGAATGAAAATGGCATTCCTAGAAGCTAGGAACTGAGGGGTTTTGTTGTTTGTTTTAAATGTAATTAATAGTTTCTGCTTACTCCAAGAATCGCAGCCAGTGATTAAAGTAGTTATACTTCTTCAAAAGGAGTGACAGTCCTAGATCAGTTCTCATTACAATAATTTCTCAGCAATTAATTTTAGTTTCTGAGGTACCCTGAGGTGCTTCAGTAAAGAAGCTGTTACATGCACAGGATGGTATTATGTTTCTCTCTTGTTATAAGAAAAATAGACCAAAGTATATAAGGGATAATTTTCTGGCTTTTACTCAGGCAAAACTGCTCCTGCCACCACAAGAGACTTGCCTTCTTGATATGGCTTGTGCAACATCATTAGTTTCATTAAGACAACTAGGAGTCTGATTTTGGGGTTAGACAGATGAATGACTTAACACTGTTAAAATTTTAGCAGAGGAAACATCATGTTCTTTACATAATACAAAGGCAAACCTCCAATGAGCTTAAATACCTCTAAGAATTGCATCTGCTATTTTATGCAATTTTTATAACCTGGTACAGTGTGCATGAAATACATTATGAGAAACGTGGGTTAAACACAAAAAATTGTGTTTAAATTGAAAACAATCTTGGACCTTGAAAAGTACATGGTATAATCATAATAATTACAAACAGATAGAATAGATGCAAAAATGTACTATGCTTTACAAATATAGGTCAGCATGAAAGTTACTCAAAAGGCCACTTCAAAACACCAATTGATATTGCAATCCAAACAAACATGAAAACAAATTCCTATGGTATTTATTAAAAAATCACTTTAAATAATCCCATTCAATCAATGAAATTATGCCTTTGCCTGACATAACATGATACTGTTCTTGCATAATAAGAACCACAGAACAGTTTGTGCTGTGTGACACTGTAAGGTCCCTTCTCCTGGGTATTGGTGTAAAATACTCCTTTCCAATCACTGCTACCAAGGCAATGTCACACACGGATTGTTTTAAGAGATCCTATGTTTTCCATACGAAAACAAAAAGGTAAGTAAAAACAACCATTCTCTTTTATGTCCTCTGACATAAATGAAGGATCATTTGCCCTGGAAATTAATTTTACATCCATTGAAATCAGTGAAACTGTTGTCATTTATTACACTACTGCAAAGGCTCCACATATGCTCTAGATTCTCTCTTAATTTTATACATATTCTGATTAATTTTTTTTTTCTGTGTGAGTGGAAACAAAGAGTCAGGTTTGCAGTCAGAAATGAGATTTCTCCTCCAGTGGGAAAAAACCAAACCAATGCAGACCCACTGATATGTTTGTGTTGACTTTATGAAATAAAGCACAAGTAGACGTATGTTGAAGGGACGGTGGAGCTGTATGTGTCCACAGGTAAAAGAAAATAGAATCGTTCAGAATTATCTTGGGTGTGAATTTTGGGTGCAGATCTCATTCCAGACCCACCTCACACTGGAATTTAGATATACAGATTGATACTAGTCTTGAAAAGGATTGGGAGCAGGAAGGGAGAGGGTGAGGAAGTCAACATGTGCTCTATGTTCTGTGTAGCAACAGGTTTGGCAAACAGAATGTTAATACCTCGCAGATCAAGACAATAGTTTTCTTTATTTATCCTTTAAGCACTCACATGCCTTTGATCACTGTCCCTTCTTTATGCCCACGATAACCCATAAAATGTTCCCATAGCCACAGCAGATCCTGTGGCTTTTAATGGCACTAATCAGCTCTTGAATCTTGGCAGCAGACAGAGTTGCTGAATTCTGGACTTTTCAATAATCTCCACTTGCTCCTGTAGTGAAAAATTAACTCTTTGGCACCTGCCAACAGCGAAAACTGGAAGCTCACTTTCGGCAGTTACCCGCATAAGGATTAAAAGAAAAGGGTGGAGAAAGGAAGTGCATATGCTACCAAAAATAACAAGCCAAACTTCACTAGCAATACAGCAGAAAACTAACAGCTGTGGGAGAGAGCCTACAATGACAGCATCTTTCTGATTTTCAAAGGCATCCTACAGTTGTCAAAAAGCTGAGAGAATCTCAGCTCCAAAGAGAAAAATATTAATTGAAATCAGCCAGAAATCTTATTCCAAAAAATGCTTCACAGGATGGAAAATACATGGATGATATATGAGCACTTCTGCCTGTTAGAGTGAGGCAAAACCTTTGCTCTATTACAATCACTACCAAATTTATAGAAGTGGGGTGAAAAATCACTCCAGTTCTCTCCCCCTGTTGAGACTCCACCCATTCTATCTCATTGCAAACTCCCATTAAAACATCTTCCTGAGTCTTCTCTGGGGAAGTTAACCTGACAAGCTGAAGGTACTCAGACCACAACCATAAGCAGCTGAAGAATGCTCAGGCTACATATACAGTGCGATTCCAGCCCAATGTATTCCACAAAAGGCCAGTGAAAAGGAATACGAAACAATCAGTTTATAAACACCACTGGTGTCTTGACAGCAAAGCAGTAATGCCAAAGTAGAGAGAGAAAGAGATCGAGATCGAGATCGAGTTATCACCTCTGAAGGATTTTCTGATTTATCACCCAAATAGAGATATTTAAAACTAAAAAGAGCCCCATGCAGGTTTTTGCTTATATGTTTATCATACAGGATCTTCAACAAACAGTCAGCTTCAAAATAGATGGAAAATACTAAATGTAGGTAATAATCCACTGATATAAAAAAATTAGTACATATTCAATTTTGTCTTCACTGCTGTATCCTATAAGATACAATTTTCTACAGATCAATCCTCACTCCAGTAAAAATCTGATCAGGCAAATTCTATTATCCTAAAAAGGATGACACAGCAGAACTTGTCAATGCATTAAAACCTACTTTAAATAGGACATTTTTATACATCTTTCAGCAGCATGCAGAAGATTGTCTTTAACTACATACACATAGACCTTGGGTAGGAAATAATTTTTAATTCTCACTACACCCTGGTATCACATACTTCTTATAACTGATTTGATGTAATATCCTTGGTTTCACTTGCTTTTCCTTCTGCTGTGGAGCAAAGGACAAAACAGGAAGAGACCTAGAACTTGTTTCTCAAGCAAGCCTACCCTAAAAGCAGCAGTTGAACAATAAATACAATAAGAATTGTAATTTCTGCTGTGCAACCCCTGATGGAACACAACCATAATTAGTGTGATTCCATGCATAGGAGGTTGCATGTGTTTTGACTAAAATAAACCTATAATATACTTCTGGCTTGAAAAATTGGTTGAGCATTGAGATGTTTTCCCTACGATTTTTTCAGCCTAAACTCACATGAAAAAGATAATGCTTTAGATGCTTGGAATTTCCTGTACAAAATGAAATGCAAAGATAATATTCTAGAATATATTATCCATGTGTAAGTTCAGGTATGGTAGTTCTTAAAAATCTTTACATGTGAAGCCATCAGCAACCACTCAGCAAACCAGGAAAATGGGCAGTGCACCTTAAGCTGATAGGAGAGTAAATATCAGGAGAAAAAAAGACAGAGGTATCACACTCCTTAAGCATTAGTGACAGTGAAATGCATGGTGAGGAGAGATAACCACTCATCTGCTCTCCAGAACTTTCTCAGCTCTTCTGGTTGCCTCTCTCCTCACATCCCCACCGGTAATCTCCAGTGTCTGTTCCACTGATCCCTTAGGCACACAACTTGGTATCCAGCTTTCAAATAAAGAAAAAGTGTGGCACTTGCAACAGCTGCCTCAGTTCTAAGAATCCACAGCTGAAAACAGTATAAATGAGACCAAGTCACAGCTGTGTGACATCTTGAGCAAGTCTATAGACTGACATATTCCCTAACTTAAAAATCTCTTTTTCTGCTATGGTCAAAAATTATGAATTATGAAATTCTTTTCTCTCCTGTAAAAAGCACAATTCTTTTCAAACTCAGGATAAAACTGAGATGACCCATTAGCCCTTCAGGAGAAAGTTACTTTTGATATAGAATGGTGTGTATTACATACATATAGAATGTGCATTTTAGGGGAAATATACTTAACTCTTTAATGCAAAAAAAGACATTTGACCTCTAACAGAGATGCAAGAGATTTGTGACATTTCAGTAGACCTTGGTGCAGTTTCTGAAGCTGCGTCTGTTCAGACTGAATTTTCCATTGAGTAACCAGGACATTAGGAGAGAATCTTCACTGAGACAAATCTGATACAAAATGTAAATGAAGTTTTAAAGACATGGATTTTTTTTTCATTAAAAACTTTGAAGGGAAGCACTCCTAAATCTATTTAGGAGTTATTACTGTGTCTGCAGATCAGGACAAAAGTTAATGAATGTTCGGTTTTCCCAACTACCCTAACAAAACCAGAAAGAATTTCAACTTTCAGGCCCAAGTACATTTAACATGCTTTCATCCAAATGCCTTGAAATTATCTCTATGTCTGATTTCTTTTAAAAAGCAGTGATATCTTCACAGGTTTATTTAAGGCTTAAGTTCTTTGATATTGCCACGTGATAAACTCTTCCTCAACAGCCCACAGCGTTTTCATGGTCAATATCACGGCACCTTTTAGTAAGGAGGCAATGACTGACAGCACAGCATTCTTCTGGAGAAACCCTTGTCTTTGCATCAGGAAATCTACTTTCACTCTTTTCCTGCAGTGCCTGAACTTGACTGCCCAAACACATTGCCATGCTTACTCTGTACCAAACACATGGCTTGATTTAGGGCTTGACGTATACCAAGAGGTGTCATTTTTCACCAGCTGACCAGATCACATGGAAAGGAAGTGAAAATGTCCAGTGTTAAGGAGATGTAAGTCAACCAGAAGCTGTTATGAACTCCTAGCATCTCAAGTTAGATGACAGGTTTATACCAAACCTCATGTTCCTTAGGATAGCTCTGGAATGGAAAAGTTGTAAGCTTTGTAAGTTGGACAGTATTTTTCTGCCTCTGATCTCATGCATCCATTAATTTACTTGCTGTTCAGTATGATTTTAGAATTAGAGAATATTACTGTTAACTGATCACAGGGAATAATGATAAATAATGAAGAAAATTACAGTAGTCAGAATGAATTTGTGCTTTCAAGAATAGATTGCATACAGAAGTGCAGTTAAACTTGTTTTGTTTTTATTTTCCCCTTGGCCTTAGTTGATCTGCGGTGTTTCTCTGTTCACTTTCAAACCGCTGTGTCTTCAAACCAAAACAACTCCTGCTTTAAGAAACAACATGCAAAAGGTTTCATTTAAATTCTGAAGCCAAGATTAACTCTGGCTCTAAAATTTATATGGGGGGAAATAAAGTACTAGAAGATTCTTTTTTTTCTCCCTAAAATGCATCAAAGAGGGAAAGCAAAGCAGTTTCACATAATGGCTTAAGCTAGGCCAGGTCATGGATGAAAGAAGTAACAGTACTCACCCCCAAAATGCAAACATCTCCTAAAATATGCCTAAGTCAACAACAAACCATACTACATAAACAAAGAACTTATTTTTATACATTAATATGTTTTTATTAAGGTAGGACGTAAGTTTATCAGTCAAATCAAAACCTGCCTGCATAATAAAAAGAAGTTAAAATTGCTTTGATTATACAAACAACATACTAAAGCAGAAACCCTACCTTTTTTCCTGAGCTGGATATACCACAAAAGTATGAGATCAGATGGCAAAGCAATCACAAACCACAACTGCATGAAATATGCAAGAAGCATAGGGCCAGTGTTACTATGGAAGGTTGCAATTCCCAAATGGAAAATAATGATTTTCAGTGTGCTGATTACACTACAGTTTTAGAAGATAATATATTATGTGTACTCATGAAGTCTTCCTTTTTACCAGTTTTTTCACATAGGATAAAGCCAGATAAAGGGCATCTAAAAGCTCTTTGTTTATTCAGGAAAGATTACTCCTGGCTTAAACATAAGGAATAACCGACAAGTTTTTCATTATTTTTCATGAATTTTTTCACACAGAGCATGCCACATAAATTAGTAGAGATCATTCTGGGAGAGAGACTGCAGGATATACATAGCTAACAAAGCTTTCATTACTCCACACATGATCCAGAATCAGGAGGCACAAAACAGTGGAATTCCTCCTTACTTTTCCTGACACTGGGCCAAGAGTTCCATGTTCCAGCAGTTCAGAAGAGCCCTTCCACTTGACAGAAGAGCACCAACTCAAATAATAATGGCTGCATAAATAACCAATAACAAGATTATATGGGGTAGTAATACTTCAGTACCAGACCTCACATCTTTCCTTACTAGCCAGTGATAGAAGCCAGAGCCATGAAGATAAATACAACATGAACATCAAAGTAAAAAACAAAACAGAATCTAAGGATCTGACTTAGTATTTTAAAAGTCTCATTGGGCATTGGAACCTGGTCAAAGCTTTGGACAGTCTTGGCTCTGTCTAATCTTCAGTAGAAAGCAAGAAAAAAGAGAAAAGCTATGCATAGCACAGTAGTAGCTGCACACTCAAATTTAGAAGAAAAGAAAAAAAACATTTAAAAAAATCTGAAAAGATGATTTCTTTTAATAGGACACTGGTGTGCAGTGCTGTATCCAAAAACTGAACACTTGGCCAAAATGTGTCTTTACAGCTCAGCCAATGGAACAAGCAGCAAGTAAACTTCTCACAAAATGTTTGCTCACATTCATCTTGCTGGTAATTGCACGAATTTCTGTTACCCCATGATTATTGAAACTCCCTGTCTTTAAAAAACCTGAAGTAAAGGATATTGTCATAAATTTTGTCTGTCTCTTTGTACTATCTCTTGAGATGACTGAAATTGGTCGGCTTTCAGGGTTTTTCTTTGGACAACCCAAGTTTCCTGCTCATGCATAGCCTGTCAGTTCTCATCCAGCTTTTAATGTTCTTTCTGTATTAAAAGGAGATACATCATCTCATTGCAGACTACATTTCTCAGAGATTTTACCAGAAGCCTTGTCAGGCAGATGTGCTGTGCCTGCTAAACTTGGCTTTTGCAAGTAATGGGCAATTAATTGCTAAGTTTAGATTAAAAGCTGTGAAAAAGAATATTAAACCTGGATAAGAAAAGCCTGTAAAGTGATTGAATGGGCAGATATAAAGCATTTTTTAGATAGATTATTAAATGTACATTTTTTAACTTTCTTCTTTCATTTGTATTTTATTAAATAATTACCACTGTGATTCAAAATAAAATCTAAACAGGATCCACAAGATAAGAGGTAATTGTTTGCAATGATCTTCAGTATTAGTTACATGAAAGCAACTGACAGGGGCTTAGTTTACATCTCTCTTATACCTTGTATTGTCACATTGCTTGAATATCCAATTTTGGCTCAGAGGAGGAAGATGGCCAAGGCATATTTATTCGGCAATTGCTGGCTTTTACTGCACAAAACTGGGCACATTCACTGTTGGAATACAAATCTTCTTCTATTGGGAAATTTTAATTTGTGATGACAATGGAAAATTAACATTAAACATGTACAAATCACCCTGTATGTACATGCAGACATCAGTCACATCAGTCACAGACTGGAAAGTGGTGTCGATGCTTCCTGGCAATGGAGCTGCAGGAGGATACTGCCAAACCCCTGTACTGACCTGATATTTCCAACTGACCAACAATAATTTTGTAGCTTCTCTGCAAGTTGCTGGAGTGCTAGGGGATGGGAACCCTACACACCAGAGTCCTCCTACCTTTTGCCACAGTTTCCATTGATTCTTTCAGCTGTTTTTGAGGTCACCTCACCACTGATCATTTAATCTTGTTGCACCACAAGCTGATGTACAGTGCTTCTTGACTTTTGTTGGCTTGATGTTTGAAGCCTCTGCAACCTGTTTTCTCATAGATCAGGCATGTTATGGGCTGTCCTAATCCAACAAGTATTTTCTCAAATTCCGTCCATATGGATTGTTATGGTGGCTCAACTTCTACATTTGATATGACAATAAGCTTTTGGGACCTTGAGTGGAGAAATGAAATGAGTTTGCTTGCGTTTCTCCAACTACAAAACGGCAAAGCAGAAGTGACTACAGTGTAGATGTGCTACATCCATCTTTACAGGCCTCAGAAATATTCACATGATAAATTCCTCATCTACCGACACTTGTAAGCCTATCACAAGCTATCACAAGGTCTTACTACCTGTCAGGAGCTGAAGTTAGCAGTACAGCAAGATCAAAGCTGCTATTTAAGGTTTGTGCTGTGCTACATCTAGGAGCCTCTGGTGGTACTCGGGCCTTGATTCATCCCCTTGCCATACCTGAGATGTTGACAGACCCTGTCATCAGTATCTAGCTGCCTACTGCGATCCGACCCTGGAAAACCGTGCCTGTCATTGCAAGCAAGGTCTGTGTCGGAGTCACCACCAGCTCCCAGCTCAGATTCCCTCATGTAAGCAGCACTGCTTGCTGGTTTCTGAGAGTGTCAATGCATATTTATGTCTTATCACAACACACTTGTGTAGTTAATTACACAGCATGGAAAAAAAGAATTTATAAGCGCCTTGTAACACATTTACAACTAAGTTTTGTTTGGAAAATATAGTAAGTTAATCTAATAATCAAGGTAACCTAATGTACAGTCTTCAGTATATTTCTATGGCAGACACTTAATAGCCTTTTCCCTCTTCCTCTGTAATTTTTCTGCTACAACATTAAACCTTACATATTTCTTTGGTCTAATTACAAAAGTCTGGCTATTTTTCTGTGATTTATCATCATGTGTTTCTAATGGTCTTATATTTATCTGCTTTCAGACCTTCTAATTCTGCAGGGCAGAGCAGTGCACTTTCTAAATACTAAGCAAACCTAATATATTCAAAAGAAAGGAATGCATGGGACTGTACATACACGGGCAGAGAAGTACAGGTCAAGTGAGAAACAGCACAGCGTGACAACAAAGAAATTTCACAAGAATGCCAAAGCAAAATACCTGCTCAGGGACAGAAAAACAAAAAGTCTGACATACACTTCCAGAGGGAGTTGCCCAAGTGGGCGCATGGGTACCTCATGAAGTTTACCAAGACCAAGTGCAAAGTGCTGCACCTGGGTCAGGGCAACCCCTAGTATCAACATGGGCTGGAGGATGAATTGAAATTGAAAGCAGCCCTGCCGAGAAGGATGCATGGATGCTGGTGGAGGAGAGGCTGCACATGACCCAGCAATGTGTGCCTGGAGCCCAGAAAGCCAAACGTGTCCTGGGCTATACATCAAAAGCAGGGTGGGCAGCAGGGCCAGGGAGGGGATTCTGCCCCTCTGCTCTGCTCTGGTGAGACCCCACCTGCAGTGCTGCATCCAGCTCTGGGGTCCCCAGCACAGGGGGACATGGACCTGGCAGAGAGTCCAGAGGAGGCCACCAAATTGATCAGAGGGATGGAGCACCTCTGCTATGAGAGGAGGTTGATAGAATTGGGATTGTTCAGCCTGGAAATGAGAAGGCTTTGGGGTGACCTAACTGGGGCCTTTCAGCATCAGAAGGGAACCTCTAAGAAAGATGGAGAGACACTATTTATAAGGGCATATAGTGACAGGACAAGGGGGAATGTCTTCAAGCTGAAGGAGAGTAAGCTTAGATTAGGTATTAGGAAGAAATTCTTCTTACTGTGAGGGTGGTGAGGCACTGAAACAGGTTGCCCAGGTAAGTGGTGGATGCCCAATCCACAATGCATTTAAACATAGCCAGGTTGGACTAGGCTCTGAGCAACCTGATCTACTGGGAGGTGTCTCTGCTCACGGCATGAAAATTTGGACTAGATGATCTCTAAGGTCCCTTCCAACCCAATCCATTCTAAATTCTATGACTCTATGATCTGAACGTTTTGTGACATAGGAATTCAAAGTTCTTTTCATGACCACATTTAATAGGGCACTACAACACTACAAACTCCTTTAAGAAAGAGGCAGACAATAACTTACAGCCTCAGAAAAGAGATATGCAGGAAATCTTAGCACATTGATATGGCCTGTTGTTTCATTACATGAAGACCGTTTTTGTTGGTGCAAGGAAAGATACTTGGGGACCCTGCAGAAGATCTTTGTTACCCAGGATGTGATACAATGTTTGGGTTGTCAGCATGGTCAGCTCAGGGAACCTTAAAGATGCATTTTGTCTTTCTCAGTACAAATCTGTTTCATCCTTAGAGAAGTTGCAATAAAAAGCAAAGTAGAAACAAGATGAATAAGGCAGTCTGCCTCCCAAAGTATGAAGATTTTTTTAGTGATATTGTATGTTAATGTACTCCTGGATCATAATATTTTTCTCACATCTACATGTATATCATAAATTCAAAATTTGTCTATTTATTTATCAAGGAATTTGCCAATATTTATTTTTATGTTTTGCATATCTACATCACACTGTTACTTCTTTAAACACACAGTAGCTTGCAGATCTGATTGCAAGTTTACTATCCTCTCTGTTTGGGGGCATAACTGTAAATGTGGCTATGGTTTTTCAAGCTTGCTGCTACCTGCAGCTGTGAAGCTAACCAGAGAAGACCATCCTGGATTTCAAGGAATAACAATGTAAAGATTGAACAAAATGCAATGAATCTGCATGGAATTGTAATCCAGCTTCTCAAAAAGGCTTATTTAAAATTCAGTGAACCTATTTCACTCAGGAACTTGGTCTATTGTGTTATCTCTTAAAGCTTGTTACATTTATATAGCATTGAAGGACCTCAAAGAATAGAGTACATAAGACACCCTCTATTCTTAAAATAAAAACTTAATATTCAAAGAAGTTGAATTTCTGTTTCTACTGAGTACATCCAAGTTCCTGAGATAATATCACATACATTATATACTTGTGTCTTTCCAAAGCCTTAAAATTCAAAGTCCTGGTCTTCCCAGGGAATGCCAACCAATCCCAACTTTAATCTCACTTTATTGTGGCTGCTACATAGGTGGTTTTATACAATAAGGCTAAGAGACTAATGGATTTTCATTACATTTTACACACCTAATTTCCCTTTATTCCCCTGAAAATTCCAATCTAGAAATGCCAAAGATTTGAAAGACAATGTACATATATGTATACATCTTAAACACAAGCTCTTAGAACTACATCTGGGCATTACAGCCAGACGTCAAAGTCAAGAAAATATACCTGCTGTGGGGAACCTACTCTGATTCTTGAATACCAGCACAGACTTTCTGCCCAAAGTCCACCATGAGGGTTGGTATTTGCTCAGTGAGGATTTGACAGCACTGCCTGTATTCATGATATGCCCTTGAGCAAGGATTAATGCACCCATTAGGTATGGGAAGTAATACAGTCTCTTCTGTAGTTCAGTATAAAGGGCCTCCTAGTACGAGCTGACGATTGTACCAAATTACATATAATTGTTCCTGATGAATTTGCAGTGCAGGCTAGAGTTTGCTAGAAATTCAGCTGAGACCACAAGTTTGCCTTTGCTTGTGTTCAGTACTTTTCTCACTAAGCTACAAACTCTTTGGAGCCTTTTTTTTTTTTTTAATGCTTCTTGCTTTGTCCCTCCCATTTGGGACATTCAGTGGGAGAAGAAGCCTTTGTGATACACTGTGAAAGCACACTATCACCTATCTAGCTAACATTTATTGTTACAGGCCTCTAAAATTTTTTGGAAGAAGAAGGAAAACCAAAATAACCTATTACTTAATAATAACTACAATCCTGTGTTTCTTGTTCCCTTTATCTTCATGATGACAGCTGTAATTACTTAGGTAATTGCTAAATTCTTAATTAGGAAACGATCCTGAAAAGAAAAATTCAATCGTATTTTTAATTCTCATTTTAATATTGCTTCACTTATGATGAAAACTATATCATAGAAAATAGAACTACAAGATTATTCAGCTATGTTACTGGCAGAAACAAAAAGAGCCTAAACAGCAAAGCTTCATGTTGAAGGTTGTTCAAATGTAAAATCTTATTTTCCATTACGCATTTGGCCTTCTGATGGTATGGTTCTCTTTATCACCTTTGTTTTGTGGGGTAACTGCCCAAGTCTGCATGGTTAGCTACTGCTTTTGACTCTCTGTCATACCACTGTCACATTTGCATCTGGAGCACTAGCAGTCTTGGTAAGTTTCTGGGCAGCTGTTCAATACAACAACCAGATTATCCAGGGGTGCATAGCTGTTACTGAGATCATGCAAAAGAAGTGACCAGTATCACAAAAACAGTGAGACTGTGAAAAAGACAGCAAGGAGTACATGGCTGGATGAGGAAATGTTAGTCAGATCTTTAATGGAAATACCAATCTGTGTAAGAAAGGATTAACACATTCTCTACTCTGAAGGACTGATCAGCGATGACAAGGTAGGAGGACGGTTACCACTGGTGCAGACATATAAAACACATAGATTAACACAGAATTTCCCCAGATCTCCTGCATCTTACTCTAGCTACTGCAAGAATTTGCACTGCTTTGCTATGGACTCGTGTTTCAGTGCCAGAATCTGATACTTGTGGTCTGATGGCAAAGCCAAGAAAAAAGACTCCCTCTCTGCCCTGGCACCAACTGTTTCCGTTTCTCTCCATTTTCCTCAGAAAATAGTGCAGGCCATGGCACTTCAGATGGCAAAAGCATGGAAAAAGGAGCTCAGGTCCATTAGGAATGAGAGACATGCCCACGGCTCTGTGGAATGCAGGCAAACACCTTGTACTAGCTTCAGCAGTTGTACCTCAGCCCTGGGAGAAAAATAGCAGTGCTTTTTAAATCTTACTGAGAGAGTGCCTGGTCAGCATTCTACCCACTTCTTGCACAAGTCCCATGCCTCTCTTCACTCGGCAGGGGCACAAAGCCCTTACTCATAGATCGTCTCATAATGCTTAAACCAAACTCTGAAACTGGACCTTTAAACTGCATAAACTCTGGGGCATGTACTATTCTCTGTCCATGTTAGTGGTAGTAATAGCAGTGATACTAAATCAGAAGCAATGCTCTTAATCTTTCTTCTTAATACATCTTTTTTTCCCACATTCTGAAGGTGAACAGTGGAACTTTGAACACTATCTGTCTTCATATTCTAATTCTTATTTTTAAAGAAAACAAGAAGATAGCTGATACTTCTCAGTGCAGAAAAGACTAAATCTGAATGCAAAGTTTACTTTGCAGAGAATAGTACACAAGTGTCTGGTCTTGACAAGCACTCACATTGAGCCACACAGAGAACTGATGACGACAGCAGCTGATCACCTGAAAATATCCTGTAAATGAATCAGGACCTGGCTGGTGAAAAACCAAAAACCACAAAACAAAACCAAAATAAAGCAGAGTAAGATTATGATTTAAAAAAAATAAAAACAAACAAACCAGAAGATTTTGACAAACTGAAGATATTTATGTTCTTCTTGTGAATTAAAAGCATTAAAGGAGACAAAAAGCAGAACACAATAAAAAAAATTTCAGAAATCATATATGTAATTCCAGTATAAACTGCTAATATCTTGAATAATATGTGTTATGTTTGCAGTATTTACTGTGGAGTTTCTTCTGTATTTGTTATAGAGGCAATTCATAATACACAGTTTATGAACTTCTGTGCTGGCTTCCTGGGCTTTCTCCTCGAGCCTATTCAGAAGGATAAACAACTGAAAATTACAAGTATGGTCAACAGAAGACTGCAAAGACAGAAGGGAAAATACAGGATTCTTTTATACAGGAAAGTAGAGAATTGTCCTGATGACAGCAAAAGTCTGGGAACTTTGCTTTCCTCCTGTCCATCTCCCATCCCCTTGCTAACCCTTAAAGAAGAGACTGGAAAACCTTGTTCTTAAGTCACTTCAGGTATTGATTCCAAACACAGTGTCATTGAGCACCTCATTTCTAAAATGCGCCTGTCTTGAAGTCCAAGGAATATAAGAGATGAATACTAATAGTAATATATCAGTGACTATGTTTTCTGCAGCAAAACTGTCTGTAGTCAAAAGTAACTTGTGAATTGTGTAACAATATCCAGAAAACTACAGTCATGCTAGATATCACAGAATCACAGAATATGCTGAGTTGGAAGCCATCCGCAAGGATCAAGACCAGCTTCTGGCCCTGAACAGCACCATCCCCAAGGGTCACACCCTGTGCCTGAGAGCAGTGTCTAAATGCTTCTTGAACTCTGTCTGACTGGTTCTGTGACCACGTCTCTGGGGAGCCTGTAAATATGTTAACAATTAAGAATTCCAATGCTGATCTAGGTCCTTCATTTCAGTTTTCTTAATATGTCTTTTCATTTTGTCCCTCCATCCTCTCAAGCATACATATTAAGAGTACCTAAGAATGAAGAAAGTTTGGCAACTGTAAAACATCATCAAAATGATGTCATGAGTCACCATAAACACATGTTCAGTCAGGAAGTTTGAGTTTCTTGGAGTGGGGTATTTTGATGTCACTTGGTTTGGTTTGATTTTTCACACGGAACAATGTTAATGGAAGACCTTTCTTCTGTTTGTTTAGGTTACGTGATTTGTGAACATGGAGTAATCATTTTACTGGTCTATGTCTAAATAATAAGTCATTTTGGGAAGTGCTTTGTGATCTGCAGAAAGAAAACATTTTATAATGTTGCCTAAGCATTCTGCTAAATTGGGAAGGCAAAAATCAGCCCACTCATGCAAAGCTACCACAGATTTCAGTGGATAAAATCTATACAGTGACAATGCAGTCTTAAAAGATAAATTTTGTCCCTGCTGAGGTCAGTAAAAATTTTCCCAGCAACTTTCAGCAGGCCAGAGTTTTGCTCCT
Organism: Corvus hawaiiensis; assembly: GCF_020740725.1. Classification (NCBI taxonomy): domain Eukaryota; kingdom Metazoa; phylum Chordata; class Aves; order Passeriformes; family Corvidae; genus Corvus; species Corvus hawaiiensis. The sequence goes on from NC_063255.1 coordinate 60,023,270, forward strand.
GAGTCTGACGCTCAGTGAAAATGTAGGAAGTGTTCCTCTATACTCTACAAACTTCCTCAATTTTACAATTCTTGTTAAAACCAAGATGAAAATGTCTGCAAGTAACATCATGCGACAGAAGAGAGTGCCAGTGGAACCCTGTGAGAGCTTGCAGGGAAGTCCATCCACAGCTGAATAGAAGCATTTTCTATTAACAGCTATCCTGAAAGCACTAAGAAATGTACACCATTCTCTTTAAAGTAGGACTGTGAACTCCAACAATATACACGTTTAGGAGGCTGTCAGCACATCTTGTGACTCTTTTCCCAAAGTATTATGAAATGTGTAATTTCTCTATACAAAAAAAGAAAGGGGGGGGAGGCGGAACAAAAGCTGGTGCAAGCAATTACTCCACTGAAGACAGATAAAGCTTTCACTTTGCTACAGTCATGTGATACAATGATAATGTACAACTTTTTCACACAATATGTCATTCTGCTGCCAGCAGCTCTGGGTTTTGTCTGCAAGATGACTTAATAAGGCAACTAAGCATAATTTGAATATAGATGGCATAAGCTGCCCTCCACTAAACTTGTTTGCCCATTTTTAGAGAGGGGTGGTAGCAGAGGGAGCCTTTTACCCAGGACCTGCCAGTCTTCAGAAGGAGAGCAGTACTGTTACGTCAGTAATAGAGCTAGGAATTAAATGTTTAATGCAGCGAACAGTTTTCCTTTTCTATAAGGGAAATTAATTGACAGTCTGGAGCTCACATGCCCATCAGCACAGTGAGGAACCCATGTTCTGTTATATGGATGGGTAATACGACTGCTAAGTAAAACCATATAGAGTAGTCTTGGTAAACAAACAAAACAAAACAAAGCAATACAAAACAAAAACAGAATTCCTGAAATGTCTGTTGTCAACGAAACACATGGAAAGCAAAAAACATACGGAAAACTCCCCAAAGATATAAAAGAAAGGTGCATATAAAATACTCAAATCATTCTGTGACAACAGAATAGCATGGTACAATTTCAAGCACACATTCTCCTAAAAGTATGTTTTCAGTAAAAATAAAAATAATTTTCTTGTTTAAACTGCAATTCACAGTCAGAAATACAAAGTATTTTTTCTAGATTTTAATGCATATTTTACTTTTTTTCCCCTCAAATAAAAGTACTTAACAGACTACAGTGAATCAAATGGCCAAAATATCCTTATTTAGAATGTCAGAAAGTATTGATTAGTCAAGTATCTTATTTATGTTCAGTCATAATGACTAAATAAGGGACAAAAATTAACAAAAATTAATATTTGGTTTGCCTTTTTTTCTGGCTTTTAAACACAGGTGGCAGCATAAGAAATTTTCAAACTATGATTAATTTACTAGTCAGTGCTACGGGCTTTTTGGTAGAACTTACAAAATACCTGAATGATTCACTCTTCTATAAGGTCAAATGCTTCCATGTTTACAAGAGCTGTGGAAAACTTCTGAAGTATGTCACCAACCTCAGGACAGGCTGATGATGGCCACCTGGCTCCTGCATAAGATTCATATTGCACAGGACAATGGTAAAAAAGTGACTCTCATTTTAAAGAATGGGCATCTTGGAGTACTTTCCCTGTATTCTTTGCTTCTTTCTTCCCACACAAATCAACAATATTTATAAATATTTCTACCTTTTTGCTCAATTTTTAAATCTGATTTATTAACTTTCTTCTCGGTTTTGTGGTACTTATTTTTCTAAAGCATTTTATCGTAGAACTGTGTAAAAGAAAAAGAAAATATGTAAGAAAAGACAATTTTTACTTAGGGAAAATATCCACACCTTTGAAGATTTCTTCAAGTCCTCTAGTGACAAAACAGATTGGTAAGATTTTGAGGAAAAGAATACAAAAGCAACAACACTTCTAGAGTTATGCATTAACCTTCCTCTGCGTAATCTCATTACTGTTCACCCATATTTGGAAGCAGGTAGGCACACAGGAAATTTCTCAATTTCATGAAGAGACACAGGCCAATTCTGCTTACCATCATGTTCTGTGTTTTCTAACTTTTAATTGTGGGACCAGCACAAATGCTGATTAACAGCACTTCAAAATTGCACAGGAACTGGCTACACTTGAACTCTGAAGTGTAGTCCTCAGTTTTGAGGAAGACTGTGTATGGTTTCAGTCCATGTGTTTAGCTCTTGCTGTAACTGAAGTACTGCAAAGGACTCTTTTAGCACAGTCCTTTACCTAAATACCTGATCTCAGCATCGTGTCAAGTTCAAGGGCTAAAGTCTTGCATGGCTAATGGCACCACTGTTGCTTGAGATGCACTTGTGCTGTGGCAGAGTTGGCCTTTTGGATAGAAATATATTAATTAATAGCTGTAGTATTATATTGTATTGTATTAATTATATTATCTCATGTAATTGTATTGCATCTCATTGTATTGTATTAGCCACAAAGAATTATATTAATATATGGGATTATATATAATATAATAGTAATATAATTACTGCATAGGATTATATGAAGTAACAGAATTTATATAGAAGGGTTTTCAAAATAAGAATTCAGTCTTCTTTGCTGAGAGAACAGTGACCCTGACGAACATTACTTTTGTCAACATCTGAAGCATTTTCTCATTGGTTATTTAGTAAATGTTCTTCCCAAAGAACAAAACAACTGATACACAGAAAGCATGAATGCTTTGAGCCAAGTTGCCATATAACATCCATCACATCCTATTATTCCACATAAAATAAAAGATAGGCTCATCTCTATCCACTGCCTGGATGGTATTTTCCTACTGCTGCACATCTACAGTCCAAGCTCTCATTTCTACCTATTTTTCCCCTCCCTTTTGTAATGTTAAGGGAGAAAACCTTAGGGGAAAATGAACAGCCGAAATTCAAATATAGGCACTAAAAATGGCAAAAATATTCTCTGGGAGTAATCAGTCAGAATTACATATTTCCCTGGTTTGCCAAGGGAGGTTGACTTGAAGCCAAACTGGCTCCTGTTGAGCTACAGCCCTCAATTAATGTTCACTCCCTGCTCAGACAGGGATCTGGGAAAAGGAAGTATCATTTCACATAATATAATTGGGGGTGGGGGACAGAGGGAATTAAGAACAGTAAAAGAAGAATGGTTCTTAAGTGTAACAAAAGAGAATTGGAGTGCAGTAAGACTTGAAAAGATGCATGGATATTAAGCTGACCCTAAGCCCTCTAGAGCAGTTTGTAGTTCCAACCTGTTGCTTGCTTGCAACTGAAACACTGTTTGAGGAACTTCAAACTACAGTCTTTGTTTTGTATGCTCTAATTTGAATATTCGTCTTGTCCCTGTGCTTATTTCTGTCTTACATCACTTATGATTAACTCCCCAATTAAATAAAATAGTCTTGCTTGTATGCTTACCTTCATCAACACCAAGATCATTTTTAAATAAGGGGAAAACAATCAGGAGGTTATTCACAGCTGTCACTTACTTTTTCATAAAACAAATTTATTATTTCAGTGTCAGATTAACCCTTCTAGTGTTAAGATGAACTACTGGAAACAATGAAGGTTAAAAACTACCAAAATTCAGAGTATAATGTTAATATATTCACTTCTGTCTTTGACTTAGGATTTTAGCTTCATATTTAGCAGCTAATAGATCTTCAGGTCATGTCATGTTTCCTCAGAACTTCTTCCATAAGACTTTTTTCATAACCTGTCCTCTGAAATTCTATGAAGGCTTTACTTTGAGCTTTTTTTGATACATTTGGATTTGATTTCCTGAAATACTCCATTAAAGAAATCCTAATTTCTTGAACACCTACAGGTTTGGTGGAGAAGTAATTGAGAGCAGCCCTGCTGAGAAGGATTTGAGGTGATGGTTGACGAAGAACTCAACATGAGCCGGCCATGTGCATTTGCAGCCTAGAAAGTCAAACGTGTCCTGGGCTGCATCCAAAGCAGGGTGGGCAGCAGGGCCAGGGAGAGGATTCTGCCCCTCTGCTCTGCTCTGGTGAGACCTCACCTGCAGTGCTGCATCCAGCTCTGGGGTCCCCAGCACAGGAAGGAAATGATACTCCTGGAGCAAGTCCAGAGGTGGTCCATGAAGTTGATAAGGGGACTGGAGCACCTTCCCCATGAAAACAGGCTGAGAGATTTGGGGCTGATCAGCCTGGAGAAGAGAAGGTTGTGTGGAGACCTCATAGCAACCTTCCAGTATCTGAGAGGAGCTGCAGGGAAGCTGGAGAGGACCTGTAGCACTAGGACAAGGGGGAATGGGGGCAAATTGAAAGAAGGGAAATCTAGGTTAGATATTAAGAAAAAAATCTTTGATGTGAGGGTGGATAGGCACTGAAACAGGCTGCCAAGGGAGACTGTGGATGACCCATCCCTAGCAGCATTCAAGTCCAGCCAGGTAAGGCCTTGAGCAACCTGGTCTAGTGGGAGGTGTCCCTGCCCATGGCAGGGTGGGATTGGGTCTAGATGATTTAAAGTCCCTTCCAACCCTTAACATTCTACAGTACGCTGTCGCACCAGTAGTTATCCATTCAGATAGCTTGACAGCTAAACTCAGAGATCATCACTGACTCACGAAGACCTAAATTCCTTTAATATTACTATTTCCTCATCTTGATTAACCAGCTCAAAAAGCTTCCAGTATGAGTGCAAATTCCTGTAGATATTCAATCTAGCAATAGATTTTTTCATGGTGTTTTTGTTTCTTCTTTTTTTTTTTAAATATCATGTTCAAATTTGCTTTTATTTCACTCCTTCGTGTTTGAAAATCTTGATAATTAAAAATTAGCACATTTATTAAAAACATCAGGTTCTCTTTCATATTTCTAGGAATTTTTCTTCAATTCTCAGACACAGTGAGAAATTTGATGATAGAAGCAATCCAGTGAAATACTTCAAAACAATCAAAACTGAACATAAAATGGAAAATGATTTTAAAATATTCTTATTATGACCACATCCTAGACAAAAATACTTGAATACAGGCACTAGTGGAAATTATATTCATGTCATTAAAGTCAATATAGCAATTATGTATGAAACCGTATGGGTACTTAAAAATTTTTGTAATGTACAGTGCAAATTTTATCTTAATAGTAAAAAAAGTAAATTCAGTTTACATAGATAGATTCAAATATATATGTGATTCAAAAATCATTGACACATTCACTCATTGGTAGCACTAATTTTGTCTACACCCTTCCCATATGCATGTTTCTAAGTTCGGTAAACAAATGCAATTAAAATTGTTGTTAATCAGAAGAGAAAAAAATCCTGCGCCATTTGATGTGAGAAGGAAAGCAAAACTCAGATTTACATTCTGTGAGTGACTAAATTGCCTCTACATGGGCTATCCCATGGAACAGTGAACCATGGACAGTTTCTGTGGTCTTACACCTATCAAGTAACAACTGAACCTATAATTCAGTGCATTAGTATATGTTACCTTACATGATAAGCACCATAAAATCAGCTACAGGATTTAAATGTAGATAACAAAAAGATGTAGTTGAAGTGAGAGATGTATGGAAATTTTTGGCTCACTCCAGATTCATGATAAAGGCTAAATAATATTTAAGCAGTCATCCCAATTGCTTTGGGCTGTGGTGCATGAAATTGTAAAGTTGAGCTATAAGATGCTTATCTTAAGAAACTACAGATCACACAAATAAATATTCCTACAGAAGTAGCTATGCTGGACATATAAACAGGTTTGGTGCTTTTCTATGAAACCTGCTTTGCCATTCACAAACCACCTTGGGTAAAAGGGAAATAATACCCAAAGTTTTGTTCAAAGATCAAGCCAAACAAACTTCTTAAAAAATGCTAGACACTTAGTTCATGTTTCATCACTTTGACACTCTCCTGCAGTTCCCATTTTTGTTTATGGTGAGTGGCAAACCCCCCCTTATATTACAGAACAGCTATGGAAAAAGTGGCATTCCTCTGCCCAGCAAAATATGCTGACTTATGTATGAGACAGAACTTGAAGCACTGCTCTGCAGACTGTCCATAGACAGATATTAGAAATGTGTTTAAATTCTACTAGCATTCCTGAAAGTGCTCTGGTGCTACATGTAGTGCCAGGTAAAAGTCTGTGAAAAGTATAGTTGCCATCACATACTTGTTTAATCAAAAGTCAGTCAATTGCCTGGATAACACTTCAGAGACAGGCATCCGAGAATTTGGCTGCTTGACCAAGCTAAAACCAGTAACAAAACATTCATAGTCTGTTCATCACAAGGGAATATCAACAGAATCAGAATTTAAAAATGGCTGAAGTTGGGAGTGACTTCCTGAGATGATTTAGTGCAGCCTTGCAGTCTCTGAGCAAGCAGGGTCAATAGCAGGTTGACCAGGATCGTCTCTGGTTGGATTTGAGACTCTCCATGGATGCAGACTTCACAGCCGACTGTCTAGGCAGACTGTGCCAGTGTTCAACCATCCTCATGGGAAAGAAATGTTTTCCTCTGTTCAGATGGATTTTCATGTTTTTCAGTTTGTTCCCATGTGCTACCATCCTGCCCTTTGTTGGACTGGATCTAGTAATTATGTATCTTTTTTGCACTGATGACCCCAGAAACAGATGCAGCACACTGATGTGTCTCACCAGAGCAGAACACAAGGATCATCTCCATTGTCCTGCTGGCAACATTCCAGTTTATGATGACCAGAGGGCTCTTGGTCTTTTCTGCTGCAAGACTGCATAGCTTGAGTAAAAATGTAGAAAAACCCACACAATTCTTTTACACATAGCATTAAAAGACTTCTTAAAATAAAAGTTAAGTCTTAAATTTTATTACTTGGTCATCCTGCTAAAGCCAAAAGCTTCTCTTACCTGATGCTTTGAAATTAGTCAAAAAAAGAGTAGGCTCAATTCATTAGTACTTTTGATGGGTTTAGCTGTCAGATTAAAGCCTGTGGGTATATTTTTATTTAAATTGTTTCATTTCTGGATGCTTTTCTGAAAAATTCTTGGTGAAGTTTCTGAAAAAATAAAACGTCAATCATTTGACACTATCAATCAATCCCAACAGTGCAACAAAAATAAACAGACCTATAATGTTCCTTTTAGCAACAAATTAAGATTTCTTCTCTACAGCTGCTGTTATTATGGACTGATCGACATATTTAGTAAAAGGTAGTTCGATCTCAGATGGACTTTTTAGGGCTGGCAGAGCAATTCAATACTGGACATTAGACTCGTGCACAAAGTTGAAAGCAAACAGTGAAAATCTTGTGCCATGGCAGCAGTGACAACTTTTCTACATTTCTGTATTTGCCAACTTTGCCAATTCATGAAGCAAGTTTCTTTGAGAGTAATATCACTGTGATAAATTTTGTAGCTCTAAACAGGCAGGTCATCACCCCAGAGCAAATGCTTGAATCAATGCAGAGGAGGCTCAGGAGGGACCCTATTGCTCTCTACAACTACCTGAAATGAGGTCAGTCTTTTCTGCCATGTTTCAAGTGAAAGGACAAGAGAAAAAGGCCTTAAGTTGCACCAGGAGAGGTTCAGATCAGATATTAGAATGTTTTTTCAGATCAGATATTAGAATTTTTTCTAAAGTGTGGTTAGGCATTGGAGTAAGTTGCCTAGAGAGGTGGTGGACTCACCCTCTCTGGAAGTGAATATTAAGTTGTGTCACTGCAAAGTCTCATAAAAAATAACATAATAAAGGTGATTTTTTTAGCTAAGGCAGTAATTTTATTAAATTTAGATGAAATTAAATTATTGTGTGTCTGAATCAGTGAGGAACAGATACTGGTCATACATGCATGCATATGCAGAAGATAGCACAGTCTGTATAAGGATATAACATATTAATTTCTGGGTTGCTCTAGAGGAATTGTTCCTTGCCCCCAGCTCCTGAATTTACAACAGCTGTCTAACACTTTCAAACCTCCCAGCTGTATTTCAACACAGAAGAAATTCCATAGTACTGGCAAATCAGATTTCACATCAATATTTTTTTGGGCTGCTTGCCAATGTCTTATAAAAAATATAATTAGAGGCGAGACTATTGCAATTTGATGCTACTATAGAGTCTCCTTCTGTCTAGGCAACTAATATAATAAAAGTGTTATAAGATATGAAATATTTAATATTATTTTCTTTTTAGTTCTACTGGTGAAGAGCTGAAGGCTCTGGGTGATACTTGGACTACTGATACTCAAATGCTTTAGTACAAAGCCGTTTGGTTTTCTACTATTTGGCAGCATATTTTATATAGCTAATGAACTGAAATGTCCTTTAAAGGAAGCTGGCTTAGTCACAAACGTTATTCAGGATAGGTACAGAGGCTCTGCAGTTAATGTTGCCTTTGCAATTTCTTCTTCTGCTATCTATTTGTGTTGCAAGGGCCAGTATTGATTGATTCAAAATGTGCCTGTAATAAGATTTTAATTCTATTTCCCATGAAATCTGTAACTGATAATAAACAATTTCACAGCACGGTTAATGTTGTAAGGGACCTCTTGAAGTCAGCCTCTCCAATGTTCCCTTTCAAATAGGGTCATCTAGAGCTGCTTCCTCTGAGGATGGAGATGTCACGCCCTCCCTAGGCAACCTGTGCCACTGCTCAGTCACTCTCACAATGAAAAAGTATTTCCTGATGCTCAGACAGAGACCCCTTTATTTCAGCTTGTGTCAACTGCCCCTGGTCCTGTCAGCTGGCACCACTGGAAAGAGTATGGCTCTGTCCTCTTTGTATTCTCATTCCAGGTATTTATATATTATTTATATACATTGACAAGATCCCCTTAAGCTGATGTTTCTCCAGGCTGAACAGTCTTTGCTCTCTCAGCCATTCCTCGTAGTAATAATTTAGGTTGGAAAAGACCATTAAGATGATTGAGCCCAACCATTAATGTAACACTGCCAAATCCACCACTAAACCATGTCTCACATTTACATGGCTTTCAAATACCTCCAATACAGTGACTCAACCACTTCCTTGGGCATCCTGTTCCAATGCTTCACAACCCTCTCAGTGAAGAAATTTTCCCTAATATCCAGCCTAAACTTCCCCTAGCACAATTTGAAGCCATTTTCTCTTGTCCTGTCACTTGTTAAGTGGGAGAAGAGACCAACCTCCATCTCACTACCACCTCCTGTCAGATAGTTTTAGAGAGAGATAAGTGCTCCAGACCCTTCACCAGCTCCACTGCCCCTCTCTGGACACACTTCAGCACCTCAGTGTCTGCCTTGCAGTGAGGGACCCAGAACTGAGCACAGGATTCAAGGTGCAGCCCACCAGTGCTGAGCAAAGGGGGATCCTGCCCTGGTCCTGCTGGCCACACTATTGCTGATAAAGGCCAGGATGCCACTGGCCTTCTTGGCCACTTGGGCACACACTGGCTCATGTTCAGCCACTGTCAACCAGCACCACCAGGCCCTTTCCCGTCAGGCAGTTTTCCAGGCACTCTGCCAACAAGCCTGTAGCATTGCATGAACCTCATACAAGAGGAGATACATTATGCACCTCATGCTTTACATTATATATTTTCTAGATTATGCATATGGAAAGGGGTATTAGCACTTGACATATTTTGGTGGCTGGAGCATATTGACTTTTACTACAAGACACATAGATAGCCCAATACTCTTATTTACTACCCCTATTAATAGCTGCAATTTAAGAAAACACACAGCAGCTACTGTGATTTAACTATGCTTTTTGACCCACTATAGCACTGGCAAAATTATTTCACGTGCAACCATGCATAAAGATCCAATTCTAACAGCTGAAGGGGCATGGGGGCCATGAAATGTGAACAATAGAGAAGAGAAGTATGACTGAAAGCAGATCTCATGGCTACTTCAAGGCTAGTTACAAAATATTTTATACTGATCTTGTTCTAAGGTAAATGAAAAAACTTACTTTCTTTTAGCTGCTAAATACCATAAAGAATCTTGATTCTAATAGTCAAAAAAGCCTATGGTATTTTTCACAGGCTTTCTTTGCAGGCATGAAGCAGATGGTCAAAAAAATTACATTACTGTTAGTCTTGGAATACTGTGTAGAGCAAGTATATTTCCCTATTTCCCTCTCTGCTATCAGTGTTCAACACTTGCAAATATACATACCCCTTTATGTTTCTTAAAACACAATAAAGAGAGAATAGATCTCAATAGCACTATGTTTCCATTACTAGGGCTGTGATATCTCACTAATTTTCTGCCAGACCTGTGTATATCTGACATTGGTTCACAATTGTATTACAGTTACTGCGCTATTATTTCACTTATGTAAGAAGACATCCATGTTGAAGTCAAGTAAATACACAACTTTTCTTGCTTCACATCTAAAACTGGTGTCATGGTTTAGCATAGTTTGGGTTTCCAGTTAAAGAAGGCTCCATCAGCCACGGAAGTGATTCTTTGCAATGAGGTGCTTACAGCTTCCTCTAGACCCAATTGAATCAATCAACCGGCTAGTTTGAATATTGGCAACCTTTTAAACCACTTAAGAAGCTTGACACACCTCTGTGATCCACAGTTAAGAATGAACAAACAAACCCCTGGAAAACTCTCTTGCTTCCGGCTCTTGGACAAGTAACTGGGGGGCCGCAGCACGGCCCAGCGGGGCCTGGTCAGCCGCGGCTTGGCTTGGCTGAGCTCTCAGCCACTTCTGCTCGCTGGACACCCGGCGCAGCCCCCTCGGTGCGGGCTGGGCTAGCTGGGAGACAGCCACCCTGGAGCCTCGCAGCCCTGTTCTGTCCGCAGCCCTGCTCCGTGCGGGCGGTCCCGGGGCTCGGCCAGCCCCTCCCAGTGCGGATGCTGAAATAAAATGCTGCACCAAAACGAGCTCCGGTCGCCAGCCGGCAGAAATTAGGCGACCAACAGCAAAAGGCGAATTCCAGCTGCAAGGCCCGGGGGAGATTAACTCTCTTAGTGCTGTAAGATTTGTCCAGAACAGATGAAGCCTGCAGACATCAGTCCTCTCCCGAGTCAGAGGAAAGGGAAAGGTGAAGACATGTGAAGGAAACACCATAAAGACACCAAAGTCAGTGAAGAAGGAAGAGCTGAAACCCCGAGAGAGGAGAAAGAGGAGATGCTTCAAACCTAGAAGCTGAAATTCTGCTGTAAGGCTATGGTGGTGATGGACTATGATCTATCAGAGTACCCTTTGTAATTTCATGAAAGCATGGGGGGTGGAGCGTTCAAACTGTAATTGCGAGCAAAAGTATCTGTGCTGAAACAAGCAAATGTTGAATTAGATGTGATTTGATGAGAAGCTTGAACAGAGATGAAAGTGATGAAGACCCTTTTGCTCCCATGGAAGAACACCTCTGTTCCTAGAAATGAAGATGCTCCCAGAGATGGAAGAGAACCTTTTGCTTCTGAACAGCTCATCCTTAAAATGGTACCCCATTAGCTCAAGATTGGCCCCTCGAAAGCAGTTGTGGGGAAAGCTGTAAGTCATGGGAGGGGACTCTCACATGACGCGAGCAGAGAATCAACCCGGGCGGCTGTCTCATTGTGATACTGAAGCCATGAGAGAACTTCTTGTGGAGATGTCTCCATAGCATGAGCAAGAGAGACTCCTCTCCCTAAGTGAACTGACAAAAGAAATTATTATAGAGGTGGTAAACTGACTGAAAATCTCAAGGGTTGTCCTTTTACGTTGTCAGTGGGAGAAGGGAGAAAGGTGGGGGGAGGAGAAGTGTTCTGAAGGTTTAGTCTGACTTTTTTCTTTCTTTTAGGTCTGTTAATAAACTTTTTTATATTCTTTTAAGTTTTGTGCCTACTTTGCTTTCTCCTAATTCTTATCTCAATGAAGGAAAGTACGTAAGTAATGGATATTTTGAACTAAACCACTACAACTGGTGATAGTCATGCTTGCATTAGAAGATTTTTAAGTGGTGTTTGTTTACAATTATTCAGTATCCAATGCAGTAGAAGTCACACTGCTAAATTATTTCTTCATTTGCTTAATATTTTGTAGCACTGTTTAAGTAGAATTAAAAGTAAATTATGCAGCTTATATACCCAGAAAATGAACAAAAGGCAGCTTTGAATTACAAAGCTGTAATATAATTTTAGGATTCGGATGCCCCCATAATCCACAAAAATCCTGTTTATATATATGCAGACACTGGGACATTGACATGAAATCGCTGAGACACATCTCAGTGACTTGCATTTTATTCAGAGCATGAAATGTATGTTCCAGTATTTATTATGCTCAGTTCTCTTGATTTCCCTTCAATTATTATATTTTTTCTAAATATTGAATTTGTAAAAAGTATGTTTACATATCACATACTATGAGAAAAATTTGGGTAATGTTGAAATACTTCTCAAGCATCTACCTTTCTAGCACCTATATTAGATGGATGAAAAGGGTACTTTTTCAGTTTCACAATTACAAAGCCCTCCTGAGTTCCAGAAGCCAAATTATTTAACTGTGTAATAAACTTGGCAGCAGGGAGTAAAATATAATTTATAGTTTGATCATGACTAGAAATTGCCTTTACTGTGCCATTTTTTTATCTAATACCACCACTGCCCTGAAAGCCCTGTGTTGTTGCTGTCAGCTGAGAATGAGCACTCCATTCTGAATTTCTCTCTCGAAGCCAAACTCAACCCAGGGAAAAAAGTGCTAAGAAGGATCAAACTGGAGGCTTACCAAGAATCTTCAAGCCACGCCTGTTGAACAATGACATTCTACTCTTAATTTCTCATCTTTAACCTACTTTTGTGCTCTTCATGATAATTCAAGCTCACAGTATTCATATTCAAATATTAATAGATCTCTTCATGACATGTGTGTGATCTGGTTTTATACCTGTCTTTCCTGTATGGCAACAGAAGGGGCAGAAAGGAGGGAGCATATGAGGAAGTAAATTTTCTTCCACTTCCCATGTTCTGCTGTGGTTCTCTGTATTTCTGTTGCTTTCTCCAGTGGCAGAAAATGCTAGAAATCTCCTATTTCCTTCTAGACAACAGTTCTTCCTCAGGACTGACCTCAGAAAATGCAGTCCCCTGCCATATATTTAGCACAGTGGCATTTGCTCAATAGAGAACAAAATCATAATACTTAAGAAAACACAAGATCATAATTTTGTTTGCAAAGTGGCAGATAGCTCCATTTTATCAGTAATAAGTGACAGCTCATGATTTTCATGGTGAAGAAGTGAAAGACCTTAATGAATTTGGAAGCAAGAAAGATGTATTTTCATCACAGAAATTGCACTGATAATAAATTTAAGACGAAAAGATGGAAATAATTACAGAAAATGATAGACATAAACTGTTTTGCAAAGTCTCCTTTTTAATTTACTGTGTATTCAATGCTATTTGACTTCTTAAAAATTCATTGCAAAGTTCTTGAGGCCTGCTCAGCCAGCCGAATCAGCTGAGGAGCTGTTGGAAAGCAAGTCTTTCCCTGAGTGTAGGCTGTACAAGATGAGGAAACACTGAACAGCCCAAGTGTGGAAAGGAAACTATTTTGATGATGTCAATTATTAATGAAGCCTGTGACTCTGTCAGGCATTCAGATACCACTACAATGGGCAGGAAGTGGTTTAGAATAGCAGAAGTGTGAGGGGAGCATACTGGGCTGCTCTGGGGATTTCTCAAGAAGGGTCTGAGGGTTAGCAATTAGGAACAATTCGAAGGTGAGGGAGGGAGGGAAGAGGAGGGGAGGGGAGAAAACAAAACTTTGGAGGCTCAGGAAAAAGAGACTTTCTTCAAATATACAGCAACATTTTCCAAAGAGGTTGTCCAGATTGTATTCCCTTTCTGAATTTTCATACTTACTGTAGCCCTAAATTTACTACACACCTACAGGAGAAAGAATTTCCCATTCTCTCTTCTTCTTCATGCTTTTAGTATTACAGCTAGCCCTTTTCCCAGTTACCCAGGGAATGGTAAAACACAAAATAAGGGAAAGAAGGTGAGCAAAATCAAGAGCTCAGACAAATGGTCAAGCCATTGGTCTTGCCCTATAACCTACTGTATAAGAGAAAAATACACGAAAAGAAAAACTGAGTTAACACATCCTGGATTCCCTCTTCCACTGATGTGAGAAATTTTTAGTACATGATACTGTATAGCTGGGTTGAACTTGGCTATTAAAGTATGGGGTTAGGAAATTTAAAGTTGCCATAAAATTTAATGGCAAAATGAGTCGCATGAATAAAATGCACAGGCTATAGCATTGTGATTGAGCATAAAACTAAGCACATACTCTATTAATCTCACCTCTTCTGTAATAGTACTTCACTTTACCAAGAAGTGCCTCACAGCATGAGCAAGCAATTACTTCTCATGCAATAAATACCCTCACATAACAAATAACATAGATCTCTAGTCAGAGATTACTGCTTTAGGCCTAGAACTAACAAAAAATATTTTTTTGTAAAAAACGCCAGTTGCATTAATTTGTAATTGTTTCCTTTAATCATTAACCCTTCAGTAACTTCTAGTTTTCAGCTTACTGCAATGTCTTGATATGTAAGTGTTACAATTTATTTCTTGATTTCTAAGTTGATATGGGTGTCAGTTCCATTTCACAAAACACCTAGCTGAGTACAAACCTGTTATTGTCAGCCTTAAGGTTCAAGTATTCCAACCTCAGTTTAGGCTTCTAAGTCTCATGAACAAATTACCAGTAAACCAAATACATACTAATTTAGGCTGAATTGCATTTACCGGAGTTTTTAGAATAGCTTACTCCAAAATGAAATTCTTTTATAACAAAGATGCACAGGCTTTTAGAGTTCTTTGTACATAGTGTTAGATCCCTTCTTCCATAACCAGTTTGAGATACAAAGCCATATATTGATACTATTTTGAATTTATTTACACAAAATTCAACATTGACTGCTTCATGGAAGGAATAGACCACAAAATTATATTCTATTGCCACTTAGCTCTTACTTGATTCCCAATTTTCAAAAGGACGCTCATTTGTATTATTCTGTGGTAAATTGCCAAAATCTTTGAGGCTGTTAACATCTCAGACTTATTCTATGCCTTTTAGTTTCTTAGTTAAGATGACAAAGAGTAGAGTAACAAGTGTACAAAAATTAAGGTGGGGAAGACGACTGATAACCAATTGCACATTCAACTTTGAGGAACAACATATAAAATATTTTTTTTGAAAATCTGGTTTAAGAAGATGACACAAACAGGAGGACATCCTTCCCATATTTTAAATATTCCTATGCAGAAAAGAACCAATCATTTCTCATCACCCTACTCAAAAAAGAACTGTGTTTTTCAAATTCTTGACACCACCAGCTTCTGTTTTCAAGCAGATTCTCATCTTTTCTCTTTCAGCTTGGTAGGACCACCAGCAGATTCCATGTTATTACCTTAGGCACAGATCATTTATAGGAGTCGCATGGGTGTACATCCTCTGAAAGCACAGGGCTGAGAAGCCTCACACTGGAATTCTGTTCCCTCTTCATCTGCATGCAACCTTTGGTAAATCACTCATTTCACTGTCTCAGTATTCACCTTAATGTAAAGTCAACAGCACTTTAGAAAAGTGCCACAGAACTCTCTCTTGAACAGGGTACTGCAAAGTATCAAACCCTTTGCCAGTCAATACTATAGAAATGCCAGTGAAGAAAACTTTTAGGAAGCATTTGGCCAAACCTGCTACACCAGGAATATGCAGAAGTAGTTTAAAAAAACCAGAAGGACTGTACCTGACTGGACATTACAGTTATTTGATTCAAAACACATAAAAGGATTGCATAATCAACGTCTGAAACCAAATAAAACAAAACAAAACAAAGCCCCAAATGAAGCTTATTTTGAGTTATGATTTGCATTTTTCTAATGAGAACACTCTGTTCTCCTTTAAAAGACCCTTAGAGCTAACTTCCAGAAGGTTCAAAAGGAAAATCCAAATTCCTCATACAACCTGATTTAGTACAGACATCTATGGTATTAACAAATGTAGGGGTTTTCAGAAGAAGGCCTCATAGAGAGCAGTTGACGGAGATAGATGGGTCTGCAGGCATGTTTTATAAGTAAACACCATAATGAAAACAAACAAAAATATGTTTTTTTGAGATGCATTTATTTATTTATGATCCTAGCTTTACAGGCAATGTTAAGCCATATCACTACTTACTGTTGTTAATTTGTGAACTCAGACAGAATGCTGTGGATAAATTAATCATGATTATTTTTTAAATTTACTTTCTTTACTTTTTGTTTTGCCATTGAGCCATTATCAGGAAACAAATATTTTCAAATGAAATAATATGAACGTGCAGAACCTTGCATAACAATTGGCAGCATGCAGTGCTTGAAATGATACCACTTTCCCTAAATAACAAGTATTTTAATTAGAATTTTGCCTACTTAAAAAACACCAAATCTTCTGCTTTAAAATTTTTAGAGGTTTCTATTGCTTTCTAAATTCATAGTTCAGCAGGAACTGAGTTTGGTAGGTCACAGGGTAAATGCACTTGTAGCATAGCTCTATGTAATCAAAGTTACTGGAAAGAAAATATTTATATGCCTTTTAACCTATCTCTCAGCTAACTTTGTAACTACCAAGGGAATAAAATTATGTTCCTTCTGACTTCCGGGTAATAAGTGTTTGGAAATTCACTGAAATAGTCTTTGGGCAAAGGCAGAAAAGCATACAGCACTGCTGATGTACTGTCTGAATTCTGCCCAACGTCTATGCCACAGATCTCACCAGAGTCGGTGCATTTTCCACCTACTGTTGTTCCAAGAAAGTCAAAGCAAGCAATTTAAACTTGATTGGTTCATCAGGTGCACAGCTATTATGAAGCATTAATAACAAGTGAATATAGAGAGAATTGTGAAATCTTCAGAATGCTGTTTTCCCTCACTTGGAGAAATGCCATCACCAGTCTGCAAATATACCTTTCCTGAGATTATGAAGTGCAGAATATCTCATAAAGAACTAAATAAAATTATGCAACTGCTATTTTCATGTAGCACATCACATTATCTAAGAAATGGTACATTGAATTAACCTCTTTCTTTAGTATTAAAAAGTCTTTCAAAATTCATCTGCCTAATTAATCCAATTTGCCTTTCAACATTCTTCCATTATTTAGAAATGGGTATTTTATCTGTCTTTAAATGACCACATCCCTAGATGACATTATTCCCTAGAATAATGTTAAGACAGTAATAGTCTCAGGATAACAGTGTTTATGTGCTTTCATTTTTTTTCAGTTTTGCAAAGGTCTGTTTAAAAGTTCCTCAGAGAACATCTTCCACTAAGATAAACCTTCAGCTTTTCTTCCCGCGGGTAGGTAATGACTGCTTTACTCCCAGAGAAATGTGCAAAAAGCAGCCCCTACACAGATAAATACAAATGGGTACTATATTTAATTATAAAATAAAATCTAATTTATTTAATTGAATATAAAATGGAAGGCCAAAGAATAAATGTGTTGATAAATTATGCTCTTTACCATAAACAAATGCAGTTCCATGCAGTGAAAGGCAAACTTCCTACTATCAGTAAAGCCTTAGGGCAATCATTTGACTCATACATAGCACAGAATTTACATTAATGTTTTTCTAAAGTATTTAACAAGTTTGCAGGACCACAGTGAGATACAGAGACATTTACTTATTCTCTGGAGAGAGAGAAATTTAACTTTCTAGTCCAACCATAGTATTTCTTGCCTGTACCTGAAAATATATCTGTGTAGTATCATAAAAATTGTTATTCCTCCTTGTTATACATAAATGGAAAAAGTAACCATTTCACTGTGATGCTCTAGTAGTGCAGCATATACAGTGGTCCAGGTCTAAAAGAAAGGCACAATATTGGAGAGACATCAGTATAGTTCTTCACATGCTGATCTTGGGATGGGCAACATTTATTTTCATTAGCGAACTTCATATAAGAAGTCTCACTGTTAAAAAAAAAAAAAAGCTGACTGTACATGAAATTTAAGAATTAATATTATTTCAATAACTTCACCTGATGATACAATGACTCTGTTGAAAAATCTTCCTCCAATATTTTGTGGGGTTTGGACAGATCAGTTATAGAAACTGTCCTGGTTGGCAGAAGTTATCTGCAAAAAACCTGGAAATTCTTTTTAATCTTGCTGCATTATTTTAAAAATATCCCACTTATTAAACATCCAGTTTCTGTTTTTAAGGTACATTTTCCAGAGTTTCTTGATATTAATGTGAAAAGGATAGCAATACAGATAAACAGTCAAAATCCCCATTTCTGCTGTATCAAACTAGTCACTTAGCTTCTCTTACTACTGGACAAGATCTGACCTTGGTTTCTCTTGCACTAATTTTACATCACTTTTTTGACAGTTTACTTCATAGTAGATACCACATGAGTGAAGTCACACACCTTATTTCTGTACACTGATTCTTACTTCAGAATGTATTTTGCATAGGAGATGCATTTTATTTTTTTGTTCATTATAAGGATCTGCTCACTGACGTAAATAAAATAGAAGATTTTTATCATTGCTACTTATTAACTTCAGGATTTAAGTATTCTTCACTATTCCATGACAGTGTTTTAAACAAAAATATCTGCTGAGAGAGAGAGAGAAAATGTCTCAGGTTTTAGTATTTATATATGTACTTCACAAACTTGTCCACTGTGGAAATGAATTCATCACACAAAACTGAAAATGAAATCTTGACACACAGATCAGGTAACTGGCAAAATTAACTGAATTTTATCTCTTCAGGCACAGGCACTAAACTCCTTGGAGCTTTATAAAAAGGAATGCTTTATTGAAATGGTTGCCACATTTTTCTTTTTCCCTTTAAATTAAAATTATCCTGTGATTCTAGATTATCTCCTGTCCCCTCTTGCTTCCCCCTTACCTTGCTTACTCCTTAATTTTTCCTTCCTGAAAAAAAAAGGGCATTTGGTATGAATGTCACCGAAGTTGGGACGGGGGCAATGAAAATTACATGTTTGTGCTCAGTGTCTTCTGCTTTTAAATGCCAACTTCCAGTGCAGTCATAAGAAGACTTTCTGAAGTCCAGTGTGATTATATCTGCTTTTTTACTCTGTATGAGTACCATATTGGTATCAGCAAGACAGAAGGAATGGATGTGAAATCAACTTAATGTGTGGGCAGAAATTCCTGCTGGAAAAATGGGCACTGAGCAAAACAAAAAGCACCACAACCTTGAGACTGAGGACCCAGACTTTTAGACTATAGAGTATTTACTAAAAAAAAAAAAAATGTTCCTTGGAGGAAGACCCAAGTCGTCTTCTGTGCTACGTTAGTGCTAAGGAGTCTTATCCCCGTTTTCTGCAATGAAGCACAGAAATTGTTGAAAGTGTCTCCACTCTTAATGGGGTGACTTTAATATTTTCATGTTGATTCAGGTGACAGGCAACAGAGACTCAAATTCCTTTGAATTTCCCAATTTTGAAAGAATGAAAAAACCTCTTGGGCTTTCCCCAGCTTTTTAGAAGTATGCAATAAGCACTTGTCTTTAAGAATGGGATATACAAACTGTGTCTTGATTGTATTGGAGTTTCTCCTAGCAGCCTGTCATGAAGGTGGGATTGAAGACATGCCCCTCAGTCACTGTATGTGCTTAGCAATAGATCTTCCAAATATGTTAATTTTAAGCCTTTTAGACTAGGGGAATGCCTGGTAAAGTCATAATTCTGGATCCCAGATCTTTCTTGTACAGAAAAGCCAATGCAGCTTTGCAAATTAAGGTTCTATTAAAGGCAAGAGAATCCCACATCCTTTGTCGTACCTGGTTTATAGTCTCTCTCTCTGTCTTTTGGGTATCTGCAGAATGGTCTCACATAAGCTGAGGTGAAAATAGTTTAAATTCATAGTGATAAATATTGATATAGTTTAATTTAAGTGTTAACATTCAGGGTCCTGCACAATACCCTAATAGTAAGAGACATCCGCTAGGAAAAAACCAAGTTGATGCGCAGTGCTAGAAAGATGCTTGGATGCTTCACATCTTAGAAAGCACAGCTGAGGAAACTAGGAACACAGCTCTGATTTTCCATCATGAGAATGCCATTTGAAATAGAAATATGCTTATTCCTCTGAACTTCTGGGGTTTTTTTGTTTGTTTGTTAAAAACCCTTTATCTTCTCTTGTTTTTGAGCCCTGGGGATATAACTAGATGTTGATTTCACCAGTTTTCATTCAGCTGTAACTTCCACCAACACATCATCAGGTAGACGCCTTGAAACTGCAGAAACAAAGCCACTACAGATATGTGCTCTTCTCTGTACCATTCGTAGAAATGGGGGAGTAACTAGTTCTATACAACTAATTCAGGACATGCAGACCTTGCCAGTATGGTATTTTGGTTCTTAAAAATCATGTAACATTTTAATGCTTGCTCTACCAGGATTTCTATGCAGCAATAATTCCTAATGTTGCATACACAGAAACATAAGATCCATTACTGTAGAGTTAAATAACTGAAGGTTTTACTATTTCATGCTGCAATACAGCATCAGTCTAAATAAAAGCCACCGAAGGCATTTTATATCCCACAGGTTTTGATGTAATGAATGGAATATATCAGTATTCTCAGCAAATCATGGAATCAGAACCAGAGAGTGGCTGAGAATGTTGATCATCTCAAGAGGTCATCTCGTCCAAATCTGCTCAAGCAGGGTCAGTTACAGCAGGCTGCTCAGGGCCATGACCATGCTGGTTTCAGTATCGCCAAGAAGGGAGACTCCAACACTTCTCTGGGCAACCTGTGCCAGTGTTTGATCACGTTCACAGTAGAAATGTTTGGTTTTGAATTTTTCCCCCTTATGTTTAAATGAAATTTCCAGTCTTTCAAAATTTCCGGTCTTTTAATTTGTGCCCATTGCCTGCTGTTCTGAAGCTGGGCACCACTGAGAAAAACCTGCCCTTGTCTTATTTTCACACTCCTGCCCTCATATGATATTAACAAACACTGTTGAAGTCCCTCTGAGCCTCCTCTGGGTTAAAAATTCTGTCTAATGCAGCCCAGGATGTTGTTTGAATTGCTTGCCACAAGGCTGCAAGACCATTTCATGGTCAACTCAGCGTCCACCAGGATCCCTGGGGGATTTTCTGACATACTGCTTTCTAGCTGACCAGCACCAGACTGTGCTGGTTCATGGGCTTTTTCCTTAGCAGGAGAAAATCTTTCCACTTATCTTTCACTGAACTTTTAGAAGTTCTTGTTGCCCATTTTTCTATCCTAAGATTCTTTGGATGGTAGCAAGTCCACCAACCACTTCTCCTAATTCTATATCACCTGCAAAGGTGCTGGAGTGCACTCTGGCCCATCATCCAGGTAATTCAGGAAGGCGCTGAATACTGTTAGCACCAGTATCCACACCTGGGGTACTACACTGCATACGTGCCTCCAGCTGGACTTGGTGGTGCTGATGCCAATGCTATGAGCTCAGTGGCTCAACCTGTTCTCAGTGCACTTCACTGATCAATTATCTAGGATGTTTTTCATTAGCTTGTAAATCAGAGACAGTGTGCAAAACCTTACTAGATTTGACTTAAAAGCATCTATTTTTCTCCCTTTATCTACTGAGTCAGCTGGTTTCTTGTAGAAGGCTATCATATGGTCCAGCTTGACTTCCCCCCATGTAAATCTGTGTCTCCTCCCAGTCATCTTCTAACCCTTCACGTTTAGAAATCAATTCCAGGATTACTTGCTCCATTATCTTCTCTGACCAGCCACTAGGTTTCTAGACCATCCTTCTTGTCCTTCTTCAAGAGGGAATGACATTTACTATCTTAATTGCTGTGACGACTCACAGTTTACTGTAGCCTCACAGTGATGGGGGCCAGCTTTCTCAGCACTTATGGGTGCATCCCATCAGGGCAAATGAACCTGGTTGTGTCCAGTTTGTTTAAATACTTCCTAACCTGATCCACCTCCCGAGAGTGTAAACACTCCTTGCTCTGAAATTTCATGGGCTATTGGGGCCTGGGGGATTCACGTATGCGGATGTAAGACAGATCTGAATAAGGTATTGAATACCTTGACCTCTACATGGAGAAGTTTCAGCTCAAGAAGGGGCACATATTTTTTTTCCACATTTACAATTTGAATGCTTATTTTTGGTGTTAACTGCTTAAATACTTTGCTGAATTACTCTGACAAAATTCTGGGGAAGACATAGCTATAGCTTTTAATAGCTCCATTAACTTCCTTGGTTTGCAAAGATAAGAAGTAGCATCAAGAAGAGATGTACATCTAAGAAATGTCTCTGCCACTTGCAAAGGGGTTCCCTGAGTCACTTAGAGCATGTGAAAGTAGAAGAATGAGGTAAATACATAGTAGGATTGCACAATGAAAGACTAAGCAAAAGATGAAATTATCTCAGTGAAGTCTCCTGATTTGGTTTGTGGTAAAAATTCAGCTTATTTCAATTTCTGTGAAAGATTTAAATGGCTTGACTTTTGAAAGGAGCCCAACTCAAATTTTCAAAGCCTTGTCTATAACATTACTCATTGAGATGGTGTTTATACAGCTTCCTACCCCTTCAAGTTGATTGGCTCTACACTGAAATAGGTTTGTTCAATAATTATATACACTTAAAGTATTGTAACACGTCCGGAAATTTTCTGTCAGCAACTATAATATAATCACAATTTTAATCACAACTCCTAATTTTGAAACTGGCTACCACTCTAATGCCAGCGTACTCACAGTTCTACTTATCATGCCCTATTCCATCACGGAATGTTTGCCTTTACCTATACCCATTGGAGTTGAACAAGCTAACACAGTGCTGGGAGAACAGCCAACCCTTATCCCCATAGCATGCTATGATACTATTTAGCTTGTTTCATTTGACTACAATTTCCTACATAGAATGGGCAGCTAGACAATCCTGTTTTACACATACTTTCGCAATAAATCAGATGTTATACAGTCCTCATAAACTTATTACCCTACAAATTAAAGTGTAGGTTTCAGAGGAACACAGCTTGTCAGATTGGCTGATACCTGTGTGTATTACATCAAGGCGAGAAGAATTCCAGAGAAGAGGCTGAACACATAATAAATACTCTGTAAAGGTAATGCATCCCTGCACTCTCTCCTAATATAGTCAATGAACATTGCCAGTCAGGCACCCTGATAACTGCAGAAATCTTGTCTTAGAGAAGACCACATTGCCTTTCTCTCTGTTTCTGCTCAGGCCACTCACTCAAATGAAGGAAAAATGAATTTCCAATGGTGCCAAGATATGAATAGAGGTATTGTTCTCACAGGGGCCTGAATACCTCTGAAATATATCAGAGAATTAGCTTGTCATTTTTTTCTGCTTCCTCTGTAAAGTGTTTTGAAATGACTAATACATTACCAAGAAGCGGTCTCTTACATCTCATGCAGACTAATTCCCCAGGGCTCCCATTATGTCGGCAACCTAAAATGATCAGTTAACAGAGCACGTTAGAAGCAGCGAGGATGTGAATAAAGCACTGAGAGAAGAGAAAGCAGAGTTCTGTGGCTTGCCTCCCTCCTCTTTTAGTAGGTTGTCAAACACAATTATGCTCCTGTCATCTGCACCTACAAGACAGGATTTTGGTTATGATATCTTGTCTGGCATGTAGCTGCTGTTGACAGGCCCCTATGACCCTGTTCCAAGTAGTCTGACTCTGCAGATGACAGGACCCTGGCCTAGATGCAAGAATGAACCTTCCTAGGCAAGAAAAGACTTTACCAAGGAAAGAGGATGAAATACTACAGAAAGGCAGGTCACCTTGTGTCCTGCTTGGTTCTTGACAAGCAATTGCAAGAGACTTGACTCGGCACATTGCACATGAACTGCCTAGAAGACTGCTGCCCAAGGACCCAGGGCAAGTCTCAAGGCACCAGGAGAGACAAGCTTGTGCTACCTACACTCTCCTACCCAGGCAAGCAGCTCTGTGAGACACACATGAGTTGTCAAGCAACTAAGAAGCCTTCCCTGGAGCATGAGTGGATCATAGCACTAAAGCTGCAAACATGATACATGTTACTTAGGCAGGGTGAAAGAAAATATACTGAACTAACAGAGAGCTGTCATGATTCAAAGAAAATTGTCCATCTCTCTTTCGGTCTTCCTCACCTTTAAGGCAGAAAAAATAAGACTGAAAAAATGCACCAAAATTCTGAAATGCCTTCTGAAAAAAAAAAAGATTATTACATCTACACTGAAACATGCTATCTATATAATACTATTTCCCTAATGCCCTGCTATAGTTGCCATTGTTTTTTTAACTAAACAAAACACTCATTCAGACGGGCTAGAGAACTCCAATGCGTTGAGAAAAATATTTTCAGCCTTGAACACTTGTTTCTAGGGTTGGAGGGCAAATTTGGATTTTAGCAGGAACCTCTTTGGGATTTAAGAGATTGAGATTTAGCAAGTGATTTACATAAGCATGGATAAACCTTGATTTTGAAATCCCCTGATATGTCCCTTGCTTTCACTGATAGCATGTGCATTTCTAGTAAGATGCTGCAATACAGAAGTATGAGCTTTATTAACTCACTTTACAAACCCAAGCATTTGAGGCCTCTAAGGGTCAATGACAGTGAAGAGCTGTCTTCCAGAAGATGCACTTGAAACTTTGTTCAGTGATGTGTTCAGTTTACAGCACATCATAAACAAAGTCCCGCAGGAATCCTTCAGACCTCAAATTACCCACAAGGTGATGAAAACATACCTAATGGCAGGCTTGCATGAGAGCTACACTCAAAATTCTTACAGCTCACCTGAGAAAAACATGCAAGAGACTGAGGAACAGCTGTGACATCAGATACCATGAATTCACAGTGGATGAGAACAGAAGCACGTTCTGAGCTAATGTTTCAAGTTCATCAGAGTTAGATAACTCCCTGGAGAAGCTACGGACACTGACTCATGGCAGTTACTCAGCCACATGAAGCAGGGTCAGATTTGCTTTGGCAGGTTCCTTATGCAAGAGGATAAAATACCAAAAATAAATATTACAGAGAGATACATGATGGCAGAGCACGATTTGGAAAAGTCCCCAAGAACTCCCAAATGTCAAATCATGACAAATTGTGCAGGTGATCCGAAAGAAACAACAATCAAACCTTTATGCACTGCTGTCATCTGTTTTTAACAATATATATTATACAGGAAAATAATTCAGGCATAGTTTAGAGTTGATCTAATAAGGAGTGAGATTATCCTGCATATTGCTTTGTTTCCAGTATTGAATTTACTCACTGAATATTGAATACTTGAATATTGAATTACTCAACAGATTTGAAATAAAATAATTCCAAGCCTTTCTTAACAGACCTTTAAATAATATTTTAATATGTAAATTTTGAAATTCTAGGAGTAATTTAAGTTATTCACATATTACTATAATTGCAAGGGTAAATCTCAGATTGCAGTATGAAAGAAGAAAATATTTCTGTGGTCATTTTGAAATATTATAGCACCTTTGACCACGGGAACCTTACATCTTTAGCATTCTCATAAGAAAACATAATAAATATTAATATGATTCGGGCACTCAGGGAGACTGATTAACACTCATTATAGATTAAGTAGGCAAACACACCTAATTGAATTACAAACCCTATGTCAAGGGTGAAGGCTCATCAGAAGTCCCATTATCCCGTGTGCTTGAAACTACCCTGTATAGAAGCATGGAAAACCTGAAAGTCAGGAAAACATATGAGCATGAGTCTTGGAAGGCAGAGGACAGAGCTTCCAGTCACTTAAAGGAAGCTGCAAACTACAGAAGGAAACTAAAAACAAAGGAGGAGAGAGTTAGCAGGATGGCTAAAATTAAGGAGCTTCTAAAAATTGAGAAATAGGTAGGTATACATATCCATCATACAGAGAATGATGCTTGCCATGAAGAAATTATAGCAGCTTGGAAGATATTGATTACTGACATAGAAAAGTCTTTTTGTTTACAAACAAAACTAGCCTTCATTACAGAGAGCTGTATTTGCCTTCTTTCTCCCTGGCTACACGAATGAGCCGAAAACCTGTATTTAACAAATAAAACATCTGAAAATCTATAGAAGTTCCTTTCTAATACGATTGACCATGAAGCAAGTTCTTATCAGGCACTGAAGACTGGTGGACTGCAAACATGGAGGGATATCTGATAAATAAAGCACATGTGTGTTCAAGCATCCTTTTGTCTTTACAGACTGGAACTCTTACTCTGGTTTTAACACAGTCTTCACTATGATCCACACACTGGCCTCAGGGAAGCATGTGTATCCTCTGGTAGTTTTCCATCTGCTTTCCACACCCTGTATGGTCCAACAATCTCAAATATGTCTGATTAGTACTGAAACATTACTCCCCAGTGTCAGTGCCTTGAAGTACTTTCCTAATCTTTAGTAAAGCTTGTCCTTAAGCATCACAATGTACGTACTTAACATCCAGATGGGTTTGACAGATGTACAACTGCCTTATAACAAGTACAGAAAGTAATGTAACTTTTTGTGTTTAAGCAAGTGTCCTTAAACTGAGCATTCTATGCTCAAAATAGTTTCTCAGAGTGTAAGACAACAAAGGGGGACTCCTTAATGTTGCAAAGGGCATAAATACTCTGCTGGTTACAAGGCTGCATTAAATTTCAGAATAAAGTCCTTGCCTTTTCAGAGGTACACCTGATCAACAAAGCTCGGTGATGTACCATAGCTTTCACTTATTTTCCATGCAAACATTAAAAGCTTAATACAAAGTAATACAGACTAACAATATGCAATAAACACTGTGCAGATGTTTGATAATCAGGGGCTATTATTAGAAAAAAAAAACTTTTGAAGTTATGTAATACAGTTATGCACATATCTTCTCTTTTTTTCCTCATGTACAACATCAGTAAAAAACAGTAAAAAAGAGGGAAAGAAGAAAAAGTGGGACAACAGTATAAATATTCAGTGCATGTAAAGCCTTCAGGACAGATGCCAGGAGGGCAAAACTTGATAGTTGAAAACTCATGTTAGCTTTGTTAAAGATCATAAAACTGAAAAAAACTTTTTCTTTTAAAACACTAATTCAGCTGTATGAAAATAGGAAAATATAAGAATAAATTGGTAAGCCAAACAATTTTCTCAAATACTGTATAAGACTGACTAGAGAAGTGTTATAAATTTCTTCCAAAAGGAATGCAACCAATATAACTAAGCCCTTTACCTCTTTGAAATAGAATTTCCTTAATAAAAGTAAATATAGCAGTAAATCCTTTATCTTATTGTATGTCACTTGAAGGTGCTTTTTTCTCCTTTGAGAATAAGCAAATGTTATGTGACACCATGAATCAAAGTGAGATCTGTATGTACAAAGCAAACTTTCTCCCATATTTTTAACTCTTCGCTAAAATCGCATTATGCTGCAATAGAAACATTAGCTTTTTTCTGATCTCAACATTCTTAACTTTTTATCTTAGTATTTTTTAAAGCACCATTAACAGCAGTATGAATCCTAAACCATGTCATTTATAGGCTTCATAGCTTAGGTCATAGGTACAGAAGAAGAATTTAGCTTATGTTGGGGTTTTAGGAGTTCTGGGGTTTTTTTTCTATTAAAGGAATTTTCCCCATACGTGTTGCTAGGGGACAAATTCCTGGGTAGTTATGATAAACAAAAGAGCTAGCCACTGGAGTAGGGTGCATCTGGCTACTCTTTTGTTTCACCTGGGTGTGTGGACAGTCAGTTCCTGGCGTTTGGACAGAGATGGAGGCTGCTTTCTTCGGCTGCTTTTCCTTCTGCCAGAGAAACCCTGGGATCCCAAGCTGGCCTTTCCCTGCCCCGTTGGGAGCCGGGCCATGGCCGCCCTGCCCCGCCGTTGCTTCGAGCCTTCGCTACGTCGTAGCCCTGCTCACCCTGCCTGCCCAGACCTCTGGGGGATTCCCACAGCAGCTCTGCAGTTCGATACATCTTGTCTGCCACCCAGGACTTGTGCTCGTCCCTGCTGTTCCAGCCTGCCCTTCCAGCCTGCTGTTCCTGAGGGTCCAGCTGGACACCGGGATCGGCTGCCCAGCGGTTTGTGAAGCCTTTGTCCCATCCCTTCTCGAGATCCCAGGGCACCGGTGCCGCGTGCTCCCCGAGCTCGCTCCGGAGCGCCCCCTGCAGCCGCGGGGGAACCATCGCACCTGCCCTGCTCACCGGGAGCCGCCAGCGCCCCTGCCGGCTGCGAGCGGAACTGCACCCGAGGGGAAAGGGCCTGACAGCCGAGAAGGCTGGCACTGGGTTTGTGATTGTTTGCTGTTACTGCCAGAGTTATTGGTGTTTGTTTGCCTTGTTATACACATATAGATATATAATAGTAAAGAACTGCTTTTCCTATTTCCCACATCTTTGACTGACAGCCGCTTAATTTCAAAATTATAATAACTCGGAGGGAAGGGGGGTTGCATCTGCCATTCCAAGGGAGGCTCCTGCCTTCCTTAGCAGACACCTGTCTTTCAAACCAAGACAGCTTAGAACAAAGCAGCCACTGCCTTGCTCAAAAGAAAATGCCAAATGAATAATGACTTTTTATATATACATGTAAAATTAATTTGATGATAATTTCCAGCTCACTTAGACAATTCATAATGGTTGCTCTCTAGAGGTTAGGTGGGCTAAAGTTCCTAAGAAGTAAGGATATGCATTGCCTCATTTCCTTGCCATGTCGTAAGGAGTATTGGTAGGCAAACTGCACCCCAGCCTTGCATCTCTCTTTCCTCTTGCTGCCTTTTTTCTTTTCTATTCACTGCTAGTTTGACAGCAGTCCTAGTCACTGATCTTCATCCATTTATCTTCTTTTAAAGTACTCAGTGTTGGTAGAAGTGCAGGATTGGTGACCTAGCTATCTTGATATTGGACCTCGGTGTATCCTTCAATCCTAAAATACAATTCTCAGACAATGTTTTTTATCAACACACCAAGCAAACTTTTTCTTGACCCCTTCAATAGTCTTTGCTTCTGTGTCTATTGAATGTCTTAGTAAGTTTTCATTTATCATGGTAGTGTATTATAAGACAGTATACTGTCAGTGAATGTTTTCAACTTGTTAGAATAAGAAAGGCATTGATAATGAAATAAAAAATAAATTAAACTAGGCCCAAATGTTAGGAAATTTCCAAGAGTCCTGCACAGATTTTTCTGTACAGAGTTTATTAAGACCAACGAAGTCAGATAGTGTATCATGACACTCTGGTATTACCCAACTGTGTCACACTTAGTATAGCCTGAGAAAAGTCTATTCCCTTTTATTCAACACATGAATATGTGAGAAAAAACCCCAAAACCCAAATAACAAACCAAATCCAACCAACCAACAAACAAACAGCCATTCAAAAGAGAAACAGAAGTAAATTATTCTGGTTCATATATATTCATATATAAATATCCTGAATTGTTTGCTCAATTCCTAAGATAACCGAAGACTTAAGAACATTTTAAGAGATTTCATTTCTTGTCCTACAACCAGACTTGCTGAAGTAATATAGTTTCATAGTATTCCAAGAAAGAGTGCTGACTGATTGTAATTGTAGGCATTCTTTCTGCTGTAGATGTTTGAATATCTCTGTCTTGAAAATCAAGATTACTTTAGTAAACACATTTGGAGTTAAACTAAATTAGGCTATTTGTGCTGGATATCTAGTGATCTATATGAGATGAATATATCTCTGTTGTGGATTGATGTAATTTAACTGGAATATGTCACTGAAGCCTGATTGACAATTTATTTCAAGCTAAGCAGAAAACCTAAAGAGAAAGCTGACCGACTCTGTTCTTGACTTATTTGTCTAGTATTTTATATCTGTTGTGAGAAGATGACTTAGCTTTAATGACTCGGAATCCTGAATAGCAAGAATAAGACCTTTAACTGACTAATGCTTAAGAGTGACTCAGTATCTCTTGATAGAGTAAGCTGTGTAAATCCAAATAATCATTGTTGAGATGAGTACCTTTTTAAGGAAACACTGTATGTAGATGAGCATCAAAATCTTGAAAGGACCATTAATTTAATTTTTTAAAAAATATCCTAGGCAGAACTATTTAGCTTTCATTGTCCACCATACTGTATAGTTACTTGCTAGACACAGAATGTTAAAGATAATTTTAAGTAGCCTGGCTTTAGTTGATTTACGACAGTTCCTAAATATTGTTTAAACACCATTTCACATTTAATAAGAAACACATTCTACTTCCTCATGACACAAAAAGAATAAAAAATAAGAGGTCTTAAGTAGAACAGCAGAATCTCTCCATTTTACCTACATACAGTTTGCAAAACAGAGAGTTGAAAATAGGTAGAGCTGAGAGGGAAGAAAACTGAAGAGTACTTAACAGTGAAGTAGAACCACAACTAATGACTTCAGGAGACAGGAGCTAGGTGGACAAGTAAAGCACTACAGTTTTAAATATATGATATTTGGCTTCACTTCCCAAGGAAGAGGACTGGCACTGATTCAAAAAGTTTCGTCTGGCATGCTCGTGCCTCTGAGAGGGACCACACTGCCTGATGGAAACAACCACAAAAGCCGCAGCGAGAGCACAGCCTTCCAAAAGCAACAAGAAAGCAACCAGATGGGCAATTAGACCATGCCAGTGCTTGGCTTTGGCCAAGAGAAGGCAGGCATCTGAAATGGATCATCTGTCCACAGCAGAGATGGGCCCAGTGACCAGCAGATGGTATAAAGTAGACATCAGATAACAGAGGGAAGCATTTTGAGCATGGATGACCTCCTCCCCTAGCACCACTATAATAAACATGACAGAGGGTTTGCACGTACTTCCACATCTTGAAAATAATATTTTTACAGTGCTCATTGAAAACTAAGACAGCAATGCAAAACGTTGTTGCATGTGAAATGTAAGACAGATCATGGATTTTATGCCTGTTCAGTCTGCATCCTGACAGCTATTTTGTCATACATGGAATCCTCTTTTCATCTCATTGTTTGCCAAACAACTCATATTTTAAGCATTTTCCCTTGTGCCATGTGATAAACTGCACTGTAGGCCACATTTCTTTGTTGCAAATATCTCTGGAACCTACAGAGGCTTCTATAAGCATCTGTTTATAAAATACTGTTTTCCCTATTTCTGTGTGAGTTTTCTTACTTGTCTGTTGGCTTGCTGTTTCAATCCAGTA
This sequence comes from Corvus hawaiiensis, assembly GCF_020740725.1. Classification (NCBI taxonomy): domain Eukaryota; kingdom Metazoa; phylum Chordata; class Aves; order Passeriformes; family Corvidae; genus Corvus; species Corvus hawaiiensis. The sequence goes on from NC_063255.1 coordinate 60,054,334, forward strand.
AATTAAGAGAAGAAAATGAACAACTGCTGATGAAACAAGTAGTTAAGAAGAACTAAAAGCTTCCATATCTTAACTTTGTTGGAAACTGCAAATTTATCCAAACGTAACTGGTCTTTTTTTACATATTTTCTACATCAAAGTAGATAGGAATGCCAATTTTTTGAATAGTACAGGAATGAATTGCTGTATTAGCAGATTTGAGTTTAAATAACGAAGTAATTGTTTCTAATCTCTGTGTTTCAGAAGATGGTTCTAAGAGATGATGTATAGCACAGTCTTATCAAGCCTAAAGTAAAACACATCACTGCTGGCAACAAGAAACTTCTGCTTAATTCAATTACAGGTTTTTCCTGTAAAGTTCTCATTAAAAACCCTGATGATCTGTGGTCTGGATAAATGGACAGTGAGGTGGACTGAAAACTACTAAATTGGTGAGCACATAGAGTTGTGATCAGCACCACCAAGTCCAGCTGCAGGCCCGTATGCAGTGTAGTACCCAGGTGTGGATGCTGGTGCCAACAGTATTCAGTATGTTCCTGAATTACCTGGATGGTGGGCTAGAGTGCACTCTAGCAGCTTTGCAGATGATACAGTGGTTGATAGACCAGACAGACTTGCTGGAATCCAGAGAGATCTGAGTTGCTGGAGTGATTGGCCAGCAGGAACTTTTAGAAGTTCAACAAAAGGTTGAATGGCAAGCCATTCTCCTGTTTGAGGAATAAGCACAAGCATCAGCACAGCCTTGAGACTGACTGACTGGAAAGCTCCTTGTCAGACAATGTTGTGGGCATTCAAACTGTTCATGAACAAGCAAAGTGCTCCAGTGGAAAAGAGTGCCAACAGCCTCCTGGGCTGCATTAGGCAGTGCGTTGCCAGGAAGCCAAGTGAAGTGATCCTTCCCCTCCACTCGGCACTGATGAGACCCATCTGGCTGCTGTTTCACTACTGTGCTCCCCAGTGCAGGAGAGACATGAACATAATGGGCAGCACAACTGGGCAAAAGGCAAAGAGCCATGAAGATGACAAAGGGCTGGACCATCTCTCATAAAAGGAGAGGGTGAAACTTCTAGGAATCTTGGCCTCCAGAAGAGCAGGCTCAGGGGACTTTGCCAGTGTGTGTTAATACCATGCAGGTGTGTGTGTGAAAAGAAGACAAAGGCAGATTCTTCTTGCTGGTGACCAGCTGCAGAACAGTGGACAATGGACACAAAAGGAAATACTGGAAATTCCTTTTAAACACGGGGGAGAAAAATCCTGAAACATTTCTACAGTGAATGTTCAAACACTGGCACAAGTTGCCTGTGGAAGCAGCGGGCAAACTCTCCTTGGAGATACTAAACCAGCTGCTTGAGCAGGTTAATCAGGGTGACCTCCAGAGGTGACTGCCAGATTCAGCCACTGTGTGGCTCTGTCACTGTGTGAACATGGTGGAAACCCATCAGCAAACATACTGCTGACATTTTTTCTGAATGGTAGAACTGTGCAGTGCATATTTGCTACTAGATCCAACTTTTCTGGATACCACCATTTATCACCATGGCATGCACCATCTAAATGGATCCAGGTACAGATCTCTTAATAGAAGTTCAATGTAGCTCTCATCTTTCACTAAATAAGCTTGAAATTCTAGTGAATATGATATGTTGCCCCATGATGATGACTGCAGAATAAAGCATTTGCAATCTTTTCTAAAAGAAAGCTTAAACATCAGTATAAACAGGGCTGCAAAAGAAAGTTACAGTGTATCCCATAGGTAGGCAAATGAACTCTAGGAAGTCTATAGGCTGTACAGTTTATTTACTTATTTCTGCCCTATAGCAGTAGTATTTATACATATATTTCCAGTCTGTACTTTACTGGGAAAATCTTTAACCATGTGATATCTTTGTGAACAACTCTTATCCTAAATTATATACTTACTAACTTATTTTTCCATTTTATGTTTCACAGTGGCATTTTTGTCTTTCAAGTATCCCATTAGTTTATTCAAAGATGGATCTTTTGTTGGCTTTAAAAGATGAACAAAACTGGAATACACATTTTTCTGCTAGAGTTTTTCTAATTTCACATATTTTTTTGATGTCACTACTTAAGAAGCCTTGAAGAAACTCAATTTTCAGATAGTAAATCCAGACTCCTTGGGGAGAAATCTAAACATGAGACTAAAACAAAAAGCTGAGCAACCAAAACCTGAATATCTAGTCAGACACTAGTCACCTCTGAACTCTTCCCTCTGGCCACAGTTATTGGCTGATAAGGCCTACTTTCTTCTTTACTGTTCAGCTTGTCATATGTGGCAATTGGACAAGCATACCAGCAATATGGAATGCTTTCAAAAGCTTAGTTTCCTTTGGGTGGAAGTCCCATGCTCATCACTGCAAAAACTTTGTGGGAGAGATAAAATGAAAGAACAGAATAAGGCTGGAGTTGTGAGGTCATCAGAGTGGACCTCAGTACCTCACTAAATCACTCCTTGGTGCAAACACAGTTTTTCCTTTCTAAAACTGGCATAGAATGTAGATGTCCGTTTGAAATTTTGAGTTAATCACATTAATGGTTACTTAAATTCAGAGTGGCAAGACATATTTATTTCAGTTAGAGAATTCCAATTCACATGCAAGCTGAAAAAGCTGTACGTAATGTGTAATTCATCATCAGTTTTAGAATAAGGACCAGGATTTCCTGACGGGGTAGAAATGCAGGAGACAGTAAGAATGCTTAGTGATAATTCCTACATATATGTACAACACCGTTCCCTTTTTAGACAGGTGGTAAGTTCAAAACAAAGAATGGTTCTATTGAAGAAATTCTGACTCAGTCTGGATGAATCCAAAACTCCATGATGTATAGTTACGGAATGTGATTAAGGTAAAGAACATCCAAATAGGGAAAACATGTGCCTTTTTGAGGTTTAGCAGATAAATAGGAAACACAGAATTTGTGCTGTTTCTACAGAAATGTATACCACACCTAAGCTTCATATTATATTCCTGTAGTGTAGCTTATCTCACTTGACTAATCCTGTTAGCCATAGGTTTATGCATTTACTTCAGTGGCTCTTGGAGATGTGCAAAACAAAACAACTTGGCCTTGCTATTTTTCAAGTAATAGCTATAATCATATGACTTCTGGCAATATTTGTCTATATATTTTTCTCACACAATTTAACAGAAATACTTAATGTACATGAGGGATAATATCTTTTTCAGTTAGCTGAAGTTTTTAAAGACAGCTACAGCCACTCCAGTCACTTGCTCCCCTAGAAGCTGGCACATATTTTCACAGACCTGATTCAGCACAAGTTCTTCCATGGCCTGTTTAATTGTTTATTTTAATGTGAATTTAGATTAGTGATTCCCACTGCAGGTATGTCCCCTGTTGTTATACACAGGCATTTTTGGATTTCTAGTGTGAGCCCATCCCCTTCATCACATTATACGGGAGCTCTATTTCGCCTTTTTTTTTATATGCTGAATATCTTCATCACTACCACGACTGCAGCACAGCCGAAGGCAACAACGATGTCCTCACTCTGTGCTAGTCAGGTGTTACGTATAAGACCAAAAAAGCTTGCATGATTGTACTTCATGTTGTCTTTTTTAACTTGGTAATAAACTCACAGAAATGCTATGCTAGTGTAAGAGCAGCAGCATGTGTATGCATGTATGTGTGTACAGACCAGACCAGAATGCACACAAAGAATATGAAACAGCACCCCTTAGTGATCAGTACGATCAGTTACAGTCATTAAAAAAACCAGAAACATTTAAATTTTAGCAGATTGAAAGCCTTTGAAAACAAATCTCCTTTAAAATCAATTATATAAAAAATACCAAAAAAGTACAAGAGTTTTGTAACACACAAAAGTTGCCACTATAGCTGCAAGACTGACGTAACACACAAAGAATAATGTCATTGTCCATAAAATGTTATGAAAAATATAATTGGATTGTATCAAATATAAATTTAAATGTCGCTGTTGTACCAAGATGGCGCAAAGAATGACACGGATTCAGGATCGGGTTCAAAGTCCAGAGAATGGCTCTATTTAATTATATAATTCAGCTTTTATAGCTTTATTCGCAAGGGTGGCATAAAACCATTGGATGCTTGACCATCCACCTCCCGGAGGGATTGGCTGAACGGCATAACACCCATTTGCAAAATATTTTTCCCAGTGTGGAAACAAAGGCACAAACAGCTTGTGCACCTGTGAGATAGTTTACAAAACACAGGCTGCTTTCCCAGCTGGTTAGCGTGAGAAAGGAGACTTTCACAGGGGGCTGTAAAAATAGGAAAATTTCTCTGCCACCTCTCTTAGCATCTACATTTAAAAGATTCTGAAAAGAGATAGATCATTTTGAGTGTTCTTTTCTTACAATTTAGGCTAATATCAATATATATGTATACACAAACCATATGCTAACATTAACTGTCAATCTAAATCTTAAAAAGATAGAACTTTAAACTTAATTCTTCAGCATCTTTAGGTCACTGAAGATAAAATTTACACAGCAGAAAACAGAAAGAGAACTAGGAGGAAATGAAGGGATGAATAGGTATTGTGAAAGAAGTTCTGATTTTTCCATCATGACTTCCAGATTGGTCCCTGTCTGAAGAGCAGCAAGCTGATGTAACCCAAGCATGACATTAGCCTACAGATGCGCATGAAAGTGTCTGTCTCTTTGTCCAAGCTGAATAAAATGTGTCAACTAGGTAGAGCAACAGCGGGGCTAGAAGAGCACATTAAGGAGAAAATACACCATCCCATTAAATGCTTTCCCATACGATTATGTTCAGGAGGCATTGTTGGTGCCTTGATATGTAGAAAATGGTTTCACAAGCTTCCAATTCTAAGAACTAACTTTTGTTCTACTGTAGATTTCATATAAAATGGATAATAAGCTCAGAAACAGTCCCTCTTGGCTGGTATTTCTTGTGATTGTTTAGGTTTTATTGTTTGGGGTTTTTTTCACACATAATACTATATTTAATGTTCTCAGAAGTGCTACATCAAGACCAAGGAAAATTACATTTTCTTACTACACTTAGCATTTCTCCCCTACTATTTGACATGATCACCCGTGACTTCTTAAAAACACTCCTTTTTCTTAACCCCAGGTAGCACAATGCAGTTCTGCAATGTGCACTGCCTTTGGAAGTTAATACAATACCAACTTGTAGCACAGGTAAGCCAGTGTATATTGCAAGATGCTGAGAATAGTCTTTCCGTATTTCAGATGACGTAAAACCATACAGAATTCAGAATTTTAATATCCCTCAAAATATAATTGCTGAGATTGCTAAACTACTGAACTAATCCTTTTCATCCAATTCTCTAAGGCTTTATTTATGAAAAAGGTTGAAGTACTTCTTTATAAAATAAAGAAAGTAAAATAAAGCCTAATGGTTAGGATTTATTTCCTATGAATATTGATCTGATTCAGGATGCAAAATCAAATACACAGACAAAGGAACATAAAAGATTTCAATTCTGACAAGAAATGGGGTCAGGTTCAAGCTTTCATATTTCTGGGAACTCTGTGGTATGTGTGGCCATTCCCATCTCTGTGACCATTCCCATCTCTACAGCATATGTCTTGAAATGTAAACTCAAACAAAAAATCAACAATATTGCACTTACACAAATCAACATTTGTTTTATTTCTTTATGAATTTAAACTTGGCAACTAAAAATATGAAATGAAGGACTCGACTGCCTAAATTATGAGAACTAATTAAGGTGCAGTTTACTCTATGAACTGTGATTTTTTTTTTCCTGGCCTAGATAAAAACCCAGATCATTTACTCTCAAAATCAAAATGAGATACTGCAAAACAAAGGACACAATCAAGCAGTGGGTACATAGCAGCTCTGCTTTAAAAACAATGATCTACTGTACTTAGCTAATTTTTTTTCACCCTAAACATCGATAATCTTGTAACTGGCCTCTAGACAGGTTAAAGAATTCTCATTAAAAACATATCATGAGAGCTACTATACAGTCTCATACAGGTATATATTGTGATCAGATCTGAACCAAATTGATATGATACAGGCTCTAAAATTCAACTTCAGCAAATTATCTCAATAATTCAATCAGACATGCAAACATGATTTGTATCTCCAGAATCTACAGCTCAAAAGTGATATGGTTACACCTCCCATGGAGAAAGGTTGTGTTATGCCTCCAGCTATTACAGAAAATAAAGTGGTTTTGTAAAAAATATTTTTATTTTCAAGTATTTGGCTAGATGCTGCATCTCAGAAATGAATATTTGAAAAATATACAGAATTCTTTTTCCTATTTCAAGGCAGCAAAAGATCCTTCTCCTGGATTTAAAGATTCATTTAATGAGAATCAAAGACAGCATTCATTGGCAACAGAGCTCACAAACTTTACTAATGCTAGACTTGGTCAAATGTATTTTGGCTTTTTGATCCTCCCCCCTTACTTGGCAAACTATTAGATAAACAGAAATTGTTCTAAACCTTCAGATTAAAACTTTTAAATTCAATTTATTTCATTCTTTACAAATTAATTCATTTTGATGAAGAAAACCTAGAGCAAATATGTAGTATTGTATTTCCCCACTGCTTTTCTTACTAAATTGTAGACCTTTCCCATATTGTCCCCCCCACTTTCCCCTGCCCCTAGCCCTGGCCACTCCCTCAGGTTCTCCCTATTGGTTCCAGTACCCCAACTCCGCCCATGTACTACCCCTGCGCCCTGAGATCATTCGTCCATGTGCTCTCTCCACCTCCCTCGTCCCTAGATAAGCTCCGGGCTCCCGGACCACGTGGTCTCTCTGCCTCTGGGAATTGGCTTGTCACCATGCAATATAAGTTCCTCTGAGGCCCTCATGGAGAGACCCTTATCGGCTCCTTTACTGTAACCATGTTGTGGAGCCCAGCTAGCTGGAGCAGGTACACAGGGCCATCTGGAAGGACTACAGGAGAGCGGAACTGCCACTCTATCCTCAGCAGCCTCGCAGTGCTTTCCGAGAAGGCTGCGGCTTGCTAAACCAAACCAAGCAACACAACACAAATATGATGAAAGCTGTGATCACCAAATAGCTGAAAGACCTGTCCACGTTTTTCATGAAGACTAATGAGGAGGAGCCCAAGTTACAGCAGACAGCTAAAAGTCCTCAAGTACCAACTTGTACCTGTACACTAAGGTTTTCAAAGACAAATCTATAAAATTATACCTGTAAATATGTATCATGTGGCCAAATTTTCTGAAAGGCTGACTATGTTATCCCCCACTGTCTTCACTTTTCTCTTGTGTGGGTTTTCTGGAACCTTTCATGGACAAAATTCTCAACCTATTTGCTCTACTTCCATTTGAATTATAATTCCATAAATAATTACGGTGGACATAATTTACTGCCTCAGAATTCAGGCAGGTAACATTTCTAAAATGAGGCAGCTCAATATACCTTATCCTTTAATACTTCAGTATTTAAATGACATACTCTAAAAAAAAAGGTTTATAAATGCAGTATGCTGTCATCTGTGTATTTTTTTTTAACTGAAAATATACAGGCTGGGAAACTTTGTCATCTGGAACTCTTTGAGCCCTCCATAATCTTATTTAATTAATTTTTGAAAAGTGTGACATACAGTGTAATAGTAATTTTAGAAGCTTCGGTTACTAGTATTTCTAGATATTAACATCTGGCCAGTTCTAGTAGAAAGAACAACAAATGCTATAGAAGCTTTTGGGAAGAAAAACTGTATATTTCAAAATTTTATTTCTAAAACTTGGAAAATAACAGGAAAACAGAGTTGTACGCATAGTCTGAAATTGGACAGCTGAAGACAAAGAAAGGTGATGAAAGAACGCTGAAAATGGAACTAGGTAATACAAGTTTTTCCTTACCACATGTAGACTGCAGGATGTCTAATAGTATGTTTATACTCCTGGGTAGACAAAGTTTACGGAGTTCATCTTAGCAGAGAGAAGTTATATCCCCAAATTTGATGCTTTGAGGCTTTGAAGTTTTACTGCTAAGGTTTTGTCATGTGAAAGTCAGATTTAGTGTAAAATGTTAGGGTTCTTATTTATTCTGAAAAACTTTCTCACTCTTCTGACAGTTCTACCATAAAAGCTTCAGTAAAAGTCTTTCAGTGGGAGTACTGTATACTGACCAATCAAAATTTCAAGTTAAAGACAATAATTTCCTCCTTTTCTTTTCCCCCAAGAAATTAAGTTTCTAAATCTTGCAGACTTTACAGTACCCTCTTTCCCACTCCAGTGCCTGGAAGTTTTGGCAAGTAAATTATAAATGCTTACTTCACAAGAATAAAATTCATAAAGCAAACCAGAAAGTTGCTTTTTTCCTATAATCAATATTCAGCTATGGCATAATAAAAGTTATGGAAAATTGAGCAAGTATAAGTCCTAGAGTTGCATTATAAACCATAGAAGTACTTGAAGTGGAATTTTGCCTTTCCACAGGAAAAGTGATGTAATACTCTAGCTACCTTAAGAATTACAGGGGTTGGAAAAAAGCTTATTGCTGCTAGCTAGCAGAATCCTATTCATACCCATCTTTGGATCAAGATAAAAGAAAATATAATTTTCTAATCCTCAGATTATTTTCAAAGCACCTTCCAGATAAAATTTTTCATTGAAGAAGACTTATGGATAAAATATTTATCCTGATTGAAATGCTCCCTGCTGAAGCATAGACGTTTCATTCATTAGAATGCAACTCTTAGAAATGTATTCTGTTTTACTAATACTGTGTAAAATCAGTATTTAGTTACAATACAAGTTACAAGAACTATTATTTTGTATTGAACCTCTCATGAGTCCCATAATTCTTCCAAACACAGAGAAGATAAGAACTAATTTGAATACTACAAATTGCTTGACAACTGTTTACTTTTTAGTTAAACTGTGGCACAAATTCAAAATGTACTTACAGCACATAAATTTACCTGGCATTATGTTAATTCTGCTGTGCTTAGTTTGTTAAAATGGAATCAAGTTTTAAGTCACTTGCAGAAAAAAATTATAGTAATACCACATTAGCATTCTCATAGGAAACATATTAGTTATAAAGAATGAGAGATTGCTTGGTGTGTAAAAAGTGCTGGTTTCCAAAATTTCAAAATTTTATTACATGAGAATGAGGGCATTCCAGGGCCTGAAATACATGTGGAACAGATTATGAGACTCAAAGAAAAGATAAAGATATGACATTAATATCAAGATGTGATAGGAAGTCAACAGTGTCCAACACATGCTGAACAATGACTTGTGCTAGAAGGAAGTAAACAACTACTCTAAAACCAAGATTTCATAATTAATGATTATTAGATCTGTACTGTGTCACTTCACGACATTCTTTTCTAATGTGTGTGTCTTCACTTCTGCTCTTAGCTATTACAACCAAATACCAGTGTTCATACCAGATACTTAACTTGCACTTAAATAGTAATTTTAGCAATTTTACCAATGGTACCTTACTCTGCTTAAGTCAGTGTTATGGGTCCCCCTAATGGAGGACCTTGTGATATGCAGCATTATAGCTAAGAATTTGACAGCGTAAAAATTATTTGGCAGAATTTCTCAGCAACAAATTCATGACAAAAAATCATAAATAGCTGAACTTTAAAAAAGTATTGAATGAGATTTTCAAAACAAATATAAATTTAGTACTGGTTTTGGTGGATTTTCTATAATATAAATCTTACATGTTGATAAATGAAATCTGGAAAATACTTGAGGAAGCCGATAAAGCATCTACAGCAAACCACTGTCTGACTCATTAGCAAGTTCACACAACTTTTAGTGGGAATAAGCACCTGAAGTTGAAAGCAAGCACTTAATAACTACATGACAATTCTTAGGTCTTGCCAAACTGAGATCTGCTGAGAGACAGGATGATGATGCCAAATTTGTATCTGGTGTCAAGCCTCCTTCAAGTGTGGGGGATCAATACCATGTGTTGTGTGCCTCAGCTTATTGGATCTCTCAGCATTTTGGAATAGTGGTCTAAATTGGTTTAAGAGAATGAGCATGAGCATATTTTGAGAGGCTAAGAAGTGATTGATGTGTTCTTGTTACAATTGTTTCAAAAAACATGTCACTTTTGCAGTATGTGTAGAAAACCATCACAACAGAATGTGTGACTTGGATCATATTCCTGTTTTTACAAAAGGATAACTTAACAATTTTTTAAAATGTATTCTTCACTAAGTGTTTTCCACATCCTAAAAAAAGGTATTGTTCTGCTAATAGGTCTCACTATGGAAATTAAAAACTTCTTGAAAGACGCCAGAGTTGTCAAAAAAATGGAAGTGACATTTGATGGATTGGGAAAATGTGAAATTGCCTTTTTGTGCCTGAATGTTTTCACAGTCTCACATAATCATTGATTTTACAGTGTATCCATTATCTGGAACAGCTTTTTCTTCATATGTCCTGGAAATTTTTCCTTCAGAAATGGTTCTGTTTTATAACTGAGAACCAAACAGGGCCCTCTCCAGGTTGCAGAATATATACATTTGGGCGATCAACCTGCAACAAAAATGAAGCTTTCCTCTAATCCTACACTTACAATTTCCTCAATAAGATAAAAAGATCAAGTCGCATTTGTCTTCTACAAGGTCTCCTTCTCTTCCCTGCTTTTTCCATCAGGTCTTTACTACTCCACGTGCTTTTTGATAGGTTGAAAAACCTGTTCAAATCTCCAAAATTAATTATTTCAGTAATATTTTCTAGCAACATGAATCTTCATCAAGCAAGATGAAGAAATAAAAAAAGTGAATTTGTAGTTTCTCTGAGATTGCCAAGGAGCTGTCATGATAAAAAAAATTTCAGTGCTTCTCCCTATGGTGTTTGGTTGGTTTTTTTCTCCTGAAAGAAGATGCTGTTTTTCCTTTATCAGTGCTGTGACTCCAAGTATGGTATTTCATATCCCATCTGAAAGCATGTAGGTTGGTACTTTATCTGCTACATTACCAATCCATATAGAGAAGAGTCTTATTTAATTTATTAGAATTAAATTCCAAAGAGGTGTGAAGTATGGAAAGGGGCAAGTAGAAAAATAAGGGATCAATACAGAATTCATCTGACATTTTCAGTCAAAAACTGAGTAAGTCACTTAATCCAAACTCAGAAAAAAGGGAAAAAAGAAAAACAAAGAGAAAAAAGAGAGAAGAGAAACAATAGAAAAGAGAGAAAGGAGAAAAAGGCAGGGCAGGGCGGAGAAGGGAAGGGAAGGGAAGGGAAGGGAAGGGAAGGGAAGGGAAGGGAAGGGAAGGGAAGGGAAGGGAAGGGAAGGGAAGGGAAGGGAAGGGAAGGGAAGGGAAAGGAGAACCTTTAACCTAAAATAATTTTGGATAGGATGGGCAAGTAGAATAGTCAAATTCATTAGTTAAGGTCTCTACTGAAACAAGGTGGGAATAATTTTTCTAGTTCAGTAGCTGAGCATCAAGATTTCATTTCTTAAACTTTCCTTCTGTACTTACACTTCTTCTCCTCAAGGGATTAAGCTACAAAAAGTTACAGCATACCTCTAGCTTGCATTTCTGCTTCCACAAATACAATGAGAACAAGAAATGTAATAATTCTGTTAACTTTCAAATGGCTCATTTAAAAGAGGGGGGAAAAAAGGAAGCCCATCTGGCAATGTACATGAATAATCTCTTTACTTGCATACACCTTAAGATTAGTTAGCATTTCTTCAGGAGGTTGATAATTGAAGTTTAGTCCAGCATGATAGTGATCAAAATTATTTCATGTCAATGAGCAAAATTATTATAGAATTTTCAGTGCTCAATATCAAAATGATTTATTGGTATTGCTCTGGTCTTTCTGTCCTTTGCACAGACTGAATAAAGCCTTTGCAAAATGTAGGCCTATATGAAGCTGGGCAGGTGTCCTAACGATGCTTGTTCTCTGGATTTTCTCTTCTCATCTGCTTGCTCCTTTTCAGAATGCAAAGAGAACTAGGTATGAGGACTAGCATTCCACAGCTGTCACACGTTATTTAGCCAGTAAGATGGCACAACCACAGGGGATTTTACAGCTCACATGAAGAGCCATGTCGTAAGTGATCATAAATTAATTGGTCACATGTCCTCCCCTCCAGGCAGGGGCCCAGCTCAGCACTGAGGGGCATTGACAGGTGGCTGTGAAGATGCTTTCTCTGCTGCTGTTCACACTGCATCAGTTTCATGGATAATAAGACTACTTCACATTTTATGTTCCCTAATCTGACACAAATAATGAACTTGTTTAAAAAATAAATGCCAACATAAATCATGCTGAACCTTACCCATGTGTTGCTATAACCTCTTTTGCAGTCTATTACGGGTTCTTCAATGTCTTTTAATTCATGAGCTTTTAAGCTATATGAAAATTTTCAAAGGGGTAAAGTGGTAAAACAAGAAAATAATAATAACTGCAGCAATAATAATCACAGAATTGCAGAATGAGTAAGGTTTAAAGGGACCAGTGACAGTCATCTAGTCCAACATCCCTGCTCAAGCAGGGTCCCGTAGGGCAAGGTACTCAGAAATGTGTCTACATGGCTTTTGAATATTTCCAGTGAGGGAGACTTCCTAAACTCTCTTGGAAATCTGTTCCTGTGCTCAGTCATCCACACAATAAAGTTCTTCCTCATGCTAAGGTGGAACTTCCTGTGCATCAGTTTCTGCCTGTTGCCTCTTGTCCTATTCCTGGGCACCACCATGAAGAGCCTGGAAACACCCTCTTGACACCCTCCCTTCAGATACTGATAGACATTGATGAGGTCCTCTTTCAGTGCTCCCATCTCCAGGCTAGATGGACCCAGCACTCTCAGCCTTTCCTCATTTGAGAAATGCTCCAGTCCCTAATCATCTTTGTAGCCCTCTGCTCAACTTGCTCCAGGAGGTCAATGTCTCTCTCTCTGGTACTGAGGAGGAGTAACAGAAACAACACTTACTGCACTTAAATACAAAAGTAATTTAAAGCCAGAAGTTACAAAAACTCCACCTTTATAGTTATGTAATTTATTTAACTATTACCAACTCGGAAAAGCAATTTAGGAGCTACAGCCTTTTAGCTATAGACCTTTAGCTCCAGCAGTGTTGCACAAGGACCTTAAGCTCCAGTAGTGAATTCTTCTACCTAAAATGCCTGGAGTAATTTTGAAATGAGAGTTAAGTTCCCAGGTTACTTAGAGCCTTCTGATTATTTCAAGCTACTATGCTTCAAGATAGTTTTCTATACAAAAAACTGGATTTTCAAAAGCAATGATTGACTGGCCAATTTGGTGAGATGGGCTTTAAACTGAAGGACTCAGTGGGTGGGGTCCAAAGTGGCAATGCTCATGCCATTGCTTCCTCCTGGGGAGTGGGCCATGCCAACCAGGGCAATGTTGGCTGCCTCAAGATGAGAGTCCTAGGCCTAACCACATCAAGGGTGTGTGTGGCTATGGGGAACCCTCTTACACCCCTCCTAGGGAGCCTGGATGCTCCACTGCCTCCCTGAAGTGCCTGTACACAAATGCACAGAGCATGGGGAATAAACAGGAACTGGAAATCTCTGTGTGGTCACAGAGCCATAATCCCACTGCAATTATAGAGACATGGTGGGATAGCTCACCACTGGAATATTGTCATGGATTCCTGTGTACTTTTTAGAAAGGCCAGGTCAGCAAGGTGAGGTGGTGGAGTTGGTCTTTACATGAAAGAGCATCAAGCTCTGCCCAGGGAGAGACAATGAGTTGAGAGCTTATGGGTAAGAATTAAGGGAAAGGCTAAAATGGGTGACAATGTTGTGGGCATTTACTACAGACCAGGAGGAGGAAGCTGACGAGGCTTTCTGTGCACAGAGATTACAGGCCCTGGCTTTCTGTGTGCCTTGAGATCACAGGCCCTGGTTCTGGGGTACTTCAATCATCCTGATAGTTGTTGTGGGGACAACACAGCTCGGCAGACACAGTCCAGGAAGTTACTGCAGATTACTGATGATAGTTTTTGATGCAAGTGGTATAGGAGCCAATGAGGAAAGGTGTGTTGCTGGACCTTGTCCTATCAAACCAGGAGGGACTGATTGAAAACATGAATACTGCGGGCAGCCTTGCCTGCTGTGACCACAAGATGGTGGAACTCAGGATCCTGCAGGGAGGAAGCAAAGCAGTAAGCAGGGCTAGGATCCCTGAACAGCCAGACAGCTAAACTCAGCCTCTTCAAAGACCTGCTTAGAGGAATCCCATGGGATAGGGCTCTAGATGAAAAGGGGATCCAAGAGAGCTGGTCAATATTCAAGCATCACTTTCTCCTAACTCAAGAGCAGTGTATCCCTAACTCAAGAGCAGTATATCAAGAAAGGGGACAGGAGACCTGCATGGGTGAACAGGGAGATGCTAATAAATCTCAAATGGAAGAAAGAAATTTATGAGATGTGGCAAAAGGGACAGGCCAAACAGGAGGACTGTAGGAACATATCCTCAGAGTATGCAGGGATGTGATAAGGAAGACCAAGGCCCACTTGGAATTGAGTCTGGCAAGGGATATCAAGGACAACAAGTGTATCAGCAGCAAAAAGAAGATTAGGGAAAATGTGGGGCTGCTGTTGAATCAGAGCAGTATCCTGATGATGGAAGAGAGAAGGTGGAATTACTGAATGTCTTCTCTCCCTCAGACTTTACTGCTGAGGCCATCGTTCAGGAATCCCAGACCTTGGAGGTAAGAGAGGAAGGCTGGAGAAAGGAAGACTTCCCCATGGCTGTCAAGGGTTTGGTTAGAGATTGGCTAGGCAGACTTAACATCCATAAATCCATGGGCTCTGGTGGGATGCATATACAGGTGCTTCAGAGAGCTGGCAGATGTTGTTGCTCTGCTGCTCTCCATCATCTTTGAAAAATCATAGAGAACAAGAGAAGTGCCTAATGACTGGAGAAAAGCCAGTGTCACTCCTGTCTTTAAAAACGGCAGCATGGAGGACCCAGGAAACTACTGGCTAATCAGCCTCACCTCCATCCCTGGAATGGTAATGAACAGATCAATCTGGAGGTCATGACCAAGCACATAAAAGAAGAGAAGGTCATCAGGAGTAGTCAGGATGGATTCACCAAGGGGAAATCAGGCCTGGGCCAATCTCACAGACTTCTATGATGGCGTGGCAGGATAGGTCAACCAGGGGAGAGCAGTGGATGTTGTCTACATTTGCTTTTGACACTGTCTCCCATAACATCCTTGCAGGTAAGCTCAGGAGATGTGGGTTAGAGGAATGGACAGTGAGGTGAATCAAGAACTGGCTGAAGGCAGAGCTCAGAGGGTTGTCATCAGTGGAGCAGAGTCCAGCTGGAGGCCTGCAGTCAGTGGTGTTCTCCAGGGATCAATACTGGGACCAATCTTCCTGAACTTGTTTATCAAAAACCTGGAGGAAGGGGAACTGGGGGGAGTGGCTGACCCACCTGAAGGCTCTGCTGCCATTCTGTGGGACCTGGATCAGCTGGAGGGTTGGGCAGAGAGAAACCTGATGAGGCTCAACAAGGGCAAGTGTCAGGTCCTGCACCTGGGGAGGAGCAGCCCCAAGTGCCAGCACAGGCTGGGGCTGACCTCCTACAGAGCAGCCCTGTGGAGAAGGACCTGGGACTCTGGGTGGATCACAAGCTGTCCATGAGCTGGCAGTGCCCTTGTGGCCAGGAGGGCCAATGTCATCCTGGGGTGCATGGGGAAGAGTGTGGCGAGCAGGTCGAGGGAGGTGATCCTCCCCCTCTACTCGGCCCTAGTGAAGCCACACCTGGAGTTCTGTGTGCAGTTCTGGGCTCCTCAGCACAAGAGAGACAAGGAGTTACTGGAGAGGGTCCAGTGGAGGGCCACAAGGATGATCAGGGGTCTGGAGCATCTCTCTTATGAGGAGAGACCGTGGGAGCAGGGCCTGTTTAGTCTGGAGAAGACTGAGAGGGGATCTCATCGATACATACAAATATCTCAAAGGTGGGTGTCAGGAGGAGAGTGCCAGACTCTTTTCAGTGCTGCCCAATGACAAAATGTAGAGCAATGGCCTTAAACTAAAACACAGGAATTTTCACCTCAACAAGAGGAAGAATTTCTTCACACTGAGGGTGGCAGAGCACTGGAACAGGCTGCCTGGGGAGGTTGTGGACTCTCCCTCTCTGGAGGTATTCAAAACCCACCCAGGTGTGTTCCCATGTCAGCTTCCCTAGGCGACCCTGCTTTGGCAAGAGGGTTGGTCTGGGTGAAGTCCAGAGGTCCCTTCCCACCCTAGTGATTCAGTGATTCTGTGATTTTGAGCATTCAAACTTAAATACAGTGCAAAAAAAACCTGACTGATAAAGCTAATTGGTCTTCCTCTGAAAATGGGACATTTGAAAATTTCTATTGTAGGCATGTAGATTTTCCCACTCACTTTTCTTAATTGTGGTTTTAGATACATAAAGCTCTGAGACTGAGAGTGTTTGAGGAACTGACACAGAAGTAGTTTTCAATTTTGGAAAATCCAGGAATTTTAAAGACATAAATGTGCTAGCCACTGTTTTAGATGCCAAATTGTTATTTTCATCACCGTTCCTGAGATTGTTATGAAATATAATCTGAGCTGAATTGAGTTTATATTCACCTTTGAAAGGCTAGGAATGTACAGTATAAGTGGAAAAAATAGCATATTATTAACTTTACAGCCTTTGTTAAAAATTAAAGAAAAGGTGAATGAAGTGACATCATTTGCCATTCCATGCTGTTCAAGTACAGGAACATCACTTTTGTTCCAGAGAAGTCACATGCATCCTTCAGGCAATGTCAGAATAAATGTACAAAAACTTGAAATCCGGATATATCATACTAGCTGCCACAGAGCTGCCAGGGAAGTAGCTTAGTGGAAGGCATTGCCCAAATGGTTCTTTTTCATTGCAGTGCTCAAAAAATGATTGCTGCATTATTTTCGTATACTCTTCCCATTCCCCCATCCTATTTTTGCATAACATTCAATCCGGGGCACACAAGAAGCATCAGCCTATTTGCCTAACATGACCTATCTGAAAATAAACTGCAGATGACTGATCTTTAGTATTTTCAGCAGACGGCAAAAGAGGTTCATACTGAAAGGCACGAACTTCCTAAAACTGAGCATGGCAGCAGCTGACTCCAATTAGACCAAAGGGAAACATCCCTTCTTTTGTTACAGTAACAAAATGATCCTGAGCTGATATTTGAGAGTATTAGAAGAAACACACTTTCTCCCTGATTTTACACTGAAACCAGACCCTTAAATAAACCCCATCGTTAATGATACAAAAACCTTTCTTTCTGCTTCTCCCTGACAGACCTTCTTCTCTAGCATGTATTTTTGTCTGTCTTTTCTGATCTTGTTCTCTCTGTGCATTTAGGGAAATAGCACCAATGACACTGTGTCTGAAATGACTGTGTGGATCACCTGCACAACTTCTGTGATTTATATGCTATCTGAATCTCACACCCCTGTAGTTTTGTTTCTGTGCATTACACTTCTCCTCAGGACAGTGACCATATTTGCAATTAATTACAATCCAGACAGAAGAGAAACAAATAGGAAATAAGAATTGCTGACATTGATGCCACTACATTGTATTAATCTGTAAGCTCATATTGTCTTCCCCAGCCTTCCCAACACATGAGCCCTCCCACTCATCACCAGGTGCTCTATTACAAAAGAAACCAAACCCAAAAATCAAAACCATCACCACCTGAATTCTACACTTCCTGTGTCATGAATTCTCACAAATGTGTAGTACTAGCCAAATTAGAAGTTAAGAGTAGCCCAAGGTGCAAAACCTGAGAAATGTCTGGGAAGAATCACAGGACAGACCTTTTGGATCAAGGATTCTTAATATCTGTTTCTTAAAATATAAAAGACAGTAAATAATTTTTTCCTTTGTTTTCATTGTCTAACCACAACAACATGAAATAGCTGTTTTCTATCCTATTCACTGCTATGAAGAATTATTTTGTTTTTATTTTTATTTTGTAATGTAATCTTGATTTTTGAGTAGCATCAGTAGTTTTTCAGTGAAGTTGCAGGAAAAATGCACCAGATGGCTCTATGGTGACATTTGTCCGGGGTAGACTGCCAGTAACTTGATCAGAATTTATGTAATATCTTCATTCCGTGAAAATATAACTGGAATATTTATTTTAAAACTCTGGATAAATACCTGTACCTTTTTATGTTTGATACTATGAGCAGGACTGAGAGAGTGGCTGAAAAAAAGGCAGATAATAGTATTAAAATTTAGTACCTTGACTATGAAACAAAATTAAAATAAATCTCAGTCAAGGTAGGACTGAATGGATAGCCAGAATCCCATTTTAGGGTGTGATTCTTGACTGATTCCTTGAATGCTACACACCTATAAGGAAATTAAATCTGAATTATGCACTATACTAAATGAGAATGACTCCTTATTTGTGTACAACCAGAAAATGGCTAATCAATTTTCCTTAATATTATAGACAGGTTTTTGGAATCGTCTTGTCTCTTTCTAGCCTTTTATATAAAGTTTTGCCTCTTAAGGCAGGAAGTGCTCAAGTCTTAACAAAAGCTTGTGGGCTTAACTGGGGTTTTAAAATGAATTCAGCTTTTGATTTGGAAGTGACGAATGAGTGAATTTTGGAGCTGTGTTTCTGCTGGGCTTAGCACTTTTTGCCATACAGGAGGGGCAGATGCAGCCTGACATACAGAGAACGTGGAAAGTCAGGGCAAGACGTACATCCCATGCTTTGCAGAGCTGCTGCAGGAGAGGGATGAGACAGGTCATTAGCTAGTTTTGGAGGAACTGAAAGATGGTGAGCTCTAAGCTCCAGCCAAGAGTGAGAGCTGCTGATGGCACAGCAGGTGATTGTACAGTGGGTGAATGGGGGGCAAAGAGCCCTCTCCAGCTTTCCCAGTCAGATCATGACTTACAAACTTCCACTTCACTGGAAGTTTCAAATGAGTAAAAAGATTAATTTGAGAAGAAAATATTTCTATGAATTTTTTGAGAAGATAAAAACATTATAGAGAAATCTGCTAAGGCTTTTTCAAAAAAATATATCTATCCTGTTCATTAAGTTATTCAAGTTTTTCAGAGAAACCTAGATACATATCGGTCATCAAACCAAAAAGATAGCAAATAACAATACATAAAATTATTTCCATTTTATCAGTATTCAACTAATGAAAGCACAGTAATCAGAGACTGTTCGTATTTGAGATAATTACCAGCAATATATATGTTTCCTAGAATCTGACTCTACAGAGATTTTTTAAGTGATGCACAAGTTTAATTTACTCACTAGTTTTAAAAGATCAGTTCCTTAAATCATCACCATAAGAAAAGCTAGAGCATTTTTCTTTTAAGTCCTCTTTGTAAAGGCATTACTCAATGTAAAAAAACCCAACACCCTGATAAACTAGAGTACTATAATAATATTTGAGTAGATATAAAACCACTATAGAAAACATATAGGATATTAAAGAAAAATTACAGTTCTGTAAGAATAAATTAAAAAATCAGTACCTGCACAAAACTTTCAAGATTTTATGGTACTTGTATTACAACATAAATAAACTTAATAGCAAAAATCTGATTCTTTAGTGCTTAAATACAAAAATTCATAGTTCTGTTTCAGAAAATGCCTCCAGGTGTAATGTGACCAAAATGTATGCTTTCACTTAGCTTTCTCCGCAATTTTTCAGTGAGTGTTTAGAAAGTGCCACAAAAATGAACCCTGGTGTCTCTCTCTGTCTTTCTATATGTCAAACCATCAATAGTTGACTAAGCCCTGTAAAACTGTAGCCAAATGGTGGAATCACAGATTTTGAAAAGACTATAAGATGTCTTTCAATCTTCAGCTTTCTCACTTGGGACAAATAGAATTTTAACATTTCTGACTGACCTTCACAGAATCATAGAGTTGCTTGCCTTGGAAGGGAACTTAAGTTCCAACATTCATCTAACATATTCATAAAGACATTCTGTGACACAGATTTCACAGACTTGATGGATGTATCAACTGTCCGCGTTGGAATCAATTTTTTTCTCCATATGTTACCTGTATCTTTGTTGCTCTAATTTAAATCCACTCATTCTTGTTTCATGCACACAGAGTAAAATCTGTTCTCCCTGTTTCTACAGTGGTTGCTTACAAATTTGAAGGTCATGTACCCTTCCCTTTATGTTTTAGGAGCACACAGTCTGAGACTTGCTTAAAGACACTGTAAGCATCAGTCAAACATTATTTCCACTGATGGGCAGCAACAAATTTCTTTATATGTTCTCCAGTCTGAGAGCCCTTGTTTTCAGGATGATGCTCTCCTCTAGTCACAGAGCAGAAGTCTTCTATATAATATCTCTTTACTTAATTCTGACTGTACTGTCTTGTCCTGCTGTAATAACAACATACTCAATTCCAATAAATCTGTGTTTCACCATGACTACTTTTTCTTCATCTTTCTGACAAGAAAAATGTGTGCAGAAGTGCTGGTGAAATAAGGAGAAAAAGGAAGCCAGTATAATGCACATCTACTGAAACCAAAGCTTTCATAAAACTCACTGAAAGACTTGTCTGAGATGGAACAGAAGTGACAGAGAAAATAGGCTTTTTAGCTCACCTTCAAGCAGTTGGATGAGGTGTCCCTGACTCAATAAGAGTACATATAAATTTGTATGATTCCCTTCATTCAGTGCAGCACTTGAGAAATAGAAAAGAGCAAGGGCATATAATGAATGCATTACTTTTGTTTCCCTCTTTCATTAATTTTGTCTTCTCAGGTATACTTAAAATTCTCTTTATAGCGACACAGAACTCCCAATAGCTTACTATCACTAAGCATTTGGTTTTGCAAATATAAATAAGAATAAATTTCAGCTTTCTTACATTTACCTATATTTGCTATTTCAGCTACCATACTGGATTTCTGAAAATGTTATGACTGAGCCATCCTGCCTAATACTGTTACCAGATCCTCAGGGTAACACCTATGTCCCATTAATTCTACTCTCCTGGAGGATAGATATGTATTACATAGATGTATTACACAGGAGAGATGACAAACAGTAGTCTCTTAACAAGAAAAGGATCTCTGTGTAAGTGTTTTTATTTTCCCACATGCCCAGAAAACAGCACATTCAGCTCCTGCCACAATTACAACTAACTGGTCAGGATTTTACAACAATTACAACAAAATATTGGCAGGAGTTTACCGTTTCAATTAAATTATGTAGAGCTGTATGATTAATCCACTTTCTCACACGGAAAAAATGATGTTGCTAATGGCTGACTGAGTCAGACAAATGTTGGTGCATGTCTGAATCCAACCACAATTTCATTTTGTTTCATAATTATAGTGAGTGCAGAATACGCTATGAAAGAGGAGAGTCAACTGACAGAGGCAAGCTTGAATTCATGTCAAGAAAAATCTATTCCCATCTTTTTTACAGATACAGCAGAGAATAAGGAAAGATTAGGTAAGAAGATAAAAAAGGAAGTTTATGGGGAGCAGAACAAGACTCTTGGAGAGACTGTCTTCTCTGCAGTATTTTGTAACTTTTCCACAGTCCTTTTTTTCATATTTTGTCTGCCAGCAAAAAACAATTGTTTAAGAAGTCCCTTTCAACATTTTTTCTGACTCTTAGTTTCACTGCTGCTTGGGAAGAAAACACTACAGTTCTGTACTTGGTTACACATGAGTATATGAAATGGCTCTGTGATGTCTGTAGCACTCAGGTAACAAAAAAAACCTGTGAGGGAGTGCCATGTGGAGAGAGCCATCAACTGAGAAAAACTGTGGTAACTAATCACTCTTTGAACACAGCTGTAGGCAGCTGGACCATACCTCATATTAAGGACTGCTTGGCAGGTGACTTACACAGGTGTCAGTGAGGTCTTAACAATCCAATCCTGTATAGACCAGCTGCAAACATGATCTGCAGATGTGATAGTGAGGCCCTGCTCCTATACAGAAAGGCAATCCAAATCATCCAATTTCCACCATCAGGGAATTCAGAAGGGATTTTGAGAAGTCTCCTGCAATATCTGTCAAGTGCTGAATTCCCCCTGTGGTATTTAAGACTTTCTAAAAATATCATGTATGTAAGAAGGAAATAAAGGTCTTATCTCTGTTCCTGGTATCTCAAGCCATAGATATTTCCAAATGACCAGCTGGTATCCTGACAGAAATGAAGAAGGAAAAATAAATTCTCAAGCTACTGTTTAAGTGGAAAATGGTAAAAGCTGTGTGCTAAAAGAATGGAGAAGCAAGCAGTAAGATGTTAATTCTTTCTCATTTGTGTGACTGCTCAGTGAAATATCTGAGACATTGTGCAGGGACTCTGCTAATCACATGTGGAAGGTGCCAAGACAGGAGCAGAGTCATGCTATAACAACACCATATTCTGCCAATTGTCTAACAGCAGCAGAAGGATTCTATTCTAAACACCTTTCATTGACATAAATTAAATCGGGAGTTATTAAGATGACTAAAGAAAACTTTCAGAAGTTCAATGGGGGATTTTGATGCCAGTCCTGCTCCTAGCTGGGGCCAAAAGCCTACTGATGTGCTGACCAGAAGAGAAGGCATCTGTAGCATTTCAATACACGTCTCTCATTAAAACACTAAGAACAGTAAATGAAGGTAGCTGACATATGTTTCCCTCTCTTTTTCTATGTTCTGCAAATAGATAGCAGCACGTGCTGAAAGTGTTATTCAAGAAGTGGAAAAGTCAAGACAGGCAAGTGTTTATAGGTCCGCCTAGAGAGAACTGGCACTAAAAATTAGTGGATGCCTCCAGATCTCCAAAAATCTTAACAGAAATGCACATACTGAAGAGTGGAGTTAGTTCTCACACTGACTATACTCCAGTTCCCATCACCTGTGATAGGAAATACAATTGTCTTTAGCATTCAATAGTCACAGTGTATACTGTAGCACTGAAATAAAATCATCATGTTCTGTGCAAATCTTAGTTCTTGGGGTAACAGTAATTCATACTGCTCTCAGCAGAAAGTGAAAAATCTAGTAGAAAAATAAAAAGTCCAATGACAAACTCTAGCTTAGAGCCTTGATTAATAATGAGGGAATATTCAAATGAATGCCCATAATATTAGGAGTGAAACCTAATAATAAAGCAGGATGCAACACCATATGAATTGTATTCCCCATTGCAGCATATCATCACTGTGACACAGGATGCCTAAACATCCAGTGCTTTCAGCTCTACTGAAAATGGTGATGCAGCCGCAAATCAAGGGAACTGCTGATAGATGGGGAATGCAATTGAGGCATTTCTCATGCACACATGTACAATCTCAGTCATGAGAAAAATCTGTCTATTAGAAAATCAAAATCTCACTCCTGGCTAAGACAAGATCTAATGGAAGAAGAGTGAGGGAAAAATGTTTTGGAAGTTGTTCAACATAACTCACTGTCTGAAGACAGAAAAATAGGGAAGAAAGATGGAGAAGAAGAAAAGTGAAAAAATCTTCCTTTTAGAGAAAGTAATACCTTGACACTACATGCTGTAGTGTCAAAGCAAGGTGAAGCCAATTTGTAGCTGTTGTATGCCTGGAGTAATTATAAAATGGGTAGGTAACCTGCAACTGCAGAAATTTCAGGATTTCTTTCTACTAGCTCTAGGGCCTGACTTGTCAGAGGCATATGCTGATTTAGCTAATGTCAAAACTAATGTATATAAGCTGCACTCCTATTTGTGCCAAATCCTTTTACATTTCATGTTCTTCGTCCTTTGTCATGAAGAAATCACTGCAAGTGTAAACAATTACACTTGACAAAATCTAGCAGATAAATTGCAGTAAGTGATGACTCTGTTCTTCACTGCTTGAAGAACACACAAGAAATTCTATTGCATTAGTCTCCAGAACAGAATAATAAAAGTGGCCATAGGCTGGTATTTCTTTATTAGATCTTTGCCATCACTTTATGCAAATTTATCTAGAGCTATGTGATAAAAGGCAGCAAAAAGTCACCTACGGGGAAAACAATTAACAGATATGAAAGAATAATTTCATTTAGCAGAAAGCTAATCCCTTCTCTTAAGGTTGAACTATCTGTAACTTTTTTTCCTTTAAAGGCAAATCTAAGACAACTCCATAGTAATACAACTTGCAAAGTCTCACCAACTTATAAAACTTGTCAAAGAAATGACCAGTGGCCTTTCCCTGGAGAATAAATAACTTCAGTACCGCATTTTATGAGTGCATGCCTCTTTGCTGGTGCTGGTGCTGGCACTTCTGTGACACTGAAATAACACCCCAGACAAGACCACTGTCTGTCCAGAACAGCTGTCTGAATCAACTTACCCTTTACTCAGGATAGCCCTGTGTTGGCCAGGGACAGCATGGGTCATCAGCTGCCAGCATAGAATGGACAGTAGAATTTCAGAAACCTACCCTTAGGTCAGTGCTTCCATGGTAGAGTTCATGCCCAAGTGGTCAGGTACTATTCCTACTGCTGTCAGCCAGGACAGAGTAAACTTTACCCAGGAAAAAACAATTTTTTTTTCACAAAAGAGGTTATTTCTGCTCACAACCAAATGCTGTTATTAGGAATATCTCAGTAAATGAGTAAAAAGAAAGCAATACCGACTTTACAACTTACTTCATTGTGAATAAAATAAAGGCAAAAAAGAAAATACAGGATTGTTTCAAGTCAGAAAAGGGTTAACTGCATTTCATTTCTCCAGGCAAGAATCCACAGCAATAGTGGCAGGCATTGAAGCTAAATCAAGGTAAAACAAGTGGGGTTAAGCAATGTGCTACTGGCTGGAGCCAGTCGTACTCAGATTTTTCATTCCTAACCTTGCAAATTACTGAGGCACAACTGAAAGAATTGTCAACTTATGGCTTTTACAGAATGTCATGACTGCTATTAATACTGTACTTCAGGTAATTTAGTTGTCAGGACGTGACAACAGCATTCAGAAGGCCTAGAGTATCACACTGCAAAAATGTAGTATAAGATTTATCAAGATAATTGTGTTGCCTGAAAATATCTAATGTACTTGATGGTAATCAGTAGTTTGTCTTGGAAATGAGTTTCTCTTATAGATTTCAACCCTCCTCCCACCACCAGATGCGTATGAGTCAGTGGGCTAAGGAGTATTGTACTCATTTCAAAGGAGCGCTCTGTCCTCCTCTGCCAACAGCCATGCTAACACAGACAGACTTTGAAGATTACGCTCTGCAACCACTGTTAGCAGCAATGATGATGGATGTCAAAAGGCAGGATGGATGAGCAGCATGAGCAGTAACGTGTGGTGGAAAGGGAAGAATTCCTCTCATTGGTATTCAGAAAGTGCCAGTCAGCTGAATGTCTGCCTAGAAATAAAACATCAGCCACAACTGCAGCTCATAGTATGACTGTCTGCTGCGAAGACAGACACCTCATGCATTAGGCCTAGCAGACAGTTTGGTCAGGAAGGCGAAGAACCACAGGGCCAAATAAGGGAACTCAAATTGACTAAAATATTTTACTGCTGTTACTTAAGATTCATGTTCAAATGAAGTAATTACTTACTAGCCCCAGAAGTCATCTGTCATTGATGATATCCATAACACTCCATGAAATACTCTGCTAATCTGATAGCTGTAAATACTGAGGTCTGTGAGTGGAGAGTTTAGCTATACTTTCACCTTAATTCTGCTGAGAATTGTAGTTTCAACAAAACTCCACACCATGGTTTACTGTCTTTAGAGCTTTGGTCTCAGTAAGGCTAAGGCATTGATGAAGAGAAGGATAAAATCAGTCTCCCATGTCAGCAGAGGACTGATGCTTCCCATCCAGCCTGCAGCACTGGGACAAGACAAGAAGAGGTTTGTCCTTTTTCTGGATGGACACAGATGACCAGATATACAGACAGTGCTCTTTCATCCGTGCTGAACTGTTAAATGCTATTTAATTTGTTAAGTCCTTATTCAAGTTGTAATCATACCAATACCTGCATGGTGCACATCCACACCAGAAATAATGCTTTGTATACTTTATATATGTTCTAACCCTTTTAACATAGTCATCTGCTTCTTCAGTTTCCTAAAATAATACAGTCTACCAGAAGACATGCTGGTCTTGTATTCAGATATCTTAATTCCAGACTGAGGATAACCTTGTTAATTCTATTTGTAGTTAAATGCAGCTTGGTTTATAGTATCCTCTCATGTCTTTGTGGTTTCTCTGGAAATGAATGAGAGCCCTCTTCCCACAGTAGTGGTAGTTCATACCAGCACTTTCCTGTTTGGTTTCTCTGGTGACTACTTCAGCCCAATCTGTAGAATTTCCTTAAGTAAGGACAATATTTGGGTCTTTTTCTGCTACATATGCTTTTTCTCAGAAAGCCAACCGAGGAATAGGAAAACTCAGAACACTTGGGTTAAACAGTCATTATTTTGTTTGTTTCTGTTTTCTAAAATTTTCTCTCACTGCTCACTAAAGGGTTTGCTGTGAAATAAACTTGAATGCAGAACAAAACAGAGACACCAAACCTCATCTGTTCTCTGGAGTTGTTTTGAGTACTAGAAGTGCAAGCTTTCTTTTCTTTACTTTTTTTAAGATTTGTATTTTTTGCTATAGGTAGGTGGGGAAGAGTTCACCTCTCATTACTCACACAGTGGCAGTATTGCTGCTGTGTCCTTATTTCAGTGTCTTTACACTGCAGAATTCTGAGCCACCCTCTCTACTTACTGAAACCATTTCTCCACACCAGCTGCTGAAGTAATGTAATTTTCATAACCCACTTAAAGCTTTATGTATTGAAAATATTAATAAGAACTAGGAAAAGAAAAAATATATTTATCTTGTCCTCAGGAAACATAGTACACAAGAACCACATCTGCACCAGCGACATCTGCCTTTTTCAACTGTAAAATGATGCTGAGGACTCTCCCATTCTCCATTTTTGTTTGTCCATTGAGCTTAGAAGTCATACAAGCAGAATAAGCTCACCTCAAACTTTGTATCAAGCAGCTCTGACCAGTCCTGTATGCAACACCAGTTAGTTGCTATGGCCCAAGTCCACTGACTGGCATTAAGACCATCTTAGTAAACAGCGAAGCGTATCCAGTATCCATGCCATGACATTAAGAAATTATTTCCTGTATCTGTTCTGAGATGAAAAGGAAAACACCTCTCCTTACCAAAAAATATGTTTCTTTCTTGAATGCTGATTCAACCCAGGAGCTGAGAAAAATGACAGAATACAGTGTGTAGATAGAAGCCTCTTTAGTGTGGAATTTTTGCCTCTGGTCATACCTTTCAATACATTTCTCCCCAGTGCAAAGTCTTTGCCAGTACATCTGACATCCAGATACATCTGGAAACCTTTTCAGTGTTCAAATTTTATATTATCATCTAAGCCACATTCAGCTGATATTTCAAAAAGCTGTTCACTATCAAGAATCAAAAAGACATCACTGTAACAAAACTGTAACATTCAGGTCACTATGCAGAGCTGACAATTTGCTACAAAACATACAAAAAATTACACAGTAAAAGACCTGAATTACCATTTGCAGATGTCTGAATCAAGACTATTCCTTATCTAAGTTTATATGCTGAATGTAATTCTTTCTTTTCATGCTTCCAACTGTACTTGGCCTATTATCATGCCTGCCCAAAAATACACAAAATTAATAATACTTTTAATTTCCTTGGTATCAAGGTATCAGAATACTATAATTCAATGCACTGAAGATCTAGTTAGTGGATTTAGTTAACATTTTTTCCCACAAATCTGTGTTACTTCCAGAACTCCAGATTATCAGTGCAGAATGATACCTTGCCATGCCTAACAATATGAGCTGGTGCTGCTTGCAGGAACCACCACTGGAACAGCAGTAAAGCAGGTAAAGCTGCCCAGGGGGTGACCAAGGGCTCCCTCAGCTCCATTCCTGCTGCGAGACATGGAGGGATCTGGCTACCATTGCTGCTGTTGTTTGGTGGCCTCAACGAGCTTCTTTGTCTTATCCTCTGTCACTAAAATTGAGTTCACATCGGCACCAGCCAGAGACTGGGAGGGTGTACCTCTGAGCTGGGCACTGTTGCATTAACACCTGTTTTCTGGATAGAAGGTTTTCCTCTTGGACCTACCCTCTCAGGGAGGGCAGATCCGGATTCTCGCTCAGCTGAGATGAGGGTTCCATGCCCTGATTCATTTTCCAATCTTCCTGGACTGAAAGTCATTGCCCAAAAATGTGGATATAAACCTCCCAGGGACTGAGGTGAAAAACTCCCCTACTTTGATCCTTCACACTTTTATTTTAAATAGAGGAGGTTCTTAATGGTAAATGTCTGCAGCAGGTCCTGTGTTAGTGGGATTATTTTGGACAGAGCACTTGAATAAAGCACACCCCTGCAGCCACTGCATGAATGACTTAACCTGGTGAAGGTGTAACTTTAAGAAAGGCCAGAACCAGGTTTAATAAACAATAAGTTAACCTTGTCTTCAAATTAACTGCACTAATACCACATAACTAATAATCTCTGATATTGATAATGACTTGCTGAGATTTTCACCTATAACTGAACAACATAACAACAGACTGGTTTAATGGAGATGAAAAGCTACTGTCTTTCTTTGAAAGTTGCTGTAGAGTCTAATGAAAACTGCTCAATCAGAAGACTCTTTGTACTGAGATCAGCCTCATCTTTTCCTTATTTTTCTTTTATATCCACCTAGTTATTTTAAAGTCAAGTTTTACAAAACGATAAACATGCAACGTGTCCACTAATATATAAATCAGTTTTTAGTATATGAGTAAAGTGTAGGCAAATCCACATAGCTGGAAGTAAAGAGTATCTTATCTATAACATGTAAACAAGGAGTAATACCTTGAAAGAAATCCTTAGAAGAGAAACTCCAATAACTAAAATTTGCAACATTTCCAAGAACTAGTTTAATTTACAGCTGTCATCAACCTCTTCCCATGTCTGAGTTGAAAACAGAAATAAATATTGAAAATAATTTTACAATAATTTATTGTTAGAGAAAGTTATGAAATATAAGATAATTATTTTATTGTATATTTTTTCTTCCACGTGAAGAGTGTTTTTCAGTTCATTTTATGTTAAAATCTTTCATCCTTCAAGCGAACACTGCCTTCACAAGAAACTTGAATAGTATAGCAATTAACCGGGGAAAACCAAGTGAGCTGTGGAACTGGGTATTTGGCTTTGTAAAGCTGATTGTCTAAGGATTTTTTCATGCTTTATACTGGAAAGAGCTTCACTTAGACATGAAAGTAGACAGATGTTCTTGTAAAATCCAGATCATTTGCAAAGAAAAGGGGAGAAAGACTTCTACACATTTCTTTCCATTTTATAGCAATTCTAGTCTACTTTAAAATGCACTGAAAAACACTGGGAGGCCCCATGATCTTTCGGTTCTGTGAAACCATCTATTCCAGCTTCAGACCTAGCCACGATGTCTGCTGCTTGAAGTCTTTGAAGTATCTACAGATTGGACTTACACTGCCCTCAGCAACTTGAGGGAGGAACCAGTGGTTTGAAAGAGAAAAAAATCCTCTGCTTGCAGCCAAGTTTTGACTGATCTGTCAGCTTTGGTCCAATTCAAAGTTACTTCAAAAAGCTTCAAAGTGCAGGCACAGTGGCTGGGGCTGAAGCTGACTTTGGAGATTATAGGATCCAGGACTCAATAACATTTTCCAAAATTAAATTGCAAATGGATTAAAATGAAGTCATATAATTAAATATATGCTCCAACTCCTTTTCTATCTCTTTGCAATCTACTGATAAAATGTACTCTAGTAAAGGTAGACATTTGACAAGCTAAAATTGTTCAATTGTGGTTCAGTTTAATTTAATAGCCTCTGTTCTATCTGTGAAAAAACATGAAAGGTTATTAAAAGGTATTTGTCTGCCTCAGGTGCTGAGTAAAGCTGTCCTTTCACCCTAATGCTGAGGTCAAGATGAGTCACTGCTTTTTCATATTGTTACATGCAGATCCTTGATGTATTTAACACCTATATTGACAATTATGAATAGTCTGGCTCACCACTCCCCTCATTTCTCAGGTTTTTTCACTATCAGAATATTAGCAGTGTTTTAAAACAATACTTTATCAAAATACACTAATTTAAGTAAATCTAATTAATGTGGAATTCCAAGGTCTCCCTACTAAAACCAGTTTCATTCTTAAGGCTAAAGTTTCTACTAGAAGGCTTTTTTTTGGTGAGAGGAGAACAAGCATGGCAAGAGGGTGCTTTGGGGAAGGCCACTTTGGATGCCCATTGAATCTCCATTCTTCCTGGTCAACAGCAAGAATGTGAACTCTAGTTGACATATCCCAACAACACACAGTAGCCCATTAGGTTAATTGAGAAAATTCTCTCTCTGCATCTTCCTTTTTGAAGTTGCTCCTAGAATTGTTTAGGTTGGAAAAGACTTCTGGGATGATCGAGTCCTTAACACAACCAAGTCCTTGTACATTAGGCAAATAAATATTTCCTTGTCCAGGAAAAGGGAAATTGATTCTGCATTAAAATATTTCTGCAAAATGGGGAAAGGCCAGGTAGTATTTCTCTGTTATTGTGACCATACACTTTTTTTTACAGGTGGAAAACTCAGTCTGGGATATCATAAAACCAGCTGATTAGTCAGTCTTCTGAAGTGCAGAAGCAAGCAGATATTTCAGGTAGGTGGATTCAGGGGAAAGAAAGGAGCTTTCCATTTGTGTCCAGTGTTTTTCTGGCCTCTCAGAGACTGACTGCCCTGCAGACTTGAAAGAGATACTTAAAAACTTTTAGCCCTGTCATTCAGCACAGAAGCTGTCTAGCTGTGAAAAACATGGAAGTCTGTGCTAGCCTCTCTGCTTTTTAGTGTCCATAGGTTTTGTTGGGTTAAGTAAGTGTCAGATGCTGCTGGCACCTACTCTCTGGGTTTTGCTCACTCTGGTTGCAGTAAAGAGAAGCAGTAAAATATGTTTCAGACGACTTTTGTTACAGTCAGGTAGCCAAACCTGGATGATTCTTGCAGAACTTGCTGAAAAGCTGAAAAGTGTTTGCTCTTAAGGACAGAAGTATTTTTCTCTGTTCTCATCAAAAAGGCTTTTTTCATAGGCACAGAAATTATTCAAAGTGGTCTCAGTTATTATTGTTGAACACTGGAAAAATTTAGTAAAGAAGGGGACAGCTAAAGGATGGCCTTTGTGCTGATACACCTTTCTTCAGGGAAGGAGGACTGTCATGTAAGAGAATCCAGTCAGTTAAATTCACATGTTACCAACTAAATTTATAACACAGTGGACATAAAAAAAGGCACATAATACATTTCAAAAGAGCTAGGGAAGCATGTTCATACAGTGCAAAAGGCAAAGTTTATTTATTTAGAATATGCTGGGAATCCCGATTGGTGATCATCAACCTAATAACTGGCATCAGCATTTCTGGTTAATGCAACTGTCTAATTAGATGAAGCACTGTAGAATACCCTTCAGATGAACAACTGTTAATTAGGCAGAATACTGTCATTTAATTTTCCACACACAGCTACTTCCTGCTACACCAAACATTTCCACTGATACATGGTCACACAATACAAAATGGAAATTTAATGAAAGAGCTTAGGGCAGGAAACAGAAGTAAATGCTTCACATAACTGAGAACAAATTTGGGTAAGCAGGACATAATCACACTTACTTGGCTAACTCTCCAACCAAATAAGCGAAACCAGATTTCACTAAAGTCCAGTTGTGAACGCGTGATCCTTTGTGTCTTTGTCTTTTCATCCTGCAGGTACACCTCTAACATCTTCATCAACATTTTATTAAAATAGTCAATGTACCAACTGGCTGAGCAATTCCATGTTGCACTGAGTCTGGCTGGGATGGAGTTAACTTTCTTCACAGCAGCTTGCATGGTGCTGTGCTTTGCATTTGTGGATGAAGCAGTGTTGATAAGACACCAGTGTTTTTGCTGTGGCTGAGCAATGCTTGTGCAGCATCAAGGGTTTCCCTCTAAACACCTGCATCCCCAAAGGCCAGTAAACTGGGTGAGAGTCAAAGTCTAGGAGGGAACATGACTGGAACAGCTGACCCAAAATGACCAAGGGGTGTTCTGAGTTTCTTTTCTCCCTTTGAGATGGAAAAACATTCAGATAAAAAAGAGCAAAACACTTTATTTATTACTGTATGAAATCTTTTTGTCCAGACAAATTCTCAAAAATTTTAAAGGCTCAAGCTGAAAAAAGAGTCACTCTTTCCCACTGCCTTCTGAAGACAGACACAGGGGTGCTATCCCTCTAAAAGAGATTAGTTAGCTTTCTTCATGATTTTGCTACCCCAAGGCCCAGGATGAAGAAACTTTGTATGAATTTTTGTGTTACATGGGTAAAAAATGTAATTGTGGAGAGAGATGAAAAAAAAAAAGATGCACTTTGGTAAAGTTAGAAAAACAGAAGCTCAAAATCCTGAATAGTAGAAAATGATTTAAATTTTTTAAAAGTCTTTTCAGGTAGAAATCAGGAATACCTGTTTAAAAAAGCAGTCATCAAACTAATTTTAAATTTAAAGGCTCTTCTAATCAGAAAAAGTCTTATTTTATGTTAAATTTTGTATTCATATTTAAAAAATAAGGAATGGAGAAAGGCAAATATTGAATGACTGAGTCTTCCTTCAGCAACTAATACACAGAAAGTTTCTGTGAAAATAGCAGCTATAGGCATATTTGGAGGCAAAGGACAGAGGTGCTAATTTCCTCTTTGTACCTCTCTCCTACCAAAAGAAGTATCTTCTCTTAGGTACAGAACAGCTTTTCTAAATTATTATTTTTGAGACAGATGAGGATATTTCAAGAAAAATCCAGAAAGTATTGGCTCTCACTTTTCTGGAGTTGAAACCAAAAATATTTCCAAATAGCACACTACTCCCATGGGAATGAAAAGGTTGACCAAGACACAGAAATATACAAGTAAAGGAGAAGTCACATGATCTTATATTATTCTCTACCAGATTTCCACTTGTAGGTAGTTATAATTGTAGCTTTAAATAACGAAAGGAGAAGATAAGCGTGTATTCTTCCACATCCAGCATCTCATTTTCCTATTCCTACAACCATCTGTTTTTAAAACATTTTGTAAAGCACTTTCACTAGAATTACAGGGAAAAAGAATAGGAAAAAAATTTTTAGAAAAGGAAAAGGAGAGTCTTCAGGGCCCAAGAGTAATTTCTGTATGTCTCAACTTGTTCCAGGCTCTGAATCAAGGTACAACACTTCGTAGGATAGTAGCAAGTAAGTAAGTTATTTTATCTGAATAATCAATTTAAAATTGTTTCACATCCTTCAACTTGTAATCACTTTTAGTTATTTTTAGTTTGCAAGTCCTATGATTTTTAATCTGACTTCTGTTCCCTGCAGGTAAAGCATACCACAGATTAGGCAGAAATACCCATTGCCCCACAGCTAATAAGAGTATGTTCTAATTAAGAAGTTAGCATGATTCACTATATAATCCACAGTATTCATAAATGCTGGGATCAAATGTGGATAAGGTTTTCAGGGCAAGGTAGATAACTCAGCCCTACAGGAGACTGCTAGAGCCAAGATCCTATGATTTACCAAATGCACTCTTTACAGTATGGCTAGAACTCTTCTCACTAACTTTTGGAAATGCTTTATGATCTTTCTTATAATCACTTCATAACTTCCATTAGCATCTGTTAACTACCAGGATAATGGTTCTTTTTTAATCCTTCTAGTTAATTATCCCTTTAAGACAATGTTTCGCTTTACAGTTAAATTTCAGCTGTGTTTTCTTGAAGTCCAAGGGAGAATAAATTACAGAATAAAACAAGGACATGGCACAGAAGCACTGAAAAGTCTTTTTCCCGAGCAAAAAATTAAGAAGCGATTTGGAGAGGAATATTGTTTTATTTTACTTTCACCAGGTTGCTCAAATTCAGTTCAATACACACTGGAATTCTAAGCTGTATTGGAGAAACCAAGAATTGTTTTCATGTTATAGCCACTATTCATTTATAGAAAACAAGGTATAGAAATCACAAATTGAAATCAGGCTGGTCTAGAATACTGCAATTCACAAAGAGTTTAATTTGTTGAAAAATTAAAAGTCAATCTATGCTTAGAATTAAAAGTGAAAATTTGGGGAGTTTTGCATCAGAATAAAAAAAAAATTAAATATAGTTGTTAACATGAATATATTTTTCAATACAATGCTAAAAAGTCTCTAAAGAGAGGGAAAAAAGCCATACTTATTTCTGCTGGTGAGAGTACCACCACTTTCTTTGTCTAGTATTATCCTGAAACATTCTACTTGACCTTGGGGACCTATCTAGAGAGAAAAGACTTTCTTAAGATTTTTGACACGAATAAAGGAGCATCTGAGCAAACTAATCCTAACAACTCTGTAGTAAGTGTACTTTTTGAAAGATGATAGTGCAATACTTGGGGAAGTAATGGGGAGAGCATTTGAAGAGTACTACAATTAACAAGTATATATGAGTTTTCCTTTCACAAGCTTGAAATTTTCTCTTGGAGCAGTAGGTGGATGTTAGCACATTAAATGATGAAAAGCACAATGTATAGCAAGCCTTTTAAAGTATTTATATTTATAATTACATTTATATGTTATTTATTGCAACTTATATAGATCATGTAAGGCTTCAGGCTCCTTTGTAGGCTCAGAAAAGCAGCTGGAAAACAGAAGATCTGCTCCAGTTCTATCTGACCCAGAAGTGTCTTTCAACTCAATGCATCAGCATTTCTCTTCCTGATGTACTTTGGATGGTCAGTTCCCCAAGGCAAGGACTGTCTGTGATTTCTGTGCATGTAAACAGCACAGAGCAGTTTCAGGGTCAGCTGAGGTGTTTAGGGTTATGCTGTGTATTCACGGGTGTATGTGTAACTAAGAACTTATTTCATTTGCTAATAAGGTGTCATCAGTTTCACAGAACAGCAAGTCCTCCTAATTTCCAGTATTTGTTGGCCATTTTGTTGGTGCACTCCCAAATCTTGATCAGGAATTTCAAAGAGGCAAAC
The DNA here is from genome assembly GCF_020740725.1 of Corvus hawaiiensis. Lineage (NCBI taxonomy): Eukaryota > Metazoa > Chordata > Aves > Passeriformes > Corvidae > Corvus > Corvus hawaiiensis. The sequence goes on from NC_063255.1 coordinate 60,089,347, forward strand.
TGCCAGCTCCATTTTTGCATTCTCCCTGAAAACATACAGAGTTTAATAACTGTCCCTCTTCCTCCAAAAATTCAAATGCTATCTGCAGCTGGATACAAATCTCAAAAATTCTACATTGTCTGGAAGAAAAGCTGTCAAGGCAAAAGTCTGGTCTCAAGTAAACATTACAGAATTGTGGCTAAGCAGGAATGCCAAATACAAATCATACAGACTATGTTGAAATGTCGGAAATTGTTTCAGGTAGTATCTGTGTTAAAGTCATCCTTGATTAAAAATGTGAATTAAATACCATACTAAGTAATTTCTAATCATAAACAGAGCAAAAGATCTATAAGGGCTTAAATAGAAAGGACAACAGATAAAAAGATTATCACAGCTTTTTTTGCTATTAACGTGTTACTCAATCTGTCACTGGAACTTTAGAAGCCAGGGACCTTGTAATACGGAGAGGGAGCTTTGCCAGTCCGTGATCCAGTGTTGCTACACCTGTGGCTTTGGAATAAAAGCACAGTGTCAAAACACTAGGTTAACTTGCAGTGGGAGTGCTGTTTTTCATGAATAGTATAAAGGACAAGACTTCAAAGATTAAGGTTTTTTTAAAAAAAAATTAATTTGGCAGTGCTGTGAAACTGCATGTTATTGCTTTTGCACTTTCACCCCCTTCCTCTCATACTTAGTTCAGGTTTGGATGTTTTGTGAGCTAAATCTAGTGGCAGAGGCAAGTAAACTCCCTTTTCCCTGAACCTCTGGGGCCCTCACAAGGGCAGTGAGGGGGGAAAGCAGCTCTTCAGAGAAACTTCAAGGCTTCTATAAAAAATAGTTGGAATAATCCTATTCATGAATTATCTTTAAAAACATGAGAAGGCTCTCTCATTATAATAAGCAATGCAGAAAAGGAGAAAAGAGAAAGGTGCATTTTTTGGCCACATAGGTCAGGTGGCTTCTACCCAAGTATCGTTGTATCATCAGCAAGTGTAATGCCAAATGCCATTACCAAATGGTTAGGGGCCTAAAGTCAGTTAAAAGATTTTTTACTAGTCTTGCTACTAGCAGTATTGCTATTAGCATTATTGAATAAGTCAAAGCAACAGAACATTATGGGAAAACATAGAAGTAGTTACCTGTGGTTGAAAACAAGAAGAAAAAATGCCATCCAGAACCTCATGGAGCCTTAGTCTTGAAGTATCTTGGCACAGAGGGCTCACTGCAGAGGCACACTGCAGAGGCTTGTGAAACTAAGTATACTTTTCTTAAAAGCCCAGAAATGGGACATGGTTTGAAATTCATAAGAGAAAATTCAGATACAGAAGAAAACCAAGTTAGCTTGAAAAAGTTTTTCATGACTTAGCAGCAGCTATGCTAGTTACAAATGACATAGGTAATTAACAATACTGCTTGTATATAATGCTCCCTAATCTCATAAATTCACCACAAGCCTAATCACCCACTATTATGAAACTTGTGAGATTTTTTAGGCAAACCACATTAAAAATTGCTGTCTTTCTCAGAATCACTTGATATGCAAAGAACACAGTTTTACTCAGAGTAATCAGCAGGATGCATTTAATACCTGTACAAATATATGCAATATTCTTTAATTTATGTCAGATTAGGGAACAAAAATTGAAAAAAAATTTGGTTTGTTTCACATAGCATATAGAAAGTCCTCAAGGAAGTACCAGGCTTCTTGACCTAGTATACATTAGAGTTGAGCTCAGCCCAGGTACTCATGCATACATGTGGGGAAATTCAGGGAAATTAATCTGATTTATAAAAGTAGGAACTGAAGGTTCCTTATGAATAGCAATCTGTGCTTCAGATGCCCAGAAGGTTAATGACTGGCTGACATGGAAAAACAAGATTAAGAATCTGAGCAAATGCACACTGATGAAAGAAGGAACTCAGATCAAACTCCAGTTAACAAAAAGGAGAGTGCTTTTAAGAAACATTGATTTATCTTACAATATTCATGGAAGAAACATCATTTTATCACTAAAAGAAAAAAAAAAAAACAAAACAGAGTGAAATGCTTTCTACATTCAACCTGAGATTTTATTTCATTTCAGTCAGATGCAGAACTCCTTGGTTTTTCTGTATCATTGTTAAGTTCCACTGAAAGAGATACCTTGAAAGAAGAGATCCTGCAATTCTTCTTTGATATCCATTTAAAATCAGGTATCTTGCAAGTGCTGCAAAGCAGAAATCCTTGAATGGTTCATACCAATTAAACCTAATATTTGTTAGAGAATCATAGACTATCCCAGGTGGGAAGGGACCCACAAAGATCATCCCCCACTTACCAAGCATGCGCAGGCAAAAAAAAAAAAATGTTTAAGACATTTCATAGCACCTTGTCTTGATTGTCTTGTACAAGTTAAACATACATCAGCTTGTCCAGCAAAACTCATTCAAAGACCAAAAAGGCATATGTAGGAGGAAAAAAAAGTATCTGATTATCTTTAATGAAGAGGGGGAGGAAAAAGTCTAAATCTGTAAAATACCTCTGCTGCAGGTAACATCATGTCCCTTTCCAAGTATTACAACACTTTTCTGGGACTGTATTATTTTACAAGAGTTAAGCAGATAATTTCTTCACATATCTGAATGGTGTTTTTCAAGAATTATAAAATTATAGATGATGCAGATTGTAAAGGTTCTGGGACAAGCTACTTTGGTCTGATAAAGAGAGGAACCTCTAGATCTCGAGTCGGTTAATCCACTCATGTTATCTACAAGTAAGTGTTCTGGAAAATCTGTCCCTAAATGATGTTCCATAGTATAATTAGTTGGCCGGTATATTTATGGTAGAGGTAATCTTGCCAGCTGGCTCCAACAAAACCACTATTCTCTCAGGCTCAGAAAATGGAAAATTCCCTACTAGTGAGGAGCTACTGTGGGAGAGATTCTTCTTGTCCTTTTCAGGGAGAATGAGATACAGCACAAAGAAAACTGCTGTTAACAATTTTGATATGATCATTCCATACAGGGTCATATATTGGTGTGCTTGATCTTGACTGGATGCCAGGTGCACCACTGAAGCCACTCCATCACACCTCTTCCTTAACTGGACAGGGGTCAGAAAATAAAATGAAAGGCTCGTTTGTTTGAGATAAGGAACAGGAAGAAATCACCCAGTAATTGCCATCACAGGCAACTGGCAAAATTAATTTAATTTATTACCAATCAAATCAGAGCAGGGTAATGAGAAATTAAATCTTAAAACACCTTTTCTTCCACCCCTGCCTTCTTTCCAGGCTCAGCTTTACTACTGATTATCTCATCCCCCCAAGAGGCTCAGGGGGATGAAGAATGAGAGTTTGGTCAGCTCATCACATTGTCTCTGCCACTCCTTCCACAGGGGGAGGACTTCTCATACTCTTCCCCTACTGCAGCATGAGTTCCCTCCATGGGAAGCAGTCCTCCATGAACTGTATCAGTGTGAGTCCTTCCACAGGCTGCAGTTCTTCATGTAACCTCTTCAGTGTAGGTCCTTTCCATAGGGTGCTGTCTTTTGGGGAAACCAGCGTTGGTGCTCCATGGGGTCACCAGTCCTGCCAGAAAACCTGTTTCAGGTGGGCTTCTCTTTCCATGAAGCCACAGTCCTGCTCCAGGGATCCCAGCCTCCTTCAGGCATCCACCTGCTCCTTCAGGTCCACCTGGTGTGGGGTCCTCTATGGTCTGCAGGTGGGTATCTTCTCCACTGTGGACTTCCGTGGGCTGCAGGGGCACAGCTGCCTCACTGTGGTCTTCATCACAAGCTTCAGGGGAATCTTATTTCTGGTGCGTGGAGCACTTCATCCTTCTCCTACACTGACCTTGGTGTCTGCAGGGGCTGGTTCTATCATACTCTCGCTCATCTGGCTGCAATTGCTGTGTTCCAGTTGGGTGTTTTTTCTCCTTCTTAAATCTGTTACCACAAAGGTGCTGCCAGTGTCACTGACAGGCTCAGCTTTGGCCTGACAGGCTGTGTCACTGACAGGCTCAGCAGCAGGTCTGTCTTGGAGCCAGCCGGCACTTACTATGTCAGACACAGGGGAGTTGTCTGGCAGCTTCTTACAGAAACCATCCCTGCAGCCCCCCTGCTACCAAAATCTTGCCACACCCACCCAATACAATTGGATATGCAGAACCACCTATTCACTTACCCTGCAATTAATCTAATCAATAAAACCAGGTGGATTTATGAAGTTCTCATTCTGCATTGTTGCATTTCTTGACAAAAACACATTCAGGGAGTAACTCCCAATTCTGCAGGCTGAGGGCACAATCTCACAAGCACATGTGTGCTCCCCAAGACAAGTTTCAAGTTCCACCAATATTCCTTTAGCTGAGCTGCCTTCTGAACTGCTGTAAGGATTTACAAGAATGTAGTTAACTGTCTCAAAACACTGTCAAAGAAGGAACTTCCCATAAAATAAGCCAACACAACAGGAACTTGAGATAGACATAGATGACACAGCAGGAAGGAGCTAACTCCAGGACTAATGGAGGTTAAGGTTTGGCTAGCAGCCGGACAAAAGCTCCCACTGTAGCAAACTGTGGGCAAGGAAGCAGTGCTTATATACTTGCCATCTCAAATTATGGGAATGGCATCTAGGCCCCACGGATAACTGGGACGTGGACTGTATAAAAGTGGTACCTCCAGAAGAAAGATTCAGGCAGCCCCACCTCTGAGAAGACCAAGGTGAAGAAAGTCCAGGAGGTTGCCACAGGAATCCACGTACTGGTGGTATCTTTGCTTAACCTCTCTGTCTTTCCCCAGTTTGCTCCCATTTCCTATTTCTCTCTACATCTCTACCTCACATTTACTGTTGAATAAAATCTGTACTGTTGGCTTTGCCATATGGTCTCATTTGCACCTTTATTCAGGCAAAAGCGTATCTTATAATCAGATCATTGCAACCGCAGATTGCAAATGTAATAGCTTTTAAATCCACTATTGAATGGTCATGCATTAGCATGTTCTCACTCAATCATGAGCCTCACCACCAGGCACATTTACACCATATTCATTGCTCGTTTTCTAGGTATTCCTTCAGGTCATTGACCACCATTTGGAATTTCATCATTTGCGCTGAAGTTCCACATAAATCAGCCAGAAAACTATCACTGAATTTCCCATAGCCATTATTTAGGCCATTTAAAACTAGCTGGGTAAAACATTTGACACAATGCTGAAGAAAAGTACTAAAGAATTTAATTTCCTGCTGTGGAAGTGGGAGTGATAAGATAAACTAATGTAGCATCTCCATGCCCCATATCCATACTTTCTTGATCATTAAGGCTCTAAGAAGATGATTCAATAAGGCAGCTGCGTCTTAGCATCACTTGATTTTTTTCTTTCTTTTATTTTTTTTTTTTTTAACATTTAGGCTATTAATTTCTCAGTATGATGGCACATTTTTAAAATACTTTTGTTAACAGCAGTCTTTTTTTACCGCATCTATCTTCATTAATCTCCATTACTATCTGGTTATATGTCTCTAAAGCACTCAGCTCCTCTGCAGCTCAGAGGACAATTCACACCATATATCATTTCACACAGTCAGCTATGACATTGCATTTCTCAAGAGAGAAGGAAAGGGAAAAAGATTCCTGCTGTGAGATTTTCACTCGAATCCCTTTCTGAATATGCAACAGCAACCAGCATACAGTAAATCCATCATGTGGGAGTCAGACTTCTTTGTACAGAATGTATGCACAAATGTGTATTTTTTATATAAAGGAAAAAAAGACTCCAACAAAGATGATAACATTACACTTAAAAACAAAATCAATATTAAACATTGTTCTTAAAGGACACTTGATACTAAATGGAATTTTCATTTTACAGCTTTGAAAGCTTGAAAAAAAAATTCTTTTCGTTTAAAGATTACCCCCAAATTCTTTTCAAGTGTAGTTCTGCAACCTTCCAACTTGCTCTTCCTTTGAATCCTTACTGTTAAATATCTTCCATCTTTTTAGGTATAGCACTTCTCATTAGAAATCTGCCTATTTATAAAGTTGTAGAGCAATGTCTTTTAGACAACAGAAACTCTTTTTTGATCTTGTGACATGTTTTGTATATTCTGATAAAATCTGCTGAACATTTCAGATTGAATTGTTATTGTTTAAGAAATTATGCACTAGAATTGATATTTCAATTGTGAATGTTGTATTTATCCTTTTCTTTACAAAATCACCTTAAAAGTTACTGTAATAAAACTGACAAATTATTGTAATAAAGACTGAACAATCTGAAACAGGTTGATTTTATTGAATTGTTTATCCTAGAAATTACAAATGTAGAAAAACAACCATACTTACTCAGAACCGCATCAACATAATCTTGTAATATGACATTAGAGGTTGAAAAAAGACTTTAGTATTTTTTCTCGCTTTCTGATTTCTTCTCCTTCTATTTGATGCCATTATGATTTTTTGTCTTTTCTTTTATATACCTTTTTATTGCTTTTTGTATTCTTAGTGGTTTTTAGCCTACATTCTTAGACTTATTTTGTTATGCTAGGAGACTAAGCATCTTAGAAGCCTTGTAGTTAGGGATCAGTGTGCCCCAGACCCCAAGGTCCTCTCCAGAACACATTCTGTAAACTAAGATAGAACCATTCAGGGGAAGGTTCCTTGGGGAGAGGGGCTCACTCGAGCCTCTCACTGGGGAATCTTTGATAGACATGCTAATTAGTAAGACCTGTAATGTTATACCCGATCTATTGTGTGTGCGCATTGCGGTGTGCATTTCGGTGCATTCCACTTGGATGTGATGCACCTAAGGATCCTTAAAATAAATACCAAGGTAAAATCCCTTTTTCCTTCTAACTGTGTTTGAGATTCTTGATTTTAAGACCAGGAAAAGGCATCACATTAAGTCAAGCATTTCCACTGTAAAAAAAAGAATTTTTTTGCTGGACTGCTATATAGTGTTTGTCACTATTTTAGTCCTCATCACAAGACAAACCATCCATCAGATCTAGGATAGCCACTAGTTTAAGTTACACTCAAGTCAGAAGGCAGAAATCTATGCATCCATTCCACAACATCCAGAAGTTTAAAAATACATTAAAAAAAAAAAAGTTTAGTGGGGTAGTCTTAGCAGATTTCTTTTGTAAGATAAATGCAGAACATAATATAAGCAAAGTAGGTAGCAATGTTTGTAACTATCAAAGCAATGACACTTTGGAATAACCTTGCACTTAAAGCAGCAGAGAAAACAATGTAAATAGAATTCTGATGAATACTGAGCAGTTTAAAATATGAATAAAAGGATGATGTCTTCTGCCATAGTGGGTATGTTCCATTAATTTATTTCTTTTTGCCTTTCCTCTTTGTTATCTTCTTGCACTGAATTTGAAGATAGTTGGCTCAAAAGAAAGTGGAAGGTACTTTTGACATGTAAATACCTCATAGAATATTATACTCAAATATCCTTAACTTTACTTGTGTCTTCTACAGAGTTTTCAGAAATTAACTATAGGAATTGCATTTAGAAAATAAAATTTAAGACAGAAATAATTGAAAAAAGAGCAGACGTGGAAACAGGTAAGACTTGGGTTAACACAGATGTCACTTTATTGATATCCCACAGAACTAGATGATCTTTTAAGAAGGAAAAGAGAAGAAATAGCAGACAAAGACAAGTCAAGCATATCCAGAGGAAAAAAAAAATGAAGACAATATTTTGATATTTTAAAGAAGGACTTAAGAATTGGGGGGAGGGGGAAGGAAAGAGGAAAAATAAATGATTGCTAGAGAGGCTTTTAATAATAGAAGGGGGGGGGTATTTTTAACCAAGGTTTAACTGATATCAGTGTAAAAAAGTGTAGAGGGAAAGAAGAGGTAATTTCTATGTGTGTTCACAATATTTTAGTGGTATTATTCATGTAATGAATATAAACAATATGTTCACAATCATACATTTATATGGAATTTCAAAATAGAATAAGATAGCTTTGTAACAAGGACAAACTGCTCTTCTCAAACATGTCTCTTAACTGGAATGATGTCAACCTGATGGTGCTCCATAACCACTACCAGACAACAAGCAATGTATGTTACTGTAGGCTTCAAAGCCACTGAAGACAGTGTCAAAAGCATTTCTTGTTATCATAAGCAGTGTTTTTTGGTTAAAATAATATCAAAGATCCACAAGCCACTTAACTACATCTACAGAAACTACATCAAAAGGAAAGAAAAATATTTCCCATAATTTAATTATTAATGGCAATCTCTTGTTTTTTAGTTGCTTAATGAAAGAAAAAATATTAGAGATAGTTGATCTGATATGTGAAGTAATTTTCCATTGCAGATAAATTATTACAGAACCACTGCTGGTGATTCCTTTTGCTTGTATTGCAGCTCTCTTGAAGAACTAACATACTGAAGTCCTCAGTTTCCAGGTACTAGTGAACACCTAGATATGACAGCCTGCAAGACCAAGTAAATTCCGGATGCAATCTTGTGTTTTTAAGCAATTTATAACTAGACCACTAATTATCTCTCATTCCTGCCTGTACTTTCATAGATGTTCCTACTGTACCTTCTGAGGACAGGAAAGTTTTGTTCACATGACTATCCTGGACACTGTTACTTACATTCAAAACAATTCTTGTTCAATAGTATTTATACTTGAGGGCATGCCAGCAAGCCAAAGGGAGCTGACAGAAATTTGCCAACAGGAATGTCTTTCCCAGGAAGGCAGAAGCCAGTGGGGTGCAGGCTGGGGCAAGCAGGGCCAGGCAGCAGCTCTGGGTGATGACCCCAGAGGGCAGCAAGCGGCCAGCCCCGCACACGGGCGGCAACGGGGGACAGCACTGTCTGAGCATGCGGGCACAAGACAGCCCCAGCGCTTGGGGAGGGACTGGCCCCTCTCCACTGTGTACATCAGATCACATCGTGAGTATCCCCCTGCGTGCAGGGTAGACACCCACAAGCTGGCCGGAGGTGAGAGGAAGCCACCAAGGCAGTGGGGATGGACCCTTTGCCCTGTGAGGAGAGGCTGTGAGGCATGCTGAAGTGTTTTTTCTTCCATTCTTATGCCAAGATTGATAAAAAGGATATAATAAAAAAATATTTGGCTACTATTTTACGCAGTTTATCATGGACATTTAAACACACAGATATTGACAGAAACTAAATGACTGAGCTATGTCAGAATATAATAATAGTGGGAATTTTCAGCAGTATGTTGAAATGTGGATGTGATAAAATACATCTGCAAGTACATTTTTAAACACAATTACAATAGGCACATAAGTTACTGAAAATATGTTGCTATAATGTAAATTTTTCATTTTTGTTAAAAGTAGCAATTTAAATTAAAAGGCAGATGTGTTTTCTGAAGTTCAAAAAAGCCTGTGATATGCACTAAGTTTAGCAGACTACCATTTCTGAAACATGAGAACAGAACAAATATCTCCCCAATACACAACATTTTCCCTTTAGAATTACTTTTCTTTCCCTTCCTTGCTCCTTTTTAAGCAATTTCATTAAAGCTAATTCATCTTGTATTTTTTAACCTCAACAAGCAAGTGATTTTTAACTAATTGAAAAATCACTCACTATTACTGACAATACTACATCAAAGGTCTATTTTGGATATCAGGTTTCCAACAAATTCACCAGCTTAATATAAAGAAATAAAATAGACTTATTTTTGTTTTGTGGGTTTGTTTTGTTGTTTTTTGTGGTTTTTTTTTTTTTTTTGGGGGGGGGGGAGCAGACAGAATCAAGAAATAAAAAGGTAATAGAACTGATTCCAGTATCAATCAGTCCTGTATTTTCTTGTCTGTATGTTAAAACCAAAAGGAGAAAAAAATCATGCACACATACTCCAGACCCTGTGAATTCCACTTAACTATACAGCAACCATGTAATTTCTAAATAACCATAGATTATCCAATATCCCTCACAGGTCCTTAGGCACATTTCTTAATATATTTTAAAAGTAACATATTAGATTGGTTTAGACTCATATATAGAATGGAATCTGCAACCTATTTTGTCATAATTCCAGTTTAAATCATAGAGAACTGAAGAAAACAGTTTATTTCTGATTAAGGTAACACAGCTGGTCAGCAATGCATGCAGGAATAACAGGAGAACTTTCTTGCAATACAAAAATGCAACAGATTTTTTTTTTTCCACAGGATCAGAATCAAGTAAAATTTCTCATCATGTAGATAACTGCATCTAGAATTTTCAGTAGCAAGTGAAGGAAATTACTCTGAGTACACATTAAATCCATCTTTTGCTACCCACAAATTCTCAATAAAATTCTTGGCCCAGGTCCCAGCCCAGAAGCTGCACAGTTGGAAAGGTACAGAGCGTCTGAAAACTGAAGTCACTGCATGGAAAATGGTCAGCAGATTTATTTCTGTGATTCATGACAACACATGAATCATGACAGCTTTTCATGAGGAAAAACACCTCTGCACAAAAAAGAATTTTCTTAGGGGTAGGTACTACACTGAAAAAAATTAATTCCTTGAAGGATAATACCCTACACTTCCTTTTCATCCAGACCTCATTATCTTCTGAATCTCATGCAGATTCATTCCTATCTTCATCATAAATAGGAATTATAATTAATAGCTATCACAGTATATTCATGTTCAGAAAAGAATACTGTTTCAGAGCCCACACTAATCTAGCAGTGGAAGAAGGAAGAAACATTGCTACTGAAAGAGGTCAGGTAAGGATGACACAGTGAAAACCTACAAAGAACAGAAATAAGCTTCCCATTCAAAAAATTATCTCTCTGTAGAACGATAAATAAATAAGACTTTTTGGGTAAGTTATAGTAAGCATAAAAAATTGTACTAAATGAGGCAAAAAATAAATCATTTGTTTTGAAAGCACACTCTAGTAACAGCCTCCTTGTAGCAGAAGAAATACTACATTTCAAGGTTGGATATTATATGTCCTATATCCTGTAAACAATTTTTTCTGATAAACTTGCTTTTCAGACTCTACCAACAATCTTGCTTCTGCAAAAGTCTGCAAAAAATCTGGTATGATCAGACTGACAAACATCTCGTCGCAAGTTCCAGTGGAGTACAGCCTACCTATTTGGATTGAGGCCTGCACTGCTAATCTGAAAGCCACAAGGAGGAGAAGCCATGGAAACCACAGAAGAACAAAAATGAAGCTGACTTGAATGTAACCTTCAAATAAGAACTTAATAAGAAAATTATGGAATATTAATTAAAAATACCAATAAATTAAACACATTCATCATGATATAACTATTGCTGTATGTGGCAATTGTTTATTGAAACCACATTGTGCTTCTTGATACTGCAATGGAGAAGGAGCAACTCAGGATTTATTCTGATTCTGTGGTCATTCATTCTTAGCTATTCAAGTACTTAGATATTAGAAGCAGAAACATGACAATACAGTTCTGCAAGTAAGCACTCGATTCTGACCTGGTTTTATTCAGGTCTAAAAACCCACTTGTTGATTTCTTTATATAAGCATATATAAAGCTTTGTCTTATAGGCATGGTTGTACAAAGCCGATTTTAAAACTGTATGTTATTTAAAACTATATGTTGCTTTATGGCAACCATGAGATGAGGATCACAGAATCACATTAACATCCTCAATAAATAAATACTCAAGCAATGAAATAATAAAACAAACAAAAGAAAAGGAAAGGAGACCTAGAGAATCATATTTTCTGGCACTGACAATGAACATGTTAGAATCCAAGTCTTCTGATCACTGGTGTAATCTCTATACGCATTAGTGCATTTTGCTGACACTGTAATTACTGCAAAGTTCAGGGGCAGGAGTTTCCAAAACCCTTTGCCAGTGTCCTAGACCAGAAGCAACTTAATAAATCAGGCCAGGCTATGGCCCACATGACAGCCACGAAATACACAGGCATACAGACTTACTTTTAGGTCTGAAAACTAAATTTAGAGTCTGAACCCACACACTGATTTTTCAGTAGTTTACTTTTTCTAGGAATAATTCTCTTGCCTAATTTAGTGTGACCCAAAAAGGAAGAAGCTTAAGCACTTCTAACATTCTCTAATCCCTTCAGTGTGTTAACTCCCTTAGACAGTTAAAGCTCCTTAGACTGGATTGTCCAACCCTCATTCTCAGGAGGCAGCCTGGGCCCTAGTGAATGAGCACTGTCCTTTCACTTACAGTGATGCTGAGAGGCCTTAACCAGGGGTGGAGGACAGCAGACAGAGTCTGTAGAACTGCAAGAGGCAGTGTTAATCGCAAACTCTCTCTGTATTCAGTGGAGCTGAGAGAGCTCTGTACACCTTGAAAGCAAGAGAACCACTCTTAAAAAGCCAGTGATCCTAAAGATATCTCAGGCCATAGTTCATAAGACTCTTTGTAACTACTGAAAAGGCAAAGCCGAAAGAATAATCTGTACGTTGTTCCTGTAGTCTGTTTCAAACAATTGTTTAGTGAGCATTTGCTAAGAAGTCTACATTATTTCAGACTTCTGAGACTTGCACTGCAAACATGGCATCTAGACAGGCATATACACATATCCACATATCTGCAATTTGCCATGTATGGCATACATATTGTATATGCACAAAGAAGGAAAACTAACAGAATGTTAAAGATACACTAGCCCTAACCCAGAATTATGAAAGTATGAGGAATGGTAAATTTGCAAACAGCTAAAGCAATGCAATCACATTTTTTACTAGCATTATCAGTTATTATTTATAACTCAGAAAATCACAAACATTTGCGCAGCAGTAGAAAAAGGTATTCTTAGTCAAGGACGTAGTCTAAGTCCAACAAAAAGGAGTACCTTCCTATAAAACCTTTAAATGAGTTACTCATTTAATCATCAGCAGCTGTTAAAAGATTACAGCTCTTTACACTCATGTTTTGCCTTCTGTAGAACAATTCAAGGTGAAATTCATGACCTCAGGTAGAAGAGGAAGTTTGGAATATCTCAAGTCAGTATCCTGTCTTTCTCACTAGAGACCTTTTATATTACTCTTTCATCTACTTTATGCTTACCCTTCATCTGTTGTTGTTACTTAATAAATGTCAAAGAACCTATTACATAAATTTTGTCAATTATATAAAAAAGAGGAATTTCTCATTTTAATGAAACGACACGTTATAAGACAGTGATGTTGAGTGCTTGCTTTGAAAAGCTAGACTTATACACATTTTGATTGTAATTACTATTCTAAACTAATTTTCTTCTTGAACAATTTACACTGTGTTTCAAAAGACTTTTATTAAAATGCACAGAAGCAAGACTTCCACACATAGAGAACATGCACATATTGTATTCATGCAAAACAAGCTACTAACTTTTTGAACTATGCTCATATAGAGTGGAAACAGTGTAATGAAAAAAGAGCTTCCAATACTTCAGTGAGGCAAACAGAAAAGCTATTTAATCTGATAGACTCTAGGAAAATTTTCAGTTGTCGAAGAGAGTTATCTGGAACAGATATGCATAAATTTAACTCTGTTTAAATACTGTGGTAGACCAAACAGTGTTCTATATCATTATACAAACAATGCCTTGGTTGTATTACAATTTTTCATCTTCCTAATGTGGGCAAGGCTTACAACTCAATCTTTTTAAAAATGGCTTCCTTTTCTTCTGTCTCAACACCAGCACTCAGTTTGGTCGTGGGACAGTTTTGCCAGCTGTGGGACCTGGACTCAAAGCTTTGGAATGTAATTTTAATTTTTTTTTTTTTTTTGAGTGCTGGTGCATTGATTGGCTTTCTAAAAAAAAAAAATTTAGGAACCGTTAGGGATCCAAAAACTCAATGATCATGTTTCTATTTTTAAATGGATGAAATTATTAAAAGACAGTCAGAAAGATGGACAAGAGTGTATTCAAATCTTTTGGTATATGAGTACCTGTAGACACTTAGATTTAAGGCAAGTGGCAAATGCCAGTGGTCCATCCTAACTTTTGTTTTAAATGATCCACAGATCTCTGAATGTGATTAATATCCCTGTTAAAAGCAGGTAAACCTTTGAGATAAAAACTTTTCTCTTAAGGCAATTTCATTTGGAGGAAAAAAGTAGCAATTATTATAAGTATAAACTCAGAAACATTCCAAAACATTGTGATTTAGATCTCTCCGAGCGGATTATTTTCCAGAGAAAATAACAAATAAACTTAAATAATCTTAAATAATTCCTGGTCCCTGGGAGCAAGTAAAAATACAGACAGCTCTGCATTATACTCCAAAATACTTAGGTCAATATTACAGTTTAGCGCGGACAAAAGAATGATTTTCAAGTAATTGGATCAGCAGCAGCAGCATACATAGGACTGTCTTAACTTGCACCAGAGAAATTTCTTTCCTACAAAAAGCAAATACAAGGAAAGGCTAGTCAGAGGAGAGCTCCTCCTATCGTCCAAGGACTTTCATTTATCTGTCATGTCATCAGCTGCATGGGGCAGGGCCTGTAATACCTGTGGTCTGGTGATTTCCCATCCATGAGGAGCTCAAATCTGGATTCTGCAGCATCATTTTATAACCATTTGGAGATACATGATTTCTAGCTGAGAACTTTGGAAATTCCTTAATCAACAGGCTGAGGATCCTCTACTGTTATACATAATATATTTAGAGTACAATGTATTATTACACATAAACAATTCAGAGTATAAAGGAAAAAAAAAGTATGGCTCAAAAATAGAATAAATAAAATGTTAATGATATTTATATTCTGAAAATTAACCCCTCCATCTAAAATGCACAAGCAATAAATTCTAAGTATCAGAATCAACTAGGAAAGAAGTTTAGATATACATCTATATTTTCTTCATGTTTTACATGGCTTACTTTTCTTCTTACTTCATAATGATGTAGAGGATTTCTAGTGAATAACTTTATCTCAGAAACAAGACCTCAGCACAGAAAACTTTGGATTTAATCTGAGGTTTTAAACAATTGCTCAGTGAAACAGATACTTTTTATAGAGTTACCTCAGAATTCCTGAATACCCAAAACTTGCAGGAACACATAAATAGGAACCTCTTGAAAACTGTAGGAGTATAATCCTTGAGACATTCTTTAAACTAGGAATTTCCTGAACCTTAAGTTTTCTGTCTAAATCCATTATATTTTAAATTATTTTCCCCAAGTTCTTAAATTATTTTCAATTTTTTTTTCCAGAAGAAGTAGGAAAAACACCATAACTTAGGAATTGTGACATGTTCCTCAGTGGCTTCCTTTGAATAATTTTGTTAGTGTAATCTCAGCTACTGACTTTGAACAAGACAGAAAATGATAAAAATATAAACACTCCTTTGGTTTCTAGTAATTTTTTCCCTTGACAAAAATGACTGTGGAGCTACACCAAAAAGCTAGGGGCTTAGTGCTTATATTGAAAGAGAAAGTAAGAAAAAATGGCTAGAGTATTAAGAGGGTAAATCACATTTTCTCCAAGGTTGGAAATATAATGGAAAGATAAGGAAAGCATTTCTATGAGTAATTTCAATGACCAACATAAAGCCTTTACATAGGAAGTCTATTTTTCATTGGACTGAATATAACAATCCAAGATACTTTGGCTAACCTGCACTTTGTAAGACAATCTTGCAAAAAATTGTTTAAAACTGCCTTACAAGCAGGTAGTGTATTTCCTCACTAAACATCTTTACTTAAGTAGTTGGTTACTAGAAAACAAAAGCTCTTTTGACCTCTCCAGCTTTTGCAGAAAATTGCGTGGCATTACTACAGCATCACTGCTAACAGCTTTTAATGCATACACCCAGAAGCTATGTAAGTCTGCTCGCTGATTGTGGCCATTCTCTCATACTATTAAAGACTTACCTGGTGCCTCTGAAGTACGTACCTTCGCCCAAACAGCTGTGGGGTTATGGGGATATTACTTTTCAACATCAGAAGTGAATCAACCATTTTGGATGCTCTCAGCAACCCACAAAAATAGTGGTAACATGGTCTTTTTTAGAGGAGTGAAGATACATACTTCATAGAGTAACTTAAAAATATGGATCACCAGCCTGAATTTTCTCAGAAAGCATCAAGTCAGTTCATGTCTTCATCAAGGGAAATACAAAGTTTAAAGACTTTTTAAATTATAGTTAAAACACTAGCTGTTTAGCTTTCACTGAGGCTCTGTGTGCACACCAGTTTTGAAAAGATGCAAACAGAAAAGCCTACCTTATGTGAGTCACAGGACTTCTAAAAAGAACCAGAGTGGGAGATGTATTGGGGAACTATTATAAAAGAGGCTGTTTGTGTTTCATTCATTACAAAACCAGTTTAACATAGGTTTTCTCATTAGATACACCATTATCTCACTGGAAATTAAAGGAAAAAAAGGATTGGTCCTATGAATTGAGAATGATTGATCCTGAAATAACAGTTTGTGCTTTCTTCTCTGGAAAATTATACTCTATCTCTGCTTCTATAACAATTTTTGTATCACTACAGCATTTGCAGCATTTATTTTGGTATCTCAGTAATCATGTACTTTGATTTGTAGATACCTTACCTGTTGATAGACAAAGATGATGAATGGTCAGGATTACATTTGAAGTCAACAGTTCCCCTCTCAACTTAGTGCTGTGTTATATGAGGTATTACCATATCCCGCAGCCATAGGGAGGAGGAGAGAAGATCCAGCAGGCAGGAATTGTGCAGCAAGATTGATTTATTTAATTATTTTACAAACTCTTTTATAGACTTTTTTTCTTCATAGTCTAATTGGACAAAGGATCAGCCACCCCTTGGGGGTGATTGGCTAAAATCCTAAAACATCCATTGTCAAAATATTTTTCTACTGTACTATAAACAAAGCTCGGCAGGGTCGCAGGTGTTCATGGTTTATAAACTCTGCGAATATCTTCTGTGAGAGAGAAAAGTATCCCACGGACTTAGAAAGTAGCAAGAAAAATTCTTGCTAGCAGCATTTTTGTATCCACAGTGAGGTAAATTGAAAAAAATGGATCCTTCTGTCTCAGAGCACTCAAGAAAAGTAGATGCTTTTGACCTTAATGTCTATGAACCTTTGAATCTACATCCATAAAATGAGAAAAATATCCTGTATATGCTATGGAGATTTTGTAAAACCAATTCACTTGTATTTGTGAAGCAAAAATTTGGAAGAAGTGCTAAAGAAAGGCCCCGGCTGAAACTAGTATCTGTCTTTGAAATAGACTACATAGCACACAGTGAACAAGTCATATACATTTAAAATGTTTTAGGCAAAATACCAAGAAGTTATTTCAAGTTCTTCCATACTACCTATTGCCTACCAAATCAGTCACACAGATAAAACATTACGTGCTTCAGTAGTAAAAGACAGCATCACAGAGAGATGAGGCTGGTAAAGAAGTTCTTTAAGTCATATGTAAATGAACATTGCAAAGTCCTATTTTCTGGGCACTATTCAGTGTAGATGTGTTCTCAAGCACTTGTAACTGCACAGAAAGAAGATCACAGGAATGTCACAGGATCCCTGTGAAAGTAATTAAAAAAAAAAAGACCAATGCCTTGAAGTGAAATCTAGGAATATTTTGCAGAGTACTTTCTGCTTGCACGAACATAAAACATATATGCATACATAAATATGCATACAACCAGCACAACACAGGAAAACAACAAATCACTGGTACCACTACTGACAGAATTATAATAAAGTGCCATTTTCTTCTCTGGACCACAGAAAATAAATGGTTTTAAAGAACAGTTACAGGCATTCTGGCAGCAAAGCAGTTGCTTTGAACTGCGTTAAAATTACCCAAAATGGTAGAACAAAGTGTTAATTTTGACTGACCTGAAATTTTTTTTAGCAGTAGTAAAGCACTAAGGACAACTTGTCTGAGAGCAGATGGGTTAGCAAAAACACAGTGGATTGTTTAACACCTCCACTACTTTTGTTAACTAGTTTCTTTGACCTGAGCGATAAGACTTATCCAAAGACATCCACCCTGTTCTTCTAAAGTCCTAGCTCTACACACTCCCACCAATGATAATTGGATAACATTCTACCATACACGAAGAAAGATAACCTAAGAAAGGTAAAATTTGATCAAAAAGGGGCTGAGCATGTCTGTGCCAACACAAATTTCTTGGATCACTCTACCCTACAGAGTAAATAATCCTGTAAAGTATTTAATCCCTAAAATAATACATCACCAATTCATGGTAATATCAGATG
Organism: Corvus hawaiiensis; assembly: GCF_020740725.1. Lineage (NCBI taxonomy): Eukaryota > Metazoa > Chordata > Aves > Passeriformes > Corvidae > Corvus > Corvus hawaiiensis. The sequence continues at coordinate 60,107,496 of NC_063255.1, forward strand.
ATAATAAGCCACTGCTTCTGTTAAACCAAAATCTGTTAGACATCAAGATGTATCTGCTCTTGAAAATATCAGACCTAAAAGTTTACAAAATCATAGAAGAGGTAAGACTGAAAGTCAAAGTGGGTCATCTGGTCCAACCTCACTGCACAAGCAGGGTCATCCCAGAGCACACAGCACAGGATTTTGTGTCCAGACAGTTCTTGAATATCTCCAGGGAGGGAGACTCTACAGCCTCTCTGGGCAACCTGTTCCAGTGCTTGGTCACTGCACAGTAAAGAAGTTCTTCCTCATGTTCAGGTGGAGCTTCCCTGTGTGTCAGTTTGTGCCTGTTGCCTTTTGTGCTATTGCTTAGCACCACCAATCCATCCTCTGGACACCCTCCCTTGAGATACTTGTATGTATTGGTAGGTCCCCTCTCAGTCATCTCTTCTTAAGACTGAACAGGCCCAGCTCCCTTAGCCTTTCCTGGTAAGAGAGATGGTCTCGTCCCTCAATCATCTTGGTAGGGCAGATTTGCTGCAGTTTAAAATCAGCTGGCTTGTATCATTTCATATTAAAGACTGATTAAGCATGACTCCCAAGTTATTTACCTCTACATTCTTTTCTTCAAAAATATCAGCTGCTAGACAACATGAAATCCTTCAGACCTGAAATAAATACCTTGCCAGGCATATACAGAAGAGAGTGAAAATATATTTTTCATAAAACTGTTTTCCCTGTTAGTTAGATTTCTTGGTTCATTTAATAAAATTATTCCTTTCAAAGCATTATTTTTTTTACGTAGCCTATAAAGTTATCTTTACTCATTCGTATTTAATGAAAGATAATCTCCCTTTGTATGTACAAAGCAAACAATGGTAACAAATTAGAATGCCAAAATTCTGAGTAAGAAAAATTACCATTAGAAAGCAAAAGACCAATCTGTGTGTCTTTTGAAAAAGCTTGTCTTTAAATAATGAAACCTCATATGCACTGACACCCATGAACCCTCCCTATGAATGAGTCTTTATTTACATGGAATTTATGATATTTTTAGTGTAACACTTTTATGTTTAAAAAATCTAATTTTGTTATTTTCCATAGATTAATGAAGCAGAATGAAAGATCTATCAAAAAACCTGTATTTCTGCAGCAATTTCTTATAAAATGTTTTGGAATAATAGAAGATTCCTACCGGGTCTTCTGTTTTGTGGTTATTCAGCAAATCAGATAGGAAATCATCGTGAAGACTTTCTCTCCGAATCAATGTAAATTCACGTAGGAAAACTGCTCCTTGATTTTGGTCTCCAAAAACCTAGAAGGAAAACATGATATTAGGAAATGCAAAATTTTAATACCGTCATAGACATGATCCTAATATTCAGAAAAATATGACTGGAAGATTAAAAGGCCAGTTAATGGTCCTCTGTCTTCCACTACTACATTTGTTCCAACCAGACAGCACTGCCATTAATGAGAACATTGACATGCATTTAAAGAATGTCAGTAAGTTAATAAATGATTTCCATTTACATGAAATTCTGTTGTGAAAGAAGTTTATATCTTGTTATTTACATCTATGGTTTGTATGACAGATAATGTTTAAAAACTCTTTTGTGAAATGAATTAATATTTAAATTGTATTTTTACTTTACGTAACAGATTGTGTTTGTCCAGCATTTTGACTGCTCTATCATAAGAAGACAGAGCTTAAAATTTCAAAGGGACAGAAAAAAATTATTTATAAATACTTTGGCAAGCAAACTCCAATATGTACATGCATTAAAAATAATTTAAACTAATTTTATATCTATTGTTTTTAAGAATATATATAAGCCATCTGAGAAGGAGGTTGTTTGTTCAGTGATTAACTAACCAATTACTATCAAAATGCCCTAGGTACAATTATTACATAGATTTGTATTTATATAGTTTAGAAATAAATAATGAAAACAAATCCACATCATTCTTCAAGCTCTCACATCCATTTTTTCTTTGGTTGTTCAAATCAAAGAAATTTTTTTAGCTATAACATAAATTTAAAGTGTTGGAAAGCAGTGAAATGTCAGAGAGGGTTTTGGAACATGTCAGAACACTGTCATTTCATTAGACTGTCTAATGAATTCCATTACAGGTGAAACATCCATAAAAATTGTTAACAACCAGGAATAGGGGCTATATTATCTCTGGAAATCTAGTAGATTTTTCAGTTACCAGCACTTCACAACATATTTGAGAGAACAGTATGTTTTATCAAAATGACTAAGTAAGAATACTTTACGATTTGACAACAGTGACTGCAACACTAGTGGGAATTAGACAAATGCAACTACCATAAATAATTTATTTGTATGCGATTCTGGTTTATGCTCCAGAAAAGTATCTTCTTCTGTTTCTCCATCTCAGAGATGGATACTGTATAAGATACTATAATGTAATATAATCAGGAACAGTGGATATAGTATTTCCTCACTCAGATAAGCACAGTACTTAAAAATGGACCGTTACTACTGACAACAGCTGCAATAACTACATTTTACTAAGACAAAAGTCCATGATCTGCTGCTTTTATTATGATTGTTTCTTCTACAGCCAGGTGCCATAATTAAGCTGTCTCTACTTATTCTAGCTGAGAAGCTGAAATGGCCTGTGAGTAACACAACGTTGTAGTGTCCAGTGGGAGAATGAAGTACAGATTTGCCTTGCACTCCTTACAAGTGAGTTGGTACTGCTTTTTGGGAGGATGCAGTTCCTAGTCCTGCCAGCTAGGAACTGAGATCAGACCTTCTATAAAGCTAGAGCAATTATAAAGGGCTGACTAGAAGAAGATGATCTAATTAACTTAAAGGGGGGATGGGAATATCTTTCTATGAAGTAGGTAATGGGAAGAATTGAGTCCCTGAATCCAAACTCTATGACCTAAATATAATAGACTTTTTCTTTGATGCAAAGTTCTTGCCTCTAGTAGTGAAATAAAGGGCACCTAGTTCTGGTTGCTTTGAGATCCTCTGCTCTAAATTTTACGTTTTCTTTTAAAAAAGAAGCAAGAAAAAAAAAATCATCCCATAAAAGGAATAGTTTTACAGTACTAGTATTTTAATATTTATAGTTAGCTTCCCATCTTGTGGATAACACTGAGAGATACACCCACTGATTTTATTCTTATATTATTGAGTCATAGCAATGAAGGATCCTCAGGGGTGTCTGAGGAAGAAACATGCATGTTCCCCAAAGAAAAAGAAGCTCTGTTACAGACACGTATTCTTTTTGGACAAATCATTATCTTAGAAATAAAAATGTTCTTGAAATAGCTCGTACTTCATAAAAATGTTTTAACTCAAGATTGGCAAAAAATGCTCAAACAGTAAAACTTATTTCAAGAAAGGAATCTGGTCTTTTACTTTGAAATAATAGCATCTCCTTGCGATTTTGAACACTTGTGATCAGCAAATCTAATGATAAAATTATAAAATCATAGAATTGTCTAAGTTAGGAAAGACCTTTAAGATCATTTAGTTCAGCTTTTAATCCAGCACTGCCAAGTCCACCACTAAATGAAGTCCCTAAGCACCACATCTACATGTCTTTTAAATACCTCCAGGGATGGTGACTCAACCATGTCCCTGGGCAGCCAGTTCCAATGCTTGTCAACTTTTTCCATGATGAATTTTTCCTAATGTCTAATCTAAACCTTCCCTGGCAAAACTTGAGGCCATTTTCTCTTATCCTATTGCTTGTTACCTGGAAAAGAGACCGACCCCCACTTCACTGCAACCTTCTGTCAAGTAAAGAGCAATAAAGTCACCCCTGAGACTCCTTTTCTCCAGCTAAATACCCTCAGCTACCCTGAGCCCTATCCTCATGAGCCTTGTGCTCCAGACCCTTTGCCACCTCCACTGCCCTTCTCTGGACATGCTCCACCACCTCAGTGTCCTTCCTTTCACAAAGGACCCAAAACTGAGCACAGGATTTGAGGTGTGGCCTCACCAGTGCTGAGTACAGGGGAACGATCCCTGCCCTGGTTCTGTTGGCCCACACTGGCTGATAAAGGCCAGGATGCTACTGACCTTCTTGGCCACCTGGGCACAGCTGGCTCATGTTCAGCTGCTGTCACCAGCAACCCCAGGTCCTTTACCTATTGGGCAGCTTTCCAGGCACTCTTCCCCCACACCATGGTGCTGCTTGGGGTTGTTGTGACCCAAGTGCAGGACATGGCACCATGCCTTGTTGAATATCATACCATTGGCCTTGTCCCATCAATCTAGCCTGTCCAGATCCCTGTGTTACTAATTTCAGAAATCAAATTACAAAGTAAAGAGTCACTTCTTTACCAATGATTCACCTTCCTATTTTGCTCCTATAAAAACATACCCAGATTCCAAAAATTCTTTTCCTTGTAAGTGCAGTCAGCTTCCTGTTATTAAAATTCCAGTCTGTTTTTCAAAATTAAAGAAATTTCTTGATAAAGAATGCAGATGCAATATCAATAATCTCAATAATTATTGCTAATTGCTTATTGCTAATCTTTAAAACTTAACTGTCTACCCTATCAACATTTATGCTCCGACTACTTCTTATTACATAGGTGGGAAATAGGTGTCAGAGGCACTATTCAGAAAGAAGTGACAGAGCTAAGTGGTCAAAAAAAAAAGACATTGGGATACTGAAGATGAAGGAAGAAGATGAGAAATAAAAAAAACTAGAAGAGCATTAATGAAAGAATGATTTATTTTAAATTTAGCAAATATGAATTATAAAGTCTTGAAAAAATGAAGAGGACTGAAAAACATGTGGTCATCTAAAGAAGGTTATTCTCTGTTTGATGCATATAATATGCTTTTCTGCTTTGAGAAGTAGTTCAGACTGAGTTCGCTTTAACTTATACATCATCTGATAAAACTTAGTTCAAGTAGAACATGGTCATCCTTACTGAGAGAGTTTGAATCAATCCATTAAAGATGAGTGTCAGTAAATTGGAATAATGTCTTGAAAGACTGTTTTCTATTTTTCAAGTTTTCCTTGAAGTCTTGGATTCATATATATGACCATTTCATTCTCTCAGGAAACCTATTTTCAGCATAACACAGCCACCATATCTCTCACCTATCTTCATTCAGTTTATGATCAGGCAAGCTTAGAAAATATCTCCAAAAATAATCCAAAGTAGCCTTTCTTAAGCAGTGAGCAAACCATACAAAGAAAGAGTGGCCTGACAGAAGTCTGACCTTTAGCAGCAGCAGCAGTAATCAGCGTCAATATGTGTCTTTTCAAGAATTTGCAAACAACATTGTAAACGTTTCACTAGTGCACATGAAAATCAAAATCATATCATTTAAGTTTCTCAGCATGAGGAAGATAGCTGGGTATTCAGGTACTCAACTGACATTGCAAAGAAGCCTTTTATGAAATTGATATGAGATATAATTCCAGCAAATACCTAAACAATAATGTTTTTCTCATTTTAGCTCAATTTCTATCTCTCTTAAATAGATGCAAAACATTAATTTTTCCATTAGATCCAGTGGTGTGAGTCCATACAGCAGAAATCTTTGAGGAATCAGGCTTACAAATACATAATTAGAAAATAAAAGACCCAATAAAAAACAGAGGATGAAAGGATGTATCCCAGCTAACTCTGTATAAGTTTTTTTGCACTTTATTACTGTCCCACCATGGAACTAGCTTCATTAATTTTACTATGACCAGCAATAAAGTAAACTACTAATAATTATTGTTAGCAAGGTGTAATAGTAATATTTTGCTGAATTCACAAGGCACAGGAATAACAACACATGCCTGGAATCTGATGCAAATAATCATGGTACCTTTAATATCACCTTTCTCAACACAGAGGAGAAATTTCAAAGTACGTTGCTCACAAAGCAGAAATACCAAATGTGGCCTCAAATATTTATAATTAACCATTTAGGCACATTCCAGGAGTAGTTTCAAGGTGACGAGTGCTCAGTTGAAGCTTTTTTTATTTTGTATATTCAAAGTCTAAATCACACAGAAAATTATCACTAACATCAAAACTAGAATCAAAAAAATTGTACTGGTTTATTAAAAATACTTCTGATAAATTTGTTTAAAATATCAGATTCTTTAAGTTTGCTTTTTTTTTTTACCAGGAGGCCTACAGTGTTTTGATAATGAGAAGAAGGATTACTTTGCTAACTAGCAGTATGAATCTCTTGATTTTCTTGACAGAAACAAATTAAAACAGGAAACATGAAAGAATTTAAGGTATTAAATATCAGAAAGGGTGGCAGTGACATTTATAGTGAGGGATGATGAATGCAGGCTTTTAACAAGCCGAGTCATCGTACATTGCACTCCAAACACCATAACAACTTGTGCATGTATTTCAACTCTGAATTACTCTCCATAAAACTTAAGAACAACATTCCACTTTCCTGCCCACACTTCTAAGGGAAAGAGTGGCGCACTTTTATATGAGTGACAAGAGCTTTACTGCATCCTCCAGCCCTGCCAATCATGCAAGAAGAAAGGCATCCCAGAAGACTCAAAGTGTGTATAAGCAGCGGCTAGCTGTCAAATAAACTTGATTCCTACCTCTCTTGCCTCAAGAAATTGTTTAACAAAATCTCATAGGGAATTCTGAAATAAGAAAATTATTACCATTGCCTTACAAATTCTGCCATGGTTTTTACTGCAATGTTGATCCAAATTTTCTTTTTCTTTATTCTCCAAAATGAAATTAGAAGAGGGGTAGGTAGAGGGTGGTACAAGTCCAATACCATGTCACAAATTCAGAAGCAATTATAGTCTGGCTCCACATTTAAATTCTAAAAGCTGTTTGTCTTTAACAAAGTCCATGCAAGAATTTAAGATATGCAGAAACATTACAGCCCAATTCTGCCACTGTTAATCATTCTGAACACTTTTCATTCCTCCATGGAGACCCAGAAAGCCATGCACAATTTAAAATCTATTCTGCATGTCGCCTTCTGGGAATTTCTTGCATATGAGCACTCTATGCTTTTAAGAGAAATACATCCTAAAGGAGATACTACCCTATTTAATTAAGGAAATCATTCTCCATGTACTATGTTTCCTTATTATATGCTTCAGAAATGTTCAGAATTTTCCTAATTAATTTTCTATGTCCCCATAGGGAAATATGTGGATTCAAGTAAACAGAGACTGTGTCAATGCATTTGTAATAGGGTTGAAAATCTGAAGTATTTGCTGTCATGGAGTCAACTCTTGCTATAAACCAAAGACTAGAAGAATCCATGTGAGAGATAAGGTAGAATCCAAAGTAAAAATCTGGTATTTGGACAGAGGTAGAACAGCTCTAGCTTAGATTTTTCTTTCTCTTTCATAATTTCTGTCTCCCAGATTGGACCCTAGAGCTGTGATGATGACTGTTCTCCCCAAGGAAAGTCCCTTCCCTTCCATGAAATTTAATTTTCTTTGTATTAGTTCAAGCAAATGGTTTTATTGCCAAAACAACAACAAGGACAAAACAACAAAGCTTTTATTTTTCTTTCATTTTTATGAGGTTAGATGAGATGATATGTTTCATTTCTAGGCCACTGTTAGAAAGTTAAAGAAAACTGTGGGCTATTTTAACAAATCATACACATGTGATGGCATTAAGCTCCCAGTGCTTAATGTCCTGTGACAGTTCCAGTGCATAGCCCTTTGACAAATGTGCTCATGTGAGTGTAGACAGTTTTCATATGAGCCTCTCCATTACAGGTATGCTGAACAGTCACTCTCCATTATTGGTATGCTGGAGTGGTGTCACTATACAGAAAATATTTATTACCATGTGAGAAGGCAGAAGAATATTCAGGTGATTGCACACACAACTCTCGTGCAGTCACAGTGAATAGAGAAAGCATAAGAAAGTAGTCATATTCTCAGCCTATTAACTGTGATCAGTTCTTCACCTTCAATTCTTTACTGCCCTTGGCAAAGGTTCAGCATCTCTGCTGAAGGTGGAAGAGACTGTCCCAGGGCTAAGCTAAATGCTGTCAGCATATTTCTTTTTCTCTTTCCTATAAGTAAGGTTTGAAGGGAAGTTCTCTTTGTTCATGCTGAATTTTCTTTTTTTTAAGGTAACCTTTAGAGGCCAGTTTCACAATTTTTCTTTTCATGGATAGTTAATAACTCATTCTTGCCTTACAACCCTTAGATTTTATGGCTTTGATTCTCAGCTTGCTAATTGTCTTTCAAATGGAAGAAAGGGTTGTCTAGATTTATGAACTAAATAAATTTTAAGCCAACATTTTTTACTACTGCAATATCTTCTTCTCATAGGTCAAAATAGAATTGCACGTACTGGGCCGGCAAAGTTATATAAGAGAAACAAACAAACAGAAAGTATTTACCCCTGTGGAAAACAAATTTTTGCTGAGACCTGATTATCAACAATATTGCTTTCCAATTCCAGTCTTTCCAAACAGTGATGAAATTATAGTTTCTGAATTAACAGCCAGTCTCTTAGGAAACTGGCTACTGTTTGTAGTAGGCTTGTAGGTTTAGAATTTTTAAAGAAAGAAGAAGATTCTTGTTTGGCTTCTCTGAAGATAGTCACACGGTGCCTTAAAATACAAACCCCAATAGCAACGTATTTCCCAAGGGAATGTTTTATTCAACGGTGAAATGTTCCCACCAGAAATCTTTTTGCTAGTCTTGAAATATATTTAATCTTTTTTTCTTTCCTCCTTGCCTTTCCACAGAGACTGAATTCATTATGATCTTAATGGTAATGTCCTGACTTCTTTTAAAACTCTGTGAAGGAAATGTGGGTTTGTGCTAATTATTTTCAGTTCTTAAACAACCACAATAGCAGAGTCTGGTTAATGTTTTCATTGAAGGAATTATTTAAGCTCCATTTCAGTCTCTCATTATAAATGAACAAAAGAAACAAAAAGTGATTTGCCCTCAAGAATTACAGCTTGAAGTGTCCCTCAGACAAAACCACCAGCTACTAACATCTTGGACAGACATTTGCAATGATGGGGATAAATTTGTAAAGCATGCACACGCCTACACTTGACCCACAGTGTACCAACAAGAGAGAAAGCCAATATGGTCCCATTAAATGGAGAGGCAAAAATGCAGAATGCACAAAACCACAGCAATTATCCTGCTGCCAAGCAACCATAGCCAAAAAAAAAAAAGCAAAGGAAGGAGAGGGAAAGGGGAGAAAGAACAAGAAAACAAAAAGCAGACTGTGGGGATAAAAAAGGTGAAGTCCCATAGAAGCAAACAAATCAAAGCTATACAATTCCTTTAAAATCCTGCTGATTAGAACCTTCTTTCTGGCTGTAGTTAGCACAAAATGCATCAAGGTTAATAGCTTCACAAACAAGAGCTGGAATTATACTTGAGAATGTTACCTACTTTCTAATTTACTGGATACACAGGAGATATTTAGATGGGTATGGCATCTTATCTTCATGAAAGCTATTTTTTAAAAAAATAAAAAAAGCTACTGTGATTTGGGAAAAATTGTATCCAAGGCCTAAACAGATTTACTTTCCAAAACAAGCCAAATAAATAGTTATTCAAACTACTTGAAAACAGACACACAAATTTCTATGACACAAAACTAAAGAAAACCAAAATATAAGATCTGAAGAGTTAATTTTCTAATGCTTCTTTCACTGCCTTACTTGGCTGACCATGAACAGGTATGGAATGCTTAACTCAACTGTATTTAGAAGCTGCATCAGTTTTTAAATGGTCAGAATTAGTATGTGCCATGTGAGAAAATGGAGCAAGTAACAGCTTTAGAAATCGTTCTACAAGCCTCAGTATGTTCATTTATCATCTTGTCACTGCTCTGCAGTATTCTCCTAAGGGCCAGACTAGACCACAAACTATGTCAAATTGCATGAACAAATAATGATCTGAGATTAGCAAGATCAGACATTCCCAAATGTCATCTAAGCAGCAGTACCTGATTTCAAATTATTATTGGCACAAAAGTAAGCATAAAGTAAGATTTGCCATTGTTTTGCAACATAGATCACAATTAGCTGTACTCAAATTATCACAATTTATTTCTCTTGTTATTTTTGAGCATGTTAGAAAAAACAATGGTAATGCAACTTTCCTATAGTGAGAAAATGATAAATATGCATTCAGGAAAATAATGAAATTGATAATTTAATTTAATCTAGAAACTGAATAATTTAAAGTCATTATTTTTCTTCCTCTTTGAATCCCATTGCTCAGCAGGTTTTTTATTTCATCTATGAATCCTCTCAGCTTCCTTGAATTTTGTTTTGGAAGAGGAAACTGACAGGTTCTCCAGAATCACTTCATCAAACTTTCTGGGCACTCTGGGCATTGAGTATTTTCGTTACAAAAATAAAACTTCACAATTATAATATTCACATTTTCTTCAGTACTTGAATTTTGGGCTTTTTGATGCAGGACTGATGAACATCACTTTTAAACAAAGGAATCAAACTACTCATTTGGCTTCTTCTTTTTAATGTTACGTGTCATTATATCTTAGAGAATAAGGAGCCCTGCAGAGCTGACATTATGGACATTGTCTCAAATGGAGTTCAACTACTTACAATGGAAGGCCCTGTATACATTTTTTTATCTCTATCATATTATTACAAAATAAGGCAATTGTCACAACATAATTCTTTACATGGGATTATTTATGAAAACAACAATTTGTTTATTACTGTCTTCTCATATGGTAGTGCCTCTGACCATCTCTATTAAGAACCAGAATTTCAGGAGTGGTACTATTTTCTGCAAATCATATCTTACAGTATTTACAGCAATCTAGATACTTCAAATAGCTAAAGCAGTAGTAGAAAACAGTAGTAATGCTACCTTTCTGACTTGCCATTCAATTAGATAGGTTTCAGTTACCTCATTTCTCTACAACAAAGCACTGCATATTCTATTTATTCCAGGTAAGTATGTCTTTTCTTGGCTGGGTAGCCAAACTACCATTGTTTCCATCAATACAATGACCGGTTTTGTAATCAGATTATTAATCGTTATCAGATTTATAAGCTTTTGTGACAACTTGTAAAATAACTGAAATAGAAGCCATGATTTTCTTATGTCTGTGAAATATTAAATCATCCAGTAGGAAAATTATGAAAATAAGTAGCTCCATGGCATGACATTTTTTGTATGTCTTTACAATGTGATTGGCATAGTAATAGAAGACTTAATTCATAGACTCTGAGGAACCTATTTCTTCAAATTGTATTTTAGTTTAAAAACACTCCTTATGAGATTTGTGATGCTTCTGCCAGTGGTAAGACTGGTTTTAATAACATTAGAGTCCTTTTCATTCTGAATAGTTTGTGAATATAGGAGGGGTTTTGTGGGTTTTCTTTTCCTTTGGGGATCAAAAAAGACAAAGCTGTGTCTTTATAGGATTTCTCCTAAATGTGTCCTTGGAGGTTTCCTTCTTTTATCCCTCCATATTTAGTATACTTCTATCACATGTGTTATCAATGAAGTTGGTTGGGTCAGACTCTTGCAAACAGAATTTCTAACTCCTCTCAGTTCTTTATATCCTAAATAAGGATCTCAGTATTTCTGGAGATGATAGTAGCAGGGCATTTGACACAAATTAGCAAGTAACAGACCAGATATCCAGCTGTAGTAAATTAGAACAGCTTCATTTAAACTATTGATTTATACCAGCTGAAAAATTATACCTGCTTTAACAAAAATACTAGGTGGTTCGTTTTTTTTTTTTGTAATCACAGCAGGACTTTCTAATTATTTATTCAGTGTTCCATACATTTTTTGGGCTGCACTGCTTAGCAGGTTGCTATGTTTCTAATTTACTTTTAAAGATATTTTGAGACGTTGATGTCTGATTGGAGTGGCCATTGACACAGCAGCTGCCCAACATTATCAGATGGGGCATCCAGCCAGATAGCAGCTTCCTCACAGTTTCCAGCTCATGCTAAACCCTGCTGCCTCTTCCAAGCACAACCAAGATCCCCTTCACTTCCTGTATTACAGGGTGTCACCCTATCTGTGCATTAAACACAGCACCCCTTTTACACTGTGTTCGTACAGTCAATAATGAGAGAATTTCCTAGAACACGAGTCATATGCCTTTTGTGGCAGACTTACTTGAAACTCATTTCATGTTAGATACTGTTCTTAGTTTCACCGAGTGATTTTTCCGCATTTTCAGAGTTTCATAGTATTGAAGGCCAGAGGCCACATTCATTACCAGGCTATACATTTCAGACATAATTCCTGCATTAAGCAATCAGTGTTCTCCACATTACTCATAAATAACTTTTAGATAAAGGAAAATATATATTTTAGAAGAAGCATCCCATCTCAAAATGCATCTTATTACTTGATGATTAGGGAGCATAAAGTAAAATACTGTACTAGCATATGTTTATTAGAGTCATTACACCCAAATTCCTCCAAAAATAATTTTCATTGTAGTTTGTCATATCTTTCTGTTTAAAACACATAACTTAGTGTTTAAGTCCTGCTTAAATAAAAAAGCAATTGTATAATTTTATATACAAGTGAAAGAAATACCAGCGAAGTATAACATCCAGCAGCTGGTAACAGCTTCTAGAAGATAACTGCCTGTATTAAGGCTGCAGCATAGACAGAGGCAGAATTCAGCAGCCAAGAGAGTCTGCACAAAGGTAGACAGAGCAGAGAACCAAGCAGATTCTCAGTATGCTCCCAAATGCCTGCCATGATGCTGCTCTGAGGGCCTGCTTGGCTTCAAGAAATTTGAATTTGATTCCCAGCATGAAGTTACTGAAACTGGTATGGCATCCATGTAAAACAGGAAAACTCATGTTTGCTCAGGGTTTAATTTGTATCCCAGAGATAAAAAATCTCAAAACAGTAGTACAAAACCAGAAAGAGCAAGAGAGTAATATAATAAAAAAATCTTCAAACTCAGTATAATAAAAAAATACAACAAAAAAGAATTAAAGTGTAAAAAAAAAATATGTACATGGAACAGATAAATTTGGTGGCTTTAATCTGTAAATCTTACAGTTACATTAGCTAAAAAAGAAACCAGAAACTAGACTGGCCTTTTTCAGAAATAAAATTTTTATATACACAATCTTCTTTGAAGAATGCAATGAATTACTGAAATCATGATCATCATGAAGGTGTGTATGACTCCATCACTAAGTGGAAGTGGATAAAGCTCATGGATTTTCAAACTTGAGTTTTAAACAGGAAGAATGTAATCTATTTAACAGATGGAGTACATTTTTGTCCAAGTTTATTTATTGACACTCAGCTGTAGACTTCCTGAAAATAGCTATCAATGCCTAAATGTTGTAAGTGCATATCAACATTCAGTGCCAATTTGTAGTAGAACATCTGACACAACTAACATTATACAAAGCATGACATTTCTTCCTGTTCAAAAGACCAGATGCAGGCCATTATAAGGAGAGAAGGAAAGACTCTTTCTCTCACATCTCTAATAGAGTGCACTCAGTCACAGTATATTCCAAGAAAGGAAAACGTGGTGCTATTTCAACACATGTGAAACAGCCATCACGTTAAAAAGAAAAAAAAAAAAAAAAATCTTTGAATATTACATGCTTTACACCACCAGATTTTATCACACCAAGGCATCATGATTCTGGAAGACAGTTGTGGTCTTTAAGAAGCAATGTAAGAACATATCTTTTGCTAACAAAAATTAAAATTATTTAAAACTAAATTTACAGTGTGTTGATATGATGTATCACCTGCCCTGATACTTTCAGCAGCAAAACAAACACGCTGAGCTGAACTCACTTTTTTTACAGCCTCACATCTCAAGAACAGAAACAGAACTGTGTTTTCTGGCTTCCATAAGACAGTTTTTTACATCTTTCTCATAGTCTTCAAGTCTAAGGAGAAAATAGTTATGGGCATTTTCTGTGCCTACACAGGAGTACCTCCTGCAGCGATTGCTCTCACAGGCCCATCTTGATGAAGGACATTAAATTTCATGTAAATAATTTTTGAGATAAAAAGTTTTGTGTTTCTCCACTTACACGTTAGAAAAAGGCAGCTAATTTTATGAATGACAATGAAGAATTTTGTAAGAGTTAATATACTCCAAATCTTAGAGTAGCAAATTGCGATACTACGCATAATAGCTGCCAAAGAGCTCTCACTACTTCCTGAGTCTAATGCCACCATCATCCATCTCCTTGGCACTCTGGTAACACACAACAGCAAGGAAAGCAGGAAAAATGAACTCTCACACAATGGTAGTTGAAATGATGGATGAGAACATAGATAAACAATTCTCACTGTAGTTTAGAGGCTTACTCTTCTTCTGGTTTCAGAATCCAAATAAACTTATGAAAGTCAAAAAACACAATTAATTAATTTACTAAAATTATCTATGAAATGACCACTACAGTTCTAGAATTCTTTCAAACACAAGGATAAACAGAATCTACGTACTTCGAAACACTGTATTTAATTTATGACATAGGTTCCTGGTATTGAGATAATAAGGAAATAGAGGAACAAGAAGGCAGTAAGAGTAAGTAAACACAGTATTATTAGAGGATATTGTTACAGTTAACAGATTTGGAAAAGAAAAATACAATACGCATCACATATTTTATATATATTAAAATACATTCCCTAAAATAATTTTTTCCAATTTGAATTTATATCCTTACAGTCCTGTTTATTCAAGCTCTATTAGCATTCATGGTATTGCTTTACTGTTGTTGAAAGTTAATTAAAAAGTGTCTTAGACTGGCAATGTATGAGCCTTTGCTTGTTTTTTCCAAGTAACTGCAACTAATTTTTAACCAGCTGTTAACAACCTTTAACAACCTCTAAATACACATTGGTCAAATTTTGAATTAAGTCTTGTTCCTCAACACCTTATTAAATTAGTAAGTTGAGGGACAAAATCACTGAGCATGGGACTGTGGTGACACTTGGAACAACAAAAAACTGGATGACATTCTGTGAAAAGATATGCTTATGGATAACCTACAAACAAAAAACTAAACAGACTGAACAAATCATTTGCTGCCCAAAAACTGGCTCAGCAATGACAGTTTCCAAAATATTATTAAGCAGCCTGTAGAAAATAAAGTAATTGTCTCATTGTAAAAAAACAGAGGTAGTGATCAAAATAATTACTTTCAAATTTGAGTCACTGGTGAGTCAGACAAGGCTAAGTGGGACTAGAGATAGAGCAGTACTCCATCAGGCAGCCCGTGTGTTTAAATAATTCTCTGAATCACAGATGAAGGAGATGTTTCTTGTTACTGAGTATTATTTTTCATTTATAACTATTATAAAATAAAGCCAACTTTGCTTTTATGATTAGAATGTCAAATTATGAGGAATTTTGCATTCACACTAAAACTTCTACAATATAAGTTTAGATAGAGGAGTGGTCACAGTAAGTCATCTATTCAGTTCATAAATACATCAGGCCAAGTAGAAAATCCAGACATTATATTGAAACTAACATGTACCATAGATTCCAAGTGCTGCATTCTGAGTTATTTCTATGTATTATTGCCTTCCATTACACACATTAGGTATTGGGATATTTTTTAGTTCTCAAATTTGTCATATTTTGTCCAACAAAATATATAACCTCTTGATCTATACTTCTGTCTCATTTGAGTGTATGTTTTGTTAAAGACAGAAACTAATTTCATTCCAATAGGAAGTCAAGGAATTTAAAATAGAAGTCTTGTCTTGACACATGAAGCCATGTTTCACGCTGCTATTTTAATATCAGGTGGGGTTATTCTGAAACAGCTTTTCAATGTGAGTACTGGTAGAGCTAAAGAGAAAAAAAGAAGTAGAAAATTAGGGTGTTGCATAATGTTGGTGGTAGGACTAAATGGTCCTGGAAATTCCTCTTGGTTCTATCTGCTCTGGGACACATACCCTTCTGATAAACATACTTCAGCATGCAAGTCACACTTATTTGAGAAAAAATGGGCAAAACACTCTCTCTTTCACTAGACCCAAGGCTTTGAAATTGCCTTGCTTCAGACGTACTTTTTCTTCTCCAAGTAAGAGTTTTAATCAGATACAAGTAATCACAAGTTTATTATATATTACTTTCCTTTATTATTTACTTCAAGAACTAAACTCAGAAAACATTTTGGCAAGGATTGGAAAAGGATTATTTAAGGATAATTATACAAAAAATTTTGGCACACTTCAGACATCTTATACAGCACCGCAATATTAATGGTACCTCCTTGTAATCCCTAAAACGTATTTCTATGAAGTATTTTTATCCAAACTATAGCAGGACATCATGAACCAGGGAAATCATCACTTGACTCATCTCAGGCAACTGTAAGTCTTCTCTACAGTATGTATTTTCTCAGCTATTACACAATCTTAGACATCTGTGAGTGCTCTTCCAGGATTTAGCAGGACTAAAGAGGGCTCCCTTACTACAACTTTAATTTTATGAAATGGGAAATGTGATCACTTGAGTATATCAATATTATTGAAATAATGCAAGAAACAGGTGTTTTCCAATAAGAACTCAGTTCCCAGTTGTACTGTTCCATTGAACGGATTCCCCTACTTCTCTGTTGCCTGACAGTGACCCAGTTCCAGAGATGCTATATTTATTCATGTGAAGAAGAAAAACATTTAAAGGTTGTTCAACTATTTAAAGTTCAGTTCTCAAAAAAATGGATCACTGCAGTTTTAATCAAATAATTTTTATCTGTATTACACTAGCACTTAAATAATCTAAACACAACACTATGCAGCTAAGAAGGGAGCAAGTAATGATCATTGGTTTGATGCACTTTTATGGGCCTGTAAATTGCTTCAGAAAAATGAATGTCTGACTCCACCTACAAAAAGCTTCGTATTTCTAAAATCAAAACCACAAATGGTTTTGAAGTTGCTCAAATATTTGGTTTCTTGTTTTTCCCATCACTTTCATTTCTCCCAGGAGAGGAAAGTGCTAAAACTCCATTAAGACAGACCAACTGCTCTTACAGGCATCCCAGATCAAGAAAGAGCAGGAAATAGTAGCAGTCTTACATTAAAATTTCAAGCAATTCCTCCTTAAATTTTGCAGATTCTTGTGCACATTCTAAATCCTTGAGGGAATTAGGCAAACTAAATCTAGTATCCTTATCTTCCAGGATTCTCTCCTTACCCGAATAAACATCCCCAGCCAGGGTTCATTGAATAAGGACCATGCAGCTCTTTGTAACATTACCTTCCTAGACAAAATACAGATAGACTCTGCATTAACCTGATATTCAGGACTATTTTAATTTTCTTTTAGAAATAGGCTTCTTTAGTTAGTTCTGTCTAATAGACATACAGAAAACTGCTTTGAATATGCACAAAAATAAACTAAAGCCAATGTAAACTAAACCCACCTATTTTATTTCAAGCTATCGCATTTCACTTTTTGTTTTACTTATAGCAGGTTTGAATTTTGAAAAAAAAAACTTTACTGATTGATGGATTTCCCTTTCGTATTTAATTTGAAAATATAATTCTACCAAAACAATAATGAAAATGAGTCCTGGAAGTAGTTACTACCAGCTAAAACTTGAAAATGTCCATTTTCTAATTAAACTAGGTGGATAAATCTTTGTTTACTATATTTCAAAATAAAAGAGCACAGACTCTTCAATACTTGCATCACTTTTTAAATGCATAACATTGATGCAGCTGTTCCCATCTTTCAAATAAGAACATGTCAGATTTGATGCCTTACAATTTGAATTTTCAAGGCCTCTCTTTTCACAGCAATAATACCTCTGTGGAACAGCAAATTGCAAAATTGGATTAAAATATATAGTTTTACTGATATGAAAAATCATCTGTATAAAGTAATTTATGCAAAACCAAGTAACTAGTATCAGTCTACCAATTATATGTAATTATCCTGCCTGTCCAACATCACTTTTTTACCCTTCACTCTAAGTAGTGCATTGATGCTGAAAAATTTTGAGAGACTCTGCTACGTGTTGAAAAATCTTTTGCCCTGGAGAATTTCTTTGCTTCTGCATTAAGAGGTCATTACGTCAGATTAACTGTGATTTGAGGATCAATACCACTCAGAATTGGCTTTCCTTTTCAAAAGTGTTCGTCCCACTACATTGAGTACTACTTTACTTGCAGGGAATTAACAAGTAGGGTTTGCTGGTCTGACATTGAACAGCAAGCCATCGTTTAGCTGCTTCTTGTTTGATCCATCATCCAACTTTCTAATCAGAAAGGAAAACCACATTCTGAGGGAAGCCTGACAGATCACATCACCAGAGCAGATCTCAAACCAACAAGGCAGTGATGAAGCATTTGCTCACCACAGTGCACATCACTCCTCTTAAGAGCTGAAGTGTAAAACATAAATGACAAAAAACAGAGACAGGCAGTCATCTTTTAATGTGCAAGAGGATGTCATGTGAGAAGAATGGGAATTCATCTTCAAAACTTTTCCTCAAGTATTCTGCATGAAGAATGTATCTCTTTAGGTAATATACTAACCTAGTAGCAGAGAAGGAAAAACTAAAAACAAAAAAACCACTGTTGCCAAAAGGACAACATATTCCAAAACAGCAAGGAGAGGCTTTTTGTAATCCATCCTGTTCTCTGAATTTCTGCTACAGGGATCTCACACACTTGGTCTCTGAGGAGGAAGAGATGCCAGCTGTCCTCCTCCTGAGCAGCCCCTAGCTGTTAATTCATGAAGTGTCAATGAAAGGCCGCCTGTTCTCTGTGTCCCTCTGGCTGGCTGTCTAGAGCAGTGGGTGGTGACTAGTGGGATGATGTAACCCAAAGTGGCTGTCGGCAGTAGGTCACGGTTCATCTGCTTCCACTAAGGAATTGCAGCTGTGCAATCTACAGCCTTTACTCAGGAGAAGATTGGCCACATGCTTGAAAGCATTCTATAGCTGTTACTTCTATCTTCCCCAAAGAAAGACACAGGCAAGGAAGAAATTAGAGAGAATGGCAGTGGGTCACTGGTATGGCTGACATCCAGCCTCAATGAGACAAGGACCATTAAACCAAGTAATCACAAAGTATTAAGACATGAAGTGAAGACTTAAGGAATAGAAGTCCTAAAACAAGCAAACTGTTTGAAAATGCTGTTCAAAGTCTCCAGCCTCCCATGTACCAATCCACCTTCTGAGCAGTGCTATGCTGTGACATGAAGCACAAAGCCTGCAGAAACAGGTAATATCAGTAATTAAGAAGAAAGGGCTTGTAATTCAGAAAAACAAGGTAACACAAAGAAGTGGAAAAGAATGAAAACATGTTAGGAAACTGCTGATTAGATCCTTTCATTTCATAGGAAAGGTGCCGGATTTCCCATTTCAATGTGTACCCCTTGTCTCTCATTTTCATGACAGACATTCTAGTGAAGATCAAACCAAGCAATTTTTCAAGAACAAAAATAAACTAAGGAAAATTCAATTAAATTTGAAAGGAAAATAACTCAAGTTTGTCCTATAGGTATAAATGTTGTCTAGCCTGGTAGCAGGGATGTGCCTGTGTGTGCACCCAGTTAACTTCAGTCATGAAATCCCTACAAAATCCAGTACCTCCCCAGGCTGCTATCTGCATCGGTGAGAAAGTGGATTGATTTGGAACACTGAGTTGACTACAACAGAGGGGACTTACTAAATTCTAGACATTTTTAGAACAACATGTCTGACTACTTCATCCAGAAGTGTTCCATGTGGAAATTTTGGATTGTCTTGAGGATGCTTCCTGAAAAGTAGTAAAAGTGCATTTACCAGTTTGTATGTTTCAATATGGTGTTTAGCACCCTGGGTGGAGGAATCCCAACCTTCCTTCAGATATCCCCTAAAAGATTCCTTTGCAGAACTGAATAAAAAGTGCAGAAATATAACAGTTATAATAGTCAGTAGGAACTCTGCAAGTGCAGCCAGGGTCATGTACAACAGTCCTTTGTACATGGTTAATATGGTTAGAAGCTAGTTTGTCTGTAATCCAAGCCAACCAATAATGAAGGATCATGCATGTGAGGGAGTGGTCACAAAGGACCACCCAGGTATAAAAAGTGGTTCAGAGAGTTTCACCTGATCCTGCCAAAGACAACAAGGAATCTTGATATCATGATTTGGACAGTAACCAATCATCCAGTCTGAAAGAATTAACAAGAGTTCTATCCTATGCCACGGGCTTTTTATTAAATAAACGTTCTGCATATGAGTGTCTGTGCAATAGCCAGGCACTAGCTAAGGAAAGAGACAATTGACGTATGTAGCCACAATCAGAAACAATACAAGAAGAAAACTTCTGGAGAACAGAGATACATGAAACACATTTCACAAACGCATATATTTCATATACAGTATAAAAAGTCTGATATCCAAATTGGTAACAAAACAATAAAAAAGAATTAGAATGGAAGAGTTCAGCTGGAAGGGATAAACTATGATCATCTAGTCCAAATCCCTAATATCTAGGTGACTGATGGAAGACTGTCAATTTTCAGCCTAAGCCCTCCTTTTAAAAGCATATTTTCACATAAATTATGGATCTCTCATGTTTGGTAAGAAGTTTCACACACATAGACATTCAGGTGACTTGTAATACAATTCTTTTGCTTATTAGAACAACAGAATTGCATAATGACAAAAATAAAGAACTGCTGCTGTAGACCACCTTTAGCTGTCAAAAGGCAGAAATGGAAACAGGATTCTTCATGTATGTAGGCCAAAAACGTAAACCAAAATCTTTCTTTATTCAGGGCGAGGAGGAAACTGAAGAGCATTACACATAAAGAGAAGAAAGCTTGTTTTTGTAACTCTAAATCAAAGAAGATAGAAAGTTTGGTAAAATACAATACAAAAACAGATTTTAAAATTCCACTGTAAAGTTGGGAGAAATCACAGAAAACATCAATAAGTGGAGAGCAAAAATAAAGTAGGAATTACAAAGGGTGAAAGAGACACAAACTTGGCTTAGAAAATTAATGAAGTCCATGAGAAATAGCAAGATTTTGTACAATTATGTAAGAAGACTGATCAGCACACTGAACAGACTAGAGTGATATGCATAAGATGTAAACCTAATTATAAATCAACACCCAAAAAACTTCTGAATGCAGGTAATGTGACAAAAGAATTATTCAAGGAGAGTGAAAATAAAACTGTCAGGCATGCTTTTATGTATTTAAAAATTATCTGTGAGAAAAATTATTCTGTGAAATAATTACTAGAAAAGAATACTCTAATGACACTGTAGAATAAGTCTGCCAATCACAACTAAGTCCCACTTGGATACACGCAAAGATCTCATTCTTATTATTGGAGAGCAAATTACTGGCAAGGATTGTGGGTTTTTTACAGAAAATTAATACCCCAAACATACTTTGGAAAATAAAAGACTGCTAACAGTGGTAGGCTTAGTAATTTGTACCTGTCATATTCATTGAAAAATGAATGAAAAGCATTTTGTCAACAACAACAGCAAAATAAAAAGGAACTACTTAGTTTTAGTAAGCAGAAATGAAATAATGGAAAATATACTCAGATGTTTACTTATTTAAATAGAAAGATTAAAAGATAAAAAGTAAGTTGATAGAACAGGTTTTTTTGCAAAACTGTCAGTATGTGAACATGAGAGACTGTGAGGATTGCTGGCTGGAACATTTGGGGGGGGTGTGTGTGAGGGGAAGGGGCAGGCCGGGCCGTGCCCTGGTGAGGTGAGTCCCTGCCCCGCACAGCCCAGCCCGGGTCTGTATCCCGGCTCCGCAGTGGCCACCAGTCCCTGGCACACTGGAGGCAGTGCCCACACCCCACCCCTGGAGCCCCAGTCTGGCCTTGCAGTGGCCAAATGGCCTGAAGTCCCACCTGGGGGAAGAGCCCAGGAAGGCCAAAGGGTATTTAACCTGAGATATGAGGCAACTGCATCTTGACTCTACCTCCTCTTCGAATTTGTATCAGCTGAACACTGTTTGAACCAGAAGTGGTAGTTGTATTTGCTCTTTTCTATATTTTTTCTGTCTTTCTCTCCTTATCTGTCATCTCCTGGACACTGGAACAGGTTGCCCAGAGAAGCTGTGGGTGCCCTATCCCTGGAAGTGTTCAGGGTTGGATGGGGCACTGAGCAACCTGGTCAAGTGGAAGGCGTCCCTGTCAATGGCAGGGGGGATGGAACAAGATGATCCATAAGGTCCCTTCTGACCCAAACCATTCTAGACTTCCATGAGGATAAATAAAACAATCTGTCTTCTGAAAGGATCTTTTTGAGTAAACCCTGTAACACTTTCTTGTACAAAACTCTTTTGTGATATGAATAGAACAAAGTTATTACTACATCAGTCAGTATCATAAGCCTCCTTCTTTCATGGTATGTAGTTTTTCCTGCAAGTTAAAAAAAGCATCACGTATGACAATGGGATAAATCAAACTCAGTGAAAATAAAACTTAACAGAATTTTGAATTTCCAAATACCAGAAAATACTGATACCAATTTCTTCTACATATTTTATAATGATTTTTATTACTGTGAGGCCTGATTGGAAAATTGGAATATCAATATTACCTTTTGTCTCATGTTAAAAACATACACACACAAAAAAATCAAAGTAGTGGGAAAGAAACGAAAAGAAAAATTCTGATATGCTTTGATATTTTCAGTCAAAAATATAATTGAAAGTATAACTGAAGTATAATTGAAGTATAATTGAAAGCATCTGAGTTCATGGACAGTTCTACAATTTTCACTTACAAGCTTTTGCCCCAAATAATGGAATAAATGTGTTGGAACAAATAACAGAAATTTTTGCTGCATCAAACTATTCCTTTATTCAGAATTAATAATTTTAATGTAACGTGTTTTTATAAAGTCTGCATCTGTGTTTAAATAAAAATTCCCAGAAAAATAATAATTTCTCCTGTGCAAAATTTTGCTTATCTTCTGTCAAAACCACAATTTTCTGAGAAATTTGCTCACATATGTCTTACAGTTTCTTATACTTCTTAGTGTCAGATCTGAGCGGCTTAACTTCTTTCCTTACTGAATGGCTCTTCACCTTTTTTGCTGGTTTTGCATCAAGCAAGTACAGCAAAATTGCACTGGTTTAGGAACAGTAAAAGCCAATTAGAGCTTTTGTTCTAGAAGATAGCTAGAAGATAAAGTTATCTAGAAGATAAAATCCATATAATTGTCCCTTTTTCTTTTTCTCTTTCTTTTCCCTTTGCTTTTTTGATAAATCATCTGCATCTGTCTTTTTTGAAACCTCACAGTTTATCTTCTTGGAAGATTAAAAATTCTGTCCACCTGTATAATGCTACTTCTGTTATTAAAAGAGACATGATATCCAGAAATTGATATTTAAAAAAACTTGTCTGGGTTAAGATTCACAGAAAATGTACAGACATTGATTCTCTCCTCATCCCTTCCTTTTCCTTTTATCCCTACTACCTGGAAATGTGCTATAAAAAGAACGTATTTAATATAGCACTGAAGTGTTCTGTTTTCTTTTTTAAAACTCTTATCTCACACAGATTTTCATTCACTTTTACAAACTAAATCACTTTTTGACAGAGTTCTTTCAAGGCTTTTGCTTTTGTACAATTATGATGCCAAGCAGGTTTCAAACATATTTCTGACACAGTGGCTATCTGCCATGACTGACCACCTCCCTTCCTTTCCTGTTTTCTCTAAAGCTGACCTATATTGCCAGCCCCACCACCTGGGAAATGCTTTTCACATATATATACAGCTATAGAGAACTTCCCAAATTCTGGCTGGGAGGCAACACAAAAACCTTGTGGTCTGAGAGAACCATCGGAGCAAAATACAAACTTTGTGTCCAGCATGGCCATTTGTGCTACCCGAACCCCTGCATGTTTCTCATTGCTCTAGGAGCACTGAACAGGGCTCCAAAAACAGCACGTTTCCTCCTGCTTCCTGCTAATGATCTGAAGTCTGGCAAAAGAGCTCGAACCTCTCCCCTCTCCACACCCAATCCCTAGGTCATTAACCTTCCTAGCACTGACAACAACGACAAAATCCGAACCAACTTTACATATACAGGGAATGGCTTGCCAGGGATTTGATCTGTAGCAAAAATCAACCCTTCTGAGCCCAGCGTTATTTTTAAGAGCCTTTTGGTTATGGGACATATTAGCATTTTGCACTCTGCAATGAAAGAAAAAAAGCCAAATCCAAATCTCCAGCAGTTTATTCAACTTGCCCTCAATTCCACTACTCCTT
The DNA here is from genome assembly GCF_020740725.1 of Corvus hawaiiensis. Classification (NCBI taxonomy): domain Eukaryota; kingdom Metazoa; phylum Chordata; class Aves; order Passeriformes; family Corvidae; genus Corvus; species Corvus hawaiiensis. The sequence continues at coordinate 60,131,679 of NC_063255.1, forward strand.
TCTCACCCTGCACACCCACACACATTTTATGTCTTTATTACATCAGAGAATGCTGTCTCAATTATGTAGTACAGTATAGTACAGTACATCTGGTGGCTTAGGAAATAAATCACAGGGCTATTTTTTTAAGCATTTAAATAAAATTGTTTTATCATTTGCTTCTTCCTACTAACAACACCATCAGTCCAAATGGCTTGCTTGGCTTTGTAAGCTTTCCCACAAGCTCACCAGGCCTGGCACAAAAATTTCACAGCTGTGCCATATGTTTGACAGTGTTAACAATGAGTCCCTGGTTACATGATGAAATTTCATTTTGTGTTCCTCATGCGTCCACTCCCCACATTCTACGAGGATGACAGACAAGTTTGGGAAACCAACCCTGTCTCCCTTTCTAGCAAAAGAGGTATTAGTGAACAATAAAAACCAACCTTTTTATTTGGGAACTCCCAACATCTTTTCAAAACACAGCTGGAATAAACTCCAAAGCATTAAGGTCTCAGGTTCCCCCTCCCCACCCTACTGCTCCCCCACCCTAATCCAGACTTGTGAATTAAAAGCACAACACCCACTCACGTAGTTTTAACTAGCTAGTTATTGAAATCAAGCAAATAAGACAAACATTTATATACACAGTATTTGCCTAGAGTTTAGACTATTCCTTGCTACTTCAGGTCACTTGTACCAGCGTGGTGTTAAAATAGAGGGGTTTAAGGTTTAAATTTACTGAAACCTTCGTTCTAGTTCTTGTTGGTTTTTCAGACCAGCACGTTATTTGGTTGCTTAAAATCACAGGCCAGCTAAGGGAAAGGCTGAGCAGAAACACAGCTGAGCCCAAGCACTGTCAGCTAACAGCTGTGTAGCCAGTACATCTGCCACTGTCTATGAGGATGTGCTTCTAGTCTAATGCACACTCCAATTATCTTACAGAGGAGCAGATTTTACAGGAAAATCACTGTTAAAAAACATACAAAGTATTTCACTGTCACAATACCAATGTATTTAGTAGATCAAATAAATTGTTGGGGGTATCTGCTTAGAAAGTATGAGTACACTGAAGCTACATGTTCTCAGCTCAAAGTTTCAGTGTGTGTAATTCAGCACTCACGGTAGCATTTTGAAATGGCTGCACTATATTTTGTCAAGCTCCTTCCCCCATAGGTTAGTTTTACTAGTTCCACTGCTTAACACTAAAAAATCAGCTGCATCTCGGGTAAACACTAAAGAAGCCTCAAACCTGGTGATTTATGCACATAGCTGGTTCCATTGCATACAAGAAACAAAAAAACCCTGAACACTAGGTATATGTGAGCAGCAAACAGGAACTTACTACATTCACTTACTAACCTTTTATAAAGATCGTAATTCCTTATTTCCTACAGTTGTGTAGGAAATTCCTTATTTCCTACAGTTACTTGCTTATTTATTTAAGACTAGAGCTGTCTCTGCCTCTGTCTTGTAATTCCTATGAAGATGGACAAAGAGACCAAAACATCCACTCAAAATCTGTGAGTCAAAGCTGAGAATCTCTAGTGTACTGAAATAAAAGCAGGGATTAAAACCAATACAAAATGTAATATTCCTCATCTTTAAAAATTACATTTACAAGCATGAGAGTGGTAAAACTGTACTTGAAAAGAAAAGTTTACTCAAATATTAATGCCAAGTGCAAGAAGAAATTTTACTTTCATATGAAACTGTCTTCATACACCCTTAGGGTTAAGGTTAGTTTAAGTATGGTGATACTCTCTAAAGTATCTCAACTCAATACTTAATCCCCTCAGCCCCAGGCCTAGGTGTTCAGCATACTGAAAACAATCATTTGGGAAACAACATTATATGGCAAAACACCATAGTACCTAGTAGAAGATAATTTCTTATTTATCAGAGGAAATTAGGAGAACTGACAGGTTCCTAATGATGCTTTTTAAGGTTTCATGTGGAACCAATCAGTCTTGCCCTAAACAGACTCCACATTCTGAAGATTATTATCCAACTAAGGAGAACTGAAATTTAAAGACACATTTACAGAGTATGCAAAACTACACATTTTCCCCTGACTTTTCATGTTTGTATTTGGTTAGAACCTACATTATCAGAAAAACAGTACCACTTCCCAGTGGAGATTTTGCAAGTGTCTGGACCAGGCTCACTGCTACTGTGGTATTTTCCTCAAACCCTCTGGTTTCAGCTTCAGGTTGGCTAAAAGTATATGAATCAAAGAAAAGCAATTCAAGCTACAATAACACAGTATATAAAAACTGAAATGTTCAGTGCTTTACAGTGCTTTACACATAAGAACAACTATACTACATCAGGCCAAAGCTTTATGTGGTTCAGTTGATAATCTTACACAGTGGTCATTAGAATCCACTTAGGGATGAGTAGAAGTAGGATAGGCATCCTTTTCTCTATTAACAACCCTTCATAAAGAGCATAGATGTATGCCTATATTCATGACAGATTTAACATTTAAAAAATTCGTGGTGATTACATCAGAAATTCAGATCTGAATCTCTAATAACAACTAAAAAATTAATAGAAGTTAGTAATTATTTTAATAACAGCAGGTATCAGTGTGTAGGAATCTTGCTTGTAATCACCTCACATTAGAATTATGAGCCATTCACCACCAGAAAAGACACTGCTAAAAAGACAAATTCTTTCAAAAATAACTCTCTCCAAATATGACTGCACTAGTGTTACCACAAAAAGAAGAGCAGAATGAGTTCAACTCTTTGGAAGACATTTCATTTCTGTTTTCTGAAAACAGTAGCTAAGCAGCAGACAAGGACTATTTATTCTTTCTATCTTTGCAAGGCTGTGGAACATCTAGTGCTAAATCTATGCCATCTATCACTGTGCAGAGGATGCAGATTCTCTCCCCAAAAATACCGTAATGCCGACTTCTACAGCTCTCCCTGTTAGCACAGTTTTTACTATAGTTAGAATGCAGCTCATGATAATTTGCTGTTCAGCTCTTTTATCTGAGTAATAAATACATACGAATAAGAGAAAGAGATGTGATTATTCAGTTCAAAGCAGTCCAGCTCCTTTGAACCTGAAACTACTACACTTTGGAATACACTCAGTTTTCAGAAGCTCCATCTATTCCTAAGTGTTGAATGTAGCTGGATCAAATTATTATGTCCCCATTATGTGACTAAAACAGCCCCTGACCACGCTGTTTCTATGTTTGTCTTTGTTTTTAACTTCTGTGGCTCCAGAGTATTCCCCTTCACCCCCATTAAAGGCAATCACAGATTGAGAGTTGGCTGCTTTGGCTTTTTATACATACCACTTGGATCATGAGTAATGAGGGGCATTTCATGTAGGGGTGTTCCTAACAACGGGACCCTGTCCAATTGCCATGTGTCTGTTAGCTGAATGTTAAAACAAGGTCGATTAATGTTAGGCAAGGCTCCTTGGAAAGTTATTAGCATGAGAGACTGTTTATTGCTAAAAAAATTCTTAAGCAAAAATAGAAGTATATTTAACACTGTGTTCTACATTTCCAACACACATCTCCAAAGAGTGTTTTAATAATTTTGCTCTGTCTTTATTCTCCTCAATAACATTAACTGCTCTGATAACTTCTCTTACTCTTTCATTCCTGCTTCAACAAGAACAGCAAATAGAAGCATTACAACACCAAAAGAAACTTCCAGGACTTTGTAAGTTTATGAGATTGTTGTTTATAATTAATGAATATTAAATTCTACTCAAAACACTCCTCAGGGGCAGGCAAGAACGCTTCACAAGGAATGAGTTAGTTAATATGTGAAGCAAAATCAGGCCATTGTTTCACACTAGCCTGACAAAAGGAGTTGGGGTGGAGGATGGGGGGGAGGAGAAAGAAAAAAAACCTACACATAAAATCTATTAGGACAAAAGTTATAGACAACTTGCTTTTCTGAATTTTCACTTTTCATAGCTATAGCTCACAAGTTCACAAGCTGAATGGATGAAGCCAAGGTAAACACACAGAGCTAAACATAATGTCTTTTATATAATCAACCCACCTTTTATATAATCAACCTCACTTTTGATACTCTAACCTGTACCCCAAATCAGAAGCATTTAAGAAATCAATGCTGTGCTGTCTTGAGCTCACAGACATTAATATGTTGTATTTTTATTTACAAGCCTTTCAGAAATTAGGAGAACTAACCTAGGAAAGCACGTGTATTTGGTGGAGGAGTGGTCACCAGAATCTGAAGTCATCTGCAAACCAGTCAAACACACCCTCCAGCTCCTCCTCTCAATTACTGAGAGAGATGTAAAGCAGAAGAGGTACCAGGGCAGACCCTGTTGAATGCCCCTTCTTACTTGCCTCCAGGCACTGTACAACCGTCTCAACATAGCCATCTAAACAGTGTTTACTCATTCATCAACCCAAGCTTCATCGTCCTAAAACAGATGCAAGAATATTGTGGTAGACAACGGCAAAAGCTTTGCTACAGACAATGCCAATAATAGCCAATGTCCTCAGATTATTCATAAATCCAGCCTTTTTATCCCTCATAAGAGGGAGTCAGGTGGATCAGGCAGACCATGTTGGAGAAGACTGAGGCAAGGCGGCACAGAGTACTGTGGATGTCCACTGGAAGCTCCTTCTAAGTTTATATTATTCTGAAAAGAAAAAAGAAAGGAAGATCCACCAGAGGAAAAATTATTATTTCTCTTTTGCATAGAGAGAGACTATGCATGCCAGAAGTAATGCAATATTGAGAGATGGCATGGCATGAGGTAGTAGGAAGAAGCATTTCCTTGGAACCAGAATGAGTTTGTTACCACTGAACTGGGTGCAAGAAATTAAGATCTGTAAGTACTGAAATAACTGAGAAAAACTGCTAAAATAAATCTGTTTCTGCTCTTACCAAAGTATTTTGTACAAAGTTGTAATTTTGTTAATTTATAAAGGTGAAATTATTTTGTATGCTTTTAATTGCATTTTTAAGTTTAAAAAGCCTGTGGGGAATTCACTATCAGAGAAAATTTAGACACATCCATTCAAAGCTCTCACAGAATTCACATCTCATTGCTGCCATTTAATTGTTTCTTTGTTAGTTCTGTTCTTTCTCAGTTTTACTGAAGAAATAGATTTTTATTATTATTATCATTACTATTATTATTTAATCAGGGAAAAGGACAGCTTCAATTACCTTAAAGAATACTTTTTCTACACTGAATTTTAGATGATGAAATGTATTTCCAATTATTATCTAACACAGACATGTCTTAAAAACCTGGGCAAACACAAAAGCTTTGGGATCACCTAATGGTGCTAAGTTCATTTTCTATACATGAAATTAAAATTGTTTTCCAAAACAAGATACACTTAAATTTTAAGAAGCACTGCTGAGCTTGAATTGAACTTTTGTCTAACATTTGAGCCTACAGAAAAGAATGAGAATTAATTATTAGGATTCTTGTTTTGCTTTTTGTGCGCACATAAATAAAATACTTCACCAAGAATTATTATAAAGAATAATTTCAGCTCTTTCATGAAACTGGAACAGCTTTTGTATGTACCTATTACAGAGGAAAAGGTTAGTTTAGGCTTCATGCCAACTTAATCCTTGGCATTTGTTCTTGAACACACAGCAACATAAGTTTCAATTAGTATTAGGAGTAGGAAGGTTGTTTTTGTAATAGACCCACCTGTTTGCCATGAAACGGGTTGAATCCAAAAACCTGTTTTACATCTGCTGCCTGATAATCTCATGTAACCAAAATTCCTATTTTTCCATCACCCCTTACTGATGATATGCTTCAAAAAAAAAAAAAAATCTTTGAAAATACACTGGGATCATAAAATTCAAGAAAAAATAGTGTTCTCTGCGTTCATGTTATATTAATACTATAGCAGTATAGCATATTGTTACTTTGATGCCAAGAGACTGCCTAAAGGAAAGTAGTTGGATTCTTTTCAGGACTTCAAAACACAGCCAAGTAAGATTTAGCATATATTTCATCACCTTAACATCAGTTTAAAATACCATAGAAATAATGCAAAAAAATGTATCAGATAAAGCTCCATGAATAACCAAAACACTGGCAGAACTGGAAAGAAAGAAAAAAAAAAAAAAAAAAAAAAAGCAGTTATTTTCTTGGTGAACACAAAACACAATACATCTTTTTTTCTCTGAACAACTGAAACATAAAAAATAATCAGTGAAAGAAAAACCTTCACACTGTCACTAATTGTATCAATCTTAATTGCTTTTAAGAGTTTACAAGGGGACTTTTCTTTTTTAAACCAGGTAACACCTACAGTATGGGTTTTTTAAAAGAAGACCGATTTATTCAAAACTCACTGTTTTAAACTTTCATATTAACAAAATTATTGACGATAATATCACATCATTCTTCCTGGAGCGCTCAAAAAACTGTTAGGGATGGCTGTGTCATTTTGTCTAGGAGACTTTTTCACCAAATACAAAAGTCAGTACAGGAATTTCTCTCTGGTCAGTGATTTATAAATACGTAAATATTTTAACTACCTCAAACTTTTATCAGTTCACTATATGCAGTGAAAATATTTTGTGACTTTGAACCATTATGTCGCATGCAAATTACAACAAAGAGATTGATCTTCTTCTAGGAAATTTAGAAGCATATTAAAATTAAGATAATTGCATCCAGTATGGCTGAGTTTGAGTAACTCATTCTTTTTTTAATGTGGATTTCTCAAAAACAGAAAAAGAACTTTCTTGACACATTTGTGTTTGTCTGACTGATGCATTAAATTCCTCTACCAGAATGACAGACTGCAGCTTACTATAGTGAAAACTCAGCCAAGGGAGAATAGAACATTATTATAATATTGAACTAATTGAAGATCAAATATCTCCTTGAAGTTATTTTGTAGTGTACTGGAATGGCTTTAGTCAAGCTAAAGCATAGTGCTCTTGGTCTAAAAACACAGAAGTGAGTGCAAGAAATATTACTGTACTTTAATCTAAACAACAGAAAGATTCAGACTGCAGTTCGGGAGGCTAGCTGCTGCACTACATTCTTTATTTAGCATGGTGCTTTGTTGCTTTGGACAAGTCATAGTCTGAAGCATCACAGTCTAATAGATGTCAAAAAAATTGTTCATTAACAGATCATTTTTACCTCTGGGTTTCTATTACCATGTTCAGCAAAAGCAGGTCATAAGTACTGTCATTTTGAATTATTTTGCAGAGGTACATAACCCTAGATTAAGACATTCTACTTGCTCAAAGAATGCTAAGATGAAGTTAAATAAACCATACTAAATGATCTTGAAATTATTGCTATTAGATCTCTTTAAAAGAGTTGGGACTGTTCAGCCTGGAGAAGAGAAGGCTCCAGGGAGACCTCATTGTGGTCTTTCTGTACCTGAAGGGAGCCTACAAGAAAGACAAAAAGACACTTTTTAAAATGACATATAGTGACCGGAGGAGGGGGAATGGCTTCACACTGAAAGAGGGAAGGTTTAGATTAGATATTAGGAAGAAATTCTCTAGTGTGAGAGTGATGAGACACTGGAATTAGGCGCTCAGACAAGCTATGGATGCCTCATCCCTGGCAGTGTTCAAGACCAGGCTGGAGGGAGCTCTGGGCAACGTGGTGTAGTGGAAGGTGTCCCTGCCCATGGCAAGCGTAGCGGGTTCAGTTCATAAACCGGGCTTTGTTTTAATTTGTTAACACCAATTAAGCGTAGTGGTTTAGTTCAAAATATCCATTACTTTCCTTCTGTGAGATAAGAATTAGGAGAAAGCAAAGCAGGCACAAAACTTAAAAGAATATAAAGTTTATTAACAGACCTAAAAGAAAGAAAAAAAAGTCAGACTAAACCTTCAGAACACTTCTCCTCCCCCCACCTTTCTCCCTTCTCCCACTGACAACGTAAAAAGACAACCCTTGAGATTTTTTTTCAGCCAGTTTACCACCTCTATAATAATCTCTTTTTAAAGTTCATTTAGGGAGAGGAGTCTCTCTTGCTCATGCTATGGAGACATCTCCACAAGAAGTTCTCTCATGGCTTCAATGTCACAGCAAGACAGCCGCCCGGGTTGGCTCTCTGCTCGCATGTGAGAGTTCCTTCCCTCGACTGACAGCTTTTCCCACAACTGTTTTCGAGGGGCCAATCTTGAGCTGCTGGGGTACCATTTTAAGGATGAGCTGTTCAGAAACAAAGGTTCTCTTCACCAATCTCTGGGAGCATCTTCATTTCTAGGAACAGAGGTCTTCTTCTTCTTCCATGGGAGCAAAAGGGTCCTCATCACTTTCATCTCTCTCTGTTCAAGCTTCTCATCAAATCACATCTAATTCAACATTTGCTTGGTTCAGCACAGATACTTTTGCTCGCAATTACAGTTTGAACGCTCCACCCCCCCATGCTTTCATGAAATTACAAAGGGTACTCTGATAGATCATAGTCCATCACCACCATAGCCTTACAGCAGAATTTCAGCTTCTAGGTTTGAAGCATCTCCTCTTTCTCCTCTCTCGGGGTTTCAGCTCTTCCTTCTTCACTGACTTTGGTGTCTTTATGGTGTTTCCTTCACGTGTCTTCACCTTTCCCTTTCCTCTGACTCGGGAGAGGATTGATGTCTGCAGGCTTCATCTGGACAAGGGTCAGTCTCACCCAGGCCTTGCAGCTGGAATTCGCCTTTTGCTGTTGCTCACATGATCTTTGCCGGGCAGCGGCCTCAGATGAATTTCGGCCGCACTGGGTGAGGGCCGGCCTGGCCAGGCCGAGCCGCGCTGCCGGGCCGCCTGCGCGGCGCAGGGCTGTGGGGGCTGCCCCGCACGGAGCAGGGCTGCGGGTGGAACAGGGCCACTCGGCCCCGGGGTGGCTGTCTCCCGGCCGGCCCGGCCCGGTCCGCACCGCACCGAGGGGGCTGCGCCGGGTGTCCAGCGAGCAGAAGCGGCTGAGAGCTCAGCCAAGCCAAGCCCCTGCCAACTCGGCCGGGCTGCGCCGAGCAGGGCCCGGCCCGGCCCCGCTGGGCCGTGCTGCGGCCTCCCAGTTACCTGTCCAAGAGCCGGAAGAAAGAGAGTCTTCCAGGGGTTTGTTCGTTCTTAACTGTGGATCTCAGAGGTGTGTCAAGCTTCTTAAGTGACTTAAAACGTTGCCAATATTCAAACTGGCCAGTTGATTGGTTCTGTTGGGTCTAGAGGAAGCTGTAAACACTTCTTTGCAAAGAATCACTTCCGTGGCTGATGGAGCCTTCTTTAACTGGAAACCCAAACTATGCTAAACCATGACAGTAAGGGATTTGAACTAGATGATCTTTAAGGTCCGGTCCAACCCAAACCAGTCCATGAGTGTGCAACAGCTGTGAGAGACTCAGTTTTTCAAAGGTTATACAAGCCATACTGCAATGTTACCCAATCACATCCCTGGGTAATGACTAGAGCCAAAAATATATATTGTTTTAAAATGATTATACTGAAAAGTTCAACATTGTAAAACTTTGTGAAACCCAAAGCTGAAAAAAAAAAATCAGTTCAGAAAGATTCTCCAGACTGACCTTTCCCCTAATCACGTGTTTGGAAGAACGCAAAACAAAATTTCTCCTCACATTTATATTGTGAAAAGAAAAATACAACAATAACAGAATACTTCAACTTACATATAAAACATTTTGACAGACTTATTACTATGTTTTGTAAGGTTATGAAATTTTATGTCTCAGCAAAAATCAAAATCTTACAAAATAAAAGATGACACTCAGCTTTTTATGTAATGTTCATTTTCAGGAAAAACCTTCCTTTATGTAGTGAGAAATTAACACTTTTAAACTTGTGAGCTGTGAATCAAGATATCATTGTGAATGTACTAAGGCAGTAAGAAGCAGGAACTGAATTTGTCAAAATATTTTAGTTCTTAAAGGTAATAATATATTTCACCTACAACTTTGATAGCTCAGCCTAGGACTAGCAACAAACTCCTAATAATCAGGAGTTCCCATAGTTCTGTTACCACTAGTGCTCAGTGTTTGAAGGAAAAATCAAATATTACAGCTGAGGTTTTCTTTAAAATCATCTCATCAAGCATTTTTTCTTTTATGGGATGGTGTGCTGGTTGTTTGGATTTTGTTGGCTTTTTTTAGCAAATCATTATACATATAGCATGCCTCACTATTAGAAGATCTTATTACAAAGTTTTGCATCATAGCCTTTGATTCGAGAGATTTGGGCAAGTGCTAGTACCATAAAGCACAGCAATAAATGTTAAGCAGTGAAGCTCTACATCTGTGCAAAATCAAGGTTCTACATTAAATATTAGTTTCTCTAGCTGCCAAAAAATATTCGAGGTGATACCTTACAAACAAATAGCCTGTTTTTTAAAAAAATATTGATGATACAAAATATGACTGGTATTTCTTCTATGCATTTCTTTTACACCTGCTATGACAAATATTTTCTATTCTTACTGTTTATTAAATGCAAACCCCAACATTTTTTTTTGTTTGTTTTTGGGGTTTTTTTAGGAGTACTACATGTAGTGAAGTAAAATCAGCTTTATCAGAGCACAGTACTGTATTTTCAGTCAGTAAAATTTATTTTTATAAATGTAAAACTTCATGAGAAGATTAAAATACATGGGTATCATATAACTTCTGTGAAATTGAATGCATGTGAATGCATGTGAATTTCACGTTTAACACACAAAAATGCTATTCATTTCTATCAACTCTATTCTTTCTATCAAGTCTATTTTACAGCCATCCTCAATTACCCTGACAGTGGTATCAAAATGTCATTATATTATCTGAAGGAAATATTTGGATTTTAGGCCTAGCAATTGCTCTGTTACATTAGACAATTTTTAAATGCCCTATTTGCTATAATTATGACTCTATTCTCTCTGTTTTTCACTGACTCCATGAAATCTTTAGAAGCTATATTAAATTTTAAAACAAACAAAATTATACAGTATTGGATCGACATTTTTTTCCTGAATTGTCATCTAAAAGTCATCTGTGTTTTCAAATTTACATCACAGTGCAAGCTCCAAGTTAATCACACTTTTGTGAAATATGTTAATATAAAAATATAATCACTGCAGTGATTGGTATCATGTTCATAAATTGATTCCCAAGTTTCACATTGCAACTGCTTGCATGGAATATGCATTTTTTTCCGTGAAAGTGATACTCTTAAAAGGCTGAACTACTGTTTCAACACTGTTCAACCTCTTGTAGTACCTCTAAAAGATAATGACTGCATTTATATGAAATTCAATGACTGCAAGTATAATTAAAATTTCAGAATTTTTAAGGTATTTTGCAACAGAAAAAAAACATGGTCCTCTGACAGTAAACCATAAAAAAACCCATAAAATAACCCATATGCCATTGTGCTTATTTCTTGAATAATATGAAGAATTACTAGCATATTTCCAAGCTTTAGAACCAGCAGAAATGAGTCACCAACTCCTGATGAACTTGGGAATCTGGACAATAAGACAAAACCTGGAATTGCTCCATTGTGATAAGAAAACAAATACAGGATATAAAGAAAAGCATACAAAATAAGGGAACCTGAAGTTTTTATTTTGCTTTACTGGTAATGAAAAACAGAAGTTTTCTCATCCTGAGTAATTTTTAAAAGCCAAGAATTTTCTTTGTGCCATTCTTGTAGTGTGTACATCCACTGGAGTTAAGAGCTAGTCAATTCTGTCAAAACCTGCCATTCATGTAACTATCTCCAGAATCACAATCACCACTGTGAGTATGCACTGATTACCCATCTCACTCGTGAACTCCTAAAAACACCAGAGCAATCCCTATTGGACAGTTTTAAAAATGGCTCAGCTGCAAACCTAGTATCAGTTATGATTCAGTCCTAATTTTGCCTGTCAACAGTCTTGTTCAACTTCCCAGATATTCCAGCTTGTTGCCAAGACCATTCTGTAAACGAAATATCTCTTTTGAAAATCATCATATGAATATGTCAACAGGTCATGAAATATTTTCATTACAAACCTTAAAGAAAAGCTAAGCTCTAAAGCAAGAGTTAGAAAAATTTCTATTTCATTAGACATGAGTGTGAAATCTTTCTAGAAAACATTTATTTTGGCAACACCCTATTCTGATGGTGACCCAAAAGCATCCTGACTAGACTATTCTGGTGGGAGGCAGCATCAGCTAGAGTGAGGACACTGTAGCAGATGAGCTAATGAACAAAAGGATCACCCTAGAGCATGAATTTGCAGTGTGAAGGTACCTAAGCAGCTGCAAGGTCAGAAAGAAATTCACATTACCTCAAAGTAAAAGATTGAAAAATTGTGTTTAATTATGCAAGGATGAAAAAGTGTTAGAAAACCAACAGGAGAGATGATTTTTCCTCATGCTAATCGTGGGAATAGATGTTAGCTCACATACACATACTAGAGACAGGGATCCCTCAACCTCTCCATAATCTAAGTGTTCCATGGTCACCTAAGATCCTTCATTTACTTGTAAGACCTAGTTAGCATTCTTCTTTATTCACACTGCCTCCTACAGTGCACAAAAATCTGTGTTTTTAATGCTGAAGGGAATGTTCAAGGCATAAGCCACAGTCAGTTTACTTGATGCATAAAGAGACTTTCCCAAATAGGAAATGTGTTTAGGGTAGATCATGTATGTTTGCATGGGTGTGAGGAAGGGGACGCATGGTGCACTCTAATTCTATGAAAAAAAGGAAGAAAGGCATTGGAGCCCCACTGCAAACCCTGAAGTCCTTCCATTGGAGATCTTATCACAGTCATCAACATCTTCCCCTCTTTCAACCTCCCATCTCAAAATTTCTAGAGATTCATACTATTCCTATGTCTGTGAAGGTTTCCAGAGCCACTTGCAGTACAACTCAGGAGAACAGCATAGAGAAAAGTGTCTGCTGTGCCTGAGTTTTGCAAAAGGAAAGCATCTACAGTAGCTTGTCACAGACATGTTCTTCCAAGGAGGACTTAACCTCCATGGAACTGAGAACATTTAATCCTAAAATTGAATTTTAAGATGTGTGAATCTAGTCTCCTTGAACTTCCTGCACGACTGTCTTTGAAACAAGGTTTTTTTTTCTTGGACAAATGCAATGAATTCCAAAATCACTATTTATCCAAAGATGAAATCTTTAAGAATAAAGCAAAGAGTTCGGTGTCAAGACTCTTGTTCTGCCAGGGATTTTTTTGTGCACTTCATCCAAAAAAATAAATACTTATCTCATTTGTGAATTTCACACATCAAGTTGATGTCTGTAAAATTTCCAAAACATTCAAATACGCTATGAAATATAGTAAGCCTAGTGAGTCTAGTGAGTTTACATGAAAATAAAAATCAATAATAAAAAGAAAGTTCTCAGTTTAAAGTCTTTATTTTGAAAATTTTTTACTTACAACCCTTCTTAAGTAGGCAAAGTAAGTAAGGCAAATCAAGTTAAGTCCGTACATTCACAAAAAAATCTTTAAAAAGCATGATTTGAAGGGGATTTTTGGAATTTGGGGGAATTTTATTTAAAGGCAAACAGATAAATGCATGACTAAACAAGAAAATCTGGCAAACTGTAAACTAAAATGACTCCTTCTCTGGAACAAATCACAAAAGGATTAAGTGGTTTTATATTAAAATTGAGAAGGAAAAGCAAGATTTTTTATTCCTTGCAATGATTTTGGAGAGTTTCTTGAGCACTCAAATGTGAAATTACAGCACTGCTGGCCAAGGTATGTAACCTACCATCATAATAGCCACTTTGCCAGCCGACTGGCAGGTTGCCATTATAACTCTCATCTATAAGAAGGGTTCCAGCACAAAACCTGCAAATTAAAGACCAGTCAGACTTCCCATCCATAGGAAGATAGCAACCAGCTTGAGAATGAATGGAAGGGGAGGGAAGGGGAGGGGAGGGGAGGGGAAGAAAATGGGAAAAGAGAAGATTACTTAGCACACGCACAGGTGAGCACAGTTTTGTTGGGGAGTCATCAGTGTGGCTTTTGTAAAGGAAATTCTGCTTTATTAACCTGTTGGAATTGCAGCAGGATAGCAATAACCATGTGAATAAATCCTGACCAGGGTTTTCAAATGGCCTGTGACAAGGTTCCACATGAAGCGTTATAAAGAAATTCCATTGCTGTGGTGTTGAAGAAGTCATTTTAAGCAACAGGGAGACAGCTACAGCAGAAGAAAAAATAGTATTTCTTAGGGGTGACTTTCAAGATGGAAAAATTGCAAGAGCAGGGTCCCTCTTTCAAGAGTTTGTACTGGCTACAGCTTTGTATCACTTCCCTTTCAGAGATCTGGAAAGGAGAGGCAACTGAAATCTCTGAGATGCAGGTCATACCAGGCTCTTTAAGGGTAGTCAAATTCTGTGCCCATGGCAAAGAACTCCAGAAGGGCCTCAGGAATGAGGTAGGTGTAATGTTGTGCTGGGTAGAAACAACAGAGAACTGGCAGTTTAACTCAGGAACAAAATCTCTGAGTCAGCCTTGGAAGTTCTCTGAAATCATCAGCTCAGAGTGCAAAGGTACTTGAGAGGCCAATAAAAAGTTTGGCTTCATCAAGGTCACTGTGGACAAGGTCATCTATTTGTTCCTGTAACAAACATTGATGCACACATATCTTGAGTGCTGTATTTCATTCCACTCTTTGCATCTCAAAGGGAAGGCAGAAGAATTAGAGAAAAAGAAACCCAACTATGATCAAGGATGTGAATGGGCTGCCTTATAAAAAGAGATTTGAAGGGCTGAGAAGTTCCTTCAGTTTGACAGGAAAAGGCTGGAGAGAGCAATGACTGAGTTAAAGGAATCAAGAAACATGTGTCTCTTTCAGTGAGCTAATGTAGTCACCTTCAGCTAATGTCAGAAAAATTTCAACCACAAAGCAAAAAACTCTCACTATCTTCCTGCTACCTACTGGTACTTCCATTTTTAGATGTCTGGATCACACAAGACTACTTTTCATGAAGAAGCATCAAATCTAACCAAGAACTGAGAGGAACTGCAGAACATTCTCAGCATCCCTTATTTCACCTAAATGCATACAGAAACCTGCATGTTAAAGAGAATCAAACCGTTTTTTAAAACACCTCCCTTACTTCTTGGGTATAAGACAAACAACTGAAGCCCTGTAAGAATTAAACCAATTCTGATTAAAAGAAAACTTTTTAAACCTAAATTCCTTAAAATGATAATATTCAGAGGAAAACGGAGGAGGAATGACACACCTGAAAATTCATGAGTACTTAAAACCACACACACTTGCCAATGCACAGATACTCATTATGCATCACTTTGCCAGATTGATGCAATGCATGTCACAAATATGTTTCAGAGATGGTTTTATGGATGAACAGGTGCAGTATTCACCTGGGATGCCAAGGCCGGAAGAAGCACCCCAGAAAGCCAAGGTAACTAGTAGCATGAGTCATCCAATATATGGGTGGGAGCAGAGAGGTAACCATGCTTCAGCCTGTCTGGAGCCTTGGTGTAACTAAAGCCAGTTTCAAAGTTCACACCCTCTTTCTTCTACTGCATCAGAATAGCTGTCCTGCTGCTGTAAACAGAATAAAAATCTATCCAATACAAGTTTTACAAACACAATGTGGTGATCATCTGCTGGAAAGAATTAGCATATTCAGAAAACCAGAAAGAAACATTGCTAACACACTAATAGCAGGTTAGCACTCCACAGAAAAGAAACCAAACAGTCAGCTGGAAGGATTTGCCAGTACTAGTGTAATAGTCTGAAATAAGCACTTGTTACTTCTGCATTAGAATTTTTCTTGAATAATGAATTTGTTTTTTAAACTTGACAGTGCAGGGAGATAAACACCATAGAATTTCTAGTCAGAAGGTGATCTGTGTATTTAAAAAATATAAGGATTTGTTTTACAGATTAGATTTTTTTTTTCTCAATGAGAAGCATATGTGACAGTTTACTGTAGACTGCTGTGTGTTCTCTGTAAGGGATTTTAAAAAGCTGAATGAATGGAAAATGATTCAAAGACTGTTTATGTCTGAGGATTGCCATATTCTCTTGTCTTCAAATATGAGCTAAAAATTAGATAAGAAAAGACACACTCAACTTCTTGCACCCTCTTCTTGGACATCACAGTTACTGGAGGTCATCATGAAGGAATGGTGTGCAACACACCACAACATAAAATACACTGTATTTTAAAGATCTTTCACCATAATCCACCTGTGTGCAATTTTTTCTAAGTCTTGTTGAATATTTAATAGGACTGTGGAGCACCATAATGTATAAAGTCAGAGAGAGGCTTGTTAAATGCTTTTAAAGATTTGAGAGCATTTTATTAAGGGAGAGTAACCAAAGGCAAGTGGACACAATGAGAAGGACTTACTGAAATATTATGCTCAGGCCTAACTCACTTTTTCCCTCAAACAAAGAAAAAAATTCTAAAAATGAAAATAAAAATCACCAAACAACTCTGAACATCTTCATGGGATACAGACTGCTGTGATATTTATAGCCTAGATATTTTGCCAGTCCTTGTGAGAACACTTTTTTAAACCAAAAAACCCCACTTCCCTATTCCTGCACAGGTTAAACAAAGTAATTTTATTTTTGTGTCTAACAAATCTCAAAGAGCCACCAGCATGTTGACATGATTTTCAGCAGGCATTGACAAGATGGATCCAGTCCAGTGCTTAACTGTATGCATATACTGCCACTAGCATTCCAGGAGTGTTTTAAACATTCACTATAATGTAATGTTTCTGTAATGAAAGCTTTAAAGACAGTATTTTATAAAGACCACAGGTACACAGGTAGTTTCTGAACTAAACTGGTAACACCTTGAAAATTCAGTCAGTGTATGGAATTTAGGATCAATAACTCATTGGACTACCAGTGAACAAAATGTTAATTTCTATGAAGTTAATGTCTATAGTGTTCAAGTTCAATTAAGAACCTTTGCAGAAATAATTTGTGGTTGTAAATACAATGACAAAATCTTGACTTATCTGCTTAAATCTCTGAAATGCCTTTTATACCCTCAGTGTTATGATTGTTTCTCCCCATTATGTCCTTGAAACTCTTGCTCATCTGTATGATGCAGGAGTGATAGTTTTGCCTGAAGACACATTACATCAGATAATCCACTTACCCTGTCCTACAACTAGAACAGTTCAATGAAGTAAACTTATTTTCAAAATGTGACAAGATGTTAATTCCGGTATTGCATAAAAAGTTTGCCTTCATTCAAGGCCATATTCATTCAGCCTATATACTAGCATTTGTAAATCACCTTTTTTTTTGTTTAGGAAAAAAAAAAAAACAAACTGTCACCCAACACTCCACATAGTTTTTAAATCTTGTGGTTCAAAATATATTAGACAGTAAAGATTCTATATCAGTATTATTAATCTTATTATCCTGAAATTTCAAACAGATTTCAGATCTTCACTAAGATATTTGAAGAATTCTCAGGCAAGGGAGCTGACATATTCTCCCAGCACTCAACTCACAGGAATCCATTATCACTGAGGAACATGTCTATGTTTGCTCCCCGTGCTTCTAACTGTTTGTGGGCTCTAAATGACTTTTTTAATTTATCAGGTTTCTTGTTTACTTAAAGTCAACCTAAAGCTTCATTAGAACCTGAGTGTTAGTGAGTTATGGCCAACTTCACTCTCCAACTGAGTATGTCTGGGGGCAGGGCAAGTTTTGTTCCAGGTTCTATAAATGCAAATATTTCCGTCAAATATATGATGAAAAATAATTTACTGTAAAAACAGAATCTAAAGTAGAAGACAGACAACAGTGATGCTGGGGAAATCCCATTTAACTTTAGTAATATGAGAAAGAGATAAGGAAGATGACAAGGTAAAGAAACAAAATATTTAAAATAAAGGCAACGGAAGTGAACTCAGCCAAACATGTAACCTGTATACAGAATGCTATATATATACATAGTGTAATAAAATGTCAAAAAATATGCTAGATATTTTTTTCCCCTGGTTTATCAGCTATGCCTTGCTGATAAATAGCTGAACTGGTGTGATGCCTGTGGTGTAATGTCCCTTTTCTATATTTGGAACATTTGGGGAAAGGAAAAAAAAAGAAGAAAGAAAGAGAGAAATCTAGGTAAGGCACCTGAAAAAAAAAAAGACATCTGGAGACACCAGATGCAGAACCTTTTACCTTCTTCTATAGCAGAGAAAATTTCTAAAGCAGTGCTACTTTCTCTGTGATGTTTTTCTGATGCTTTTTTCAATGTTAGCAGTCCACTGATTATCACCATATGTTCGTATTATCTTACTGTGCATTTTAAACAGACTGGTTTGCTTTGTAGCAGGTGTGTGCCCCTACTTTTTTTTCAATATCTTTTCCAATGCCTCACCCAGTTCAAGCAGAAGGTGATCATTTCAGCTCAACATCTTTCACCAACCTTTGCTCCACATCCTCTCACATAATGAACTTCCATTTCTCTTGTGGAGTCTTGTGGAAAAGCACATCAGCTGAATGCAGACTCCACCTTTAACAGTAATTATCCATCTTTCCTTCTTCACAGGAAGTTGATATTTTTATTTCCTTTCATGGAGGTCTATATTTGCCACCACTGGCAGCACTATGTATTCTAGAGGAAGCATTGCATTTTCTCTTCCACTAGAATTTTAGGAGCTAATATCACTGCAAAATCACACACAATAAATAGTGCACACTTCCTATGTTGTAATAAATATTATATGCGTATTTCTGAGTTTGCATGTAACTGTTCGATTTTGTGATTTCTGTTGTGATACCAACACCTTTATTTTAGGAGCCCTAAAGTCATTCCTTTTAGAATTATTAACTACTCTCAACCAGGAGAAATATTTGCCTCATTTTGATAGTTATTCTTTTCCTGAGTTCTCCTTCCTATCTCTCCCTCAAGCTTGCTAATGGAGCTCCTTTTTCAGTGGATTTCAGTATTATGTAGGGCACTGAAAGAAACCCACAGGACTAAGCACTAAGTCAAGCATGAAGACAGAAGACAAGACTGTTGCTCTATGGAGCTGGCTTTTCAGACCGAAGAGAAAATGAAACATGTTTGTGCTAAGTAGGACTAATTTGTTCACCTTTTACAGCAGCACCAATTACATGTAGTCAAAATAAGTAGGTTTTAGCTCAGCATGTGAACAGATTTTATAGAGAGATTGCTCAGCAATGGCTGAGAAAAGACAGTTTGTTTGGTATTTTTTATTTTGAAATCCTGTTCCTCTATATTTTTCTGAAGTCAATCCAATGTTGATAATAATATGGAATAATCAGTACTTAAAATTGGTAGATTAACAACAGGTAGGCCAAAGTGGTCAGAGGGTGAGCTCTAGCACCTTGAACAGCGCCAGGAAAAAAAAGCTCCCTTTGAAATCCAGGGGATTAGTCAACATGATGGAAATGCCTGAGCATTGTCTGTTTTCCAGGAGGCATCTGATCATGTTGAAAGCTGAGATCCTTAGGTACTGACATTGTAAATCATGTAAACAAGTGTCTAATTTAAGACAATTTATCAGTGCAATTCAGAAATAGCAAAGGAGCTCAGAGAAGCATCCAGCTTACTGTGTTTCCAGAGGGTTGGTCTAAAAGCATAAACTTTTAGTAGAGCAGCAGGATGCACAAAGCATCCTAATTTTATTGTGAAAAAGTCTGAGTTTTGACAGGTTTGTAATCTTCAAGTACCAACAACTATGTTTCAAGTTCCACTTCAACTTGAAACATGATTTTCTCCTCATAAAAAGAGTCCTGCCATGCCTTTACATGTGCCATACCCTCAGACTTCCTATCAAAAGCTGCTTGGCTAAACATATTTCCTTAATAGATTTCAACCTGAAAAGCATGCAAAAGTTTCTTATCTGCCTAACGTGACTTAGGAAATTCAGGTCTGTGACCCTTAGGGCAACTCCAGGGCTATATTCACACTCAAGCTGGTAATCAGGGCAGAACAGTGATCCAGACTAAAAATTTACAGTCTTGGTTATTTTAGACACCTTCAGTTCAAATATCAGCTGCTTGGATGAATATACTTCAAGTCATGTAAGCAAGATCAGAAATTCTGCTACTGCTAGTGCTGACATAAACCTTGACATACACAAACTAAACTATGAATGTGCAGCACGGAACATACTAACAGATCATGTTTTTAAATGAGTTGAAAGGCATTTAAAGAGCTTTTGACCAAATGAAATGTAAGACTCAGACCAAAATCTCACAGTAGACATTGGGAACCTTTATAAGAACTTCAATAGGCTTTGAGTCTGCTACTAAGCAACTAGTAGCCAAATAGAAAAAAATGTTATTTTTCTACTTTTAAATATCCAGCAAGATTAATAAAAAGGCGGGGAATGCAATAACAAGGATTTACCAGTACTTTCTGGAAGTGAACTAGCTTGTTTTGTCATTTAGTAACAGAAAAAAACTTACCAGCTTCTAGTTTTATGTATAATTGATTATAAAATTTTGCGCAAAAAAAAGAACAAAACCCCTGCCCCCCAAAAAACCCCACACATTCCCCAGATCTTGACTTTTTCTTTACATTCACATTTAAGATTATTAATGTCATAACAATTTGTAGCAAAGTAATCACAGAAGAAAATTACTCCTAATGCAGAGAGCTGATGCCAAGACATTAAAATTATTGCTTCAGTTTTATCACCACTCTCAACTCTAGGCATTTACCTTGCACTTTCACTCTGCTGATCCCAAACATTCCTGTGATCGACTCAAAAAAAGCTCATATGTAGTTGCAGGAGCCTCTTGAGCTGTGACCATAGAACTTCAGCAGCAGGCAGTGTGCTCTTGCCCACGTAAAGCAATGAAGACCAATTTTTCCACTGCGTAACACCTCAGCTGTGGGTAAACTTCCTCTGTAAAACTCCTGCTGTTTGAGCTGTCTTCTATGGAGACATCAGATTAAAGCTAATTTCCTTGAAGTACAAATACTGTCAGGTATTCATTTTACCCAACAGTCCAGAGGAAAGGAATGAATAGATATCACAGTTACTTTGGCTTACACAGTATACAAAGGTAACAAAGTCTTAAGGGCAATGGTACTCAGTAAAACCCCACTTCCATTGACTCCCTACATTGCGCCCAACATTGCATGCCCCTAGAAGAATGTAAAAACATGGTTTTTTCTGATAGTATTGTCCCTAATTTCAATAATTTGTATTGAAAGAACCTCCTTGTACAAAAATGACATTTTCAAAGGGTTTCTTTTTCAGATACCCTCTACTGGACTCCTTTTCCATGAGACTATCCAGTTACCTTACTATCTACACAAAATTTTAGTGTTCACAGCAGATTGCAATGAGGAACTCCATTGCTCTGCTACACACGGGGTGACAAACAATTGTCTTTGGTTTGCTTTACATTTAAACCCATATTCAACCTCATTTGCCATTTTATTGTCCTGTCTTTCAGTTTAATACAGTGATTTCCCAATTCTTCATATCTGCTCCCACCTGAAACAAATATTATACCCAACATACTCTCTTACCTAACGATAACTACTTCTTTTCAAAATTACTGGTAAATCTACAGGGCTGCCTACAACCTGCATAGTTGCAGAGTCCCTGAAAAACTGGAGGGGTGACCTTGTTATGCTGTGAAAATGGGCCAATTATTCTGGCATAGTTTTATTTATTTTTCAGCAAACCACCTGGCTCTTTAAGGATCTGTATTCTTAAACAGTCAAATACTCAGTGGTGAGGGATCTTGTCGAATGACTTCTGGAAATGAAAGAGGATTATTTCTACTCAGCATTGGTAAGACCACACCTGGAGTCCCATATCTAGTTCTGGGTTCTCCAATACAGAAGAGAGCTGGGACTATTCAGCTTGGAGAAGACTTATGGGAGATCTCATCAGTGTGTATACCTGAAGGAAGAATACAAAGAGGATGGAGCCAGGCTCTTTTTGGTGGTGCCCAGTTACAGGTCAAAATGTAACAGGCACAAATTGAAACATTGGGAGGATCCCTCTGAAAGTAAGGAGACACTTTTTCCTGTGGGGCTGACTGGGAACTGGAACAGACTGCCCAGAAAAGTTGTGGTGTCACTTGCCGTGGAGATATTCAAAAGCCATCTCGGCATATTCCTGACCAACTAGCTCTAGGTGACATGGGTCATTGCAGGAGGTGATTTCTAGAGGTCTCTTCAAACCTCAGCCACTATGTCATTCTGTGATATCAACCAAACATTCTGTATCTACATGCTTGGATAGGAAGTGGAGTTCTTGCTAAAAACTCCAACAGGTTTCAGATGCAGTATTAGCTCCTTCATCTCAAGCTATTTTACAATGAAGAAAAGATTTGTTAAAATGATTTTGAGCCCAAGGTTCCTATGATTTGTAGAAAACTCTCTTAAAAGAACGACGACAATGTATTTTGAAAAGGAACTATTTCACATATTAATGCCTTCCCAAAAGAATTCCACAACGTCTGCAAATAGCCAGGTTAATTGATTACATGACAGATATAACTACCCCATTCACCCCCTCCGCCATAAAAATCTCCCACCCAAACCAGTATGCTCCTTTACTTTAAAATACCCTAATAAAAATAATAATGAAAACCAAACTCTATGCACTCCTAAAACTATAGATTAGAAAACAAACCACTTTATTTCACCAACTGACATCCCTCTTTCCTCCTTTTATTACACATTATGTATACAAACTTGGGATGATTTAAAATGATCTAAGTTCCCCTTGCATCAGTTCCAGAGTACTAAGTGAACAATTCTCTAGAGGAGGTCTGAACTGAACATCTGCAAACTGTTGCAAAAATAGCCAATACTAGAAAGCTCTGAGAAATGTACGTTTAAAAAAAGCTGGTAGTTTGCATGGGCTGGTACAACTTGAACAAATTCCAATCAGTAGTGCGGTCAGAATTACAATGCTGCACAGAAATCTATTATTGAGGAGAAGCATCTAGCAAAAAGTGCATCTGAAAATTGGGTTTGCCTTATTTAGTTAGGCCAAACAGTTCCATTAATGAGATTACATGTGAGAAGAAAAAACGCATGTGAATAAGGTGAAGGAGTTTGGCTGTACCATTAGGAGGACTTTGTAATTCTCAGTTCTCTATTTCTTACTTGTATGTTTTAGTCAAGGTGTAAACATCTGTGGCTCTTGAAAGCGAGCTGGAGTAAATCAATCTCTGTAGAGAAGCTGAATGAATCTTAGTGACAACTTGCATTAGGTAATGCAAGACAGCTGTTTACAACACACTATCCTAGACAAATATTCCATTTCCAAATATCACCTAAATCCCCTTACTCTTTCTTTTTTAAATCCCACAGGCATACAATCCTTGATTTACTCTGAAATATTCAATTCTATCTCTCTAGTCTTTGCTCTCTGAGATACGGATGTCCCTTCCTGCAGCTGAAGTCCCTTCAATTATCTTTATATGCGTTTCTATATTAGAGCATTTGCTATACAAGTCTGATCTATCTTCCCATTCTAAACCTGGATAAAACTGTTTCAAACTCTGTAAATGTTAACTGGGAATGAAAGATGACCTTTCAAGAGCAACCACTGCAACAAATTTGAAAAGAACATTTGTTCTAAAAGTAATTTTGAATCTTTGAGAAAAAATCATTAAACCTTCCCACTCTCCCCACCCCCAACATTCAGGTGAAACTAGACACGAGTAAAAGTATCCAGAGACAACCTGCTTATCAAGAATCAACAGAGTTATTACTCAGCTGGGGATAACTTTCTGTTTCCAAAAATGGGTTTCACCAAAGAAAGACTTGAACTTATCCCAAGAGCATAAAATGTTTAATGAGCAATAATCAGACAGCTGTGTTACCACTTCCACACTTGTGCTGGATGCCCAAAACTCTTTTTTTTAGTCCAGATGCATGTTTATTAAATTTTCTTGTTTCATTTCTTTCATTCTTTGCCTCTGTCTCCAGAGTTCTTTTACTCAGAGTTCGGATTAAGGCGCAGGGGACACAGAGTTGTTCTTCGGAGTCAGACGTTTACTATTTCTTATCTATGGTACAGCTGCACGGAATGTGCCTCTAAGTTAACAAGGTGGAAAATGGCCCCCCAAGTTCTACCTTTCAAGGTCTTTCAAGGCCCAATCTATCCAATTATGGAATGCCAGCTAATTTATTTTTACTAACCATTCATGTTCTGCACTTCAGGTTTTTTGAACCAATACCAGATCACCCAGGCTTGTGGAGAAGAAAGAAGAAAGAAGAAGAACTAACCTACACCCAAAATCCTCCACCTTGTTACTAAATCCCAGAAACCTAAATTTTCTACATCTCTACATATTCCACCCAGTGATATAACTTTAATTATACGGCAATAATCTCAGTGTTATCACATAATTTGGGAAGCTTTTCCCAAGGCCTCAGGTCAAATGCAGTGTGCTTTTTGAGGATCATTGCCTGTCAGCACTGAAAGACTGAAGTTCTCTGAAGTCAGAGACATGTTCCAACATGTGTTTTACATGTGCTTATCAATCAACAAATAGACAGTATTCTAGGAATAAGCTAAGGAAAACCCCAAATTTTTTCTGCTATTCCAAAAGATTAATAAGTCTCAGACATCCTTGCAGCATTTTTTTCTAAATTGTAATGGGATTATGGGCATGCAGATATTTGAATTTCACAGCTTATTCCTAGGATGGTAAAGGGATGTTTTCAACCACCTAGGTTAAATTTCCAGTCTTGAAGCTCAAAACACAAAAAATGGCACCAGTCAGTCCTTAAGACTGTGTCAGTACTAGACTCTCTCCCCTTTGTTGTTTGGTTGGTATCAAGAATACTGTGTTACAGTAAACGAAGCCATTCTTGTTTGTTCCAAAAGAACTTGTCCTCAATGGATTTACCTGTCATATAAAGTTAACATGGGGGAACTATTAACTTGTTCAACTATTGTTTCAACAACATCCTAGGAAATTACTTTTCTGCAGCATTCTATTGAAGCTCCCGTTTCACAGATAAAAATTAGCTTTGAGGACACTGCCTCTCCCTTCAGATTGATGGGACAAATAGAGAGGAGGAAAATACACCCCTGGCTGCCATCTTCAAAAGTCTAGTCTACTTGACTAGAGTATGTAGCAGACAAGACAAACTATTCCTTCAACCTGCTCTTTTTTAAATGCCTAAGTCACAGAGAGTAGAATCCGATTTGGACCTCCATAAATTAAAGCACCAAGCTACTGCTATTAAAAGATGATCTCATACACATGCAAATCAGTAAGAATCCAGGCTTTAGGTGTTTTCAGATTACATCAAGTTCATGGATAAAGACCACTTTGTTTATCATACCGAGTATTATGGAAACCAAGATGAGTTGAATGCGTTTCATGCCAAACGTAATAATAATAAGGTGCATTTTCTATACAGTACCATAATACCTCAAAAAACAAATGAGAAAAATCCTGGTCTGTTTTGCAGAGAAAGTCATCTCACAGGGAAAATGGATGCATGAGTGAAGCCTGCGTGATTCAGCACTGTCCGTTTTGGGGCTTAAGTTGGGAAGTCAGTTTTATGTGTAGTTGCTTTTCCAACTGTTGAAAAGAACTTCTAAAAAATATTTTTCCCTCCACCTCCACAGTACCAAGCCACTCTAAACACATTTAATATTTTAATTTTTTTCTTGAGCACCAACGCTTGCTGCAGAAATTGTTTGTAATTCACTCATGAAGCCAGGTGTGAAAGTCAAAGCCAGCTCAGCACAGACAAATGATCCCCCCATTAAATGGTAGCAACCTTTATATATCATAGAAGCTAATTTAAGCCAAAGGCTATAAGCCCTTAGCATAAGTTTCCCTAGAGCAACACAGCTTCTTCTAACTGCTAAAGAGAGAGAAGGGATAGAAGTACAGGAAATAATAAAAGAAAGTGGTAAAACTGTTCACATGCACAAAAAGGACAGATAGAAGTAGACTATACATGACAATTGTACTCAGAAGACAAATACTAGTGTCTTTGCACTGATCAGGAATCATTGAATTAATTTACCTGATATTCTTCTGCTGAATAAAAACATTCATGAGCAAGTCTTCACCAGGGATTGATGAAGAACAATATTGCAAATCTTTCATTTAGATTTTTAGAATTGCACCAAAATTATGTTCACTGAGAAAAGGGTTGGGTTGAGGTTTTTGAAAATAAAAATGATATACTATGTGGTAGCATAAGAGAATCACCAAACGAATCAGACCCAGACATCATCCAAAACCTCATCTGAAATTTCTTAGAAGTAACAAATTCACAAAGGGCTTGTAAGCCCATGGAGACTATTGAAATTGACTTGTGATGAGTTAAGTTATCTGCAATGAAATGAGGATCCACAGGTCTGCCTCTTGAAAAGAAGGTTGCAGCCAGTTCACTTTCTCTTAAGAAAGCAAAGGTTTATATCCAGCTCCATGTTCCCAAAAAAATGGAGATTGATATAGTTATTTTCACATTTTTCCTGATGGCTTGCCTAGGACATAATGGAAAAAGGCATTTTTCCAGATCCAGATGCTGACCATGAACACAGTGTATGTACATAATATGTTTCTCATTTTATTTTTTAAAAAGAAAAAAAAAAAAGGGAAAATAAAACCAGTTTTAAAATACAAACCAAAACAATCCCAAACAAGCAAAACCCAAACCCCAGGAGATAATGAAACAGAGATGCATGTGAATACTTTGGTCTCGCCTTTCAGAACCTGGAGGGAAATTAGAGTAGAGTCTGGCTCATAATCAGAACACGCACTTGACAAAAGAGGTTTTACGACAGTCAAACAATCCACTTAACACCAAGAGGCATGTTGTAAAAGAGGAGTTTGTGTTATATGACACCCAAACTTTTCAGCAAAGCATCTTTTAAACAAGGGCACATGCTGCAGAGGATTCCCATGGAGAAGATCTAAGAGGCTAAACAACTTTTAAAGGTATTAAAACAGTTTTAATAATTAAAAAAAAAAATTAACATGCATTTACCCAAGAAAAATTTATTTCATTTTAGGTATATAAAAGATTAAACAATTTACAATCATTCACCATGTGAATTTGTTTGTGTCAAAGTATATGCAATCTAGGTATAATAACCAGGCAAGTATAAAGAGAAGGAAACCATGTTAAGAGACACTGATAATTACAGCACATGGTCTGCAGGGAGTTCTCTCTTTCTCGAAGATACAACAAAAATTATTTGTAAAGCAGTACTCAAATACAACTGACAGAAGTCCTTAAAGCTAGTCAATACTGGCGTGACATCCTGCCTGGCTCTGCAGTGGCATAAAACAGTGGAAAAAATAAGCAATCTTCAAGGATTTGGCCCAACAGTTCTACAATAATACCTGCATCGAAAAGTATCCCACCCCAAATCAGACATTAACCCTGTATTTCAGTATCATACAACAGAGTGCATTATGTCTCTTCTCTGGGCAAATGTTACATTAACTTGTAGTTCATACCTCACATTTTCAGCTCGTTTGAGCTAACATAAAAATGTCTGCTTATTACCATTTATTTCAATTAGCTTTAGAAAGGTAGAAAGAAAATAGCGTCTTTCTTCTTTCATATCCTGACATTTGCTGTTCTTTCCTTAGATGAAAAATAATGACATTGCCGGTAATATCACTGTACGAATGTTACTGAAGGCAATAACCAAGCATACAAAACCATTATTACCAGACATTAGCTGTCATTGAAATTAACTTTGAAACTCAATACCGTGTAGAGATGGAATAAAAAAAGGCATTTTTTATATTTTAAACCAGACATCTAACCACTGCAGGTTATAAAGACACTTCAGTTATTCACTATACAAAGGCACACCAAAAAACTGTTTTTGTAACAGAAGAGCAGCTCCTGTTTAGTGAACTTGTAATACTAACTATTTTCAACTTCAAGGAGAGATCTACAGAGAGATCAGATAAAATGCCAGTGGTATGTCTCTCTCCACTTCAGTTACATACATTTTAAGTATCAGCTTTAACTGATACCTCTAAATTTTACCTCCATATTAATCTTTCACTGTTACTCTTTTAATAATTCTATAACACCAGCTGAAACCACTCAGGATTCACATTGCATGATCCATATCATGCAGTTTCTGACAGAGGTGTGGGAAGAGGCATTCTCTCTACATTAATGTGGAGGAGTCTGGAAGCCAGAACTACTCAAGAAAATCAGTGTTTCTGCTCGACTCTTATGTATTCCAGAAACAGCAGCAGACACATGCTATCTTTTTTAATAGCAGTGAATAAAATTGCAAATTAATAGGCAGCACTGAAACAGCATTTTAAGTGGGCTCAAACATCAGACGTTTACAAGCTAGGCTGCAACCATTGCACAAACTCCTAATCTAGGTATTTAGCTACTAAAGATTTCCATAGTGGAATGCACAGGCAGGATAGGAGAGAGATTTAGAGTATCAAGACATTTGGACAGCTGAGATTATTCTGGAGAGCAGCAAAATATCTTTCTTTCCCCTCCCCCAATTTCTGTCAAGAATGTATATGCTTTGCTAACACTTGGTTTATTTACACTTTTAGACTACTGTTTCCTTCAGGTTAATGTTGTATAGTACATGCAAACCAAATCTTTCCAGGTAGGTTCCTTGATAAATTGTATTATATTTGACAGTAATAGAGAAATTTAAGAGTGACGCCTGCTTTATATTTAGAGTAACAAAAAGGCAGGACATGGGCAAATCCATCTGAAGGAGATATTTTAAATTGAGATCTTCAGAATGAAAGGAAGAAATAAAGAAATGCAAAATAAAACTTAAAGCTTTTTGATTCAAAACAAGCAAATAATCCAAACAACTAAAACAGAGGCACCATCATTAAATATCTGTGCAACAGAGATCTTCAATTACAAAGCTCACATGGGACTGGCAGAGAAGTTTGTTAGAAACTTAAAACTGGCAGTTACCCCTCTGATTTTTCCTGATGGGAGTTTTTTAGCTTTGTGTTCTTTTTTTTCCCAAAACATTATGAGATACAAACATTCTTCCTTCACTTATTCATAAAAACAAAATACCACAAACACTATGGATATACAAGCAAACTTGTTTTGCATTTATTTGGGTTGTGTTTGTTTTTTTAACATTTATTTGCATACTTATTAGCATCTGTACACAATTTTTTCATTAGAAGTAAAGATATAGCCAACTTTTGTAAGTAATGTTTCCATTAAATCAGTTTTCTCCTTTGTGATTACAGGCTGTATTCAAAAGCAGGTGCTGTGCATAATCTAAGATAACAATTTCAGAACATTCATACAAGGCTCAATCAGTACTACTTCTTGAGTAAAGACCAGTAGTTCTACAGGAAATACTTTCTGATTATGATTATGCTAATTTAAAATTATTCCATCAGGAGAGGAAATGCCTGCCTGCAGGGTTTGTGTTTTAATCTTTTCCTCTCAGTAGAAATGACAATTTTTCTTTTTCAGATACAGAATTTGCATTGACATCAATGAAAATGTCTACCAGTGCCACCCCACCCAGCCAAAGCAATCACTTAAGAGACAGTAAAGGAACAGTGCACGTACAAGCCTAGTTTCATCTCATCTATAATCTCAGATCTTTGATTCTGTGTCTTCCTATGGCTTAATTAACCACATTTTGAAGAAATGTGAACTTTTCCCGCTTTTAATTTAAAATCTGTTGCTGTAATTTCAAAATCTCTAGTTCTTGGGTTAAAAGAAATAATAACCAGCTCCTCCTATTTATGTACTCTCCATTCATGATTTCATCAGCTTCATCAGCCTCTCAGACAAATGGGTAGAGGTACAACCTACTACTCACCAACTCATCAAAAAAAGGTAATAAAAATGTCCACACGAAACAAGCCTACCAAAATACATTGCCAGTGCCTTTCTCAGTGGTTGATGGGTTCTAAATGCCTTTTTTTTCATTGATCAAGCTATAAGTGGTCATTGGTCATTTTGCTATATCTGTATGCCTCGTTTGACAGTTACATTGCAGAACATTTACTTCCTCAAAGAATAAAACCAAAACCTGTAACAACAAAATTAAAATTCCTCTTTCAAGCAAGTGCCAGCATCACAAACCAATTCCTGTGCATAAAATAGCCATAAGGTATACTGTCTCAAAATCTTCCAAGAAAAGTGGCTTAAACAACACATTTGTCCCATTTTACAGTTATAGCTGCAATTTACCACCACCCAAGGTACCCTTCTCCTCAAGCATTTTCCTCTACAGATGTAATTTAAACCACAAAAGCCCAGGATCTGAAATGTTTCTATCCCTCATGTGTGGACTTCTTACCTTTTATTCTCTCTCACTCTTTTTTTACTCATTCCACCTTACTCCTTGTTATTGTTACAAGCAAAGACAAAAGGAGTTGAGCTATCCTGAGTTCCTCTACTATTTCTCTTTACATGTACTTGGCTGCATGCCATTTGTTGCCCTGACAGCCATCAGAGGGAACACACAGGGAATGCCAGACCCCCGTGTGTCTAGAGAGCTTAAAACTACTAGGATGGGTACACTGCTAAAGCACAAGGAGATGAAGAATTGTTGAAGGACACCTTTATGTACATCACAGCTGCCAGTTATGGATACAAAGCTGTCAGTTAGGGATAAAAGAAGAAAGAGGTCAGAAGAAGGGAAACACTATGACAAATAAAGGCATCCATCTTTCCCAGAGGTCTCCTTTCAAATTGTGCTTTCTGACTCATCTGGAAAACAAATCATAATCAATATAAAGAGCTAGCTCCCTGAAAATCTTTTCTACTACTTAGCTTTCAGAAACATCTATTTACAAAATGAAACATTGTCTTTAGCTGCATTAAGAATTATGCTACATATTTTAAGCCATCCGTACTTTTTAATTATTCTAAAAATTGAAGAAGAAAGTCACATATTTCAGATGACCCTGTATCACTCCAAGAGCTTTTCTCTTTTGTTACTCCATGTGCCTTCCAAACCAAAACCACTAGCCGAGTATGACACTGCAACCTAACAGATATTCTTCATACAAAGAGTATTCCTTAGAAAAACCTGCAAAAGCAGGCACACACACACATCCACAAGGGATTGCTGCAAGGCTGTGAGCTTGTTCTACCCCTATTTATGCATGATGTGAGAAAGGTCGGTATGTAAAAATGCTGTACACAATTTTGAGAGCATATACTGCTAAGGCAATAGCAACAAGTATTAGCAGATGCTAATCTATGTGTTTGGCTGGACATGCAGAATGGTCAGGCAGAATGAGAATGTAGAGGTATCACCTACAAGAATGCTTTGCAACTGTTGGCCGGATGAAAGCACAGGTGGCTTCCAGTCTGGGACTACACACTGCACCACAGCATGTTCCTCACTTCGTAAAAACATAGTTACATTGGGAGGACACAAGAAGGACATAATGAATACACCAGGAGCACTTACAGATAATTTCCAGTGGCTTCTGCCAGTTCCAAGAAAACAGAGTTACAGTTATGTGCTCGTATACCTAAATCTTCATTTCCTCATCAAGCATTTGCTGAACTCATTATCCTGGGAAATCACATGGTGTTAACCCATAATCTTAAAAATTTTCACATGTGCAAAATTTTAGTTAAATTTTCAGTTATTATGTGTAAGTGTAAAAAGATCATACCTTTTCATCAAGAATCAAATGTCTTTGCAGGGCAGTTTTTTGCTCTGTAGGGAACATATTTTCAAGACACAAATGCAGAACTTCATTGGAAGGGTGAGTACTCTAAACTTATTCAAGTGATCAGTTAAGCAACATAAAATAAACTTGTTTTTTCTTATGAAGATTAAGGATTAGCATTGTTTATTTTTGACTTCTAAAGTTATTGTACATTTCAACATGCAGAAATGCAACTTCTGGACAAATCAGTTGAAATTCTTTGAACTATAATGGAAAGAAGTGATTTGTTTTTCAAACACTGTGGGGTTTCGTATGTAAAAGAAATTCCATAAATCAGCGCTTTAAATTTCTCTTTCTGTATGCTTCATGTCAAAGAAGACATATGAAGATGGCCAAACAGAAGAAATTACTCAAAACAATGTGCAAATGATAGACTAGGAAATGCTGCTGTATGCTTTTTCCTTTATTATATTTGTGTATTAGTCATACATTTATGTAGGAGTCACATTACAGCTAAGCATGAACAAAACTGTGTGGTGATTTTCACTGTTTATAGTGTCCTGAAAGACCATGCAAATATAGTAATTACTGGTTAAAGACCTCTTTTAAGAGTAGTGTATCTTTGCTCTTGTTTAATTGCATCTTAAATATATTTTCATAGCAAAGGCAATTTTTCTCCTCTCTCATGGAATATAAATTCTTTCCAGATATTTTACATTTCTAATTTAGATAGTCTTAGCATTGCTAATGAGAATACTTACCCAATTCCTGAAAATTTGACAACTTGAGAAAAGAACTGAAACTGATGACTGAACATGCCATCTCGTCCTTTTCCTTATTTGGAGAAAAACACTCATCATCCAGCCATGGAGGGCGAATACTGTTTTCCATAGTGAGACAAATACTTTGCCAACAAATACTTCTTGAGGTTCACTAAGAATTATATGCCCTCTGAGACTTTAATTCCTCTGATTTCTCTGTGCTAGAGACACTTCAAGCAGCAGTTCCTAAAACAAGAGTCTCTCACTTTGCACTATACCTTTTTGTTTAAAATTACTTGCTACCACTCGTATGCAGAAGAAATATCCTGTTCTCTGGATTTCCATCCACATACATTTGGGCCTGCCTCAAATTGACAGATAGCTATTTTTGATAAACTTTAGGAAAAATTATATCATTTACACATATAGCCCAGATTGAGAACACACAAATGTAGATCTCAGTGGGCATTTTGGCAGGATTTAGGATTAACTAGAGAATAAAGAGGGACAAGGCTTCAGTTGTCAATCTTAATTGTAGATGAATTAGAAATAATACCTTTACACACGATTTATTTTTTTTTCTTGGAGAACGTGAGATATTTGACCAATTTCTTTATTAAGATATAACAGTATCAGCTCATTGATTTCATTTTTCTTAGCTACACTGAGCAGCTGATAGAACTACTCAGATTATATTGTAAATCAATGTGAAGACTCAGGCCTGGAAACTGAGTATGATCACAACAGATATAGATCCTCTGCTTGCTGATCTAAAAGGCATGTGGTTTAAACTTTACTTAATTTTATTTTTTATAAAGTCAGTCCCTGACCTACGTACACTTGCAAGCAGAACATAAAACAGTGCATAGGAATTGGCCTTCAACAATGGGGCTACAGCAGTAAGAAAGGAAGAGCAACAGTTTTCACGTACCTGGACCTGTGCAAAGCATTTGACACTGTTGCACACAACATCCTTGTCTCTAAAATAGAGAGGCATGGATTTGATGCATGGACCATTCAGTGGATAAGGACTTGGCTGGATGTTCATGCTCAAAGATTTGTGGTCAACAATTTGCTCTCCAAGTTGAGAGACATGACGAGTGGCATTCCTCAGCAGTCAGTATTGGGATCACCTCTTTAAAACATCTTCACTGGACAGTGGGATTGAGTGCACTATGAACAAGTTTGCTGACAACAGCAAGTGCAATGTGGTTGACATGCTGGAGAGCAGAGATGTCATCCAGAGGGACCTTGATGGGCTTGAGACATAGAGCCAAGAGAACCTCGTGATGTTCAAAAAGGCTGAGTGCAAGGTCCTGCACCTGGGTTGGCACAATCCCAAGTACAAGTACAGGCTGGGTGGAGAATGGATCAAGAGCAGCCCTGGGCAGAAGTACTTGGGCGTATCTGTGGAAGTAAAACTCAACATAACCCAGCAATGTGTGCTGGCAGCTCAGAAAGACAACCACACCCTGGGCTGTAACAAAAGAAGCATGACCAGCACCTTGAGGGAGGTGAATGTCATGTTCTACTCTGCTCTGGTTAGATCCCACCTGGATACTGCATCCAGCACTGGGACCTTTAATACAAGGAAGATTGTAGACATGTTGGAACAGAGAAGGGCCACTGAGTTGATCACAGGGCTGGAGCACCTCTCTTGTGAAGAGAGGCTGAGAGAGCTGGAGAAGAGAAGGCTTAGGGGAGACCTTAGAGCAGCATTCCAGTACCTAAAGAGGGCTTGCAAGACAGCTCAAGAGGGACTTTTCACAATGGCATAAAGTGATAGGACAAGGGTGAATGGCTTCAAACTTAAGAAGAGTAGGTTTAGATTAGATATTAGGAAGCACCTCTTTACTGTGACAGTGGTGAGGCACTGGAACAGGTTTTCCAGAGAGTGTGTGGACTCACCATCCCTGGAGGTTGGGCAGGAATTTGTTAGGATCACAGAGTATTCTGAGTTGGAAGGGACTCACAATGACCATTGAGTCCAGCTCTTAAGTGAATGGCCCCTGTAGGGATTGAACATGCAACCTTGGCATTATTAGCACTGTGCTTTAATCAACTGGTTTTCAAGGCCAGGCTGGATGGCAGTACCTGGTCTAGCAGAAAGTTCCCTGCCCGCAGCAGGGGTACTGGAGCTAGGTGATATTTAAGGTCTCCTCCAATCCAAACCATTCTATGGTTCTACAAATTGCTTTCTCTGTCAGTCACATATCTGGTCATAAAACTCATGCATAATGGAATGCTATAGATAGAATAATGTTGGAAATTATATACTTCAACTGGTTGATAGGATAGAGGAAAAAAATTCTTTCCTTCCCCTGAAGGGGAGTTAAGAAAGATGATCAAGGAAAGCTCCTCCAGCTTCCTCCTTTGAGAGATCCTCCTGTAGCTGGCTTAATTCTGGTATTTCTCATTTCTTTTAAATATTCTTGGTGACCATCTAATTTTTCAAAATTGCCATGAAAATGAAAGCAGTAAGATATGGACACGCTCAGTATCATTTGTATTCTGCTCCAATTATTTCACTAAATATCTTTATTATTTCTTTCTTTCTTCCTAGCTCACCCTCCTCCACAATAGGAAAGAATTCAAGTAAGAGTATGTTGGGATTTTGGGAATTCGCCTTCAGTTTTCTTTTTTCTCTTAAGGAACTTTTCCCATCTATGTTGCTGGGGTGACAAATTGCTGGCTGCTTGGGAGAAACAAAAGACCTGGCCACAGAGGGAGGGGTCCAACTGGCTACCCTCTTTCACCTGGTGTTGTGGGCTGTTGTTCTCGGCGTTCAGACGGAAAGAGAGGCTGCCATCATGGTGGAGGGAATTTGTCAGCATGGCAGACTTCTGCTTTTTTGTCTGCCTTCCTTCTACCATGAGTGGACCTTGCTCACTGGAGCTGCTGTTGCACTGGGACCCTAACACCCCACCTTACTAAAAGAGGGACCTTTTCACCATCTGCTCAGGTGCCTCAGGGAGAAACCCCGGGATTCCCAAGCCTGTCTTTCCCTGACCTGCTGGGAGCCAGGCTGTGGCCGCCCTGCTCCTGCTGTTGCTCCAAGCCTTCGCTACTCTGTAGCCCTGCTTGCCCTGCCTGCCCAGACCTCCGGGGGTTCTGCTGAAGCTCCGGAGTTTGATACATCTCGTCTGCCACCCAGGACTTGTGCTCGTCCCTGCTGTTCCAGCCTACTGTTCCCGAGGGTCCAGCCGGACACCGGGATCGGCTGCCCAGCGGTTTGTGAAGCCTTTGTCCCATCCCTTCCCGGGATCCCAGGGCACCGGTGCCGCGTGCTCCCCGAGCTCGCTCCGGAGCGCCCCCTGCAGCCGCGGGGGAACCATCGCACCTGCCCTGCTCACCGGGAGCCGCCAGCGCCCCTGCCGGCTGCGAGCGGAACTGCACCCGAGGGGAAAGGGCCCGACAGCCGAGAAGGCTGGCACTGGGTTTGTGATTGTTTGCTGTTACTGCCAGAGTTATTGGTGTTTGTCTGCCTTGTTAAACATATATATCTATATACCTATATAAAATAGTAAAGAACTGTTATTCCTATTCCTCATATCTTTGCCTGAAAGCCCCTTAATTTCAAAATTACAATAATTTGGAGGGAAGAGGGTTGCATTTTTCATTTCAAGGGAGGCTCCTGCCTTCCTTGGCAGACACCTGTCTTTCAAACCAAGACAGAGTAGATGACTGATTTTAGTACAAAGCTTCAATTTTTTTCATGAAACAGAACTGGTACAAACATGAAAATATTTGTGTGCGAAGCTGTAATAGCTCTTAACATATCCAAGTAGGATTGGTCAAAAACAGTCTATTGAAACTTCAAAGAAAAAGAAAAGCACTTTAGAGCAAAACTTTTCAGAATATATTTACTATTTCTTTGGATGTTTCAAATTGTTTGAATGTTACAATTGATGTTACAATTTCTTTGAGTTTGTTTCAAACCCATACCTTATTAGGTAAAAGTTTTCAGTTTGCTTTTGCAAAAAATAAGAATCCAATCTTCAGTTCTTTCTTTTATCCAGGATACATTATCTGGAATTGTCTAGCCAATGACACCTAAGCTATTCATCACAATTCATCCAATTTGCTGAAGATATGACTGTATCAACTTTAGAAACACGTAAGTTTTTTTTCTTTAACAAAGTACAAGAAATTTACTACTCCAAGGACAATTTTCCAAGTGGATATGTGGAATTCTGACTGTTGTCTTTCAGATAAACTGAAATATTTATGGCACACACTGCAATGCCACCTCTAACAGATGAACTAAGAAATACATTTTCAATCAGCAGTTGCGATTCTTGCAGAGCATACTTACATACACACGTGCACACCCTTCACTGCAGGGTGCCTACCAGGCAGGTCTCCTGCACAGGAAAGTCCTCCCAAGGTTATCGCTGACTGCAAGCATTGTGAAAGAGTTAAGTCCAATTACTCATTTCCTATAGCATTCAATAGCTGTGATCCCTACACTATTCACTTGGAACTTACACACCATAATTATGTACTGACAGGGATTCTGCTGTTAGGCTGTGAAATCTGGGCCAGCAATCTTAGTGGTTTAGATGTTACTCCTTGAAGATTTTCAGCTGAACCATGGAGGATAAACAAAGAGTATTAGGGATATTATTCATATACTCATGTAGACCTATGTATTAGACTACTAAGGCTGACATCTTCTGAAGTATCTATTTGCTTGAAGAAAGATATTAAAAGTCTAAAAATTTAATCATACATACTAATTTCTGTAAACACACAAAGGAAGTTGAGCCAAAGATAAAATGACCATTCAGCCACTATGCACACATCCTGTTCAACCCTTGATTTCCACTGACAGCTTCCCTGTATTTCCTTTGGCTGTTCCCTAACTGAAGTAAAAATATCTTGCTTGCAGCACAAATTCTTCCTTTGTGCAAAAAAGCTCCCTGACAGTTTTCAGTGATGCCAAAGACATCCCATATTTAGGCTAGGAGGGAAAGGAGGGTTGACAGTCGTCTCCTGGTTTGGGTTCCCTTTTATTTTTGTACTCAAGTTTGGTGCAAAAGCAACAGTGCCAAGCTGTAGCTTTTCCACAGCTACACACCTGTCTGTTATGCTTAAGCTCGGGCAATTCAACCTGAATGGCCTGGGATTATTTTTACCACCACCTCAGAGGTAATTATACAACAAACTCACTCCAGTATGCACAACGCTCATAGGATCAAATATTTCCCAGTTCACACAAACAAAACTGTAGGCTAGCTACTGTTACATGCCAAAAAATCACAAATTCTTACAGCACAAGATGCTTTGTGAACATTTCTCATTTTATAGGTCAAAGTGTTCTCTGCACTGAGAAGTACTGCATATGTACTGACAATGAAGAGAGTAAAGCTGAGTTTGGCCACCACACAACAAACAGGTTGAAAGCTGCATATAGCCACTACTCAACAATCCGGTGAAAGCTCAGACTTCATCCAGCAGATAAAAGCTTTCTTATTATACATATTCCTTTATTATGTTTTCCTTTTTTTAAGTATCTCTCTTAGATCGACTACCATACATTTTTACTTCATGCAGACAAGAAAGATCCTGTCAGCTGAATTAAGAGTCCAGTATTTCAGGACAGCCGGCTAGAATCAACTTTACTCACCTTTAACTGAAAAGACACTCATGACTACAGACGAATTTTCATATTGCGATGAATTTATGTTAAATCCAAATGACATCACATTGTCAGTAAAATTAATTCATGGCCCCACCCCACTAGCGTGGCAATTTAAATAAAACAAATAATTTTATTATTGTACTTTAACTTTTTTCACACTTGACAGAAGATTTCCACAAGCCTAGTTTTCAACCCAGCATAAGAACTGAATTATGGTCTTGTCCAGGGAGAATACCAGGAAAGCAAAGACTAGGAGATAAATCATCTTCATAATTAAGCTGTTTTTCTCAGTTTTTTTAAAGTTTATTTTGCACTGAGCAATGACATATAAAGCAGGAGCCTTAGAACTCTTTAAAGATTTTAAAAAATTCAATTTAAAAAAAAAATTAAGTTTCAAATTCCCCTCTGTTTGTCATATAATCAAGTGCCTGCGGCAGCCAAACTCTTTTCAGTGGTACCCAGTGACAGGACAATGGGCAACGGTCACAAGTGGAAACACAGGAAGCTTCTTCTGAACATCAGGAAAACTTCTATACTATAAGGGTGACAGAGCACTGTAACAGGCTGTCCAGAGACACTGTAGAATCTTCTTCTCTGCCAATATTCAAAACTCACCTGGTCATGATCCTATGCAACCTGCTGTGAATCTCTTTCAGGAAAGCTGTTGGACTAGATGATCTTCAGAGGCCCCTTCCAAGCCCTATCATTCTATGATTCTGTTATTAAAACCTCTTAATGGCTTAGGTTGATAACTGCTTTATTGTCTCTCAATTTTCTCATTTTACAGGCCTCATCCATCTCTGCCAATATTGTCACATACCATTCCCTACACCAGCATTACAGGCAGAGCAAGAAAGAAGCCCTAAGGTAATCAATTGAATGTGAGATCAAACTCTGCTTCTATTTGTAGCTGTGTAGGAGAAGAATATAGCTCACTTTTAAGTCCTTAGCCTTTAATTCCTGTAAATGTCCCTGATTTTTTTTAAAAAACCTCATGCAGAAAAACTGTAAATTATCAACATATTACTTACAATAAATGGCCATTTGCACCTTTGGTGGGGTTGTTTGGTCCTGTATTTTTGG
This sequence comes from Corvus hawaiiensis, assembly GCF_020740725.1. Lineage (NCBI taxonomy): Eukaryota > Metazoa > Chordata > Aves > Passeriformes > Corvidae > Corvus > Corvus hawaiiensis. The sequence continues at coordinate 60,170,708 of NC_063255.1, forward strand.
AAGCCACATGTAAGCTGCTCTGTGGGTTCAAGTTTGGGGGGTGCTCCCTTTGCTAGTTGTTTAGGAGTGTGAGGCAGGGAGGCTGACTACAGACCAGAGCTTCTAAAATACTCTGAAAGCTTCCACTGAAGACAGACTACAGCCATCATCTAATCTCAAGAAACGTGTGTGTGCGTATTTTGTTTTTATTTTACCCTTGACTAAAAGTGCTGCTACTACACTGCAGAGGTACTATAAATATCAAACACACAGACAGATTCAAAGAATATTAATCATATGCATAATATAATTCACCATTAAGGGACATGCAGATCCACTGGCACAAAGTGCTAAAAGCCTTGCATTCATGCATAAATAGCTTGGTTTTCATTATTTCCTGAAGTCAGAAATCAAAACTCAGGGTTTGATGGATTACTGTTTTCACTAGTCTTTAGATTCTTTTTTCCTAGTGAGATGGCAACCTGACTGAAAGCTACTTTCTCTCAAATTGTTAAAGATTTGTCATAAACTATTCCCAGGAAAATGCAAAGCAAGACTCTAAGATTCAAGACAACCTGTTGCTGATGTTCTCAAAAAGTCTGCTTCCGAACTACCTAATGCTTTTGTAGACTCCTGGCTGGCAACCAAGGAAGTCCACAGCTTAGTAGGCTAACTACGGCCATTAATACCATTGCTTTGTTTATCAGCATCTGCTGCAAATAAACCTCAACAGGTTTTCAGCCAATTGGTCAATTTAATCTACCAGTTACACAAGTGACACCTATTCACCTTAACAACAGCCCCAGCTCTCCACACTTTGCTTTAATAACACATGAAATATACGGATGGTGTGCACATACAGTGTGCACAGTGGAACTTCAACCATGGGATGGCTATACACGTAATGAAACAAGAATTATGTTCAAGTTAGTTAAAGGTGCTATCAACTTAATGCTAGATGCTGTCACACACATTATTTACTGTTGTGTCATCACAGCATAAAAGGATTAGCTCAACTCTGCATTAGCACTTGAAAATGACAGCTTACTTCTTTCCACCCTTTGTGCACTCCTCATAAATGTTATTTTTAGATAACATTGGTATTTACATTGGGTTTGACCACAAGCCTCCACCTTGTTGGCAATTATTCAGAAATAAAATCAAGATATTTTAATTGTGGTGGACTGTACTGCAAAAATGAAGTATTTCAAAACAGAACCATCTTCTACAGTTGTAAGATAGATTTCTGGCTAATGTTCTCCTGAAAACTTTACAAAACCAAAAAGCCACTCCACTCTCTGTACTTAAGTCTGTGGAAGTCTCTGGTCATAAGCTAAGACCCAGCACAGACTACATCTGACCACGGTCTCACAAATTCAGAAATCTGGTCACACAAAACTTGGAACTATTGATGCATTGTTAACCTGTGACCTTGTGAGAATTCCTTAAGATACAGTCTTTAGTTAGACTACATACTTAACCACAGTTCCTTGCCTAATTTACTACACTGACATCTGCAAAAGCAATTTTGACTATAACTTGCCTCTACATCTATGAGACAAAATCAGAACATCAGAACACAATAGAAAATTGTGGGTATTATCAGAAGAACTATTATTTCTAAAATATAAAGATTCAAATCTGCTAATGTCCCTGATCACAAGCACATTTCACACATTTTCCTCAAATTTTAAGCAAAGTAGAATATAAATTAGATATAAAACTAGATATAGAATTTTAAAATTGATTTTCAAAAGCTTTGCTTGAAGAAGGAAGATTTCTATGTTTTAATATTAATAGAACCTTTTGAAAACTATGTTTGGAGGCTATTACTAAACCAAGAAGACCAGGAAGCAAGTCTATGGCCAACTATTTCCTGAAATATACGTAGAGGATGACAGATGTATATGAACATCAATAAAATATTAATAAAAAAATTTAATTCTTCATGGGCTCATGAAGCTTTTTACAGGGGAATTTCATGGTCACAGATGACCTCTGTGTTCTTTATCCATCTGAATTCAAAAGCTTTAACATGGATAGCAATGAGAAGGGCTCAGGAAGATTCCTCTACCTTAAAGAGGTCATTATGCATGTAAAAGAAATATGAGGTATTCTGAATGTTTCACTTTGTACTGCATGGGTGAGCAACATCAGCAGACTTGAAAAATGCTTCACATCTGTGCATAATCCATTTATCCTCACCATTATTCTTCCTCATGGACTTATCCTTTATGGCTGGTTTATAATTACAGCACTTCAGGAGGTAACTGAAAAGCTGGCACAAGGAATGAAGATTGGGCATCAGTGTAGTCAGATCCTTGAAAATAAAAGTTTTAATAGCATTCTGGTAGGAGATCTGATGGGATTCTCAGTTTCAAATGTTATATCACATGTGACCTTTCTCTGATGTCTCACAGCATGTCTGAGAGATGTATTTCAGCACTGACAATCAGAATATTTCAGATTAATCTTGTTCTTCATGATAAGATTACAGAATATAGGAAGGACCTTCTTAAGATCCATCTTTGCAAATGAAAAAGTTAAAAAAAAGTAAATAAACCCTGCTGAAGGTACAGGAGATTTCAAGATGAAATTCTGCATCTCCTGATCAGCACCAGTAGCAGACTCTCTGGACATTGCTGTGGTAGCACAGGTAAAACTGAAACTAGAAAAATTCTTACATCAATTGATTTCTCTGTGGTCAGAGCTGGCTTTTTTAACTAGGTCTTAGTTTCATTTGTCCAGCCATGGCACTGAAAAAACAAACTCAAACTTTACAATTAACAACTGAGAAGCCAAAGACAGTCATTCAAAAGTCTCAAAGTATTACTATTACAGACACTTGCAGAAACAGAATACAAAAATCCTCATCTAAAACCAAAGAAAACAAGTTTTACTTAAGAGTATTTCCTTGTGGCTTAAAGGCTTAAAATATTTTCCTGTGGTTTAAAGGCTTAAACATAAATGTTTACGGGTATAATTGACATACCAGATAGAAAGAGCCATGAGAACAGTAAGCAAATACAGAAATTCTTACAAGTAGAAAGGAGACTACAACTTGCTTCATGTGGTGGTATTAGTCGTATATTGCAAGCAGAGCATTTTTAGTAAGTCCACCTAGTGATCAAGGTTACATCTTGCCATCTGGGCATTGTCCTTTAATGACACCTTTACAGATTAGAAACATACCTACTCACTCTAGTGTTTACTGTGAAACACCTGTATTTGTTGGCAATTTTTACGACACAGTTTGTTTCACTGTATCACTGAATACTATAATTTTGTCAGTAGCAATGTTACCAGATTACTTTAGCTTACAGTCACTTACAGTCTGACCCATTCCCAACAGCAGGAATAGAAGGGACCTGGCACTTCCAGGGGCCAGTTACTACTCAAGAGAGATGTTTTCAACACCAGGCAGGTCTGCAGACAAAGATGTAACTTCATCAGCCTTTGAGCAGTTTTAACGTAAGACTCATTCCTAAACAGTGTGTACCAGGCTACTTCCAACACAGTTTCATCACCATATTCGCAGGTTATTTCAAAGACTGCCAATTTCCTCCTGCATCAGTGAGGCTGGATATCCAGCTTTCGCGACGAGCTACGTTGGCCCTCTCAGAACAGCAATGTCTGAAGGCAGTCCTCTTGATCCTCCTGGTGCCATTTGTCTTGTTAAAAGACTGTTTCTCTGGGAAATGCTCTCACAAAATTTCTGTTGAGATATTGATGTGTTGGGCACCTTACTGAAGAAGTAAATAATTTTAGACCTCCACATTTACTTCAAGGCAAAAATGTGGAATATGAACACAAAGTCCAGTAAAGCAAAAACTGGGCCTTGGAGGAGGCAGTGGAAGGGGGCACTATTAACCTTTACTATATTCTTCAGCTTTGGAGAGGTTTTTCTCTTTAAAATAGGTCATGTATAAGGTGTCACCTGAGCACTACTTCAGTATCTACAATGATAAATTATAAATGTATTATTTTCTCACAATAAGTTATAACATGGATGCCACATATTCTACTGGCATTTCTTAAATGCTTATCATCAGAAAATAAAGAAAGTTATTTTAAGATGGCAATTTGTTCCCAAAGTACTACGGCTGTTCAAGCACAGGTATGTCGTAGTTCAAAGACAAATACATGAAATAATTACATGCAATTTTGAATGCTTTAAATGGACACATTAAGACAAGTGCAGCAAAAGAAATGAATTGCAAAGGGTTATTTCTTTTACTTTTTTTGTAATAGTAGTGTTTAAAAGGTAGACAATTTAATATAAGACAGTATATTTATATTTATATAAATGGTTGCTTCACTGGCAATTTAAATTATAAAAAAATTACAGTATCAGTTTTATGTAATATAAATCCATCACTTTTCTCTCACGCTTTGTAAAATGTGTAAATACAAGAAAATAATGTAGATATTATTTATATTTGGATACAGGAGCCATTAAAGGATGCAGATGCAAGCGATCATTTCTAAAATATGCTCAGGTGGAAGGAAAAAATTATCTCAAAATTGAGATCGACAGATTATGAATTAGGGGACTTCATCTCAGTTCTTGAATTAAGGCATTTTGCTCTGCATCATTAGGATCTCTCTGCAGATCAGGAATCATCAGCACCTGGTCAGAGGTGATGGAAGTGTTAACCATTCTGCTGAGTAATGTAATAGTAATTTATAATAATGTAAGGACAGGATTTCTTATGCGTAGTCACGACTTTTTTTTCAAATGCTAGTGCTAAAGCTGGCATTACCCGACATCCCTTTATTAAAGATAGCCCATAAACTACTAGGAGGTTAAATCTGAAATAGCTCATTTAGATACCTATTAAACTCGTTCTAAAAGGAAATTTTAAATTAGTCTTAAAAATTTTGAAAATGAGCAGATTTTCTTTTTCAATAATCTGTTGAGATTTTTTTTCTCCTTATTTACTTATACATTAACCTTCTCAAAAAACCCCTGAAATCTCATTGTTGTCTGTAATTTCAAATTAATGTTTAGCTAACTTGAAGACACAATAAATTGCATAAACTTTGGAGACACTGATTTAGAAGCTGGAGTACCCATTTCTTACTAAGAGATGATTAGTTATTAAGCTCTGCTGTTAATAGTTTCAGAGAACCAGCTGAACACAGTTAATTATGAAACAGATCAGAGCTGTGCTAGATCTTTGCAACTAAATGCTTGTTCAGAGATACACTGTATTTGTTGGCACTAGTGAAATTAACCTCTTCTTAACATCTCCTACATTATTTTTTTCATTTTGAGTGTAATCTAGTTATTGCAGAATATAAAACCAGAACACATATAAATGACAATTCTCTGCCACCTTACCTACTATGATCTTGTCAGTTTTATTCTTTTCCTCTGTAATTTGTATCCGTCTTGCTAAAATATGTACAGGTCAGTTTTAAGACAGAACATGAAAGTAACGCACTGAAATGGTACAAACCAACGTAATATCAAATACAATGTACTCCTCCTGCTTCTTGATTTAGTGAGCATTACCAGAAGAGAGAAGTGGTCACACATTTTACTTATCCCCAAATTCCTTCCTACATCTTGGGAGCAAATGTTAGCTTCATAGCTTGCTACAAATTATACTGCAAGCTCCAGTGCTACAAAGCAGGTTGAGAACTGGCAAAATTAGGCTACTGTTTAGTTACCCACCAGCTTCCCTGGAAGTAAAAGAAGATGTTGTTCAATATGCAATGCATACTGTTATGAAAAAAGAGTTAACTTCTCTAAAACTCTAACACTTGTGATTCTCCTGGTGGTATAGAAAAGTAAAGATTACTCTTGAAACACATGAATATGGAATATCTAATTAACAGACAGTGTGTGGGATATAGTTTAAAATTGTAGAAGAGTGGGAGAAGAGTAAGAAACAGGACCAGCTTTTTTTTTTTTAATTGTCACGAAAATGTATTTTCTGTTTGCCACAGGTTTCAGCTTTTTGTTGTCTTTCACAAAGGAGCAATGCTATTTTAAGCTGTGAATATCATCACTTTATTAGTACATAATTATTAGATGTTGGTACTAGTGTTACCAGTCACAAGACTGAGTAAGAAGAAATCACAAAAATAAGGAAGCAAGACTTAAAAAAAACCAAACCAAAACAACAGAGAACAAAAAAACCCTAAAAAGTCACAGCTCTCATTTTTAAAATAACAGTTATTACTACTCATTTTTTAAAGAAAAATCTTTGCAGCATCATCTGCATTCCCTTATTTCTAGATTAGTCATTCTTTGCAATTTTCAGGATCCACATGGGTAATCAAGCAAAGCCCCTTTTCAGCTGATATTTCAAACAAGTCTCAAGTCTTAGTCCATGAAATTTGTCTTATGTATGCATGCATGCAACCTGTCACTGTCCCTACTTATCACAAAAATCAGAAATACAAACCAGCTAATTTATCAAGCTTGTAATGCTTTCACAAACTATCTGTTTTCCAAATTATGTCATTCTGGAGAGTTTTCTGTTTATGTTATCAAAGTCAAGGTCTGAAAGAATGCTGAATTCATAGGATGTATGCTCTTTCCTACAGCATTTAACAGATAGCACATTCTACGGATCTGTATCCCAAAAGGATGGAGGACAAAGGGATCAGGAAAGGATATATTGCCAAATAGCCACTCCCATCTGACTATTCAATAACTTGCTTTCAGAAATGTTGTACCAGTCCCCAAGTATTTTTCATCCTGCTTATTCTATACCCATAAATTATTTTGCAAACAGTAAATATCCTTTTCTACAAAAAAATTAGAAGAAAATAGAAGTAATTTTTCGCATAATTGGTAGCAGTTTTACCTAAAAAAATTTTAGTGTGAAAAGCCTAAAAATGTTCCTGAGCCATAAACTTAGTAATGTTTTCACTGCATAGCTGGAGACAGATCTTGATGAAAATTAAAAGGTGCATAAAAACAACAAGGCAAGGAAAACACATATATCAAAAAAACAAGATGTCATGTCATCTTAGGACTTGTCCCATATACTGCCCTAAATTAACTCCAGCATTTTTAATTTTGATTATGGACGGGGTTTGACAAGCCCATGGTGACATTTAGAGCTTAAGAACTGCAGCAGAGTACTCACATCACACAGAACAGGGATCAGACTTCTATAAGATGCAGAGAGTTAAGGGAAAACTTCTGCTTGAGTTTGAGTTGTACTCTAACCTGATTGGGACAAATCCTCTGCCATACCATAACCTTTAATACTCACTAGGAACTAAGGCAATTGTGGAATGCAGCAGTGTGCTGGGAACCCCTCTATCAATAGCTCAGTGTTAGCAAACTGCCTTTACAAATGACAGTACTTTTCCTTCGCATCTGAAAGGCAAAGAAGTTTAATTAAGAATGCAGTCATTCCTGCCTAAAGGAAATACTTTTAATTTTTTTTTTTTATTAGTAGGTCATTTATGACTCTGCTAAATTATGCTAGAGAAAGCAAAATAGTCACACCTTACCATTGCCAGTAACTACTTTGCCACACCACTTCTGATTAACTACCAATCGGAATGCGACAATGTGGGTGCAATATGAGGAAAAGTTAAGGAAATGTTTGATTGAGATGGACTTTGGCATGATTAAGTGGAATAACTGATGAATTTCTGAAGAAAAAATAAAAAAGTGGGCTTAACCTGAAAAAAATATTGTTACTATATAAATGATTCAGAGTCCTATACATACTGCTTTAAAGTGCCTAACCTAACCAAAAAGTTGTTTTGGAAAATACTCACATTCACTTTTATTCCCAGAACTTACCGATTCTTAGTAAAAAATTTTGGCCTATGAAAATAAAATTTTGATCTCTTGAATATTTTTAATATTTTTGAAAATTTTTGTCTTATATATGTACCCCAAGCCTATTCTGGTTTATCCAACTGCTTGTGTGGGATATTAATTGCACTGTGTAAGGTAGGTTGTTACTGAACTTAGGTTGGATGTCAAATTCCATTCAGATCTTCAAAAGTCAGGCTTCCTCAGAGCTCAGATACAACCCCTGAGTAAAAGACACTTTTACACTGCTATTTTGTGGTTTTATTGTGCACATGGGGTGTTATAAATGATCTACCAAAAAGAAAAAAAAATGTGTGCTCAATTTAACTTGTGTGTCCATTTTCAATAAATGACACACATGCAGAGGTGGACAAGTGGAATCTCTGTCAAAATATTGCAACAAATGGTTAATTACTGGAGGTAGGAAAACACAATATGTGTTATTACTTCTCTGCTGCATTCTTAAACTTTCTGACTCCTGCTTGTACTGGCTTGCCTCCCTTTTGCCAATGGAGATTACATGGTCTGTTAATTTGAAGTGAAACACACAGTACATATATGAAGAACTTTTCATATATTAAGAACTTTTAATCGAGTACTAAATTGAAAAATCAAAGAGCAATGCAAGTCAGTCTATTTTATAGGCCCAGTTCAGTAGATTACACAGACGGTCCATTCAGATTTTTTCTCACACTTAGCTGCTAGCAGAAATCTGAGGAAACGATGCTGATTAGAATCATTAATTCTGTCAGCTTTTATTATCAATCCCTTGTTTTATTTTATTTTGCCAAAAAAATTCTTTTAGAACGTTATTAAGTTCCTCATATCCTCACATTTATTTGCCTTTTATGAAAGCCATTTTGCATACATAACTTATTGTAAATGGAATACAACTATTTCCCACATAACTTGTTTCAGTTCATGCTTTTTACAATGATCTACTGTGAACCATGTACTCTTCAACCTGTGTCAATGATTAAACCAAGTCCTTTTTCTCTACATTTTTTTTCCATGATGCTATTCTTCCTGTTGTCAGTTCTGTTACAGCCCTGAAAGAATATTTATACCAATTAGGCAAACAAATGGAGAAGCTGATACATTGCTAGCCAAGACTCTCCATGGTACTTCAGTTGGCCCCCAGGCATAATTTCAGTGTTTCTCCCACCTATTGACACCTCTGAAATTAATTTTCTGGAGTGGGATTAATTACATTGAATGGGTTTGCTCACCATATGGGCAGTCTCACTTCTTGATGAAAAATGGTATATACTAGCTATGTAATCGAAAGGTAGCTCTATGGATCCCAAGGGATAAGGAAATTTTAGCATTTGATTTGACTGAACCATACATTCATCACCATAAAAGATATTTATCCAGCCAGTGTGAAGTTGCTATTCCACATCAATCCAAACCATGGTCATCAGCTGTAGCCAGGCTTTTCAGAGAAGAGATTTAACAGACCTAGCCTACTCAAGGGAAAAAACCCAGGGAACTGTACTTTCATTCATATCAAGTGACATATTATTAAGAAATGGCTCTTCAGTCAGTAACACTGAACTACCCAGTAGCTGAACTTGCTGCAATTTATTGTGCCCTGCAAAGCACTGGAAAAGCCTGATAATTACTTAAACTGCCTGTGACTTGTCTTTGCCAATCTTCTCTTGTCCTTTACTTCCTGCCAGAGTTACCTGACTTGCTAATGAAGAGAAAAATATATTCATATATCTGTCATACCTATTTCCACATTTAAAGCCTCCCAATTATCTTTTGGCGCTTCCTACCAGGTTAAAAATCTCTTAGACATGGTCTGCACACCATGTTTTTATGAACTGCTATTGTCCTTGGAATTTCTTTCCCTCTGGTATAAATAAGTTCCTACCATGGTCAGTAATCTCAGCACATGCTAGCTCAGTCACACACTCAGCCCATGGAATGTGGTTTCTGTCAGAGTGAAATGCAGTTATATAGCAATAACTGCCCATACCACTGCTAAAGTAGGCAACAAAGTACTTCTGCTATTACTGACCTGGTGTAAGACACACCTCAGGAAAACAGAAATAGTCTTCTCCTGAAGCTGAAAAATTAATATAACCATCAACACAGGTATCCATGTGTGTAAAGGGACTGATGAAGTGGTCAGTCTCCTGAAGATAGTATCAAAACTGATTCCTTCTGCTTGGAGAGTGATCTTCTCATACAGGGGAGAGGGGAAGGAAAGGGAGGAAAAGGAAGAAGCCCTCCTGTGCTTAATTTTAATATAAGTATTTTTTTAATAAAAGGAATTTGAAATATCAGGATTATCTTGACCAATAACCGCTTACCCACTGTTCAAGTCATAGCAAGTGGATCTGAAGAAGAATGCAACACTTCACTTTTGCCCAGAGCAAAGTAGTCAAAAGGCTAGGCTCTTCAGACAGACCTTTAAGAATAATGTTTTTGATAATATAATTTTAACAGGTTAAAACATGACTTTAAGTAAGCATGAGAACTGAGTACTATTCAGAATATAGACATAGCAATTTTTTTTTTAAATTACTGAATCTGATTTGAGACTTTAAAGTGAGTGTGAGTCAAGAACCTTTTGCTTCTGAGGAACTAAGACAACAGGTAAAATGTATTGATGACTATAGCTCATGCCAAGTTACTTCAAAAATTTCAGAATACATTTTTCCCCATCTGAAAAAGACCAAAATCAAACATGCTTATTTGAAATTTAAACACAGCAATTGAGACTTGGATAACTAGCCAGATTTAGGTTCCTGTGATACTTACAAAGCAGCTCAGTGCCCTCTCCACCAGAGCGCAGCCACCCAAGCTGCCATGAGGCAACAGACTTAGAGTGGTTGATCATGAAGATGTCAGAAGTTAATCTATATGTGCTAAATTAAGAAGGCAGTGTTTCTAGGATTACCATATACTGAAGAAACTAAAAGAGATACTTTCAGAAAACAATTCACCTATTGCAGACAGTGCATAAACCTGCATGCCTCTTACAGAATTGGGGGCCTAAAAAATTTTCTCCTGTTTGAGAATTAACCAAAATTAATGACCTTTCCAGCATAGCTTCCTTCTTCAGCAACAGAAAAACATACCATACAACTTTGCAATAGCAATTTTAAGTGACAGGTAACAAATGAAGTGCAGGAGAAAGATTCAAACTCCTTGCTTCACACATCTTTGTCATCCCTCTGGCTACTCTGTAATGGGTGCTCTTTTTATTACTGTGAAACAAGAGAACCACCCCGGATGTGGAAAACCCTCAAAACAGAAGTCTCAGTAAACTAAAATTTTAAAATTTATATAAAATGTTTCACAGAGAGACACTAGTTAACAACCAAAAATATGTTAGTTAGGAATCTCTGACCAACACATTTTTATGAACAACATGTAAATGAAGATGAATTTTGTTTTGCTTAAATTTTGAGATCTTACACAAAAAGCAATCTCTCATTTCCTTATAATGAAGATTAGGCATATATATCAACCTTTTAATAAGAGTGAAAAATCCATTTGAACAAAGAAAACCCATCACAGAATCACATTTAAGGCTAAATTCACAATGGCCTTACACGGAACAAGATACTAATAATCACTTTTAGAAAATGTTTTTTTACTGTGAAATGAAGAAAAGAATATCTGTGTTATGTTATACATCATGATGCATATGAGAGCATCTATTAAGATAATATATGACTTTAATTCTTTGTGAAATGCATTTTTTCTTTAAAAATGCATGTGCACACAATTCTTGGGGCTTAATTTAATCAGTACTCAATCTAAGTATCTCTGTATTGCAACCAGAAGGTTGATTAAAAAAGCAAACCGAGGTGATGTCTTAAGTTATGTACTCATAATAAACAAAAAAAGAGTAAATATAAGAATAGAATAATTAAAAAAAAACAACCCTTTCTATTCCCTCTTGTCCAGCACCATATTTAGAGTATCCCATTATCCTATTATCTAGGCTCTACCTAAATTTCTGACATTTTACTGGTAGGAAATTGAAGTGTAGTGTACATCATACATGTATAAATGCAGAGGCAAGCAGTATATTTTCTGCAAACTGAAAATACCCTTTCACTGAGGACTGGGAGTGGTAACACCCTTTTACTGACGTCAGTAAAAAGGGAGAGTTAAATCATTAACAGACGTTAAAAATCAATTTGGCTGCTTCTGACAGGTGAAGTCAGATATTTTATTATGAAAATGATAAATCTTTTGGCTCTTTCTTTCAATAAATTGATTTTATGAAATAAGGAGTGATAAGAGAATTTTATGAAGTATAAACAGTATATATTATAAATAATAACACATGGCCCTAGAGCAAATGCTCTTTTGATTTATCACAGCAGCTAAATCCTTCGAGTGGCTTACAGCATAGTCACACTGGGATAATCTATTGTATGGCTCATATGTTAACTAGATAACTGCCTAGTGTGGAAAATTTATACAGTTAAGGCTAATGATACCAGGATTTTTTGCTGGATTTATTTCTCACTGCAGAGATGATGTAAACTGAGAGCAGCACATGGCATGTCTTCAAAGGAGCTAACCTATCTAATTCAAAGATACCACTCTCAAAAAGCAAGGGATACCTCTGTTTTCACCTTCAGAATGCAATCAGGAGAAATAAAATACAAGCCAGAAAGCACAGTTTGCCTGAACATGCCAGTTTGTACTTATATCAGTACAGTTCCACATTCCAGAGCACAGGGACACAGTTACTAGCACCAGACAATACAGATTCAAAGCCACTCCACTAAGTGAATGTTCTCAACAAGAGTTACTGTTCTGGTGTTCCAAAACAGTTTGTGCAGCCTGTGTAATTCAAGCAGTGGTGCCAAAACACAACACCAGATGCCCATATGGAAATGTCAATAAAAAGCAAACTTACAAGACCCTCCCAACTATCACAGCAGTTATTTCTACGCAAACCTGTTATGGGAGCAACCTCGTTCCAACTCCCTTGGCTGAGTCAGCACTTTGTTTTCACTTTTCAACAGTGAGTTTATGGATCTTGACTCTGCTGACATTTGTTTCAGAGAGGAAAAGGAAAACCGGTCCATAAAGTTCCCAAAGGCTGCAAAGCAAAACCAGGAATGCTTGTGAGAAAATTGAAAGCAGACTGCGGGGTGGACTCAATTGCCAGGGATCTTGGAGCTGATAGGCCCTGCTCTTACCAGGTGTTACTACAGAAATTACTATAAACATAGCTTGCTACTAGCTCACTAGTAGCTCACAGATAATCTGGTCTGAGGAAGTAGGAAGAAAATGCTGTCTTGATATGCTAGCACACAAAACGACAGTGTGACCATGTTAACCTTCCTGCATGTCATCACATAAGAACAAATTTTTCATTTGAGCAGTTCAAGATGTCCAGACATACCTTATCCAAGAAGCACCACCTGTTCCCATACACAGAATAGTGAAATAAGCTACTCTCCCAGACAGACAATCTATGCTGCATTAATGGACAAATTCTGAATTTTGGATGGAGAAAACAATATTCTTTTCATATTTTAGCACATTACTATTTTCTTTTCTAATCTTTCCAGTTGTGGTGGTGCCAAATATGTTATGAGGTAATGTTTGCTCCAGAGAAGTCTTCAATTCCACTCATCTGTCAAAGGGAAAAGTCAAACAGTGGTGCTGCTTCCACACCTGGTCCTTGAACAAATCTATGGTACTGAATCTTCTTAGCACCTTACAAATGAATTATCATTTGCTTGCATTGGAAAAGCAATGGAGGAGATCACATTGAAAAGCCTCCCGTCCACCTCTGTCAAGAGACAGACTTGAACACAAACCTGAAGATATTAAAATAGCTCTTCTTTACCATTTTATCTAAGCCAAAGACATTCCTCATCAAGCTATCTTATGGCTGGCTGAACTCTCCACAAACAAATGTGGTCAACTGACAACACTACCCCTCTCTCACCTCTCCTAATGTTTAGCCGGATAGTTACTTTCCACTGATGTCTGGCAGTCTTTAACCAGTACTCCTTCCTCCTGCCACTCCACTCACAGGATAATATTGTACAAATAATTCTATTTTCTTTCTATTTCATAGAATCTATTTCAAAGAACTCTATTTCATTAGAATCACAGAATTACAGAATCGTAGAATAGTCTGCATTGGAAAGATCTTTAGAAGTCATCTAGTCCAGGGCCTCTGCAACGAGAAGGGACATCTCCAACTAAACCAGGCTGCTCAACACCCCATCCAGCCTAGCCTTGAACACTCCAAGAGACGAGGCATCCACAACTTGTCTGGGCAACCTGTGTCTCACCATGTTTGTTGTAAAAAATTCCTTCCTTATACCTACTCCGAATTTACCCTCTTACAGATTAAAACCATTACCTCTTGTCCTATCACAGCAGACCCTGCTAAAAAATCTGCCCCCATCTTTCTTATAGGATCTTTTTAGGTACTGGAAAGCTGCTCTAACATCTCCATGGAGCCTTCTCTTCCCAGGGCTGAACACCCCCAGCTCTCTCAGTCTGTCTTCACAGGAGAGGTGCTCCACCACCCTGGCCATCTTCATGACATCTCTCTAACAGATCCACATAGTTCTTGGGCTGAGAGCCCCAGAGCTGGATGCAGTATTCCAAGTGCAGTCTCACAATGGTGGAGTACGAGGGGCAGAATCCACTCCCTGGCCCTGCTGCCCACGCTGCTTTGGATGTAGCTCAGGACACGTTGGCTTTCTGGGCTGTGAGTGCACATTGCTGAGTTGTGTCCAACCTCTTCTCCACCAGCACCCCCTTCACAGTAAGGCTGTTCTCAATCCCTTCATTCCCTAGACAGCATTTATTTCATATGTGGATTAGGAGGGCCTTTCAGGTTCTTCAAAAGTAGCAATGCAGAGCACATTCATATCAACTTCAGGAAAATATAGTATAACAAGAACTGTCCTATCCACTATTATTTTAGCAGCCCTATCCCTCTGGGAATATATGATACATGAAAACTAAATTACCTCAATACACCTCTTTACATTACCTCTGTAATGTACCAAAGAAGAAAATATCAGAATCACACATTGTTACTGCCAGACTGATTAAAAGCACTGCTTACTGGTTTTCAAATAAACATGTATTTCCTTAGCCCATAAGTCTTCCATAAAAGTGACTTCTGGCTGCCATATTATTAAATAACGCTAAAATGCACATACTTATAGAGTGCTCAACAACTTTGACACTTTGAAATTATGATTTAGTTTAACATTTCTAAATGGCTGATTTCTTTTATATTTCTCCCCATCTAGAGGCAGGAAAACAAAACTTACTAAAGAAATATGCTTGTTTTCTTTGATAACCAAGCTTCATTCTTCATATCCTTCAGTATCAAGCTATTTTTCATAGACATAAAATCCATCTAAATTTGCACACCATATATGTATACTTTTATAGAGAAAAAGTTCTTAAGACTCACTCTGTCCTTATCAGAATTTTTAAACAGTCGTACATACGTAAGTATAAATTACATATATATATATATATATATACACATACACACACACACACATTCCTTTAAAATGTGTTGTTAGGAGGGGTGTGCAGTTTGTCTTATTTACTTTACTTTAAAAAGGCCTCTGTTCTAAATTCTGAACCAGTAAGGTCACAGAACATGCAGTACATGCTGCTCAGGAGTTAGACGTACCCACCATACCATACATGGTGATTCTGGCATGTTGGCTCAGTCAACTCTTAGAAAAGCAAAGGCTAGTGGTGGTTTCCCCAGCTAACATTCCAATAAATAGAAAACCTTTCCATGAAAAATGAAAGTAAGCATGCTTAAAGAATTACAGGAAAACTGACAAATGCAAATAATATATTCTCACAGTGGTTATATTCGCTTCAGGTCTAATCCAGCTACTACTCTTCAAATTGTTCAGTGCTTTTTAATTTCATGCGGCACAATACCTAAAAACAGAAAAGTAATTGTGAAACACTGGAATCAAAGGTCTCAGTCTCCTTGAATGAAGTGATGATCTTACTAAATACTGTTATCTCTTTGACTAGCTGATCTAAACAGTGTCTCTATACAATGCAGGATGGTTCCCAAGAAGAACACGTGTAAACCTGCTTTTCTGCTTTCCCACCTACTTAAAATGGCATCACATACCTTACGGGGTCGAAATATGCATCTTTGGCTAATTGCCCGCATTCTGGAATGTGTACTTCACTAGTTTTATCTGATTTATCCCTTTGTGGTTAAATTTATCTCCTGCTGATACAGACATCATACAGAATTCCTTATATGATCACATACTTAATATCTGGGCAATCAACATGTGGTTTTTAGCCACATGTGGTTTATGAACAACTCTCCTGCAGTGCTACCAGCTAATTCACATGAGCAGCAGCAGACCTTCACTAACATGAGGACTACTGTATAATTCAGCTTTTCAGGGTGAAAGAAACCCCAGGATCTAGCAGGCTGCTAGTCCCAGTGCTGTCCCAGGACAGGATCCTTGAGGAGTCACACACTCCCTTGCCTCTCAGCTCTGCTGACCAGAGTTTCTGGGATGTGTTTGTTGCTCACAGCTACAAGAAGAGCTTACCATATAACCCTGAAGTAGAAGCTGCCACTGCCATCTCCCAGTTTAAATATTCTTATTGTAAAGAAGTCCCATCTCTTGTACCATACCAAAATATCACACCTTCTTTAAGGGGTAGATAGTACTGTTTTTGAGCAACAATATGAAATAAAAAGTAAGTAATCTTGGGTCAATATATTGGTATCTTGCACAGCTGATGTTTGTATTTCAATGTAAGTCTCTGCCTAGCTACAGATCCTTTGGGAAATATTCTATTTTGGAGATAAAGCAGAAGGTGAGATTAAAATAGTAAACCCCATTTTGGTTCCCAACTATAGAGTCCCATTTTCACTATATGTAGCAATTGCCTACAAAAGCGTGTTGGACTATGACTAACATAATTTTCACTTATTTTGCCTCAGATACATAAAAAAGACCAAAATCAAATATAAAACAGACACTCATCAAATCATAAAAATTTACTTGTATTTTTTTGCCTATCTTTTTCTGACCCTCTAGATTCTCTGTGTTTATTACTCACCTATATGCCATTTTATTGTACCTATTACCCTCTACTATCATGTTTTCTCATCACTGTTCTTTTCATGTATAGGCATGTATCTAAGTTTCCCCTGCTGTTGCAGACTTGCTGGTGACTTTGACCCACAATATGCTCCTCTTTTCTCTTCTAATCACAGGACTTCAGAAACAGACAAGCCACAAACTTCTACTTTTTAGCTCTCTGGGGCAGGACACTGTATTAAAAAACAAAAGAAAGCAAACAGAAAAACCTTCCTCTAAACTTCTGTGAAATTGTGCCAGAATTTGGGGTGATAGTGGAGATACCAAGAACCGGAAAATGTTCAGCAGAGAAAATAATGTAAACATAGCAGAATTTGAGTTTTCAAACAGTTCCCATGCACTGTTGATTTAAATACCACAGAATTCATATCTGGATAAATCAATGATAAATGTGGTTCTTCCGTGACCATTAATTTATTTCAGGTTATAATTATTAATCCAGTTGTCTTTAGGTATTTTTTATGTTCTAGATTCTAAAATAATAAGAAAACACTGAACAGTCCTTGAACAGAAGTATGACAGTTCCTGATGAAGACAACAAAAATATTTTTTTAAATATAAATGCATGCACTGGTAATTTGCTTTATTAGAAAACAAAAGATTAATAGAAGATTCAAAAAGGATTAATTTGCTGTTAGTACATTATCTGTCATGCTTCTCTTTATTGAACAAAATACAATTACAGAGAACACAGATCTAATTATCCAAACCACTCTAAAGAAGCTGCAAAGGACTGATTAACATAATTAATTATGGTATGAAATTTTATTATCATACTAATAAAGACAGCCAGTGTCAAGAGCCTATGACAATGGATAATACAAAAGCTGAAAAGTAATTTACCAAAACCAATTACCTGGCATCCAGAAGAGATTCACTTAGGGGTACTTTTTCTTGGTGGGACTATGAGAACAGGGCTGGATAAAATCACATAGGTCACCGATTTCAGATAAGAGACCAATTTCCGAAAGCTCCATCACATGCCTACCACCCACGCACATACAACCAAACACCCCTGGAAATGACAGACATGTACCCTTTGTACAAAGTACCTAAAGGCGCAAATTTGTGCACTCCACGAGGAGAAACTGAACACATCATTGGCACTGCTACAACAAAGAATTTGTTAAATGGAACTTGCCAAAGGATCTTGAGAAAAGGGCAAGGATGATGACTGAAAAATCTGGCAAGTGGCTTCTGAACGAGAAAAATGACATACACAAGAACCAGGGAAATCATTCAAGTAAACAGTAACACTTGCACATGCAGCTCAACATCCTTCAAGCCATGGCAAACATCCAGAGCTTCAGAAAAATGTGGGTGGGGGAAAAAGGGGAGGGAGAAGTAAATAAGGAGAGGATGTGAATAATTCTTCCAAGATTCTGTAGATAACTAGCCTGTCATCCTGTTATTCAAGGTTAAGAAGGAACAAAGTCCTCACTGGTTTTGTATAATTAATATCATTAAATCTTTGTATTAAACTTTGCTTTCAGCAAGACATATTATGTTACTGGAGGAGAAATTGTTTATTTTTGCTGGTAGTCTTGAAGAGATAGGAGGTGAAGAAGAGAGAGAAGCATAAGAAAACAGAGTGCAATGGTTATAGCAATTCTGTGAAAATAAGAGACTGCCAACATCAAACTAATCACTTTAATCTTTCTTTTTGCCTTTCTTTCTTGATCTAATGTATGAATTGGTAGCCAAGACAAGTCCAGGTCTAAAAGCTGCATCAGAATAAATAAATGCTTAGTTAAAAGCTTGGGGGAAAAGAAAAAATAAAAAAAAGGAAATACCTACCTCAAAAGATTAAGGAACATCTTAGAAGTTAAGTGTTTATCATATTAAAGATCTGATTACCTTCTCAGCTAATTGCTTCTGTCCATACTTGCCTCTTTTCCAATGGGCAATCTGTTAGTGAATATAACTATTCAAAACATTTCCAGTGAGATTCCTGTTCCTGCTCATGAATATTACTAGAGGAATTCATTAAATGAAAATCCAGGGTTAGCCTCTATTCTGTTTTCATAACTTCCTCTGAACCATCACTTTATAGATTTTTTAAAATTCTCTCTTTTTTGGAAATGAAACCGTATTTTTCGAAGTACTCTGGTCTGAAGATAACTCTGCTAAAACTCTGTTTTTGCAAGCATTTGTAATGGGTAATGATATGGCAAAATTTATGGCATAGATACCATATTTAAGGAAACTGTTTCAAAGCAGCACCTACACACTATTCAGGAAATGGCACAGAATGACTTTTTGTTTGCTTTCTTTGTTTTGCTTAAACACAGAGCAATAATGCTGCTTTGATTTTGTTAAGTAGTTTACCACTGGAGTTAAGAATAATAAACATATGTTACCTATGTTCATTTAATATTGTGATTTATATAATCAAGGTTTCTAAAGGCAGATCTATTCTCTTTGACCAAATAATTAAAAACAGCACTTGTATATTGAATTGTTATAACCCAAGAAGTCAAACTACTTGTTGCTACTGAAGACAAACACAATCTCAAACGTCATAGTTTGGCTACATTGTACTTAATTATCTAAAAATACTTGCAAATTAATTCTGCTTTAATTCTGCCTTTAAAAATTCATATTTCATTATTTTTAACTGAATTACTTTTATTTTCGTATCCAATAACCATCAGCTTTCAATGTCCTGCAATGACTTCCTATTCTCCAGATTGTGTTACAAATACGAAAGATGTTTCTTCAGCTCAGCTGTGAGAATGTTAAAGGAGACCTGTTGCTGACTGGAAAGGAACAGTTCCAAACATTCACTGTGTGAGGCTCCATGGATGTTTGCTTCTCTTTATTTGAAAAAAACCAAAAAACAACAAAAACAAACAAAAAAACCCCAAAAAAACCAAAAAAAAAACCAAAACAAAAAAACCAAAAAAGCCCTATCATGAGCACATCTCTTGCTGCACTCCTCAGAGACATGAAACAAGCTGAAGTGATTTGAAGCTATAACCCCAGTAGTTTCATTCTCTCACCATTGCTGTAGGGGAGAATTCTTAGATTTCTCAACACAATGATATGTGATTTCTAAGAAACAAGTCACACTGAAAGGAGGAGGGAAAGGCTCACCTCTTAAACAGTTAACAAAAAAATGCTATAGTTAAGTTTCTAGCTTTGAAAGAATTCTTCAAAACTCTCTTGCTTTCTCCTTCACAACTTTGAATTTAGCATCAAGTGAAGAAGATACTGTTAAACATGAACAACCAAATTAAAAAGTCAATGTTCTGACAATTTCAGAATCCACACATTTAGACTAAAGACACACGAAACCATGCCTTACCAATAACATGGGAAGTATATCCTGGTTGCCACATGACCATTTACTCCTTTTAGTCATTCTAGCACACATTGGACATGATTTAAACTCTCTTAAATTTAAAAATCCATTCTAAGTTATTCATCCTTCTCAGAGGTACAAGTATACATCCCAGAGCTTGTAAGAAACTAGGATTCTTTGAACCCCTAGGCTTTAGATTTCAGAAAAAGTGGAAAAATTTCTATCAGGTTGAATTAAATTCCATGCCATCTTAATCTCATAGGACCATCTGAATCTTTCTAGTCAGAGCAGTTTACATATCCAGTCTTTCATCTGGACATTTTGGAATACTTAGAAAAAGTCAACAGAAGCAAAACCACTATAAAACAGCATAAATATGAACAACATTAAGTGTTTCCCATGTACTCCTAGGAAGTCCAAAAGCAAAGAAAAATCCTCCTGCTTTGCTAAAATAGGATGTAGAAGATAAAAATAATTGTTGTAAATCTTATTTTGGCCTTAAGATATTTGACATTTTTATGCAATCAAGAATCCATTCCCAATTCCAAGTTCATAATAGATGCTACTATTCAGACAAACACTTCCTACTGCAAGAATTGCAAATGTGCCAAAAACTCAATTTGAGCAATGAAGTACAGCTATGAAGTTCAATATTCCCACTTCCAGTCTTGGTCACAATAAGGTTTCTGTATTATACAGACAACCAGCTAGACACATAAACAAATATGAAGAACTGTAGATGGAATTTTTCATTAAAGTGGTGCCTCCAGAAGAAAAGATACCCTGTCAGTTCTTTGGTTTCTGTCTCTTGTGTTTCAGCTGTGCTACAAAGGGTTGATGAAAGCATTATACTGCAGTATTAAAAAAAGAGAAAGTTTCTTCCTAATTTTGTTTTAGAAATTGCTTTCCAGACCATGATTCTACCCAGTATTACAGACAAATTTATCAGTAGCTTTAAACTTGGAAAAAGCTGAATATCATGACTAAAGCAGGGATAATGATGGCAAGAATACTGAGAGAGATTTTTAAGAATATGTGCTCATGTCTTTATATAACGCAGACTTGGGGGAGGAGACATATAATCTTGTTATTACAAGTAAGAAAAATGCTCCCAGCAGATGCTAAGTTGAATTTCAGAGCTGACATGTGGAAAAATCTAACTTCAACTATTTTAAACATCATTTTCAGGTATTAATCCTGTAATCCGAAAACACTCAGCTAGCAAAAATGCAGCTAGCAGACATTCTGCCATTGAAGCCTGTGGTTTTCACAGTGGTTATTTAAATTGCAATTTCTTCTGAATAACTTTGTCGACAACCAGGTTGTGCTGTGTACTTCCTAAAGAACAAGTTCCTACTTCAAAACCATACAAGAAATATAAAAGACACAAGAAAATACAAAGTCTCATCTCTATTTTACGAGTAGAAAAGCCATATAAACAATGAAAAAGATAGTGTACTTCAGAAGCATTAGAAATTCAAGACCTCAGCTTGATCCTGTGGCAGGATCTACGACCAAAATATCACCTTCTGTGAGTAGAGTTGTATGAGGGCAGGAAGAAAAGTCTGGAGGTAAAAGGTTTTTAAGAGGCTCAAGAAAAAGGAAAAGGAAAAGGAAAAGGAAACACTAGTGAGATGCAGGTCCCACATCCTCCTTGCATTCTCATACTTCTCCATTCACCAGTCTTCAACAGGTATGCAAAAGATAAGCAGCAGTCTTTTTTCTTGTGTTGCTGTCAAAAGTGTTTCCCCCTCTTGACATGGAAATCGGTGACATACAGAATGCTGTCTTGTCCATCAGACATGCAACTAAATGTTTGGTGTATAATATTCTAAATAGGTTATCAGAGTTTAATTTTATGAAACAGAAACCCTGCCTCTTCCCTCTGAGTTCTAAATACATGACTGTATTTATCTTCCCTGCTTTTCTTTGACTGTAAGACTGCTCTGCTTCCTCTTTTTAGCCACATTCAACTTGTTTTGGTACCTGCATCCTTTTCTAACTAGTCCATAGCAACCCTATCTCCTTGTTACAAGAGCACTCGAAGAAGTGAAGCTTTGCCTCCTATTCCAGTGACCTAAAACCAACAAGGATGTGATTTTTCTGTGACTCTCTTCTCATTCTGCGCAAAGGGTCAATCAACCAGTTCAAACGGAAATTCAGCCTTCCCCTACTACATATGATATGAAACTATGCGCTTTGCTCCATCATGGTTATCTAACACACGCACCCATGCAAAATATTGAACTCTAGCCCTTCAAGAACAATTTCAAATAGAAAAGTTACTAATATAGCTACACATTACAAAGGGAATTTTCCCCTAAATTGGAAACTTATGGACTTCTTCGTTTCTGGTATAGCAGCAAGTAAGTTTCTGCTGTGACTTGACAGTGCAACAGCTCTATCAAAATTTTATTCTTCCATATTTATTACATACTTACCTTACTATTATTCAAAATATTTTGTCTCTATTTCAGTAACATTGCTACTGTATATAATAATTTAAACTCTGCTGTCTTTACAGCTAACACGAATTTTCTTTAAAAATTAATAGGCACCTCTGTGGTCTAGGACAATATTTTTTGTAGGAGGAAAAATAAGAATTTAATTTAATCTGCTCTCTCACAATTGCTTAGAAGAAGAAACACACAAATTACATCAACGGTTTGGGATTCCTGCCTCCCCCAGTAATTACCTGCATAAGAATTCTTTCATTACATCTCTCTCCAGCCTTCTGTAAGCATCCTACAGGTACTGGAAGGCTGCTATTACAGTCTCCACAGAGCCTCCCTTCTCCAGCCTGAACAATCCAAACTCCTTTAGCCCGTCTTTCCAGCAGAGATGCTCCAGCCCTATCTTTGTGGCCCTCTTCTGGGCCAGTTGCAACAGGTCCATGTTTTTCCCGTGTTGAAGGCCTGGGTGGAGGGCACTACAAGTGGGATCTCACAAGAGCAGAGGGGCGGAATCCCCTCCCTCGAGCTGCTGGTCACTCTGCTTTTGATGTAGCCCTGGATATGTCTGGCTTTCTGGGCTGTCCGAACATGTTGCTGGGTAATAATCAATTTCTCATCCACCAGCACTGCCAAGTCCTTTTTCTCAGGCCTGCTCTCAATCCATTCTCATCAAGCCTGTACCTAGGGATGAGACCACCCCAACCCAGGTGCAGGACCCTGTACCTGGCCGTGTTGAACTTCATGAGGTTTGCACAGACTCACCTCTCAGGCCTGTCAAGGTCCCCCCAGACAGCATCCCTGTCCTCCAGCGTGTCAGCTGCACCACATGGCCTAGTTTCATCTGTGTACTTGTTCAGAGTACCAATTAGTGCCAACATCTAAGTCCCCAACAAAGCTGTTAAATAACAGTGGTCCCGGTACTGACCCCCAAAGAATGCCACATTACCAGTGTCCGCCCAAAGGTTTTGACCTTTGAGGCAGTTCTGGAGAGTGTCCAGAGCACGGCAACAAAGCTGGTGATGGGCCTAGAGAGTACGTCCTGTGAGGAGCAGCTGAGGGAGCAGGGGTTGTTTAGCCTGGGCAGAAAAGAAACTGAGGGGAGTCTGTATTGCTCTCTACAACTACCCAAGAAGAGGCTGTAGCCAGGTGGGGGTCAGCCTCTTCTCCCAGCCAGCCAGTGATAGGACAAGAGGAAATGGCCTCAAGCTGCTCCAGGGGAGGTTCAGGTTGGACACCAGGAAGAATTTCTTCACGGAAAGGGTTGTCAGTGGTGGAGTAACCATCCCAGGAGGTATTCAAGAAATGACTGGACGTGGATTTAGTGCCAGGGACTAGTTGATAAGGTGTCATCAGTCAAAAACTGGATTTGATGTCCTTGGAGGTGTTTTCCAAACTCAGTGATTCCGTGATGCTATGAATGTAACCATCCAGCCAACTTGTTTCCCACTGAGTGGTCTATCCATCAAATTCTTGTCTCTCCATTTTAGACACAAGGATGTTGTGCACAACAGTGTCAAATGCTTTGCAGAAGTCCAAGTAGATGATGCCAGTCCCTCTTCCCTTATCCACCACTGCTGCAAATGCAGTCAACAGAAGAACATGACTACAAAATTTGCAATAGGAAGGTGTTCCAGTTTGGGCAAATTTAGAAATATATCCTCTGAGAGAAGGCACAACCACCCCTCCCCCACCAGGTTCGGGAAAAAATAAATTTTCCTCGAAGGAAAGTGAAGAAGATAAAACTATTTATTTAACAAACACATGGGAAGGAAAATAATGTTAGATGGTAAAATCTTTCGCGGTAGAGGAAAAAACCTGGGAAAGTGTTCGAGTCCTCCCTTTGGTCTCCTCGGAGCTGGGGCTTGGGCCGGGGCCAGGCCCTCTGCGCCCGGTGGAAAGTCCTCCCGATGTGCTCTGATGTTACAGCAATCAAGCAGTCCAGTAGAAAAGGGGAAAAGTCCGGAATTCCAGAGAAGGAAATCCAAAGTCCAACTCTCAGTCTCTCTCCGGAGAACAAGAAGAAGAAGAAATTGACCAAAAACTGACTGGAAAAAAACAAGCCGGGTGCTTCCTCCCTCCCCTGCCCCAGCTAGGGAAAAAAAAACCTGCTATCTTTTTGTAACCTTGAACGAGCTGCAAACTGCTTTGAGAAAGTTTTGCTCAGTTTTTTCCTTCCCCCTTTCAGGCT
Source organism: Corvus hawaiiensis (assembly GCF_020740725.1). NCBI lineage: Eukaryota > Metazoa > Chordata > Aves > Passeriformes > Corvidae > Corvus > Corvus hawaiiensis. Next base: position 60,195,549 of record NC_063255.1, read on the forward strand.
CAGTTCAGAGGCATAGAAAGGAACAAAAATTAATTTCTGGGCATAGGCAGCGATATGGGATACACATCATAAGGTCACCCCAAGACATTAGGAAACATACAAACCCCAAATTTCAGCTGTATGATCAAAGGGACATCTTTGTAACAGAGTATTAAGTATAATTGAAAATTATATTCCAGCAAAATTTTTTCCGCTCAGGAAAAAAAAAAAGCTTTCTTTTTTTCCTGTGGGACAGATTAAATCCTTTCAAAGAGTAAAAGAGAACAAAATAAATGAAAAAATTAACTTTTCCATGCCTTCTTTTTTAACTGAAATTAATTTGCTGAATGTTGGATACAATTTGACCACAGGAATAAAAAAATGCGTTCTAAGGTTAGTTTCATCAGATGCAAATCACAAGAACTCTTTAAAAACAAACACACAAACAAACAAACAAGCCCAAACACTCCAAAATCAATCATTACATGATTAAGTACTTTTTCATTATATGTATTGCAGACTAACAATCTACTTAACTACGGGGTTTTGTAAATAGGTTGACAAACTATTGAGCTTAACCATATTATGTGTTCACAGTAGCCCTGTGATTTGTCAACTCTCTTCTGTAACTATGGTCACTGTTTCAGAACATATTCTATTATAGTGAAAATCCCATTAGGTTATTACAGGAACCTGACAGTGCTCTAAATATACATTTATAAAAAGCTCAGGGAGCAGGTTTATACTTAGCCACATTCCATGTTTTCATCTTGCCTTGAACTTTATGAGTATTTTATTTTTATCTATCTGAAATATTAAGCACATCTCTTTTAATCTTGCTGTCCCCTGACGGACACAGGTCAGTCAGTCAAGGGAAGTGCAGAAACTACTTCCGGTCTGATGAATTCTGCTGTATTTCTTCCTCTGAACAGCAACCAAGCATCAAGTTTTCCTGGTTTTTTTCCCTTATGTATCTTTTCTAGCAGATAAAAAAATTCTTCACTGCATGGCTGTTCAGTGTCCAGCAGATTCCTCTGTTACTGCAGTTTGAAGTTTGCTTTCCAAATTATATCAGAAATTAATGGCACTCGGGTAACCCCTATGTTCAACTTCCTTGAACAAGACAGTCATCAAATAATAAATCCTTTCTACACTACAGACGCACTATGATTTACCCAGGGCAGGTATGTTTAAAATTTGCCATTGAAGGTATGTACATTCCACAACCACACTGTTTCAAACAGATGTACATCAGGAAAATTGAATAAATAAAACAATGCAAAGATAAGGCCATTTCCTGGTCTTTGACTCAAAACCCCAGACGATATAGTTCTTGTTTCACTATGCTCATTTACTCTTGAAATGTAAGTCATCTGTTAAAAAAAAAATAAACATCTTTCCTTCTTCATTTCCATTGTCCTACCCCAACGTAGCCAAGCCCATGGAAATAAGAAAGAGTTGACCATATCAGCTCAGTCATTTCTTTGGGAGTTAGTGTAGATCAGGATGTGTATGGCTACCCTCTGTTTCCTCTGAAAAAAAACACTGAGAGAAATAAAATAAAATCAAATAAAAAATGTAGCCACACAGGACTAGTGTTTGGCTATTATATTACTTAGTAGTGTCATTCTTATATGTAAAGTGTTTCCTTCATATCAACTCTTCTCAGAATCCAAAAATTTGCAGTGCAAGGAAAAAATGGTTTCTACAGCCACCTGAGTTACACTGACTGTGGCATTATTGTTATAACGATGTCAAAATCCACAAGCAGGTCTTTCTATTTAATGCAATTCATAAGCCTGTTGAATCTGCAAGTCAAAACAAAACTAAATGAAACAATTACAGGCAGTTTTGTGCAAATCCACTCTTCCATTATTAAATGCTTTATTGGAAGAATACACATATATGGGGTCAGTTTAAAAAAAAAAAATATGCACAGATGAAAATTCTGGAAAAACTTGGTCGAGTGGAAAGTAGCAGTATCAAACACCACTCCACAAGCCATATCTTGGACTGATGTAATGCAGTCATTATTTATGGCATCTAGCCATATAGAACTATGAAAAATCTGAAGCATGGATGCAAGAACAGGCTTTGTTTAATTCCTCTGATGAATGTTTTTCGCCAAGATGAGACAGTCCTGCTAGACAGTCCTCCATTCCCACACCAGTGTTGAACTGGCATGTAAGCAGCACATAAAACATATAGCTTTTGTCCACTCAGTAGAACATGCCGAAAAAAACAGGCTTTCTGCTCAGCAGAATTCATCGTTATAACATGATTTCACCTATGTGTTCATTCCAAGTGATACAGCATCTTCTTTTCTCTTTCCTTTTTCCACTTCTAGAAATGCAACTGTGTGTCAAAGAACAACAGTGACCTGGTCATCCCAGAATGTATTCTAGGATAACTTCTGCAGCTCCAATAGATGTCTTTCCAAAAGGCCTGGAATTGCCTCTTTGCTTTCCACTTCTCCCTCTCTTGGTAGCTTTCCTTGCACATACATGTTCAACAATTATGCTGACTGCACATTTCTCTCAAATGGCATAAAAAATATACCCTTAAGACTGAAAAGGGTGTAAAGAGTTTAATTAAATTTAATAGGGCCATGACTCAGATGCACATGGCATTATTCACCAAGTCTTGTAAACTACATCTTACATTGCTATTACATTGCTTACTGTAACAGAAACATCTTGCTTGCAGCTGGGACAGAACTGCAGTTTCAGAGCGCAAAGCGCCTTAAGATGCACAATGGCAACATGTACACATGTACTTGAGCTATTACAGGATGATTTAAAATACAGGAGCAGAAGCATACAAGGAACGCTGTGGTGCAAAATCCAGCTAATGACTTCCTAGTCTATTCACCATACATCACCCCAATAGAAGACTTCATCACATTTCATAATCTTCTAGATCACAGGCAAGGCAGATTTTATTGTGTTTTTTTACGAAATAAACAAAACAAAAACAAAAACAGAACAATGAAACAAAAAATACCCCACCCCCCAAAAAAACCCACAAACAAACAAACAAACAAAAAAAGAAAGGACACTGAAAAGTAAAATTACTGAAGTCTGGATTGCAATGAAAAATGACTTTGTTTTCTTTTGCATGTTAAGTGAAAGTCTTAGAAAAGCCAAAGGAAAACATACATTTTCTAACCAAGACTTTCAAAAATCCTGATACAAAACACAAGCCTATCTGATAGCCACACAGAATTCCTTAATCCTTGGGAAAAAATAGCTGCAATAATTTACATCCTCTGATGTTCCCATAAAGCTCTAGTAGTGTTCCCTTTGTGCACCCAATGTGAACTTCTACCCCAAGAACAGAGATGCATTTTATGTTTCTCTTCTAAGAGAAGCAAGTTATGATGATATGAAAGTAGAACATGATACTAGCAATCTAATCCAGATCATCAAAAATTATACCTCCACTTTTTGAAGAATATATTAATCAAACAATTCTGCTAGCACTCATAATTGATCACAGAATATTCCTTGTCTTTACTTTGTAATTGAATGATTGCATTATCAACCCAATCATTGCAGGAAATGTTCGTGAAAAGGGCAGTATTTTTAAGCCTGTGAAATTTGGCATTCATAATTAAATGAGGAAAGAGATAAAATTTCAGATCAGATAGACGCCACAGAAATATAGTTGGATTTCCTCATTTCCCTTCATCTTCAGGAGGCAAAAGCAATTGCAGAAGAGGGGTTTATTGGGGTCATACACGAGAGCAACCACTAATATTTTCAGAGATCTTGTCAGAAACTGTACAATCAAACCAGTGCTAAAATATTCCCATCTCCTCTGCTTATCTCTGAACCTGTTGTACCTCCTTCTTAATCTGCAGTTAGAATTCACAAACCCTTCATTCACCCTACCTTTGTACATGTCAAGATGAAAACATGACTGCTGTAGGACCCAGACGTAATAGCATGTGTGAATAATCTGACTTTAATGCAACAGGAGAAGAGGAAGTACTGCTTCTTTCCCTGACATATGCACATATTCACATATGGCCTATGAAAACGTGTGAAAATGCTGACGGCTTAAATCTCTAGTGAGCTGCAGGCTACAAATGCTCAGAGACCTGTAACTTAAGAAAACTTATTCTCACTTCCATAATTTTAGCAATCGACATCGCCAGTGCAAGGCCTTTCTCTTGCTATATATTTAACCCTTCCTCACAAAGAAACTAAGGGGACTTAACGTTTTCATGAAAGAAAGGTCATAAGAACTGCTTTAAATTAAATTTTCTCCTGTTGCAGCGGGGATACTGCAACATGCATATACCAAACCAGGAGTCCCGTGGAAAGGAAATATATAGGACAGACAGATTCTTGATAGCTGTTTCAGAGAGATGTTTATTTCTGCAGCCGCATGGCCGGGGCTCTCCTCAGGAACTCTGCAGTCATGGGGCCCGAGGGTCCTTGGCCACACCGGGGAACACAAACCAACCAATGGGAAACAAAGGTGACCAGGGGCAGGGAAACCCCGTGTCTCCCCCCCAGGGCCCCTCTCCCAGGGCTCCATGGCAGGGGAGGGACCCCAACATCTCACCCGTTTTATTTTAATAAAAGGAGAATGAAAACAACTAGATAAACATGACAAGAACAGTTTCAAGACAAAACAAGCCACCCTCCTGAGTCTTTAAATGTCCAAACAGATTCTGTGGAACATCTTAGGGCTGACAGAAGGGAGACAGAACTCTCCGGGCATGCTCTGTGGGGAAACTGAGGCAGGAGAGGGTTTAATTTCTTCCCTCCCCCTCTTCAGCCCCCCCTCGGCATCGGAGAGGAGTTGTAGGGAAATGGAATTGTATAGGGAAGCCATGGGGTGAAAAACGGATTAGGAATAAACTGGGGATAGGGTAAACTTAGGAAAGGGTTCATACTGGGTATAGGGTAAAAGGGGGAAGTAGGCTGTAGGTAGGGAAATTGCAGGGATGGATATTGTTTATAATTTTGTGCATAATGGCTGCCTTTGACTGGAATACCTCCAGGCCCAGTAACATTTGCTGCTTGTAAACCCTTCTTTCCTTGCACTATATCAAACTGTACAACTTCCCCATCTCCTACACTTTGCAGGTAATTTTTAGGGTTATTCCTTTTAATGGCAGTTCTATGGATGAATAAATCTTCCCCTGTATCATCTCGTGTTATAAACCCATAGTTGTTTTTTACATTGTACCATTTCACAGTTCCTGTGACTTTCGTTGCTATAACTTGTCCTATCACGTGCTTGCGTGTTCGTCGTGGCTGCTTGTCCCACGTGGCCGCCACCTCGCTGACTCCGACGTCTCGGCCGGGCCCCCGCATTGCGGCTGCTCCGCACTCTCTGAGCGATGCTGCTCCGGTGCGTGTCTGGGCTCTGCACGGCCTCACGTTGCCATCGCCGCTGGCTCCGTGCCGCGTGAGCGGTTCCACTCTGCAAACTCCACGCCGCTTTGAGAGTGGCCCCGTTTCGGCTCGGCGCTGCGCGGCTTCTCGTGTCGCTGTGGAAACCGCCGCTTCTCCCTCCGCAGGGCTCTCCGAGCCGTGTGCTCAGAGCGGCCTGCCACGCCGATGCCCGGTTCCTGGCTGCTCGTGGCCCACGGCACCCGCGGCGCCTGCGGCATCGCTCCCTCACTCGCGGTCGCGTGGCCGGGGACCCCGAGACAGGGATGGGGTCCGCGATAAGGCGCGCGCTCCTGAGGGGGCCGGGCGCATCCAGCACAGGCACCTCTGCCGGCACGGCTGCAGTCATGTGCTCCCGGGATGGCGGCCGCGCGGGCTCGGCCACGGGATTAGTATGATTCTCTGCTTTAGGGGTAATGGGACCATACAAATGCTCCTCAAGAGCTTCCCTGATTATAAGTATGCACGGAAAGCTTCTCTTTGATCCCATACTGTATCCCATATCTCGTCCCAGAAACACCCCTCACAAGATACAGGAGATTCAATATTAAAAAGTAAGTCTCGAGAAATACAGGAGAACCTTTTGAAAAGCCAGATGAAGAAATGTTCTAGATCTCCCGGTTCCAATACTTTCTTGTTTTGTTGTTCAAGGATTCCTTTTACTTCTAGATACATTTTTCTCTGTGGCTCAGAGAGCCCCATTTCCCACGATTCTTTCACAGTCCAGAGAGACTATCCAAACCAAGATGAGAAGAGAGAGGTCTAGAGTGGTTATTTTACTCACGAATCTTCCTCAGGGATCGGTATCTTGCCCGCATTCTTCACCATTATGTTGCAGCGGGGATACTGCAACATGCATATACCAAACCAGGAGTCCCGTGGAAAGGAAATATATAGGACAGACAGATTCTTGATAGCTGTTTCAGAGAGATGTTTATTTCTGCAGCCGCATGGCCGGGGCTCTCCTCAGGAACTCTGCAGTCATGGGGCCCGAGGGACCTTGGCCACACCGGGGAACACAAACCAACCAATGGGAAACAAAGGTGACCAGGGGCAGGGAAACCCCGTGTCTCCCCCCCAGGGCCCCTCTCCCAGGGCTCCATGGCAGGGGAGGGACCCCAACATTCTCCCATACACTTGAATTCTCAGAAATGGTGCTACAGTTTTTCATTAAACTTTCCTAAAAACATTTGGTTGAAGCCAGGTGTACAACAGGTTGAAGTTAGCCCACCATGGTAAAAAGCTAGCCCAAAGTCCTCTCTTCACCAAACTTGTAAGTAAAGAGCAGCTCTGCAGGAAAAGATTGGACAGAGTCAGAGCTGGTAGACACAAAACTGACCACGAGCCAGCAATGTTCCCTTGTAGTAGAGAAGGCAAACGTTATCCTGGGCTGCACTGATCAAATGACTATCAGCAGTTCGATCCTTCCCTTCAACTCAGCACTGATGAGGCCATGCCTGGAGACTTGCGTCCAGTTCTAGGCTCTCCAGCTGTCTTGGGACACAGCACAACAGAGAGATGGACATACTAGAGGAGTCCAACAAATGGCCACAACAGTGATGGGGGGACTGGACTGACAGACTGAGAGGGACTGTGCAGCCTGGAGAAAAGCAGGCTTGGGGAGTTTTCATTAATGTATAAAAGGAACTGAAGGGAAGGTGCAAAGAAGACAGACAGGCTCTTTTCAGTGGTGTGTAGCAACAGAGTAAGAGGCAATGGTTGCAGACTGCAACACGGGAGGTTCCCTCTGGCCATCAGGACACTCTGAGGGTGAACCATGGAACAGGTTTCCCAGAGAGGTGGTGGAGTCCCCTTCCTGGAAGACAGTCAAAAGCTGCCTGGAAATGATCCTGGGCAACAGGCTCTATGGGACCCTGTTTGACTGGGAGGATTAGACAGGATGATGTCTAGAGGTCTCCGCCAACCTTATCCAGCCTATGATTCTGTGATTATAATTAGAAGAGGAGGGTAAAACAAAGGAACTTCAATGTGTCACATGATGATGTAAAAAAAATATACCTTCCTGTGACTTTTTGACTTGAGCGGACAATATAACCAAGAACCCATTTGATCTATTACAAAGCTCAAAAGAAAACTCCAGTCATTAAAGTAGCAGACGTTTATTTAAACCTTCCTCAACAAGATGAAACTGCTTTTGAGTTTGCTCAAACTTAACACTGCCAGCCATTATTAGGTTCATCAATATAATTTTGATCACAATGCTTTCAAGATTTATAAAAAACACACTACAAAACTGTTTCAATGGGTAAAACTGCTTTCAAGACAATTCTACATGAAGCAAGTAGGGGCGTGATGATATTTCAGTACTGGCTGACTAATTGACCACATAAGTATCCTAATATTTTGTCCTTATCTTGTATTTTTCCTGCAGTCTTATCTGAAATAACTCCTGATTGAAGCATGCTGACCTTCTCACTATAATATGGTCAGTTTTTCAAATGTAGGGAATGTATTTGTATTTTCAGTATCTTTGACTGGCTTTATTTTCAACTTCAGTCTATAGAAGAGGAAGTTATAGTCTTCTCTGGACAACAGAACAAAACTCAGTGGATTTTCACTTGGTAAGTATTTTGCTGGGGATGGATAAAGGTAGGTGCTTAATATAATTTATTATTATGTCACTACATGCAAGTGTTTTAAAAAGATGCTCTCTTCTCTATATGACTATTTCCTGATACACAAAACACCACCACTTCACTTCCTTCCACCCTGTGTAGTGGACATAAAAAGGGTAAACTGAAGCAAGCACAACAATTTAAATACAAAATAGAACAGCATATAGCAAATATGAGGCTCAAATAGTCTAAGAATACAATGACCACCATGCAAAATCTGTTTACCAATGGCCAACATTTGCTTACACCCCTTCCAGATCTAAACCTGCTCATGTCCCGTCAGCCCATAAAACATATGTGAAAATGCCTGCACTTATCCATGAAGCTCATGCATGAAGTTTTAAGCAGAGCTAAAAACTGCATCTACTACAATAACTATTATCTATAATGCAACTTAAGAAGCTGGTTTACATTCTTCTGTTGAGGTATCCACTATAATCACTCTCGTATTTTTTGAATTTGTAAAATTCCTGCAAGAAGAATCACTCTAGTAAGAGAAGTTCCACTAAAACCCAATATATTAGTTTATAGACCCAAAGGAGAACAAAATTACAAATAAATAAAATAAAATTGTGGTATCCATTAAAAATGATGGAAAAAATTAAGAGGAAATTGAAATTCCACAGAAACACTGAACTGAAAATGCAGTAGGACTACAGGTCAACCCAAGAAAACTTGTACTTAATTCCAAAATACAGCTCAAAAAATAGTTCAGACCTTCAATTATTATTAGATCCCATTTATCACTAGTGAAAAGACCCAATTTGGCTTAGTTTTAAAACAGTAATAACTATTTAAAATAGTATTAACAACAACACATGATTTGGAGACTCAGTTTATTTATTCTAAAAAAAAAAAAAAAAAAAAGGATTTAGCATGCTCTTTTGTCCCATACCTGGCAATGTTCGGAGTCAGGCTGGACGGGGCTTTGAGCAACCTAGCCTGATGGAAGGTGTCCCCACCCATGTCAGGAAATTTGGAACCAGATGATATTTAAGGTCCCTTCCAATCCAAACCATTCTATGATAATACAGCACAGAAATATCATCCAAAGCCTAAAAATATAGTCATACTTAGTAAATGAGAAGAATATTTTTTCACTTTAATTTAATCTAAACTTTAGGTTAATAAATGCAGCATTACAGAATTGCAGTTTGTTTACATATATTTTTATATATATATATATATATATATCTTCTTTGTGATACATACATATAACCTGTTACTGCTCAGTAAAGCATAACTTTAATCCCCACTTATTCCACTATCTCATATTACAAATGCAAGAAAAACAACAGGAGGTTTCCCAAGCCGATTATGTTCTTGGCCCTAGGAAATGCTGTCCATGAGGACAACTGATTTCATTCACACTATCTGTGTGTAAATTTGAGACTAGAGGCAGAAGGCAGTGCCAAACTGCTATTTCAAGAGTAACACTACCTCAGTAACTGTAAAATGAAATTCTTGTAAGTATCTAACATAAAAGCTAAGGGAAACTAAACTGCCTTTTTCAGCTCCCAAGCCACTGTACTGCATCTCTCTCACTCCACAATTTTCGAATGTAGGCATGAATAGTCTATATTTGCATGTAAAAAATAAATAAGCAGATATTTTAGTTCCCCACAAAGCAGAACTGCTTGCAAGGAAAAGGGAAAGCAGGTGCACAGGGCCAGGATAAGCAGGGATAGAGCAGAGGGCCAGGGGAGATCAGCTTGATCTCAGTCCTGGGAACAGACCTGGTGGCAGGATTAAAGGATGTGGCAGATGGGGTTTCCATTGCAGGATCGGAGCTATTACAATTCTAGTGGCCTTTATCAGAACAGACAGCAGATCCCATTAGAAACTGGTCTCCAAGGGCCAGTCTGGGTGTCCTGAGGATATTAGTGATGCCAAAGTGACCTGCAACCTTTTCTCAACAACTTTTCCAGTGACATAGTCCTGATCCAGTCCTGGCCACATGCCTTCAGGTGCAGGCTGGCATCCCACTTCATCCCTCATGGCAGTCCACTGCGCTCTTGAGTAACTTCTTTGCATGGGATCCAGAATGGTGCAATAACAGAAAGCAAAGCAATCTAAAACACAGAAGTTTCTCTACCGAAACTAAAAACTTTACTCAGATGAGTAGGCTAACCTGCTCATGGATGTACAATTACTACAGAGGTTCAAGGGAGGAGAAAATACATGTCAGAAGCACAGGAGGAGACCAAAAATGCATATACATAGAATCATGTTTCTAAGTTTATTTCAAGTGACCCTGTACTTTTTTTTTTAATTAAGGTGCTGCTTGTTGTTTTTTTGAGAGATTTACAATATTGCCCTAAATAGAAAAATACCATCATTACTGAACTGTGCTATTACTTATTTAAAATTCATCTTTGAAATTTAAGAACAAAACCAAATGGAAACAATTTAAGAGAGTCACGTTCACACCTTCTTTTCTTTAAGGCACAAAGCTGAAAGTGAGTTCATATATTGTCTCCAGAGGGGTGACCGGTGACCGGTGCATCCTCAGCGAGGTTTTTTTATTATTATCATTATTTTATTTGGCTAAAGTCTGAAATAAAAGCTGGGCAATAGCAAATTGATGACTAAGCAAAACCAACTACCTGTAAAGCATGTTAGAGGATTTAAATTACACCCAAGGGAAACGCACGGACACGGCCCCGGCTCAGCTCTCCACTTCCAGAAAGACATACCCGTGTGAGAAACGCAGGCGGGGACTCTCCAAGTTTCTCTGCATCATGGAGAGTATTTCCCCGCAACGAAGCAGGCTGGGAACCTCACGCCCGACACTCGGCAAAGCTCAGCAATATCGTAACTTTTATAATAACGACCCTTCCATCCTCCCTTCCAGAGAGCTGTGAGACCAGCCAGGCTCACGGAGACGTCCGCTCGGCAAACCCAGCAGCCAGCCGCAGAGCCTGCCGCCCGCCCGCCGTGCGGGCTGCGGGCAGCCGCGGCAGCTACCTGCCGGCCGAGGAGGAGCCGACGGCGGCAGCGCTGCCGCAGCCCGGGAGCACCGCGGCAGCCACAGGTGCGGACCTCTCGCCGCCCCAGCGGAGCGGGGAAGCCGCGTCCCGGAGAGGCGGGCGACCCGCGGGCCCCCTTACCTGTGCGACGGCGAGGAGCCCCATGGCCAGGGCGAGCGGGGAGGTGGCAGTGCCCCGGCACTGCCCCGCGGCCATCGTGCTCCCGCGGCGCTCCGCCGTGGTCCAGCGGAGCCGCCGCTCCGCCTGCCTCGGGCCGCCCCTGCGCGCCTCTGCGAGCGGCGCGGGGTGCGCGGAGCCTCCGGGCCCCGCAGGGCAGGGAGGTGCGCGGGGGCGCGGCCCCCCGCTGCCGGGCGGCGGGGACGGAGGCGGGGAGCCGTCCACGACGGTCCGCCCCCGCCTGCCACCGCCCCGAAGGGTCCTCCGGGACTCGGAGGGAGCGGGCAGGGGTGGACGGTGCGCACGGGGGCTCGGGCAGCGATGGGCGGCCTCGGGACGGGGCTCCCAGGAGAGGACAGAGGGCACGGGCAGCGACAGGAGGTGCAGGCAGCGATGGGGAGCACAGAGAGAGAGGTCGAGGATTCGGTGATTGGGAAGCGATGGGCGTGTGGACAGCAGTGGGACACGCCGACAGAGCGTGCAGGCAAGGATGGGTGTTCCAGGTTGAGGCAGATGGGGCTGGGGCACGCAGGGGGGCATGGGGCACGCAGACAGGGATAGGGTATGCAGGTGGGTATGGGCCATGCAGGCCTGGATGGTTAAAGCAGGAGCAGGGTATATTGGCACGGGTGGGACGCTGTGGCAAGCACAAGGCAGGCAGGCATAGCCAGTCATGCAGGCACAGGGTGTGCAGATCCAGGGACGGGCCCCCACCTGCCGTGGTGTACTGGTAGGCTTTCTGTGCTTGCCTACTAAGCCTAAGAGAATTTCCAGGATACTAAGTTGAAATGCTGTAGTGCTGTGATTATTCCTGCCCACATCTGCCTGGAGGTAAAGGCTCCAGGTGCTTAGCCAGGGGAGCAAAGCCCCTTCCTACAGCTAGCTCTCTCAGTTACCTTTAAGCCTTCACTTAAAAGTTTTTGGCTAGTACCTGCAACTCCAGCATCTGCTAACCCAACAGTCAAAATGCAAGCTGTGGCAATCAAACAAGAACCTGGCTAAATTTGTGTTGGACGCTTGTGAAAGGTCCGTGGCAGCTCCTATAAAAGTCTTACAAAACCACAAGAAAATGTATTGTTATTACACACGTCCCTAAACTTCCCACCATGAGCCTCTCTAAATGCTCCCATAGCATTCTGGGCACATGTATTTACATACTTGGATTATCGCTGGAAAATGTGCACCTCATTGATGAGCCAAATTAATCATATGGAAATCCTCAGTAAAACTATGGTGATGAAGTAGCATGTGCAAGGACTAAAGACTGCCACATTTCTCTCCATCTTTTATGCGTTACGTCAGACATTGTTGACAAAGTCTTTGCCCTATGAAGAAAAGGCATATTGGGGGTTTGTGGCTCAGTTCTGCATGTGAAATCCTAACAGCTCTTTCACGCTGAGATTTATAACCTCTTTCATTTGATAATTCTTTAAAACCTGTTAATTATACAACAAACAAACTATGGTTAAGATTTTAGAAATGCTGTTTCAAGTACAGCTACATGAAGCATAGTAGCTTAAATTGAAAAGTGCTTGATTATTCAAGTACACCCAGGAATACTCTATGAATATGCATGACAGATGAACTTCTAGAATTTTGGTTTTCTTCTTACAGACATATGGTTAAGAAAAGACATAAACATTGTGCAGTTCTTGGTTTTAGCAGCATGTAATTAAAGAGGTTGAGGCTCCTGTATGTATAGAGTAGTGTGGTCTAAAATATGCCATAAATGCCACATGATCCAAGAAACACAATTTGGCTGAACAAAACATGATATCTAATTTGTCAGGAATGAGATGTTTACAAGTTTCATGTTGCACATTATGCTTACCTTCTAAGAAATAAGAAGGACATTTCCTGGCATTTACAACTCTCTGAAGGGCCTGAGGGTTCCAGGTAAAACCAAGCTATATGTTAATTGTCAAGAAATGTTTTATTGACAATTGTTACTACTTACATTATGAATTCTGTGTTGTTTGCATACAAAAGGTAAGACTTGTCTAGTCTCACACCAAATTTATAGCTATAAGCAATGTTGGAAGTGCAGCACTGTTGTCTGATAGCTATGTAATAGCTGTGTTTACAACAGCAGAGTCATGAATTAATAAGTAGGGAAGGCAGAGAGGGAGGCTTTTGAAAGTGCCTTCCTAACTAAGTGGACTTGAAGATATTTAAAAATTCTATGTTTAAACAGAAAAAAAATTAACAGTACTTACAGAAGTATGCTTCCTACTCTTTTGTGAGACTCACAACAGTATTGTTAGGCACAATGCAGCAAGTCCACACTATCATCAGCCCAGGGCTCTGAGAAGGCTTAGGAAAATGTAAGATCTTTTAAGAACTAAGAAAATACCAAGGCTTCACGTGTAGGGAGAGAATGACTCTCCTTGTTCAGAAAAAAAAAAAGAGGTTAACAACTTTGAAGTAATTTTCAGCATTAGCCAGAAGATAACATGCTTAGCAAGGATATGTTTTTCTCCCCATTTGGAATGCAGACAGGCCAAATCCATAGAAAATCTAACTTTTTCCTATCAGCAACATTGCTTTAGTACTACCTACAAGATAGGATTGTTCTGTGTCTCCTTCTCTTTTCTATATAAACTGGTTATTTCCTGCTAAAATGGCAATGCATTTTTTAACACAGACTTACAGCTAGAGCTGTAAGTAGAGCCTCTGAGCAGGTATAACACGTAGGACGTTGATGTTGAATTTAACACTTCAGGCTTTAGGCATTTTCCTCCAGTGTTCTCAGAATTACACAACATGTTTGGCCAAAATTCACCTCTCCAATAGTGATGTGCCATTGTTCTCAGTACTCTACAAAATTAATTCCAGTGGTTAAGATTTGCAGCAGCTCAGAAACTACAAAGGAGATGACATTTCCATGTAGATATTCAGTTCCTACTGAGGTGCTTGCATAACTGGAACTTGCATCAGTGAGGAGTAGCTTGTGTTGTAAGTACACAGTCCTTTCCCAAATGTAGAAAATTGTGATAATTTGATCCTGCCTAGATGGTTGAGGGATTATGAATGTGGGAGCATTCAGGTGTCTCACAGGGTAGGTAGGCCATTCATTCCCGTATGTCAGTTTGGCGTTTTTTGTTGGGGTTTTTGTTGTTGTTGTTGTTAGGGGTTTTTTTTGTTTGTTTCTTTGGATTTTTGTTTTGCTTTGTTTTGGGGTTTTGGGGTTTTTTTTTGGGGGGGGGGGTTGGTTTTTTTTGTTGTTGGTAGTGTTGTTTGGTGGTTTTTTTTTGGTTTTGGTTTGTTTGTTTGTTGTTTTTTTGTGGCTTTGTTGGTGTTGTTGTTTTGGTTTTTGTTTTTTTTGTTTGTTTGTGTTTTATTTTATTCCACAGGCAGATTTAGCTTAGGTACAGGGTAGATGAAGTACATCATAGGAGTATCTTCAGATTCCTTTTCATTTGCATTTTTAACTACATCTTATTCAAAAGCAGTAGTGAGTAGCAAACATGGTTTTTCTTTATAATTAGTATCTGGCGTGACTTTGACTTGAGCCTTCAAAGTTAAATAAATAATAACCAATGGAAGAAGCAGTTTATTCAGAAAACAGCAATGTTTGAAAAATTAAATTTGTTTCTGAGCAAAAATTCTTATTTTTGAAAAGTTAATAATTTTCCTTAGAACATGCAGTTTTAATAGTGTATTGCCATTCCAGATGGAAATTCTACTTCAATCTCTAGAAGTGTACCTTACTATCAATGACTAGAACAGTGAAGCAAGCAGAAAAACTACAACCTCATGCCTGTGCTCTGCTCTGCTCTGCCCCCTCCCCTCCCCTCTCCTTCGCCACTTTCCATTTCCTCAGACAGAGCATTTTGTTGGCTATTGTGTATGCATCAATCAGATTTCACCTGCTGGCATCTGAGCAGGCAACCACCTTTTAACTCTAGCTGCACTGCATCTCATTGTGATCTTTCAAGACATTCAGCCAGGAACACCAGATCCTTCCAAAAGTGATGTTTCAAGGTCTTTGGAATCCATTTCAGACTAATAGAATACAGTGAACTAGTAAAAAAAAAGTTGCAACAAACCCAAGATACAGCATAGTAAAAGGAAAAAGGAAAAAGAAATCATATGCATATTTAAACATTAAAACTACTTTGTAGAAAAAATCAACATTATATTCTGTACAGTAGTAGAAAATTATCAATTGGTTTATCTTTCTGCATTCAAAGTTTACTGGAAGCAGTTCAGAGGTAGAAAAGGCGCACTGAAACTAACTAATTGGATGAAGTGTTTAAGTGCTTAGAACACTTAATCCTTTGATTTCTGTTTATTCAAAATTCAGAGTGTGACAGCATTTGTTTTTCTTTTCCTTTTTATAAGAAATTGTATCACAAACTGTTAAAAAGTTAAGCAATACAGTGTAATTTCAGAATTTTTTTGGGGGGAGGGGGTGTGTGTTTTGAATACTTGCTTGTTCCATGGAAGAAAACCTGTTCTTTATATAAGAGCTCCCAGCAGAGACTGCATCTAAAACACTTAACATTCCAAAGTGTAATAACACATATAAACTCTGTTGGGTGAGGCTTTCTGGGTGAGGCTTAACTAGCTATACAAGATCTAGGATTAATGACAATAAAAAGCTCTTGAAACTGTCATAGTGTTTAAATACCTTCCCAAAGAACTTACCATGTACTGTTCCCCAAGGATATGCAGGAGATAGTTAAAATACTAAGAGAGACAATATTTGTGGAAGAGAAAGACTGATGCATAAATTATTTCTGATTCCCATAACACCTCATCTGTAGCTTAGAAATCTCTGTACTTCCAATCTAATCAGGCAACAGTCACATATAATGATTTAGTCACTACTGAATTTAGTTTCAGACTAAATTTAGTAGAACTATGATTTTCAGAGGATCTATGGAGTTTTTAGTTTTGCTTTGGTTTTGTTGTTGTTGGTTGTTTTGTTTCAGTTTTTAAAGATGTTCCTTTTATCCAAACAAGGAAACTCCAGAAGTGGATGTCAAAAGTCCTGCCAAAATATGTGGTCATGTCTAACAGTAAGAAGTGCAGCCGTTCAAGGCAGTTCCATGATTCCCTCCTCTAGCATATCTCCATCATCATTTAGGGAAAAGCAATGACAAAAGCACACAAAACATACAACTGCCTTGACTTGTGCATGTAGTCCATGATGTCAGAGGGTGTATAATCCCCAGCTGGCAGACAGAATCCAACAGGTCTCAAAGTTACTTGCTCGTATTCTGTACATAGGGTAAGGTAGATCCATCCCAGGAAACATTCTGCAACATCTTAGGGAAGGAAGTCTCTCCCATACCTGTTGAAAATCTGTTATCTTTTAGGGTGAAACTTGCTCTTCACCCTGAATCTGTCAGGCTTAGTCACCTCTCAGGTGCTGGAGGAAGAGACAGATGGTAGCAAAACTCTGTCACCTCCTTCCTCTTCCTCAAGTCTTTTCAAGAAATGTAACCGTGCAGAAAAGGGGATGGGAGCAGAACACAGCCATCAGCATTTGAATATGCACTATGAGGAGCAGTGGAAACAGAGATTCACCTTCTCGCTTACCTGTAAATGACCATTTGTAATGCAGACTTCGGTATTCTAGCACAGTGTATTTATCCTCTACTGAAAGATGGAGGGGCAATGCTTTGTTGATACAAGAGTTGTCAGGCAGTTACACATTCCAGTCCCACAAGCCATTTTCAGTTGCTGTAGAATGGCACTTTCTGACATGGCTGAAGTATTTGCACATTTTGGGGATTTTCCCCCCTGGCATTAAGACATCATACTATCACAGAACCACAGCTTTTTTGTTTTGTGCTTTTGTGTACTTACAGCATACCTGAAAAACTTCTTTCCTGAGGTCTGGTATTTATTCCAAAACAAATAATGGCAATTTCTACATTTTGTCATAGTTTTTTAGCAGTACATCTTTTGGAGTTTTTTAAAGAGAACTTCATCCAGCTCTAGGGCCCCCAATGTAGGAAGGACATGGACCTGCTGGAGTGAGTCCACAGGAGGTCGCAAAGATGATCAGGGGGCTGGAGCACCTCTCCTGTGAAGACAGGCTGAAAGAGCTGGGGTTGTTCAGCCTGGAGAAGAGAATGCTCCAGGGAAACCTTATACAGCCTTCCTGTACCTAAAGGGGGTCTTGAAGACAGCTGGAGAGGACTTCTGATAGGGGCCTGTGGTGACAGGAAAAGGATAATAGTAGGTTTAGATTATGTATTAGGAGGAAATTATTTACTGTGAGGATGGTCAGGCACTGGAACATGCTGCCTAGAGAAGCTGTGGATACCCTATCCCTGGAAGTGCTCAAGGCCAGGTTGAATAGTACTTTGAGCAACTTGATCTAGTGGACGATGTCCTGGCCATGGCAGAGGGATTGGAACAAGATGATCTTTAAGGTCCATTACAAAGTAAGCCATTCCATGATTCTTATGAGGCTTATGATAAAAATAAATGATCTTACTTGTCTTCTGAGAAACTTTCCAGTAGTATAAGTTTTTGTTCATGTTGTTCTTACCTTTTGGGAGATTAACTGTAATCAAAATAAAAACAGGCTTTTCCCTCTAAATTAAATTGCATCCACAGCCTTCATCTTCGATACTCTATTCCACATTACCAAACGTGCCAGTTTTATTAACCTCATCCTTTGGCCCTATTTTAGAGCAAAATTCAGACTTTTGTGACATAAAATCCTACAGATTTATAATAATACACAGTGAAAATGCATGAAGTAAACATCCAAACCCTTTGAATTTCAAAGGCTTCATAAGTAAAGAAAATACTCCATAAGAAACTTCATACAATTGTTTAATTTTCACTGTTCATATACTGGGGTAAATTACCATCTGATTATCTTTTCAAAGCACTATGTTACTGTAATTTTAGTACAGTGTCAATTGTTTTACTTGAATCCAACCCTAAGCCCTATCTCCTGCATCACTTCATAGACTTAACTCTCCACACCAAAAATATTCCTGCGCTAATGTCATTCAGTACTTTGTACAAGGCACCAAACATGCCATAGTCAATAATTTGACTGGACAGCACTGTCACTGATTCTGTGAAGAACAAGCTCTGAACCAGGAATCTGGTCAACAGTTTAGCCACAAAGCAAATCTACCTCCCTTTCTGGCTAATACTCATCTATTTGTGTTTACTTACATGAATAAGTAATTGAAGTGTGAAGTATTTAAAATAACACACTTCAAAAGCTCTCCCTCCTTTGCTTTTAGGACAGCCATTTCTTTTGGATTGCATTCTTCTTCCCAAGGTTCCTTCCACTTAGGAAGAGTCAGCAAATATGAGCCAGATAACAGCTTCTGTACAACATTGACATAAATGGGGAGAGAAGAGCCAGCAACTGGTAAAACTGAATAGAAATATGTTGCAGATGGAAAACAAATAAGGAAAATGACAAATGTTGACAGGTTAATCCTATGGTCCTTGAAGCCTATTGATAAAAGGCTTGTAATGCTAATTTCTACATAATTTCTGTGGATCTGGTGCAGTCTTCTGAATTATCATTTCTGAAGTCAGAGAAGTTCAACCTTTGGAAGGTGGAGAAGTAATTGAAGCCTGACAAGAAAGACAGCAATACCTTCTTATCCGAGACGTAAAAAGTTCTGCCCAAATCTGAAGAGTCCCCAAATGTGAAGAGTCCTACACTGTGCTAATTTTTTTGTGTATATCCATGTAAATCTCTTCCCTCATTCCATTCCATTTTAACACAGGATACAACTCATTAATAACCCCAGATAATATTTTTATTTAAAGACATTCATTCAATTTGTTGATACTCAGGGAACATGTCTATAGCTCCATATCACTAAGATTTTCCTTTTCCTATTCTCTTACAAAATTTTCAAAGCAGAAGTCTTCTGGGATGAAAAAAATGCGTATCTTGAAATTTCAAAGATGAACGTGTTACAGCCACAAGATATCACTGAGGCAAAAGGATCATTAGGAGGCAAAGTGAGCTGGATATTGCTCTAGCACTCATAGCCACAGTCTGTCCAACACTGACAGACAGACCCTCAGCCAAGCAGGCTGCTGTTTCATCTAGTAAGCAGCTCGTGCCTAAAAAGTTCAAAACAAGGAGCAGGAAGGATGAGCCTAGCAGTAACTTTTCCTGTGTTCCCACAGATTGGTACTGCAGGAACTCTCGGGACTATCTCCAGCCCTGGAGAAAGCATATAGTGGACCAGACTTCCTCCTCCTCTGTAACAGGAGTCCTGTTAGGCAGGATAAGATCTCACAGTATGCAGGAAGGTGAGAATTCACCTTCCAGTCCTACTTATACCTTTTCTGAAATAAAGTAGAACATACCCATGCACAGCTGCTAAGCAGTTGGCACTGATTCCAGCCCTCTTCAATCTGCTCCCTAACTCAGCAGGGACTCCCCAAGGGATTCATAGTTGCTCTCCAGGCTGCAGAGCCTGCTGCTTTCATGAGCACTACAGAACTAGACTGCTAGCTGCATGCATAGAGGCTTCACACTTTCTTATTTACTTACTTACTTTCTTGACCAGGGATGGCGGGGGAAATGTTTCTAGAACAAATGTTTCTTTTCAGGCTTATGTTTTACAAACTATACTCTGCCCTAACAAACATTTCTAGGCACTTCAATTATACACTATTTTGAATTTTGTCTTTTGCCTTAGAATTTCTCAACGTATTTTTGATGTTATGCAAATAGAGACATCAACAGTTACTCCAAAATTGCTCTGCAGGTGATTTTTGTTCATCCATGTGTAACAAAAAGGAGAGAAAAGAGAAAGGCAGAACATGAGGAATACACACTCCACCCTAACTTTTGACTACTACATGTTATCAAACTATTTTTTTTAAGAAATACAATTAGTATTATTAGTACTATTAGGCTATTAGTAGTCCAATCTGATTACAGATGTTATTATCTTGTATTAAAGTTTAACGAAATTTTGCATCTTTTTAAAAAATCCTTCAAGCTTTGGGTACCCAGTGCATCCAAAGTATACAAGAAGTTAAACATCTGTTAAAAAAAAAAAAAAAAGAAAAAGAAAATAAGAAAGTGGAAGAAAAGTAAGAAAAGAACCTCCAGTGTTTATGGTAAATATATCCTGGTTACCTTGGCACAAATCACGGCTGACTACAGACTAAAATCATGTTTCCAATAACTCCCAGATTTTAGTGACTTGCATTTAATTTTAGTGGACCTTGACTTAGGTGCTAGCATCTGCTATATTCTGTATCAAAATATAAACCCAAATTACAAAGTTAGGGGAGCACATGGCTTTGGATCTCCATTTTGGAGATTCTATCCATTTTTCCCACTTTTGATTTAAAAATGAGAGGAAGAATAACTACCTATAAAAGTCTTCACACATCACTAAGAAAATTGTTGCCAGTTTTCAGAGCTCTATTTTGAGTCATTTTGAGCCTAATAGGATTCCCACTAAAGAAGCTGTCTCTACTACTGCTTAAGAGTCTCAGCAAAAATGCCAAGGAACAATTACACTAAGCAGCAGTAGTGTATTTGTATTAGTAGTATCTCATTTCCTTCCAGGCCAAGATGAAAATACATTGTGGGACAGCTTGGGACCAACCATTCTTGATTTTCAGTTTGTGATATAGTGCATTCCCCAAACACAGACATCTGAACACCATTTAAAAAGCTATTCGTAAGCGCATAGGTCTAATTTGTGCTGACTACTTTGCCTACTGCAAAAAATGTATGAAAAAAACCTGTGAGATACAACACTGTAAATAACAGTAAAATGAGGAAATGTTCTCATTTTCACTGAATTAAATGCTCAAAGATCTGACACTGCACAAAATCAAATTGTAAAAATGAAAATCCCTGATTTTGTTATACAATTTTTTCAATGACCTGTATGTGTATTTTGAATACTGCTTTATAGAATAATTAAAACTGTCATAAAGCCTGTTGAAAATTTCAAGTAATAAAAAAGGAAAATTACTATATTTCTAAGAAATCTGATAATTTCAATACATCATCTTCCTTTGGGCTATCTGCTCCTTTTTCATGCCTGTCTGGAGAACAGAAGCACAGATAGCAGTGCAACTGGTATTGGTTTCTTCAAGGAGAGTTTTAATTTGCTCTGCACTGGAGAAGAGTCATTATCCTTGCATTCTACATCACTTTCAGGTAGTAACAGAAGGCTGTTATATACCATAATGTGGATTCCTACATAAGAGGGTTTTGTTGGTTTTGTTTTACTATTATAGCAGTAAAGTATTTTCTAATTTAAACTGCATGGATACTGCCAGTATTCAGTTTTATGTAAGAAATACCTTTAAACAAGAAATAACCACATTTATAAATTACCTCTTTTGCCCTTAGAAACGATCTGTGGACTTCCAGAATGCCCACATCAGACTTCCTTTGTGAAGCACGAGTACGCATGAAGTTTATAGAGGAAATAGGAACTCTATCTTTTTTAAGCAGTAAATAAAAATCCCACTTTCAATAACTCTGTACTCAGAGACCCCTATACACGCACCAATTCAAACTCTTGGATGTCAAGAGATGTTATATATTAAATTTAGGGCATTTGAGGCAGTAAGCTGGTAAGACAAGGAATGATTTGATCTCTTTTGCTTTCCTCTGTGCTTAGGGATATCACTTCCAACCTACAACGCTGCCATCTAACTGCTACTACCTAATGAGAACAGGATCCATGCAGGTTGCATTTGGAAAGCAAACTCTTTCAAAGGATGGACTTGGCCAATACTTTGCAGTTTTCTGTTCACAAATATGCATATAGGAAACTGCAACTCCATGTACAAAGATATATATAAAAACTGTGGACAATTTATTGACACATGCAAAAGGATCTGTAAAAGTTACTCTGTAAAATGCTGTGCATAAATACAACATCCATAACTTTGTGTGTGAATACATTAGTAAGTAAAAGAAACAGGACACCAAACCTTTTTTGCAAAATCTGTTAGCTTTGCAAATTAAAACTGTTTCATAGAAAATTTACTCCAGGGAATTTACATTTATTCACAAAAGCTAGCATAGGCTTGAAACGAGTGTTTCACACTTCACTACAATGGAAATATCACCCATTTAAAGTGGATTCCCACACTTTAAGTGGGGAGATGCGACCAGAGGCTGCTTGGAGGGTTAATATAAATAGATAAGGAGTCTTTTTGACTCTACTTGTTTGAGCAGCATTCCGCATTTTCCTAAGATAGGCTACGAATATTGCAAAAGGTGCATAACTTCTTCCTGAACTAATCCCTTCAGGCTAAATCAAAATTAGTATTTAGACTGATTGAATCAAGAAAGACATGTTTAATTATATTGCCAGGCAATATTAACTTCAAAATACATAAAAGGCCTACAGCCCATCAGTCTAAATAAAAACAATTGGAAAACCTCAATTGTGTTGGGGTTTTTTGGGGGCTTTATCAATTTTGGCTAATGTATTTGACAGAATTCATTTTTTTTTACATGTAAGGGAACAAATAGAATTTTACATGTTTGAGCTGTATTGGGTATTAAATATTCACCAATATACATTTGGAATTTCTAGGAATTTGAGGTTCTTACAGAAAGAAGATTTTTTTTCCAGTAAAAAATGGGAAGAAAGGGAAAAATGCCATCAATCTAGTTTATACCTGTTTTCTGGATACCACTCATACAAAACCCACAAGATTTCAGAGCAACAGTCAGTTTTAGTTAATTTTCATTCAAAGCTAGGCTTGTCAGAGAGGGAAAAAGACAGATATAATACATATGCAGATATATAGAGAGAGATGTGTTTATATATAGACTTATAATAGGTTTTTGGGGTTTTTTGTCACTTACTGTTTAACAAATATGTAGAAATATTTCACCACTTAATACCAGGAAGCTAAACTATTCTAACATTCTACTCTGACTTCAGACTCTACTTCTGAAACAGCAGGAGACCGTGCCTGCACCTTTCCAGTATGGAATACATTAACAATTCACAATAGGTTTTTTAAAAGACATTAGGGGATATTTTTAAGAGAATAGTGTCTATTATAATGAGAAATATTTAATATGAACCATTTTTCTTTGTTAGTCTTTGAAGAGATTAAGCAGTGACAGTGTGCGGTTATGGGGATGCTGGTGCATGCAGATCAGGTTTGGTTCAAGAACTGTGTCATTTCAGGCCTAAGCAAGTCAGTTCTAATTAATTTTTTAAAATCACCTTTAAACCACTTTTATATTTCAATCAGGATGTACAACTTCCAAAAGATAAGTACGTTTTCTTACATCAGGAATTCTTCTATAACGAGTAGTCAAGTGGGACTAGAACTACCTTCATCTAAGGCATACCTAGGATTTCAGTACATCTGTGTGATACAGGAGGCAAAAACTCAATCCAAATGAAGACCCATGATACCTACTGAACATCCAGATATGAATTATATCTCCCCCTTATAGTGTCATTGGTAGCAAGCAATCCATAGAGGTCAGAATGAAGAATTAATTTCATTGTCTAAATAGATGATTGTCTGCTGCTTTCCTAATAAAGGCTGCTATGTGTTATGAGCAAGCTTGCAGACATTTCATGAGCTCTATAACAAGAAAGATGTTCTTGTTATAAGAGAATCTGCATGAGATTTTCTGTTATATATAGGGGATTTACCTCATGTTCTATGAGATTATAAATTCCCGTAAACTACACTGTGGGAATGAAGAAAAGCAGATTTTGTTGTTTTCTAGCTTTGAGGCCAGACAATGTACCTTTTTTGGGCAGTAAGTGGCATTTCCTTACTACCTTGAAAAAGACTTACCATTAAGAGATTTATATATATACCATTATAGAGTTTCCTACAAGAATTTTTTGAATAACCATCTCTTTTTACTGTATTTTTAAGGGTACTGAGTAGTACCCTTTCCCTGCAGTCTATTTTATGAGCAAGTGTTGCATTATAGATAAAAATTTGAGGCAGAATTGGAGTAGTGCAAAGGCTCTGATTGTACTGAAAATATTCTTACTCATTCCAACTATTTTTTTCCAAGATAAATGGATTTTCAATTTTGATGGGATGAAAACTGCAGCAAAACAAGAACAAGCCACTTAGTTTGTACGTAATAGTTACAACAAAAGGAACATAGATGACAATCCTTCCAGTTCAGGGCTCAGATGTGCTTGTGGTGAACTGCTTTTTGTCGTGTAGCTGTTGTAGGATGAAACAAGGTCTAAATTTAGTCCCTCAAGCTAAAAAAAACCCCAAAACAATTAATGAAACAGACTTCTACTTTTTCTTGTTCACAAAACCTTCATATTTTGATATCCCAAATGCAATAATCATATTTATTGGATTCAATGAGGAGCGGCTTGCTTGCAAGTTAAATTTAGGAAGGGACAAGGAAGCTGATAAACTCCAAAGTAGCAGAGACTTTTATAGGTATTGATAATTTGGGATATCATAATACTTCTTTGATATAAAAGCTGTCTGTCATTCAGGGTAAGAAGTCTTCCCAGGTACTCAACATCATCTTTAATCTTAAATTGTGTGTTGTATAAAATCTGTCAAACTAATGTTAATCAAAATAGTTGCCTGCTATTTGCATTTTTATATGTAGTTGCCTTAATACCCATTATGTATTAGATCTCTTTGTACAGATGTTGTTTTGGGCTCTGGCTAGTGATTGAAGAGCACTCAATAAATGCATCTAAACCATGGAATAAGGTTTCTAGATCCACATAAGTACTATGGTCTCTTTCCAGCTGCTGCCAAGAGCAGCTTGTGTATCATCCCCCTGCTTGCCCTCCTCTCTCTTACAAAGAAGCCTGCATGGGGAGGCAGAGATGGGCTATTTTGTGCTTCCAGAGACTCAGAGGAACACAACTGTGGAGTACATCACCCATGCAGGAATAGGAATAGGAATAGGAATAGGAATAGGAACTGACATTCCCCTATATGAAAAAAATGCACATGATCAGTGAAACTGAGAAAACATAACTGTATAAAAAGCCCTTCCTTTTCAGTCAGGCTTTGATTTCTTCAGCATTTTTTTGTTCTTGTGGTTTGGTTTGCCTTTTTTTTTCTTCTTTTTATAACCATCAAAAATGAGGTCATATTATACAATGTTTGGGGAAAAAAAACCAAACAAACTTGCTTCAGTTTGAAGTGTAAATTCTAAACTCCTTACACTGAGTTTTGGATTCAGGCCTACTAGTTTCAGGAGTAGATAAGAGCGCACTGAAAGAAGACACTCCTGGATCAGGGTCTCAATGCTTTTAGTTTTCTGTTGTAGTGCCCCCCCCACCCAGAGACTTTCTAAACAACTCTGAATAACTCTCTGTATCAGAGGTTCCACAGAGATGTAGGCACAAACCTACCTTCACTGAAGCATCCTGTAGGAGATATGCTGACTTGTTACAGAAAAAAACAAGAGGCAGAGAGAAAGAAGAAGGGAAAAGAGGCCTAGAGAAAGAGAAGGCAGGAAGAAAGGAAGACACAGAGAAAGAGGAGGCAGGCAGGTGGGAAGAAAGGAGAGAGGAAAAGGAGGGGAGGGGAGGGGAGGGAGGGAGGAAGGAAGGAATTCGGAAGGAAGGAAGGAAGGAATTCGGAAGGAATTCGGAAGGAAGGAAGGAAGGAAGGAAGGAAGGAAGGAAGGAAGGAAGGAAGGAAGGAAGGAAGGAAATCTACTACTTTGTTTTCAGTGGTTTGGAAATCAGTTTTAAAAATAGCAAAAAAAAGGGAACAGAAGTGCCTTCCAAGATTGTCATGGCTAGTGCTGCAGACTGTTTTAAAGGATGTTCAGTACAGTAAAGAGCATCCATACCCTACTAGTGAAAAGAAAAACCCATCATGTTTACACACTACAAGTGTGTGGGGAGTATTTAGGAGCCTCACACAGGAGACAAGGAATAACAAAGTAAAACTTTTAAATTGGAAGGAAATTGCTTTAAGAGAACATTCTGAGTACTGGCTGCAGAACTGCCCGCACACCTTGCTTCTGTATGCAATTTCAGAGAAATGTTGACAGTGAAATGTGACCATCTGCCAGACTGTGAAGTAGTTGACAACCTCAGCTGTAGCCATTTCCCATTTACTTAGTATTATAAACATATCAAAAGATTTCAGCTATTTCCTGTGCTTCATGGTATGGCCTCCCACACCCAAACTACTTTACATCATCTTGCTAGAATGTCCTATGGGGAATATTCACTATTCAATGAGGAACAGTTTTATTTAAGCACAACTGCATGGGGCTTTTTAGGAAGTGTCTCCCTGCTTTCATTTTGCTTTCAGATGTACTTTAAAGTGCTGTGCTTTGTTTCTCACCCATTTATAGTCTGATTTTCAAAAGTACAGAAACACTTGCTGCTCTTGTTTTAAGAAGCTTGGTTAGCCTAACATCTCTGATAATTGAATAATTAGTTAATCAGTATTTCAATTATGCTACTTTTTTTAAAAAAAAGAAAGAAGTCAAGAAGTTGAGAAACCAAATAGTCATGTAAAATGCTTGCAGTATTTGGTAAAATAGATTCTCCATATGTTAAGAAGTAGTTTGGTGCCTTAATGTTCCAGAATCAGAAAACATGAGCAACATGTGTGTTGAAACTAAACACTGCTGGAAGTGCTAAAATACAAATACAGAGAGTAAAATCATCCCGTTTAAACAGATTTTATATTAAACTATGAGGTTAACAAAGGCAGCCACAAGAAATCCAGCACCGTAGATAAAACCTTAACACATGAGAAAAATGAGATTGACTATAACCAAAATGAAGCATCCATAGATCCAAAATTTCATTCATATATGCCTGGGTAGCAAAAAAATAGTATAAAAAATCTGAAAGGAAATTCTGAGAGGTGGAACTATAAGGTTTTTACTGTTCATGTTAACTCTAATATAATAGGAGGTTGTTAGCTTTTATTTCCTCACAGACTAATTCAGCAAGAATAACTAACTTATACATCATTGTTCTGCCAATCTGTATTCCTGATATGACCTCAAATGGAAAAAAAAAGGAAATTTAATTTTTAACATTTATTTGATACCATTGTTGAATGTACCAGTTTTCCTACTCCTCTTAAAATAGATATTTGGCATATTTTTAGAAAAGATTGCACTCTAAAACTGTAGCAATAGTTATGGTTTCCATTTTTTCAGAATTTCAGAAAGCTCTTTTTCATCCCTGTGTTGCCCATATGGTGAAAACTGCAGAAACCACTTTGAAAATGACACAAAAATTAGACAAAAGGTGGGTCAAGTATACAGAGCCACTCTGAGCATATCATAGGTATTTTACCCCTTCTTTCTTATGCCTGTTGTATCCTGAGATGTAAAGAAAAGAAAGATTTGCCTTTCTCCTCTGAGGGCCTGAATCCTAATGCTGCATAGGAAGAGCAGAGTTCATTCCCCCCTGCTCCCAGGAATGGAACCGCAGTATCTGTGTTTTCTGTTGGAGGGTGCAGTGCACAGCAGGTGAGTAGCCCACGGTCTGTCAGGGATTTGAGCTGTTGGTTCTGGATCATTGCTAATCCACTGGGATTGTGGTTATTGCTGATCTGCAAAGTTTGTGAGCATGGGGCAACAGCCTTGTGTGTTCCCTCTCTGGCACAATTGTGTGGGTTGCGACCCAGCCCAAAGTGAATTTACTTCTTTCCATTTCCCCATTCTTAACAGCACTATGCTATCAGAAATATTTTTTTTGTTAGACGGAATCCACTGCCACCATGGTCACAATAACTTCATTTGTTGATGGGAGGACGGGAGGGAGGAGGAATGGGTGAGAAAGAGAGAGGAGAGACCTGCATGCTTGATGTTGAAGAAAAGCCTGTTTGTGCTCAATACATTGGAGAAATTGTTCAAGAACAGTTCATCCGTGTGAAAAACACAACCCCTACTTGGCTGCCAAATTCAGTAAGGCCTAGTATGGTCAGTTATGTAAGTGCCAATCCTAAAACTTCAAACTGCCTGGAGGCAGTTTCAACTTCTACACCCCATTTTTTTTTCAAAGGCTGTAGAACATTTGAGAGAGATGTTGTTTGCTTCTTTGGGTCAAACCCTTCCGTTCTTTTCTGCTTGTTCCAAAAAAAAAAAAAAAAAAAAAAAAAAAAAAAAAGATGAGTGTATATAGATAGATTATAGATAGATGTGTGTCTGGCACGTTCCACAAAGTCAACACCTAATTCAAGGAGCTGGGATACTAATACCACATAGTGTAAAGGGACCTGACAGTACCAGAGCAGTTACAGGAAAATCATGTGTTTTCATACATTTTATGGCACCTGTAGTTAAACATGGTGTGTTCAACATGTTCTCATGCTGCACCAGGATTGGCTGATGGCCATTTCTTGACACCATCATACCCACATGTTCTCAGGCAACCCTGTGATTGCCTGCCTCTGTCCTTTAGGCCAGGAAGAGTTAGATAAGAAGATACATACATGTATATCCAGCATATACTTCTATAGACATACACATGTATTAATGCACCAAGAGGCTTTTGTGCCCTTGCTCAGTCCAGCAGGATGGCCACACAGGGCAGACTAGGGCTTTGCTCAGTGCTACAAGACACAGGCAAGGCTGTTTGCAAAAGTGGAAAACCAGAGCAAAATGCCAACTTCAGAAGAACATGCAGGAGGGGGCAGTACGGAAAAGATACAAAGCCATCCAAAAAAAGACCAGGTGGACCAGAAAAAGTGGCCAACAAGCCCACGAACCACTATC
Organism: Corvus hawaiiensis; assembly: GCF_020740725.1. Taxonomy (NCBI): domain Eukaryota; kingdom Metazoa; phylum Chordata; class Aves; order Passeriformes; family Corvidae; genus Corvus; species Corvus hawaiiensis. The sequence goes on from NC_063255.1 coordinate 60,224,386, forward strand.
TGGATGTCAAGATCAATGTCATGCAGAAAGGATGGGTAGTGGTGGAAATCTCTCTTTCCCTGTAGTTGTGACAGATCTTTCAGCTACCATTATGGGGTGGAGGTTGCTTCTTCATGTAAGGACATGTTTCTTCATATCCTTAGTTTGATGTTGCAAATAAGGTGGAGGGCTGAGCATGCTGTCTGAAGACCCCAGCTTTGGACTGCAGCCCAAGGCTCTCAAAGAACATCAGCGGGATGTTGCTGATAAAAGGGTAGTTTTGGGGGCTTGTTTAGAGTCAAGCCAATTTTGGGGGGCTGCAGAAAGAGGCAATAAGGAAGATTTTAGCATGCACAAACTATGATTATTTATTTTGAAGAACAAAGCAGCAGCAAGAAGTTAGGTGGTGACAAAAGGGAGCATGTTGGGCTGTGGCACTGGACAGTGCAGAACCCCAGAGCTGGGACACTCTGTAGAACAATACAGATTTGTTACTTTAGGTCCAAAATCTGTACTTGAAGCTTATGAAACATTTGTTCATTGTTGAACCTGCTGGTTATGCTCAACTCCATCTTGAAGCTGTCAGCATGTGTGACTCTATATTCTCCCACAATTAATTTACACAATGAGTGCAACAGAGCTTTTTAGATTGGGTGAGTACTCTCTTGCAAAGTGTGCTTTGATCAAACTAACTTTCTGGCTGCCATTATCGTGGAAAACATACATGGCAGGGTTTGCAGAATCCTGCAACATATCCCCTAATCCAAAATTATGGACTAAAAAGCTGCAATATTTAATTGCTCTGAGCAACAGTGACAATAATCTCTGTTTTGCTGCAAGTGTGGCAGCAAATTCATTCAGCTGTTTATGGACAAAAAATATTAGGGCTAGATTTTACTAGCACATAATGCTAAAGGCTGTGAGGGCTACTTCATTGTTACTCACCTTCTAAATGAAAAAATGCATGGGCAGTTAATCACCCAAGGTGGTAAACTTGTATGTGCAAAAGTCCCTAGCATGAGTATACATTTCATATTCTCTTTAAATATTTTACCTATGAAGCTAAGTAGCCTTCCTCAGGCTGTGAGGAAAATTATTATTTGCCCCTTTTTTCCCAACATGTGGAAAATCAAATTTATGTGGGCCCTCTTCCACCACTGGATTATTATGGAGGGAACAGCATGATTTTTGAAGAAAAAAAAAATCTGAACATTTCTTGACATGGCATTATTCTAATCAATAGGGTTTTTGACTTGCAAAATGAACAGTTACTATTGCAAACAAGATGTAAAAATGTTTAGGGATGCCTGCAGATCATGCAAGAACGAGAGTATAGTGATGACCCATCACAGATTCTGAGAAAAAGCACAGTAAAAAGGTGAAAGTTTATTGCTGTAACCCCAACATTACACTGACCTCTATTTGCAAGTCCAGTACCAGTTTATGTTCCTTAAACATAGCACAGTTACACTCCTCCCTCCAGATGACTACAATCAGAGAAAAAAAAAGAGGCATTCAAACATTTTAGTTGGCCACTTATATATGTGGCAAAAAAAGAGTCAAATCTGCTGTTACAATATGGTGAATGTCAAGCAGGATCCTACTTTTTTAGATGTCCATCCAGTCCTACAGTGACTGCAACTTTTAAGTTAATGGGTGTTTATCCATGTCTGTATTGAATCTACCATGAAAATAACTGGAATGCTCTGTCAGGGGCCAGCTTTTGATATGTGTATTACACAACATAACAAAACATGGACTACCTGAAAATGGTAGGTTTTAACATCAGATCCTAACCTGTTCATGAGAGAGTCACTCTGAAAAAAAGTCAGACATAGAAAACTTTCAGACAAACTGTTCACACTGCTAGGCTCCAGAAAAGTGATTTTTGGTGGCAGGAAAAAAATTCTGGTAGTATTACAAATCAGACACTGACAGAAAAATGCATCAGTAAGATTTTGGTAGCCTTTACTCCTTCATCAACAAACAAAATATTGTCATCCAGAATACTCTGGAGTTACTTCTTGACACCCTGACAGCCTGCTTTCAGATGTTCAAAGTAAAGGTCTACCTACCTCATGGGCCCTTTCTCCTTGTGCTTCCCATGAAGGTAAAAGACAGGCTACTGTTTCCCTTATGCCACACTTGAGCAGAAAGCTGCCACACCCTCTGCATCCATAGCAATGAAGAAGGAGCCCTTAGGGGTAGCTGGTATTCCTTGGAACTGAAGAAGTCTCTGGAGAAGGGCTGTGAAATTTATGGGGTTTGACATCTGCAACAGCGGGTAGAGGTCTTTCCAGAGGTTAATTAAAACTACACCTCCAACAGAAGTAGGGAGCTTCAGGCTATCCAGCCTGGTAAACAGATGATGACAAAAAGGCTAATATGTTGCAGATTAAAGGCAGAAAGATGTCATTTGGTGGCCTGAATATAATAAGAAAAATACTACCAAATGCCAAATTTCAAAACCATTTTTGAATTCCCCATAGAAAAAATTAAGACAGAGATCCAACCAAACCAACACTACCATTGTAAGAAAACCAGACTTGTAGGGTTATCTCCTTGCTGGTTTGCCATGTGTCCTTGTCTGAATTTTACCAATAAGGGCATGGACACTGCCAAAGGATGTGTGACCCTGAAGTGTGGCACTAACATTTTCTCAATGTGTGTCATCATGGCATACCCAGGCCTCCAACTTTACAATGTCTTACATGCCCTGCAATACGTCTGCCTTTATCATGGTACTGTGACATTTGTGAGCACTGTGAGCATCCAGGCCACTGCATGCAACTGCTCAGGGACTATTTCTGTCTCTCCAGATGAGCACAGCATGGAATTTGTGCCATCAAACTCCAAATCCAACGGCTACTTGCAATCTGGAGACAAGTATTCTTTAAAGGTTAAGATATCACTCTAACTGCAACAAAGAAAACGTAAATTTGGGGCGCTGAGGGGATGTCATGATGGCCTGTATTATAAATCCAGCCAGTGACAACCTTAAGAAGAGTGTGATAGTGCAGTGTTCTATCATCAGAAATGAGAGAAGTGAGCAACAAAAACCAGAACCCTTCAGAAGATGCAGAAGGTAGTCTATGACGAAGAGTACTTACCAATGTTTTAAAAGCCTTCCCTTCAGTTTTTGACCACGGTCATGTGCTGGAAGGACCCCTTTTCTGTTATTAGGCATGGCCCAGCTTCTCTGTGAAAACTTGCTTTGTGAAAAGTCTTTTGGAGAACACAAATAATTACCTCTCTATAATGCCTGAGAATAATGTGTGGTCTGACTGGTTTTGGCCAGAATCACTCTGTAAATATTCTTTTATCGAATTTGTCCAGTTCTCCTCTGAAAATCTCAGGGACAACCATTTCCCTGTAATAAAGTAAATAAGGTTGTGTTCAATGATGACCTCTGCTTGTGAGAGCAGAAACTGAGGAAGATTTTACTAAGTATGTGCATCAGAGGAATCTCAGTGTCCAGAAGGGGGTTTTTTTGCCAGGGTAAAAGTCACTCTGAACAAAATATATGGTGTTACTTGAGAACCCCAGAGACTATCTCCAGGGTACATCCCTAGGCAGATGCATGCTGCAAAGCCCTGTTCTTTTGAGAAGTGTTTGAAGAAATTACATAGGTACCACATGAATATCTGGTTACCAATTTAAATGCTTTCTAGCCCAGAAGCTTTCAGACCAAGAAACGGTGTTTTCCAGCCAGAGCAGCTAGCTCTTTACATATTGAAAATAAAAAAAAAAGCTTGGTGTTCAACAGTAAATAGAGAGAACCTGGACTGACATCTTGTGTTGCTATCAGTGGACACTTCAAACTAGGATACCACCGCCTTTGTCCCTCCTTGACGTGTTGATCAGTCCTTCCTCTGACAGTGGAAAGCAATATTCTACACTACTGCTGATGACCTGATAGAGGCCGTTTTTGAAGGGGCATTGCACTAACACCCCAAGAGATACACACACTGAAAAAAGTTTGCAGGTATGCTAAAATCCTGAGCAGCAAAACAGTGCCCTTCAACTCCTGTTCACAGCAAGGCTACTATAGGCAGCTGCCATCAAGTCTGTCTGCAGGGTACTTCTGCCTATTTCTGCTGATGTTGGTGGCAAGATTTCTCTTAATTTCTTAAATGCAGTGGTCCTGCCCAGTCTGAAGGGGAACAGAAGGAAGAGTCAAGACCATTCTGATCCCAAATCTTGAGTTAAAAATATACTAACATACTTGCAAAAATTGTGTGCTTCCTCTGCCTGCATGATGCACTGAATCACACTTAGCTCTTTTGCTTTGGGGTTTCAAGCAATGTTCTGATGGGGTCTACTCAAAAAAATGCCTATGGCTGTTTTGCATAAATGGGGATCACAGCCCAGCATGTTCATGCTGTCTTAATTTTTGTTTCTGACTAAATCTGATGAGATTTTTTTTATCCAATGAGAGCAACTTTCATTCTAGGCTGAAGAGTTCTCCACTGGAAATGCTAAGAAGTCTTGGTAATTCTCTCAGGCCCTGAAAAGCAGTTAGCAAGAAAAAATAAATTGTAAATTGCTGCTAGGCATGTGAAAGTTGGAAATCTGAAAGTGCAAGGTTAGATGATCTCCCAGGATACATCTTAATACCACATTTGGGCCTATTATTTGTTGGAATGAAGCTGGTGGAAGCAGAGGGAAGAAAGAGAGAGGGAAGAGACATTTAGCTGTTTAAACTAAGTATAGGCACTAAGGGAACAGGACCACAAAAATTTTAAAAAACCAACAAAAAACCTTCACAAAAACCAAAACCCAAAAAAAACCCAAACCAAACCAAACCAAACCAAACCAAAAAATAAAACAAAGGGAGTTTAGTAATGTGCATGCAGTTAGAATGCTAGTTCCTTGGGTTTATGCCCTTATCTGCATCAAGCATATTCATTAAAAAATTCAAGGTTTAGTTCAATGCAATTCTTTTTGCAGTACCTGATTTGAAAAAATCACACAGCTTCATGAGACACAGCTGTGACAAAGACTTCCATGAGAGTCAACAAACACTACACACTGGGGGTTAAAGAAAGCATGCCACAGTTTGCTTTTTCAGGCTTTCGTAATGGGTGGGGGGGGGAGGTGGGGGGGAGACAAGCAAAACCAAACCAAAAACCCAAAACTCTTCTGGAAAGCCAAGTACTCTAATAGGCCTTTCGCTTCATGGGGATTAATGATCCCCATTCAAAACTGTGCTACATTCAGAGTAGCAGAGAAGACTATATCCTTTGTTGGCATGAAAGGGTGGGTCTCCTTTGACTTCAGCAGAGTTTGGCTTATTTATGCAAGCAGAGAATTTGGCCCTGAAGTTATTAGTTGCATTATAAGTACCTTCCTCTGCCAGGGCAGGATTAGTTCCTCATTCAATGCATTTTGCAGTCTAACATTAAAAATGAAATGTTAAGCATTCTGTATGACAGGGTTTTCCCTATGCCTCTTGGGATGCTAATTCACTAAGAACTTTTTCTGGTTGCTCAGCCTATGCTGATTTCTCTTTATTATCATCTGACTCCAGTACTCGCAGCTCTACTCCATGGTACCACCCAAAGCAATTCTCCATCCTTTCTTTTGTGTAATTATCATCTGTCAGGAAAAGGAAGGGTCCTTTTTTCATAGCACCAACATGCATATATGATTGTTCTGCAAAATGTTCAACATCTATTATTACAAGAGTTAAAAGTTAATTTAAGAAATAAAGAAAATATCACATTTGATCTTGTTTATGTGCTAGAAGGAATACAAAAATTCTTACTGAGCAGATTGCCAGGAAAAAGTACAAGAAGAAGTACAACATGCCTCTGTCTCTACATGTAGGTGAATGGAGATTGCCAGATACACTCTTTAAGGAGGAACCATAAAGAAAGCAAATGAGGAGCCTCCTAGTTCTTCTCTGGTGCTGGAAGTACACTCTGTACACTCCCTGACACTGTTGCTAAATGCCAGAGAGTGAGCCCTGCTTGTTGAGATGGATTAGATGAGCAGAGATCTAAAAAAAGGTCAGCAATTCCTTGGCCCACTGTAAAACCACTTGCTTTAATTCCCCATGAGTGTAAAGGTAACTCTGCTTTATGATCTAATTTTGCTTTTCTTACATGTTTTAAACAGTAATTTACCATCCAAGAATTACCTCAGAGATCAATAAGGCTACTTATGAAATAAAACAGCATTGCCAGTAAAGATGGCACACAAAGGAGTCCCTGAGCCCTCCTTTTATAATTCTTGCTATTAGACAGCTCAGTAGGAGTTTAGCCAGTATACATACTTTCAGAGCTTCCCAAGCTGCAGAAGCTGGAAGTCCTGCTCAGCTCCCAGTACAATAATTTTGTCATTTTTTTTTCTGTGAAAAATGCACACTGTATGCTGTTCTTGTAAGTAAATATTTTTTACCTTTTCAGGGTACTGCTAGTAGTTCCTCCTAATACACCATGAAGCAGGTTAAACTGAGCAGAGATTTAAGCTTAATATAAAGGCATAAAAGTCTCTATAAATTGGGAAGTCAGAGCATTGTGATTTTGGCTGCAGAGCCTAACCGGACTTGAGAAGCTAAACTGCTGGAGCCCAAGTGGAATTCTGGTGCCAAACATTTGTCTGCACGCTGTTCCTGTGCAGCTCAGTTTTGTCAATATCCCTGTGACTTAGAAGGCAGTGCTCCTCCTTTCTTCACATATTGAAACTGTCCCCTGTTAATGAAGTCATACTGACTGAACGCAGCACACTCCAAGTGAACACTGAACGTAGGGCACGGGAGACACGCAAAGAATGGCCCTGCCCTCCCCACCCCAACACACACCATTTTACGGCCCATGACTCTTTAGCAGGGAGAGAATGCAGAAGTGTCACATGTTCCAGCTCTCTGCTGAGAGGTACTCCCAGCCTTGCCTCCAGTTGGTCACCACCTGCAGTACACTGTCGCAGAATGGAAGTATGTTTATAGGGCACGGAATTAATTTTCTCTTTATGTCTAGATGCCACAGAGCAAATTATTTTTCCCTACAGCCCCTCCTAGAAGGGTTTTGTTTGCACACTGCACAGCTTACAATATGGAGTCAGGAGAATTATCACTATTTTTAGTGCAAGTTACTTACTGTCACAGGGTACTTGTTTTCTACATTAGATAAATTGACCTGGAAGTCCATCCTTGGTTTTGGCCTCTAGGCTTAATTTCATCAGAAAGAAAAACAGTCTCTTGAAGTGTATTCTGGTATGATTAAGGTACTTACCTCAGTGATATCATTAGTTTAAATCACAAAGAATTACCCCTCCAGGTTCACTTCCATGAACAGTTCAGACAAGGTACAATAATTCAAGAACAATGTCACTTTTCAACTCATTGGAATGATTATCATATGTAAAGGAAGCAACAAATCAGTAACAATGGGGGAGTTGAGTTGACATGTTGGAGTAAAGCAATTCCAAAAGGAGGAACAAAAACTTCATAATAATAAATGTAATTGTTTAATCTACCAGTGTATTACAAATGGTGTGGTTTTCACCAGCTATACAGTCCTGTATTTGAAAACAACTTGTCTTGGATTTTTTAATCTAAACGACATTATTAACTAAGTATGAATATGACACCATTGTGTTAGTGAGATAAAACTTCTAAAATACTTTTACTCCATGGTTTTAAATTTGCAGTGATTAGCTTAGTTGGTCTTACAAGGCAGTAGCAAGGTCTTGAGAATTTCCAGCCCCTGAAATGACACATTGGTTGACTCCAAAGCTGAACCCAAGACAGTGTCCAGTAGCAGAATCTCACAATAAATTCATGCTAGATAGTCTCTCTACAGTATCATGCTTATCACTGTTTCTATTACACTAAAAAAAGCAAACCAGGATTAAAGACATTTCAGTGTTTCAAACTCAGTATAAAGCTTACTGTCTCAACAGATATGTCAGATAAAAGATGAATATAAACATATAAGAATCTATTAAAAAAATAAAGACAAAGAACATATGCTAGGATGACCCAAACAAGCAACACTCCCCACCAAACATCTGGACACTACAAACTGAGGAAGTTACTGCATCAGAATCCAGATTTTGCAGCTGTCTTATAATGAGCTGAACCAAAACTTTGGATCTGATCATATCTGATTTTTAAAGATGTTTGGATTTGGGCCTTAGTCTGTAGCTCTGGCCAAGTTACAATACATGCATATTTCTGAGCAACTAAAATGATTAAGCTTTGTAAAAACCAAAGCATTATTGAAATATATGTTAAGAGGTGGTTTACCATATTAGGGAACTGGATCAACTAATTTAAAATTTTCTTATTTAGAACATATTCGCATATTCACTTAGGTAAAATTTTAACTGTGGACTCTCTACTAATCACTCAAAATGTACATGCATTATTTGTCCATAAGTTCCACCTTTTATATGACAAAATACTGTACATTTAAGAGGCAACAAAATGCTTTTTATCCATTTTGTTTGCATATTGTTTACATATAAGTATTGCATTGCTTTGTAAGCATGAAGTACCATCTATTGAACTGCTCACTTCTTTATAGCATGGTTTCTCACGTATCACTCAGAATTCTTAACATTTTTTAGGTCATTTGGAGATCTTGAAGATCTCTGGTACTCATCAGAATATTTTCTCTTGAAAGATAAGAGGCTTTTTTTTGTTTGAAAAGAAATCTGAGTAAGCAACACTTCCTTGTTTCCTTGTTTGCCACACACATCAATTCATTTTGTACGAATTCAAATTGTCGCCTTCAAATGCCACGGCTTTTAAAGACATTTTTAAGTATTCCATATATATAATATGAGATGAAAATAATAAAACAAAAAGCACCTCACAGCAGTTTTTCAGACAGTAATCATTACAAGCCAGAAATATACCAAGTCTGAGCCCCACTATAATAAATGTGGTACCTGTAGATGCACACAGTAAAGACAGTTGACCTAAATGCCTGGCCAGAAGGACTGATAGTAAAGATTACATTTTTGCCACAAAACAGACGCTCAGCCTCTGCTTATAATAATACTTGCTGTTCCTCTCCCTCTTTTTTTCCCCTGCCTCTCCCAAAAAAGAACCTGCCTGACTTAACATTCCCTGTTTCCCTCCTTCTGTAAAGAAGTCATCTGTCAAAATCCAGAGATCTGTCAAATGCTTCTGGTATCTGGTATTCCCCGAGGCTGCAGGGGGCCTCTCCTCTTTCCTTAGGTACCACACACGTTGTAAATGTGCCTCGCCTCATCCAGAATCTGTGCTTTAGAAGTAGCATGTTTCAGAAGTAGCAGAAATAAAAGTGAAACTACACGTTTACCACTGTTCTGCAGGGGACCGAATTACACCTTCACCAAAGAGATGCATTACAAAGACTAGTCAGCTGCAGTTAAAAATCCGGAGTGCCTGTGTTTATTTATAGGGAGCTTCACCCAGAAGGTTGAAAGGACAGCATGATAAGGAAACCATCTTTGATATACAATTTTTTTTCTCAGTGGAGGATTTGAGAATGTAGAAGTTCCTTTTCATACACGATACTTTCTTGTCTTTTATGACTTTTCAGAGACCTGTATCAGACCGCATGACGATTAGGCATAACTGCCATTCAAAAATAGAAGATTCTTAAAAATAATTAAGCTCAAGTTATTGTTCGAAATTTTCTTTTTTAGTGCCCCCTCCCTCCCCTTTTTTCTTGATACCACAAAAAGCATTTGGAAATCTTCTAAGTGTTTTAAGCTTCTATGAGAGCAAGAAATATACTCAATAGATTTCTCATATACCCAGTCATATGCAAGTATTAGAGCTTTTTAAAAAAACCTGGAGGTACTGCAAGAAATGCCTACAGTGAACTTTGCCTTTTGACTGCACCGGTCAAGAGACCTGAAACAATGCCATGTAAAAAGCCACGAACATAATTTAATTCTGGTTTCACTCCTCTGTGTCTACTCTGCCAGAGTAATTATAGAACAAGTCTTGATCAGCAATGCAAAATTGGATCCTAAACACACTACTGCCTTCTTCATCTTGACATATCCTTCATCACCCATTTATGAATTAAATTTAAAAACAGTGTTAAGGAGTTCTATATGAACATAAGACTTCTTATATAGACTGAAATTTTGGTGTGAGCCAAGGTGAATAAATGCAATCACTGTCCTGAGACTTGAAAATGAGCAGTGAACCAGCTATTTAGCTTCCAAAGATTTTCAGTCAGTCAGTTCAAGAGACTGGATGATATCCACATTGAAGTAGAAATGGGATATCACTTACACTTATTGCAGTGAAGCTTTATTTAGGTAAGTGAAATCCAGATAATCATTAATTATAATCAAAGCAAGAGAACAGACATCTACACTGGCAGGGATCTCCTCTTACTGGCCCACTGAAGGTGTAGGTAAAACAGATAGTTACCTAGTAAGTAGCCATTAAAGTACTCTACAGATGTACCTAGCTTGCTTCATGGTAGACATGGGAAGGAGAAGGAGGGTCAGGGAATGAATGTCTCTCATTTCTGCAGCCACTTAATTTTGAAAAGGAATAAATTCTATTAAGAAAGAATCACAGGAAACTTTTAATGAAGCAGCAGGAATAAATTCTTCAATTCATGTCAAATAAAAAGCTCAAATCTCACAGGCCTCGTAAGAAGAGACAATGCTTTGTACAGCTAAACGAAAGGGCTGTTCCAAAGCAATTATAACAATCAAAATTAATCAACAGTCTTACTGGAAACTTAATATTAAAAACTGAAGATTAAATGACACTCTTAGGTATAGCCCTAGAGTCCGTGATTGCAGCAAGTCAGTAAGACAATAAGTCTCTTTTAGTCCAGTTGCTGAAATGAAAAAAAACACTGTAAAAGAAGTTCAGCTATAGGATTTCTATTCTGTGTGTCACCACAGAACCCACAGCACTTCTCAATAACCTACAGAAAAGTCAAAGCCAAATGAAGAAAATCCACAAATATAAAGAAACATGGGAAGTGAGCAGAAAGGACAGAAGGTCTCACAAATCTCACAGCTTCCTAGCAGGACCCCCACTTTGGGGAACCTCCCAGATGATCCTCAGCAGGAATCCATGTTTTACATTACTGAGGAGAATAAAAAATTTTAATCTTTGTTCCAATTCGATCTAAAGAAAAATTATTTCTTTATTCCAAATCCAGTAGTTGGTTAAATTATGAGGATATTAGTTGGTCTCATCAGTCAGACGCCAGATAAAAATTATTGTCGGTAATCACATTTCATCTATATTTACTTGATTTCCAGTGCAGTGCTTCAGAGAAAGATGACAGTGCCCAACAGTTGATCTTGTAAGTGTTCACTGAGTGGAGCAAGGGAGGGAGGAAGTGAGAGAGGGAGGAGAAGAGAGTCTTCTTTCCTTGGCAAAGAAATTAGCCTCCATAGCAACTAGCAGAAAACTCAAGGCACATATTAATAGAGCAAAGCCAAACTGCAAACAATCAGTAATCCAGGCTCTTTTCAAACTCTGTCAGGTCAGAACAGAAACACAGGAAGTATTTTCCTCATTTACATTGGCTGAAACATGTAGCATTTTACTTCACTTATTTGTTCTTGTGCCTAACCAGAAGATGAAATATAATAAGGAGATTAAAGAGGATTTTGATTGGAAGATTATGGGAGATTATTTTTCAGGTGTATTTAAGTGTGTTTCAAGTACTACACTGTCAGTACTTAAATCTTCCTGTTAAAGCTGCTGGAGATAGAAGAGGTCAGCTATCGCTATCCCGAGCTCTGCAGGCTCTGTGCCGGAGCGTGAGGTGTTGCGATCTTCCAAGAGCGTCTCATTAGCGAAGCCGCTCAGCAGGATCAGCACTCACACACACGTGCATGCACACACACACAGACAGCTCCAGAACATGGGTCGATGGCAAAGAGGCAGGAAGGGCGTCTGAGTTCCAAAGATGGAGTTTATTGCATCCGCACCATGAAAGGACCTAGAGGCAAAGACTGACAACCATGAGGAACTCAGGTTTAAGTATAGGAGTGGGGCAAGCACCTGGGACCAATGATCTGAGGGCATGAGGGTGGTACAAAGGCGGGACTAGGGATTGGGAGCCAATGGGGAAGTTCTGGGGGAATGGTGAGGGGCAGAGGCCAATAGGGGGAACCTGGAGTGGAGAACTTTCTCGGATTTGAAACATATAAGGCAGCAAGGGGGCTGGGCTGCCAACAGCCAACTGGGAAAGCAGAACTGGGGTAGATTACCATAACAGAACAAAGCGTTCTGGGAGAGGCTTCTTTTCTCACCGTGACTGCCAGAAGTCTCTGGTACCAGGGACTGTCCTACTGAGAACTCTTTGTATCTTGTACCACAGGCTAACCGGCCACCACAGTCAGCGATTTGGTCACTACAGAATTTCAGTTCTGGTACAACAGCTATTGAACCAACTGTAATACTACATTAGGGCTCAGTTTAGGTTATACCAGTATAAATACACACATATTTGCCTTAAATAGTGCAAGTGAATTGTGTATTATCCAAATTAATAAATCGGTACATGCTTAAACAATTTCTGTGGTTTTACAGCCACGGAAAACCATTTTATTCATCAAACTGGTACTGAGAGCAAGGTTAATAAATGCTGTGGAAACTATCACATAAACTGTAGGTATTTACCAGCTTGGGTAATATTAATGATATTTGATTAACAAGTGCTATTGAGTATTGCAGGAAGTACACATTTTGCACAGGTGCACAGGGTGAATCACATCAAATTTGAGAGGAAGAGAGGAAGCCCTGTCAGACATTCTTCTCTTGGGTACCTTCTGGAGGAGATCAGCCCAGACAGGCTCTGTCTCCCTGTGGCCGAGGGAGAGCATGTAACCTTGCAGGAGAACCTAATTTCCCACAATGATCATAAGGAGAAAGGCTTCTCCAAGAGCACAAGGGACAGCCTGGTCAGGGAGAGGAGCCAACAGCAGCCTGGCAGGATCTCAGGAGTCCCAGGGCAGCACCCTGAAAGGGCATGCATGCTGCAGTGCTGTAGAAAGGGAGAGCAAAGACAGGCTGCTCTTCAGCTGCCTTGTTTGCACCAAGCCTGCCTGCCTGGCTGGGCCCGACAGCTCTGCAGAACCAGCACCATCCTGCTGCAAGGGAGCTCGCTACCTTGTCTATGTCTTTGCAGGGTACCACAGAATCTGTGGGGTACCCCAGGACTTATGCCACCCTCCTTCCCCAGGCAGTGCTGTCAGTGCTCTGTCTCCAAGGGGATCTGCCTGACCCTCTTCCTCCCACTCTCAGCTGTCCCCTCTATGTATCAACCGAGGCATGGAAACACGTGCTGCTTACTGCAGCAAGGAGGTGAAACAGTGGGATGTCAAGCATGCCTAGAAACCAGGGCTCTGCAAAGTCCCATGGCCCTTTGAGAAGGTCTCCACTTGGAGCTAAAACCTCTCTGTGCACACCTTCTTATATTCTCAGTCAATCTCTTGCCATCTTGGTGTGGGAGGAGAATGTGTAGGCATCATTAGAAGGCCTAATTTTATTAGAGTTTATAACTCTGGCAGTGATGTGAATTACAGCTGGTACCTGCTACAGCACGTTAGTGTAGATAGGGATGTGGCAGATAAAGGATGTGTCCTAAAGGTCAGTGACTGCTGTCATGGGACAGGAAATTCCCACAAAGGATCACTGCTGGAGATGGGTGGGTAAACTGTCCTGTCTTTCCAGTTCTAGGCAGTGACCAAAAGAAGCAGCAACAGCAGCTGTCTTGCCTTCCTAGAGCCAGCCACCAGCTCTGAAAAGCCCTGGCGGCTTTGGGACTCAAATAGAGAGTGCTTCCTTTTCAGATGCTGATGGGGCAGCCTCCAGCTGACCTGAGCTCTTCATGGTAAGAGCCTTTCTCCTCTCTCCTGACCTGCAGCACATCTAGTAGGGTAGAAGCACATGAGACCATGCTATTTACACTCACTTGCCTTGCCTAAGTTCCTTGGCAAAATCCTTTGGCACGGGAGGTACTTCCTCCATCTCACCCCAGGAAAGAGTCATCAGAGCCTGGCAGCACTTGACAATTGTAATCTCCAAAGCACTGGCCCATTCCATTCAGATGGCACCTTGAATCTGGGGACAGGCGCAACCCTCCACTTCTGCCTTCTGCTTGTCTTTAAGGGAGCCACCATCCCTGCACCCTGAAACCCAAAACACAGTCAGCTTCCAACTGAATGCTGTGCACAAAGAAACCTGTCTTTGTGACAGGAAGATTTGCTTGCTTCTGCTCTACATCTTCAGCAGCAAATTCTCAAGGGAATGGACTTACAGCCATTCATCTCTGACTGATGTAAACTCCAAAGCCTAAGCCAGAAGTTCCGCTGTGAACAGTATACTCTCCTGAGTATAGGAGGCCTGCAAACCAGTGTAATTTCTCACTCCAGTGGGTGCAATTTGGCGGTGAAAGCTTGGGCTCTTTCACTCACCTTCCATGTTTCTTTCCTCATTTGCCTTTGAATTTAATGTGGGAATAGGCATGTTCAGGTGGCCAGTTACATTGTTGTCCACCTAATTTACAGGTTGGGGTGGGAGAGGGCTTGGTGGGGTGCTGCCCAAGAGTTCCATTGCTACTGCCCATTACTGGACTCTCTCCAGTACATCCCTGTCTCTCTTATACTGAGGAACCCAGAAATAGACACAGGACTTCACATGTGTCCTCACTAGTGCTGAGTAGAGAAGAAGGATTGCCTCCCTCTACCTGCTGGCAATCCCTTGCTTAATGCAGCCAAGATCTCATTTATTTTTTTTCTGCAATGACACTGCTGGACTGCTCCTGCCCAGGTGTAGGACTGTGTATTTCTCATTGTTGAAATTTTTTAATTTCCTGTCAGCCCATTTCTCCAGCCTGACAAAATCCATCTGGATGGCAACATGATCCTCTGGTGTATCTGCCACTCTTCCTGGCTTTGTGTACATTTGCAGAGGGCACACTCTGCCCCATGATCCAGCTTATTTATGAAGGTGTTAAATAGGACTGGACCAAGTATTCACCCCTCAGGTACTCTGCTAGCTACTGGCCTCCAAATACAATTTATACATAGAGGACAGTAAAGTATTTCAAGAGAGCAGTATTTCAAGCAGGCCTCTGACATGATCCCCCACAACATCCTTCTCCTTTAATTGAGGAGAGAAGGTTTTGATGGATGGACTATTAGGTATGTAAGGAATTTTCTGGATGGTTGTATCCAGAGAGCAGTGGTCAACAGCTCAATGCCCAAACTGAGATCAATGACAAGTGCTGTCTTTTAGAGGTCTATGTTGGGTCCAGTACTGTTTAATATTTTCATCAGTGGCATAAACAGCAGGATTGAATGCACCCTCAGAAAGTTTGCAGACAATGCCAAGCTCAGTGGCATAGTTGACATGCCTGAGGGACAGGATGCCATCCAGAGGGACCTGGACAAGCTTAAGGGGTGGGAATCTCATGGGGTTTAGCAAGGCCAAGAGCAAGGTGCTGCACCTGGGTCAAAGCAATCCCCAGTATCAATACAAGCTGGGAAATGAACAGATAAAGAACAGCCCTGCCAAGAAGGACTTAGGAATGCTGGTGGATGAAAATCTGGACATGAACTGGCAATGTGCCAAAATGTGGGGGTTCACTTTTTACTATCCATGCAGTTAAATATGAATTCTGATTTTGAGATGCATGGGAAAACATAAAAATCTTTCAAAGAGATAGACAATAAAATTTGAGTGATTAGACAGCTGATACTGTGATATAGGCTGTAGCAGAAAATTTGGTGCAGCCATTAAAACAGGCAAGAATTCTGGGCATTATTTTCCTCATCCCCTCTGTGGATGTCTCTCAACCTCCAAATTTTATGACTCAAAATTACCTTTTCACAAACCACTTTTGGATGCATTGAGTTCAAGATATTAATGATGAGGTAAACAAAAATCCAGTAATAGGTGCTTTCTGAGAACAAGTGAGAAAATGAAGCAATATATTGAACACTTCCAAACGCAAACAGCATTTCCCTCACCATCACCAAGGTCCTTCTTAGTTTGCCGGAATGCTATGCAAGCCTTTCTCAGTGCATTAAATTTACTTGCAGGTACCTATTTTGGCCTGGTGCCAATTACTCAAAGTTGTTGAAGAGCTGAAAGTAAGACAAAGCCTTCCTAATTGTGCATGAAAAAGAGACCGCAGATAATTTGTTAAACGATTTGTTATTGTCATCTATCAGCTTGTCTTGCATCTCTAGCTAAATGCCTGTATGAGACTTACATGATATGCTATCTGAAGAAACTGTTTGACATATTTCAAAGGTTACTTAATTTTTATGGTACTTACTGCACAAGGAAGTAAATTTTTTCTGTAGTTATATAAAAAAAGAGAGGACAATGCAGCTTCTTTTGTAAAATGAAAATATGCAGGGAATCCAGAGGTGTGCTAGTAATGCTTGACATTAGGAATGTTTTCTATAACAAATGGAAAAGAAAAAGTACTTGTATGCCAGCTAGGCAGAGATTTTCAATGTGATAACACTTTTGCCCTGTGCTCTTTTAGCATGCAGTTACAAGTACCCAAACCGTTGAAGAACATTCTTCAGGTTTAGATGGGGCTAAAGCATCCATTAAAAACTTTTAAATTACTTAGCATTATTATGAACTGCCTTGTTCTCCATGTACTATAGAAACATACATATGTCATCAAAGAAAATGGATGAAATAAGGTAAATTTTCAATGCAGGGATTGTGGAGGTGAAATGCTGGTTGTCTCTGTAATACCAAATGAAATTCTTTACAAGATTTAATATGTTAGAAAGGTCTTTATGCTATAGTGTCTTTTTAAACTAGTGAAGTGTGAATCTTTCCACACCAGAAAAGGCCAAGTGTGAGTGAGGAGGAACTAGTTCTAAATTTCCAAAGAAGAATAGTGCTGAAATTCAAATATTTCAATTTGTTTTTGTAAGAGCTAGCCTTTATTTTTAGTTTTTTAATTTATTTCAAACACAGCAAAGTTCCCTCAGATAATGAATGTTGCATAACTACTGTGAACCACAATATAAGAAATGCAGTTTAAACATTAGGAACATCTAAGTCATTCCCCTAAGCTCTTTGCTTGTTTGAAGCACTTGAGTGAAAACTGACAGTCTTAGGCAATTGTGTAATTCTAAATCATACTGAGAAACCTTGTAGTTAAAAACCCCACTAGTATTTTTTCTGATTGTTTTTTTTTACCCAGAATTGCAGTTTACAATAATGCATTAAATATTGTCACATTTCTGTGAGTTTCTGTTTAACATACCTTATTGGGTTTGTATGGCCAGGTTTTGGTAGCAGGGTGGGGCTACAGGGGTGGGTTCTGTGAGAAGCTGCCAGAAGCTTCCTCCATGTCCAGCAGAGCCAGTCCCTGGTGGCTCCAAAATGGATGCGCAGTTGGCCAAGGCTGGGCCAATTAGAGATGGTGGTAACATCTCTGTGATATTTAAGAAGGAAAACAGAAATTGTTGTGCAGATGTAATTGTGGCCAGAGAGGAGCAGGGTGAGAATATGTGAGAGGAACAACTCTGCAGACACCAAGGTCAGAGCAGAAGGAGGGACAGGAGGTGCTCCAGGTGCTGGAGCTGGGATTCCCCTGCAGCCCATGGTGCAGACCATGGTGAAACAGCTGTGCCCCTGCAGCCCATGGATGGAGGATCCATGAATGTAAAGATCCACCTGCAGCCCACAGAGGAGCCCCACACTGGAGCAGGTGGATGCCTGAGAGGAGGCTGTGACCCCATGGGAGGTCTGTGCTGCAGCAGGCTCCTGGCAGGGACCTGCAGACCTGTGGAGAGAGGAGCCCATGCTGGAGCAGGTTTCCTGGAAGGACTTGCGACCCCAAGGGGGACCTACACTGGAGCAGCCTGTCCTTGAAGGACTGCAGCTCATGGAAGAGTGACCCACGTTGGAGCAGTCTGGGGAGGACTGATGCCCATGGGATGGGCTCACATTGGAGATGTTCATGGAGAACTGTCTCCCATGGGAGGGACCCCACACTGGAGAAGGGGAAGGACTCCCCTTCCTGAGCAGTGGGAGAAACAACATGTGATGAACAGACCGTAACCCCCATTCCCTGTCTCCACACACTTCTGGGGGGAGAAGGTTGAGATGGGAAAGAGGGAGGGGTGGGCGTAAGGTGCTTCTTAAGGCCTTAAATTATTTCCTTTTATCCTGCGCTGAATTTATTGGTAATAAATTCAATTAATATCTCTAATTCAAGTCTGTTTTGCCTGTGACGGTCTTTGATGAGTGAGCTCTTTCTGTCCTTATCTCAACTCGGGAATCTTCTGTTATATTTTCTCTCCCCTGTCCAGCTGTGGAGGGGAGTGAATGAGAGGCTTTGGTGGGTACCTGGCACCCAGCCAGGGTCAACCCACTACATGTATTTTCTCTGGATTTCATCACCACTAACAACTAGCTACCATAATGGAAGATTATAATATTTAGCTGATTTTGACAGCATACAAGAGAGAGTTAGGTTTTCAGATTCTATTAACCCCTTCAACTGAGGCTACACTCTTGGTTTGTCTGACTTGTTTGTAGTAAGAGTTAGTGACCCATTCAGCATCCTTTCAAGAAAAGAGAGAGGAATTTAGAGAGAAAGCCTCGCATAAAGTTAACTTAAAACATTCTTCATGTATTTCAAACACAAATTCTTACTACTAAACTATACTACTGATTACTACTCTATTGACATACTTCAGAAAGTTAGATACATTGTTGTTAGTATGGAAGGGCAGATTTCTTTTGGATTGCTGGAAGCAGCTACGAGTATAAAACTCATGCATATCACTTTGTTTTTATCATCTCTGTTTATCCTTTAATAGCAGCCCAGAATGAAAACCAGTTCTGAGTGGGCCAAACCCCTCAGCTCTGTCCATGAACCAGCAGATTGTAGAGGTGAAAAATAGCATAGACAGTAAAAGATGGGGGATTAAAAACTTCACAAGACCTTTCTGATAGCCTAAGCAGATATAAGGAACTGAGTTTTGATCCCTTCTTAAAAATCAACCACATATTTCTCATATAAATTCATCTAAATGTAAGATCACCTGCAAAGAATTACTGGGAAAGATTTCTGGATTTGTGCAGCTGTAACATAAGAGAAGCTGGTCAGAAAACATAGCCATTCTTTTTTTAAAGATGTCAGAAATATATTAAGCATATCCACACAGAAGCTTATACAAAATATTTTGACTGATAAATCAACACTTTGGAAATATATTTTGTATGAAGGCTTAGCTTTTATGCTCTTAATTGGAAATCATAGAAGCAGAAACTTGGGTGAGATGTTCACACAAGAAAAAGTTTTCAGACCTAATCAGAAGAGAGGAACATATCCTAATGCTTTTCCTCTTATTACTTTGAGAGAAGGGTATTAAGTCAGAAGCTTCTTGCTTCTTGTATTTCCTTTGTGTCAAACTGAGCAGGAACCTTGTACAGCTTTCTTCTTGATAATAACCAGAGAGGAAGCTCTAATTACCCTTTCCTCACTGGACTCCTGGGCTCCAGCATTCCTTCTATCTCCCTCTGTGTGGGGATACCCCCACTAGCTGGTTCCGATTTGCAGAAGTGCTGACCCCAAGGATACCAACTGCACAGGATTAGTTGTTTGGAAATGCTGCTAATGCGAGACACTTTGATTGCTAATCGTTTTCTCTGTGCACTTGAGCAGCAGCATCTAAAGGCTGTCCTTACACTCTAGATTGTCATTACAGATCTTAGTACAGGAGGTCTGAATAATATAATATTGTAGAAAATATATGGAAAAACCTACTCCAGACAAGTTTAAGATATAATGGGTATTATGTAGGATTATGTCTACGTCTGCTAAGTATTGGTATGCAAAGTTACTGTAGAACTGAACCATGTTTATTTGTTAAAAAAACAATACGGAGAATTTTTTCCTCTTTCTGTAGAGAATTGTATGGAAATAAAGTCAAGTAACCAGTTTCCCAGTCACAGGACCAAAATAGTAGAAAGTTAAAGGAGATGCACACAGCCTGTGGCAGGGCACTGCTAAGTGCAGGCAGGAGTTACAAATTTAGGAATTTTAAAAAGTGCTTTTCATCTAGATCCCTGTTGTCTGAGCATCCACAACAAAAATAGAAAAGCTACATAAAGTTTTACAGAATGTTAAGCAGATAAGAACAAAAGCCAAATGCAAAAGAATTGCTGATGCTATTCTAATATATAGCCAGAAGAGGTGAAAAGGAGTAACTATTTTTAGTCTCCCCTGGAACATGAGTTACAGTGAATATGCAAGAGAGATGTGATGACAGGAAAAAAATGAAAGTAAAAAGAATAATCTTGATAACAGAGGTTCAGAAATTGGTATTATTTTATCAACATTTTCTCCTTCAGGACAAGCTTCTTAACAACTAGGTGTGTGTCCTCTACCTAAGCATAAGTTACCCTACATAAAACATGAACAAAATATAAAATAAGAGGCTGTTGCTTCAACTTGTGGACTGGAAAACTGTTGAGTGAAAAAAACATGGTGCAAGTTGTCCAGTAATTTTGCATATCACAGCATCTATAGACACCATCTTACATAACAGGGTCCTGAGGGAACTGGCTGATGTTGTAACCAGGACATTTCCTATCACAATTGAAAAGTCCTGGCAGTCAAGTGAAGTTCCCAGTGACTGGAAAAAGAGAAACATTGCTCCCATGTTTAAAAAGCAGAGAAAGGAAGACACAGTGAACCACAGACTGGTGAGGCTCACCAGCCTGGCAAGACCATGGAGCAGAGCCTCCCAGAAGACATGTTAAGGCCCATGAAAGACAAGGAGGTGATCTGAGGCAGCCAGCACAGCCCTTTATTTAGGGCACATCCTGCCTGACCAATTTGGTGGCCTTCTATTATGGAATGATGGCAAAAGTCAGCAAGGGGTGACTGACAGATGGTATCTGTCTAGACTTTTGTAATGCCTTCAATATGCTCCCTGATATCCTCATCTCCAAACACAGGTTTCATTGATGGACTATTCCATGGAGAAGGAATTGGATGGATGGATGGATGGATGGATGGATGGATGGATGGATGGACGGATGCAGCCAGAGTGTTGGGGTCAATGGCTCTTTGTCCAGATGGAGAATGGTGACAAGTGATGTCTCTCAGGGCTCTGTCTTGGGACAAGTGTTCTTCAATATCTTCACCGATGACATTGATGATGGGATTGAGTGCACCTTCAGCAGATTTGCAGATGACCCAAAGTTGATAGGTGCTGTTCACACAACAGAAAGATGAGATGCCATCCAGAGGGACCTAGCTTCAAAAGTAGGCCCACAAGAACTGCAAGAAGTTCAACAAGTCCAAGTCCAAGGTCCTGCAGCTGTCTTGGGGCAATTCCAGATCTAAATACAGAGTGGGAGAAGAAGTCATTGAGAATGATCTTGCCAAGAAGGACTGAGAGTTTTTGGGAATGAAAATCTGGACATGAGCCAATAGTATGTGCCTGCAGCCCAGAAGGCCAGTCCTTGGCCTGTATCCGAAGAGGTATGACCAGCAGGCAAAGGGAGGGGATTCTCCCCCTCTACTCTACCCTTGTGATTCCCCAGCTGGAGTGCTGTGTCCAGCTCTGGAGTCCTTAATACAAGAAATACATGGATCTGTTACAGTATGTCCAGAGGAAGGTCATGAAGATGATCAGAGGGCTGGAGCACCCCTCCTATAGTGACAGGCTGAGACAGCTGGGTCTGTTTTGTGTGGAGCAAAAAGGCTCCAGGCAGACCTGTGGACTTTCAGTACCCTAAAGGGCCTTTTATAAAAGAGGAGAAGGACTTTTTATATGGACAGAGTGCGACAGGAAAACTACTCATCCCTCTAAGTTTTCAAGGCCAGGTTGGATGGGCGCTGAGCAGCCTGATCTAGTAAAAGGTGTTCCTGCCCATGGCAGGAGAGCTGGAACCAGATGTATTTAAGATCCCTTCCCAAGACATTTTATGATTCTTTGGTTCTATAAGACCCTATATATTTTAATCTCAGCCTAGGAAGTCTTGCTATAGGTCACATCTTTAATCAGAGATACTCAAGAGCTTACTGAAAATAGTTTGCTAAAACTTATTTTTATCAGAAAATGTTACTTTTTAATTACAAACTGTTTCCAGTGGAGTTTTTCTTAGAATGCCAACTTAGAATAAAACACCTCAAGAGAGTAAAAGTTTTAAGTACTTTTTAAAAAGCTAGAAATATTAGTTTTTTCAGGGTTTTGTTTGTTTGTTTGTTTGTTCTACTTAAACCCAGGAAAAATATGGCATATAGAATGTATAAGCAAGAAAAAACAGCAGCCATTTTGCTTCAGTGGAAAACATGAAAACAAGACAGCAGAACATTAAACCTTTTCCATCTCCATTTTGGGTCAAAAGCAAGAATTTAACAAAGAAAGGAAAAATTATCTAATGCTGAGACATTTACATGTAAGAAATTTAGATTTACATTTAAATGTAAGAAAAAGTTATCTCTCACTAAAAGGGAGAAACTATTTTGAAGCAAGATAACTTCTATTTTTTGATAACATGATCTTGTTGGAGAAAAGGAACACCAGATAACGTGACATAGTTGAGTTGACTTCTTTATTAAGTGGATCAAACCAGCAGGATCGACTGTGTTAGATAAAGGATTGTGCACACACATGCACATGCACAGAATGCTGAGGATGCAGAAAAAGTGACGCTGTCTGGTGGCTCCATGATGGGCTCTGCCTGAGGGCTTTGCAGACAATGCTTTAACAGTTGCATTTGGAGTGCTCTGTTTCTATGTGGTGCCAGATGTCCACATACCAGCTTTCCCAAACTCCTATTGCAGGTGTTTATAGCCACATGCTGTCTCAAATGGATACACAATGGTATCACTCTAGGCCTTTCCAGCTGTTCCAGGGATTGTTCTCCTGGCACTTTTTGATCCATGGTCCATACCATGGCTCATTCACTCAGGTCTTGCTTGCTTGCTTGCCAGCCTGTCAGCCATGGCTTATGCTTAGCTGCCTTAGGGAAATGGTTGCAATACTCCTGCAGCATATAAAAAATACTGTGGAGACAAAAATATCAAATATTTGGAGAGGAATGAAAATTTAAACATCCTCTGAAAAGGATTGCTTTCAGCCATTGCAAGATATTTTGCCATCTGTACTGTCTAGAGGTTTTGAAAATCTATCACAGCACAGAATACCCAAATAATTTGGCTTTGAGACTGCCTATTCCTTGGAAACCCTGTGTTTTGTAATCCAGATGGGTTTAACTGTAAGGAATTCCCTTAGGTCTTTCGGAACAAAGAACTGGCTGATGCAATTGCTGTCACTAATGATGCTTTGAAAGGACCAAGGAATAAAGACAGCAAAGATTGGTTGCTAGAAGGGATTTTCCAAAGCTTATCAACAAAACATTTCTACTTTGCACATTCACGATACTTGCAAGGAATGTGCTGACATTGTCATGCCTGGAGCCGAGCCTGTAAGCCTTCCCTCCGACAGTGGTGTGCTGGTGGAAGCAGAAGCCTGTATCCATGGAGCTCTATCCCCACTCTTGTGTTCTTCACTTGTTTTTCTATTCCAATAAGGACAAAAAAAGACCTAGTTTCTTCTTGCCAGACTGTTTTGTTTTCTTTTTAATTAATTATAAATGGTCAAAATGATAGCCAGGAATAGTGAAAGTCTAAGGAAAATGTGTCTCTGTGTGATGCTGGACAAAACCACATTTTACAAAGCACTGGCATTATTGAGGATGACACCAGGCCATCTCGCAGGTGGGGTCATGCAGGCACACATGGCAATGATTTGCCATCATTGCTCCCATACCTTTGACATCCTGAGTCCTCTCTGCCTTGTCTACAACAAGTTCCCAGTGTCTTAGTTTATTATCCTCTTGCTCCATGCACTCTCTCCTTCTGCACATAAGGTTGATATGATTACAATCTAGTTTTGTGGATAGTTTTAGGATTTCACATGAAGAGTACTTATTTCAGCATTTTTAAGAGGTATTTTCAGCTTTGCTGTCTACCAATAAGAATAACTTTTGGAATGTCCCTGGAGAATGCAACTTTACTCCTAAAAACACTTATTGTTCGTTAGTCTCTCACCTCTGGCAGCCAAGTTACAAATTAATTAAATTCTTAGACAGTATTAGTTCCCACACCTCCTCTTACTCCTAATGCATTTTTAGAGAAACAAAACAAAACACATTTGGAATTACCCTAGGCTCACAGTGAGCACTGTGACAATTATTTCAAAAACATACTTTGTAAAAAGAGGTTTTTAATCACTTATTGCTCAAGGGCTCACATATAAACCAGTTATAATAAATTTCTGCTACTATAAGGAACCTCAACTAATATATGTGAAATATTCAGAGAACTTCAGATGAGAGATTCTGTGAACTGTCAAAATATTCATATTCTGATATATTCCTTGAGAGAGTTTGGCCCAAAGTAAGAAACTCTCTTTCTAGCTAAAGGCTGACATATGTATTTGTGACAAGTAGTTCGTGCTTGAATAATTTCAGAAGCTATTCAGATTTTTCTTTTTTAATTTTATGTTTTCTGAAGGTGAGTATCTGCAATTCTATTATTATATGGGGTAGAGGGGAGAAAAAAAGCTTAGTTTAAATCAGTGCATTCCGGATTGAAATAAAAATTTTGTGCTGGAAGGATCTGTAGCTATGTGACAGCTAAAAATGACTTTATTCAGGACAGATTGGTGAAGTGGATGCTATTCACCTGCTTTACTGGACTTTTCAACCCTTAGGTGTGTTTTATTAATCAATTCTGAAGGTCCATGTGAAAAAAAAATTGCCTGCGTTACAAAAATATGGCAGATGAAAGTAAGTAGGGTGAGCTTCCACAACTTGGGTTTTTGTGGTCTTGGGGGTTTTAAAATTCTAATGGTCAGGTTTTGATGATATTGGACAAGAAGACTTTCAAAATTGTCTTTGTACAATAGCCATTATCTATAGGAGTCTCTACGTCAGTTAACAGTATCCTTTGAATAATTTTTAAATTATGTAAATTTCAGAATGACAACGTATCTATTTAAAAGTTAGTAACACTAAAATGAAATATCAGGGTGCCCTCTACTGGCTCACAATAGTAGCACCAAACACTAACAAAAATGAGGCATTTGTAGCGCACCATGGTCCAATATCTAAAAGATCGACAGCTGCATTTAATTTGAAAAATCTTGCACTCGTTTAAAACAGATGTACATCCCTCCCGCGTCTTAAAAAGGTGGTGGTACCACAGGCTGTATGCAGCTTGAAGAAACAGACTGGCTTCTCCAGTGGCTGCTGAGTGCATGTCAGAATGAACCACAGTCATAATGCATCAACGAGGCTGCAAGGCTGTGCATCATCAATTGACAAAATGCTTTCCAGGGTATGAAAACGGGAACAAAGCATTTTCTATTACATTTTCTACATCTCATGAGAGCCTACAAGTTCAGCAGGGATTGTGAAATTACTGCTTCTGCACAGTCTTTCCCTGTTCTAGTTCCCCACAGGAGCTGTGACAAAAATGGGCTACTGATATCTGTTAAGCTTAGAAAAAGATTGACAGTTGCACGCTATCAAGAGGGAGAGAAACATCAAGTAAAACAGATATCAAGTGAAAAGCATGTTGTGCAAAATGGAAACAATTGCTCAGAAGTGGCTGCATCTGACTGTCAGCATGCAGTGTCTGATGTGGGGAGGAAGATTTAACACGTGTCTGTGCTTCCAGTTTCTACCAGGGTTTTAGTATTAGTACTAGTATTAATATTAGTGTTAGTATTAGTATTAGTGTCTCTCAAAGTGTGCATAAAGCCAGATAAGCGGACTTGTTTTTTGATACTGCTCAATATTGCAGAGAAGCAGGAAGCAAGAGATTTCCTTGGGTTACAGGGAATTTTGGAATTCCATGAAGCTCCTTTAGGCATAAAGAAATGAAAAATGTGTAAACTGGGGATTATTTATTACTTTTTCCAGCTGAAAATCAGAATAGAAATAGAAGCACTGATGCTTGTTGCAGTATTACTTGACAGGCCCTCTGACATGAAGGTGCGGAGACCACATCACTGTGCATCTGCACAGTCCTAGTGAAGTGCTAAAGTTTTGACCTCCAGATAGCTATGAAATTGCAGTGCATTAATTACTCTTGTTGCCAAACACCATCCCAGTATTCAGTGGAAGATATCTTCAGCTTAATTCTGTTTTCAGACTCTAAGCTGAAGTTTAGAGTATTAATGCTTAGTAAATATTCTTAAACTGTCAAAAGTAAAAAGCTTGCCTTGAATAACAGCAGAAATTTTGTTTTGGCTGGATTAATACCATAGCTGTACAAAGAAAACAATAGATTTTTTTCTCAAGTCCGCAGTGTAAACTCCGAGAGCTTTATGCACATTAATATGCATCCTCAACAGCTCTGTCAAATATGGAATTATTATCACCCCTAATGTATAGTTGGAGAATTAATGTATAGTTGGAGAATTAAAACTAAATGCATCACCCAGTTTCTGGCAACAATTCTCTGTCAGCATGTGAAATCAAATCTATTCTGAGTTTCTTCCTAGAACCTAAAACAGATCAGGTGTGATGTGACTTTGTGACTTTAGGAACCCCATGAGACACTGCTAGACTTCCAGGCCAAAGCAAATAGTAACTTTGGGGTGCTCCAAAGTGAAAGCAAGGAGCAGTTTCTGGGAGAAGGAATGCTGAGGTTGTGGTGAAATGATCTATGATGTCCTATACCTCTGGAAGCTTACTCATTTTTAACAGCTATCTCAGCTTTACACATAGCTGAGATAGCAGTTCTGCTCTTTTGTATTGGACATTGTGGTGTACCGGGCTTTTTATCCTCTTGATCAGAAGTGTTAAAATGATACCATAAACATTCCAGCTGCCTTCTATTAAATTTATATCTGTAGTTCGTTCTGCTCCTGGAAGACAACACTAAAGCACCTGCTTACAGGAGTTGCAGAAACTGATGTGCTGCCTTAGCACTACTCTTCCCTGTACCTCACTCATCACAGAGGAACTGGGTACACCATTTGATGAGAAAATCACTGTAGAATTGATGGTGATGCATCTGTGGCTTCCTTTAGACATCACCACTGATGTGTGCTGATGTCTATCATCATTCTGTATCTTTTCCTTGTGGTTCAAGTTTGCATTACAGTAACTGGATCTGCTTACAAGCCATTACGGCCTACTGCAAGAAGATTGTGAGCGGCCACCTTTCATCTCATGCTGAAGAAGTAAATTATGCTTGCAAGGTTTTCCATTTATGACTGTTTTTCTTTTTGTGCAGTTTTTTTCTAGAAGCACCTCTGATTATATTTCACTTACAGGCTAAAATCAGAGAAATTTCAGAAATACACATCCTATCTCTAGAAGAATAGAAAAGAAATAAAATTCCTCCCTCTTTTTCTTGCTCTGCTGTTCCCTTATGATTCAGGAAATAAATTAATTTTCCAGTATCACCTGAAAATTCAGCAATAAGAGAGGATGGTTCTGGTGAAACTTCCTCCTAGCAGTTTGAACTTCCTTTCTTCCTCTTCTAAAGCTAAGAAGCCCTTGTTCATCCTGCAACCCCATATATGGGCTGAAGCTTCAGGCATATGATACCTCCTAAATTCCTACCCAGGATCTTCTGGGTTTCTTCCTATTCTTGTGATCTGTAGAAGATCCAGGCAGATGGAGATATGAAATGTTTGACTGGGACTGCCCAGCTAGATTAAGTGCTACAATTTTTGATCAGCATTTTAGATGTGTTGACAATCAAATCAAACAACAGATCTCAACATAAATCAAGAAAATTTAATTGCATATACTGCACTGAGTTCTACTTGCAGTACTGGCAGAGGATTATCTAGCTTGTCAGTTGGAAAGGGTCACAGACGAGTTTTGCCAGGCTTTCACTGCTTCTGAGTAATAAATACAAATACTTGAGGAACTTTACAAACAAAATCTGTGATGTCAGTTGGACTAAATGAAAACTCAATGGGCACTTCAAGAAACCAAACTTTAAATATAGGCACTTCAAATGCATGTTAAATGTTTGAAACTTTGCCAAGGTATTTGTGGAATTCTTGTTATGCAATCAAATCAGTGCAATTATGCAAGTTGTGTATTGTCACATCCACCATTAGATGCCTCAGTACCCCTCAAATTCTTCATACAGTCAGCCATTATAGCTGTTCCAGCCACACAGGGTCATAATGCATAGCATATGCCAGCTAACTTTTACACTGCTATGATTTTACTATTTCCAGCAGAAACTAAGGATGTTCTACCTCTCTTAAAAAAAAAAAAAAAAAATTGGGAAATCTGCACCTCCAGCTTGTATATGTTCAAGACTTAACCGGACATGGCCCTGAGCATCATTGTCTAATCATACCTTCTCTGAGAAGGAGGTTGAATCAGACTCTACAAATCTAAATTTTTCCTTGGTTCTATGAAAATTTGTTTCACCAACTAACATGAAAATAGATGACAGATTTATGATGTTCAATATTTAAGAATCTTGCCATCATTTAAGCATCAAAGTGGTTTAGGATATTATGGTGCCTATAGGATATAGGCAAATGCTACAGAGATAGATACAATTTATTAGAGTCCTGTGGTATAACATTCTCTGAGGTTTTATATCATAATTGTCAAGCTGACAAACTATGTTCGACCAGGGGAGAGTGAGGTAGATGGAACACTGGCTGAATGGCTGGGCCCAGACAGTTGTGCTCAGTGGCACAATGACCTGACATGAATGATGTGCACCAGTGACCAATAGTGGGTCCAATCTTGTTCAGCTTGTTTCTCTTAATTAAAGTAGGGCTGGAAGAGGGTCATGAACACGGCAAGAGGACTGGGGCACATCTTCTACGAGGAAAGGCTGACAGGGTTTGTGTTGTTTGGCTTGGAGAAGAAAGGGCTCTAGGGAGATCTTATTGCAGTCTTTCAGTATATAAGAGACTTATAGAAACGATGGAGAGAGACCTTTTAAAAGGGCCTGTAGTGACAAGGGGGAAGTGGTTTAAACTGAAAGGAAAATTCAAACTGGACATAAGAAAGTAATTGTTTTACAAGGAGGATGGTGAGACACTGGAGCAGATTGCCCAGAGTAGTTTCCTCATCATTGAAAATGTTCAAACTCAGGTTGGACAGGGCTCTCAGCAACTTGATCTAGTGGAAGATGTCCAAGCCCATGGCAGGGTGGGGGCTTGGAACTAGAAAATCTCTGAAGGGTCCTTCAAAACCAAACCATTCTATGACAGTGTGATTTCATTATTAATAGTTTGGAAGATTAAGCACCCCCTATAGCTTTGCAGATACAAAACAGGGAGGAGTGGCTGATACAGAGGGTTGTTTTGGCATCTGGAGGGACCTGGACAGGCTGGAGAAATGGGCTTCATGAAATTCAACAAAGTGAAATACCAAAGCAGATGGTCTTTGTGGTGTGGAAGCACAGCACAGCTAGCAGGGGGCTATAGGAGGTCGCTCTTGCAGCCCATGGAGGGTGGCATTGGTGCTCACCACAGTAGAGAGATGAAATGGGAAATAGCTGTGGGGTGCCAAGTCCAGGGCACTATGCCCATCATCCGGGGATGTGCAGCCCCACAACACCCTGGCAGAGGGTCCTTATTTGAAGCCAGGCTTTTTCTCTCTCTCTCTCTCTGTGCATCAGTCCTCCTGTGCTTAGCAAACCTCTTGCATGACCTTGGAAACCTCTGGTGTGGGAAGAGACAGAGTGACTATGGGGATCATTAGAAATGCTACTAAAACAGCTGTCTTGGTGATGTGCATTACCACTAGTGCCTACTGAAGGATCTTGCTGCCCATGTGGAGGCTCTGAGCACAGGACATGCCACAAGTCAGTGACTGCTGAGGGACAGGAAATAAGCACTGTTGATGGTGGTTGGATAAATTGCTGAACCCTACAATTTCAGACAGTGACCCAAAGAAGCACCAGTATGTATCTGCAGGTGCTGGGAAAGCAGATCTTGTCAGAGAGCGGCCCAGCCTCTCCTGGAACCTCTCAGCTCAAAGATGAGAAGAGACAGAGGAGCTTGAGCCCCTTTATCTTTCCCTGCATTGTTAGTGCTTCTTTTCAATTCCATGTTTCACGAAAGGTGCAGGGAAAGTGAAAGACACAAGCCCTAAGCACTGCGCAAGGGAGTATAAGAAGCATGAGGTTGGCTGCCAGTACCCCACCAAATGAGCTGTGGGCCAGGAGAGGGCTCTCCCTACAAGGAATTCAGCTTGTCCACTGTTTGCCCTAGTGGCACCTGAAAGGGAGATGTTCTTTGTGCGTGTCCCAGAGCTGCCAGATCCTTCAAGAGCCAGCAGCTCTAGGAAGGCATGGCAGAAGTTGCTGTTTCTTTGACTGCTCCACTGTGCTGCATCTCCAAGGAAATACTATTAAACAGCTTAGAAATTATCTGTACATTACAGTGCACAGCAAGAATATGTATGACAAAGCTGTTCCCATCTTTGACAACACATTAGACCAAATGGCAAGGAAAGACAGCAAAGTCTTCTGGAAATTTCAATCTGTGCTTGAACTACCAGAGTGCTGAAAGTTTCAAAATAATAAAATAATAATTACAGAACATTATAGACATTCTGAGCTTAAGTCTAGGACGACCTACTGTGCTTTACAGAAAATTAAACATGTGTGTAGAATGTACTCACTTTTAAACAAGTGTATATGCCCAAATTCACGACCTCCTTTGCCTATCACAAAGTCAGCCTACTCCTGTGCTGGGAAGAAGACCCATTTCCACTGACCTACACCTGCCTTCATGAGATAAGAGAAGCTTAGGATACATTCTGAAGTGGAACTATTACTCAGCATAGGAGTGGCCATAAAGATATGCGAGACCTGGAAGTGTGAAACCAGAAAAGAAGTCCTCATTGCAGTTTTCAAGTCTTGTCAAGGTAGTTCGTGTAGGAAAAGCAGTATGACTATCTTCAAAGGGAGAATTGTCTGTAAGCCAGATTCAAACACAAAATTCCAGATGTCACTACCATCTTTCTTTCTGGAAGGGAGAAGATATTTTAAAAGAAGAAAAACCCCACATTTTCAATCACTTCTTTATTTAGATGGAGAACTGTTCAGGGAACTGTTGGAGTACTTTGTTATATTTTTCAGAAAGATTCACTCTGCAATAAATAAAGAAGGCTAAGAAGGTAAAAGCTTCAAGAAACCTTACAGTTCAACAGAAAAAAGAAACCAACATCAAACATAAAGCATTTAGCTCTATTTGGCAATTGATAGCTCAGTGCTGGCAGACTTCCTAATTTCCTCTGTGAGGAGCAGTTCTGCAGCCAAGTTTGGTAATTAGGAACTCATGTCATATTTTTAAAATATTTCTGAAAACATACACCTTAGGAAGCAGGATGACAGAAGTTGTAAGTCTCCCAGTGAAAAAAGATTATATCCATCAACAACATATCTCATGTGATTCTAGAATGAAAGAGTCACAGAGCTCCATAGGCAAAGTTTTGAACTACCTGATGTGCAAAAGCAAACACCCTCCTGCTTTGTTTTGGATCACCCTCTTTATCCTTGTACTGAAGGTTTAGATGCAAACTTTTGTCGGCCCTGGTAATCCCTCTCTTGGCCAAGTCAGATTTTGATCTTACCACCTCAGGAACAAAGCATTCTTTGGGTATTACCTGCAGGAGACACAGAACAGAGCAATAAGGAAGTGCCAATAATTGTGCAACATGTCAAGACCAGGCCCATGTCATCATGATGACTATTCTGTGCAATCTTTCTGGTCCCATTTGTTGAAAGACACCACACTTCCCTAAACCTTAAAAACTAGGGCCCCTCAGCAGGGTGGGACAGCACGGCATGCCAACAATCCTTTTGCTCTAAATCAGGTAAATTTATCTCTGAGGTTGTTGCCCTGTGGTTGTATGCTCTCCACAAATGTTACAGAATAATAATCTGACAAAACAGAGATGTGCCAGTGCACTACTTGTGACTTCCAGGTCTTGATAATTAATGTAGTTAATTGTTCTGTAACTGTTTATAGTAATACTGACTAATAGTAACTGTAGTATGGCACCATTAATGCATCTGTATAAAGTTTCAAGTCCATTGAGTTTGAAACAGATTTCTCCCAATCACTGACAGAAACTTCCTTAGAGGCCAGTCATTGGATTTAGGACGAATTGTAATAAGTTACAGGAATTTTACCTGTATCTATACTTTTTTTACAGTTTGGGTTAGAAGGGACTGTAAAAGGTCACCTAGTCCAAGACCTCTGCAGTGAGCATCTTCAACTACACCAGGTTGCTCAGACTCCCATCCAGCTTGACATTGAACTGAGCCTTAAATGAGGCACCATCTCTGAAAGACTCTACTTCTACTCTGTCAGTCTCTTGTCAACATGCACTGGGACATGAACATAGGGCAGAGAGCAGAAGAGGGGAAAAATAAGAGTGAGAATCACTCTTAGCAGAAGGAACACTGAGGTTGAAGAACG
The DNA here is from genome assembly GCF_020740725.1 of Corvus hawaiiensis. Taxonomy (NCBI): domain Eukaryota; kingdom Metazoa; phylum Chordata; class Aves; order Passeriformes; family Corvidae; genus Corvus; species Corvus hawaiiensis. The sequence goes on from NC_063255.1 coordinate 60,256,795, forward strand.
ATGAGGTGGAGACTGTCCATGACATACCAGCAGATATTCACAATAAGTCCCGTGCTGGATTTACCACTGAAAAAGGGGGAAAAAATGAGGAGGGAAGAGCAGCAGAAAGGAGGTTTTATGGGCATACTGTACACCTACAAATACCCATGCCAGTGAGCTGCTGGTGGGGAGGAGTCAGGAGTGAATTTGAGCTTGGGAACTGGGACAAGAAAGGTGATAGTCTTTTTGTTCTCACTGCACAAAAATACTTGAATTGGTTTAAATTAGTTTTCTTTAAGTCAAGTCTGTTTTGCTTGTGACAATAGCCCTGTTTTTATTTAGAACCATAAAGTTACCAAGTCTTTAAGCTTCATTAGGGAGTTTGTGAACACCAGCATTCTTTGATATGAAATAACCTGTATCTACAAGACTGCATTCTTGTCATTGAGACATTAATTTAATGTGGTCAGTCTTAAGTTCATCCCACTTATGAGGGCCATTATATGCATGAGATTTATTTGACTGAGGTAAAATTATAATGACAAAAAAAGAAGATTTTTCACATTTGCAGGAAATGAGGAAAATGCTTTCTAAAATAAAATTCCTGTTAGCTGAAGTTATGAAAACAGATTTTAAAGCAACAAAGAAATAATCCACAACATTATTCTAGTTATTCTCTCAGCATTTATTTGAAATAACAATACTTTCCATGATATAGTTTATATGTTAAGCAGTAGGGAATTGTCTTCATTTCACATCATCCAGTATTGAAGTGGCACATTCGAAGCAGCACATTAAACCTCTGATAGAGTCTGTACAATTTAGATAAATAGAACTCTGGATAACTAAACTAACAGAACTTCTGCAACGGTTACCAAAAGAATGCCAAGAAGCTAGGCACAGCACTGTACACACCAAGTGCAGGAAGGAGGAACACAGGAGAACCAACTAAACAGATGGGAAATGTTTTTGCATATACAGCCACATGTCTTTCATTGCTCAACAGAAAAATGACATTTTATTTTGTCCTCATTGAGGAGAGGGTATGCACAAATGATGTTCAAAGAACACATGATAGACAGAAACAAATGAAATGAGGGTTGTGTTTGGTTGGTTACTGTATTCCTCAGTGAATGAGTTTACAAAGGATATCTGGTGCTTAAGCAGCAAGGTTTTGTGCCAAGACTTGACAAGAAACATTAAATAAATGCCAGTTTTATTCCCCATCTTGCCCATTTACTGGCATTTTGGTGAGCATGCTAAAAGTTCCTGAAGGGCAAATTCAGGTGGTTTGTGGTCCAACATTTCTACTACAGGAATCCCCATTTGACAGCTTACAGTTTACCTCTGGAGGGAAATAGGCCTTTTAACAATAATTAAGAATATAAAACTTAGCAGAGAGCAGCAGGACACACAGTACAGTGGTTCACTTTCTGAGAAACCAGAGGATCTACACTTATGCTCTCTCTGTGAGAACAGCCAGCCAGTTTGGTTGGAAGATACAATTCTGGTTAGTCAATGTTAGACCTGTGTGAACTGTATCATTAGGAAGGGAAAGATGGAATGGCAAGAACTTTTCCCTCTTCTTATAGAGAACTAAGACTGAAAAGGTACTACAGTGGTGATAGGCATTATCTTCCCACCACCTTCACTTCCTGCTACTTCACTATGAGCTATCTGCTTTGCTTGCCATCATCTTCCCCATTTCATCTCACTAATGGCTCTGGTTACTACCAGGCCAGCACAGTCAATAAACTAATCCATGCTATGCTGGCTCAGAAGATACAACGCATCACCACCACATAGTATGACAACACGTAAACTGAAGATGCTCATTAGGAATTGATAACTCTAACCACTGCAGTTTGCACTTGTAAGGTGTAAGAAGCAGCATTTTGAAAGCAGTGGTACTGACACAACTATCTGTGTCAGAGGTGGTGGATCAGCATTCCTAATTGGGTAATGGAACCAGAATATCAACATAATTGATGGGGAAGAAACCTGACTGGCCATGAAGCATTCCCTCATACCAGTTTTCATCAATCTGGTTAGTGAGGGTAATAATATCACCCTCTTTAAATCCCAGCTCCCCTTCATTCTCTGGTTCGAAGTCATACAGAGCTCGGCAGCATGGCTGATCCATGTGAACACCTGGGAAGAAGAGACACAGAAACAACATGCTTAAAAATCTCAACACTTAAGAGTACCCATTTTACCGCTGTACCTATGAAAGATTTTGCTTTTTCTGGTATTACTCATATTCTGATGACAGTTCTTCAATAATATCTATATTTAGACTGCCAAGCTTCATTAGAAGACAATCATTAGCTTCTGACAGTCTTCAGTTACTTCAAGTGCCTGCTGGTAAAAGTCTGAGAATCCCAATAACCAAGCTTTAGTGAAGCCCACACCTGAAAGCACAACTATGATCAATTTGGAATCTAATTTTTATCAGTTTATAAAACACAAAAAATTAAGCAAAAGCCCTAATGTATTTCCAGCTTTACTGGCAAAGAGATGCTTTATCTATTTACTTCAGGTAAGTAGTGTAAGGGGTAGCTTAAAACAACAGTAAAGATGTAACTGTGTGTTTGCCCTTTATTTGGAAATTTCAGTGGTACAGCTATACCACTGTATATGCTCCTAATCCTCTGAACTTTAGTATCACGTTTCCAAAGACTTTTATTCCCTATTCCCACAAAATGCTTTAGTGCAGGGCTGTCAGGATAGATTCAGAAAAAGTTTGAAATGGAGAGCTCTCTAATATGCTAGTTCACAAATATCTGACCATAAACTCTTTAGGATGGCTAGTTGATATTATTATAAGTCATTAGTTTGACAGTGTTTTCATACATTATATGAAATTAACAAACATCCTCCCTCTGCCCTCTCCCTGAAGTCTCTATAACTTCAAGCCTACCAAATCCAAAATTGTTACTGGTCAAAATGTTCAGGATTTGAGCAGCACTAAGTTATAAGAAATCATATCTCTACCTGAATTTCCATAGTGAAAGTTATGCACTTCAGTGGTCTGAATGAACCAACACATGCCACTTCACCATAATGATAGTGCTAAGAATACATATTCTACTTCTTCATGTATACAGACTTTCAGATGAGTAAGTTTCAGATTCAAACATTTTGCATATTCATTTTGAACACACACTCTGGATAGAAGGCCCATGCTTGAGTTATTTTAGGACGAAATTTTTCCATTTCTATAGACTTCAATAGAGCAAGTTTTTCAAATACTAGATTTAATTTATTACATTCTATAGTGAAAACTTATTTCTTTTCTTTACATATCTCTCACAGTGTATTTTGGTTTCTTTGTCATGAGGACAACTGTGCTGACATCAACAAGCCTTACAGCATGTTTGCTATCCTCATTTCTACCAGCTGAAATTTAGAAGAATTAGCAAATAAACTCTTTGAATTAATCACCCCAAACATACATTCAAGAATTTTCAAAGAAGGCATTCCTCTGAAACCAATAAAAACTTCAAAAAAATGAACCCCCATTGAAGAAAATGCTAAACACTGCTCCCTGAAGAGGGAAATATAAATGCTGGAGAGATACATGAACATCAGTCTGCACTGCCTTAGCACAGACAAGTGTTCATGACGCTACAAAAAAGGAGTGAAGAGAGCTCCAGCATGCAAGACTCAAGCCACATTCATGCACAAGGAATCTCTGTTAAATCCTTCTTGCTAGCATAGTGAGGAGATTGCTAGGAGTTCGCAAGATTGTTTATTTCCAGTTGCCAGTGCCAAATGGAGATACTGTTTCTGTCTAAATGTGGGAGAAAATCAAACATTCACATCAGGATGTGAGGGAAAGAAAGGAAATCCTGACTAAAGATCTAGTGAAAAAAATCCAGCCTTGCAAGGTGGAATGTGATAGCAATTGTCACTGAGGTAAACTAAGGAATAACTAAGATGGGGATCTGGACAGAGGCTAGCCCTCACCATAACATGGGATAACAGATCATTATTGTGTAAGAAACAAATAATAAGCCTTCCGTGGGATGTGCTGATATTAAATAAACACTTCTTTAAGACAGTAATTGCACACAGTCATACTAAGGCTTAATCTTTCTTGTGCTGCTCCTACTTGGACAAAGAAAATATAGTTTAGTTTTTCTTTTCAGTTATTTTTACTTTCAGGCTCTTTGTGTTCTAGTTCCTGGTTTGAAACAGCAGGATATGGTTATGGTGGTCTGGCAGGCCTCAGGTTTCTGCATTTTGATGGAAAACTTTCAATTGTTATCTTGGTTTTCTAAATGCCTATTTTGTAAAGATCTGTATTTCAAGGTAAACTTCTAGGATAAAGGAAATTTTTGACCAAAAGACCCATTTAAAGCAATGGAGGATCCCTCTCTGTTCTCCTGCCTGAGGATATGAACACTTTACAAAGAAACAACAGTTCAGACATCTCTCTCCTACCCCCATTCTCATTTTCCCTCATGGAAGAACGAATCACCAGAAGAAAGCATGCAACTTCTGCATTGACACAAAATGTCAGATAGAGTTGGTTTTCCTGCTCACATTGCTACTGACATTACCTGATGGTTTGGGTGTGGTGGCATGGGATATTCCTCCATTGTGCTGTGTATTGTCACCAGTCGAGAAATCCAGGCTCATACGGGGTTTGGGCTGGTATTCTCGCCTGGGCTGAGATGATGCCTCTTTTATTCTGCCAAAACATGAAGTTAAATGTCAAGAGTTAGTATCTTGTTAGCAGATGAGATGCACTGACTACCTTTATTTCTAGGCTGAAGTTCTCATCCACCAATCATCCATAGTAAACGAGTTCTGTCATTTGGAGTAGTTTTTCTGTTTACAACAGTAGTTTGAATTACGAAAACCAGCTGATGTGAATGTGCCATGAAGTTGTTAATTTTTCATTCCTTTTAGAAACCTAGCACTTTGTCTATCTTCCTTTTGCCTAACAAAAACAAAGAGCTCATAATAAAGGAAAACTTGTTACGTGACTATCAATGCTTAGAAAAGGGGTTTACAAACATCTCTGTCCCAATTTTTAGCATGAATTTTGCCTCTAACTATTCAGTTGATTGATGCCAACTCTTGTCATTTTGTAAGAAGACTCTGTGGGAATGTACTGACTTCATTTGCAGAATTGGTTAATTTGCTATTTGGAATACTTGTTTCACAAAGGGACACAAGTCCAGTCTTCCTGACTCTCAAAATAAGCACTTATTTATCAGTCATTTCAACTTATTCTTCTAACTGAGAAATCTAGAATTTCTAGAGAAGGGTACATTTACAGATTCCAGGGTAAAATCCAAGGAAGGGATGAACAGAATCAGAGCAGCTTATGCAGAACAACTACCACATGTATTTCTAATTCCACATATGAAAGAACATTTCATAAGAGTTTAAAAGACAAGTTGGTTTCTCTAACCTTTTCTATATCTGCCCTAGACTTGCTGTTGGTTGCACATTTTGATTTATCTGTTGAAAAGATCTGCGTCTAACTTAATGACTTTTGATCCTGATAACAAGGTTTTCCTCACCATCCAAAATACTATTGTAAGTCAGTCCCCAGAGAGTGCTTTTCTTCCACATTAAAAAAACCAAACCTGGTAAGTAAATTAAAAACTTAAGTAATAGAAGTTGTCAAAATAAATAAAAAGCCTTTGCTGTGTTTCACTCATTAACAAAAGTTACTTTTTCAAGACAGTAAAATTTTTAAGAAATACTTAACCTAGTTCTCTTAATGCTTTCCCAAAAGAAATACCATTTTTTTCAGATTATGAACTACAAGGTGACAGTTATAGTGATTTGCTAAAAATTACCCAAAAGCTCAGCATGAGCCATGTTTCTTAAGAAAAGAAATATCTCCAAGGAAACCATTCCTGCTTCCCAGCTGCTCTGTCATGATACTGTGTTGGGAAAACTGCATCCTCATTTCACTTGGTGAAAAAGGGAGTTTAAAATAGTCTTTGCCAACCTTCCAGTTTTTATTAATTTTATTGAAAGTTTCCTGACATTCGCCAACCTCCTAATCTTTCCCAGTTCCTGGAATCATGGTATTTTAAGGAAGTTTATGCCTTTCATTAATGTGCAGAAAAAGAATGAAATTCTTGAGCTTGTACTTTCTGAAGAAAGTCTTGAAGTCTAATCTAAACAGCCCAGAAAAAATAGAAGACAAGTGCATTTTTAACTTTTTCGTAGTTTTTGCAGTCTAACTCATACTTTTTAAAAATTCTTTTGTGAATATTTTACACAGGACAGTGTTAGTAATTATAAGACATTGTCTGTGCCAGAAATCAGCATGAACAGGTTCCATTCACTCTTTTAAAAAAGGTACCTAGAAAATGGGCAGTAGACATCACTGACAGTGAACAGTAACAAATTTGCTCAGCTTAAAAGTAAAGCATCATTTATTTTCTGGTCTATATAGTCAAAAAAAAACAACCCCCAAGCCCCAGGGATTATGCATTACTTGCTACCTGCCTATCACCAGCAGGGAAAGACTAGTAGCTCGGATAGTAACAGCTCTACATTCCTGACTCATCTCTGGCATGAACATATCACAGTGCTCAATTTGTGTCCAGTGGTGTGGATAAAGGATGATTTAGCCAGCAGCCTCTTTACAATTAGGCATGCAAAAGATTTACTTCAATTGAATTACCATAGCATTCTGATGAAGGAGCCTTGAAAAGCTAAAACCATTCACAGCTGAAACTTAAAGCAAAAATAGTGACCTGTTAGCAGAAATTTTAAAAGGGCAAAGGATCATCTGAATTGATACAAGAAAAGAAATCTATTGCAGAGAGTGTTATGTTCACTTAATGGCATAATTTATGGACTACAGGATAAACCACCTGTTCCTGAGGAATTTTTAATGCTTCTGTAAAGAAAGTGAATTGCAGTATTGTTTTGCAAGTGCAAAAAATTGTTTTGTTAGCTGTTAGACAGTACTGCAAACTGTATCCAGGAGCAGTCAGCTGGAAGCCCATCTACCAAAACAAGTGCTGCTGCTAGTCACAAAGATTTTAAGACTTAGAACGGAATGAGGTTTTCAGGATGCACACTCTGAGAAAAGCAACACTGACAGACCCAGCAGTATTAGCAACTTGATCTATACTAATGACATCAGAAAACAGCTGCCTTTGCACAGTACATGAACATTATCCCCTCTTGGGAATTATATCCAGCTTTTACTAAGAGTCTTCCTGAACCATATTGGTAGAGAAACCTTTCCTGTATGTTAAATTTTCGTGAAGAAGGATGTATGTGTTATATGATACACATATATGTGTATATGATCAGAGAAGCTGATCAATCTGTTTTGATGGAAACAAATATTCTAAAATAAAAATTATTAAACTCTCTTAAAAAAGATATTGCAGGAATTCTGATAGCATATGCAGTTACACAAAAGGGGATGGAAGAGGTCAACTAAGTTAAGTCTTGTATCAAGTTTGATCTGATAATAGGAGGAGTATTAAATAAAGTGGTAGATAATGAGGGTGTCACTACCTAGCTCAGGAAGATCTTCAGGTAGACAAGAATGCAACAAGATACTCTTTTTCAAAATCAAATTTTAACATCTTCTTTCAGAATAAGCACACTTTGAATACATGCACAAACAGTAAGGAATCCGAAGCTGCGGGTCTCACTGAATTCAGTATTTATAAACACTTACTTTCAGTTAACTCACATTTAACAGCTTTACTGAGCTGATGTGCTTTCCTGAGCTCATACTCAGAAGCAGATGCATCTCCAAAACATTTAAACCTCAGGTTGCAATCGTCTAATGAAATGACCCTTGTTTTCATAAACATAAAAGTACCAAGTTGAGAAAGATAACAGAGTTGCATTCTACTCATAGGTTTTCTACCTCTGTTGAACTAACAAACTGTTCAAGAAACTTACAAAAAGTGCATTACCTATCTTCCAGCTTAGAAGTAACTCGCTGTAGGATCTGTGTGGCCTGCTTGTGGTACTCCAGCTGGGCTTGCACAAGAGCAGAAAGCTGGCTCACTTGTTCAATCTGAGGATTGACATTAAAACATCGGATCTTAGGTGAATACTAACATCTCAGGCAATAGAGAATAAGGACCATGGTCCACTGCAAAGGCAGTTTTACTTATCTCTCTAAAAACTTGAATCATCTTTGTAGTTAGCAGTAAATATTTACATATCAGTCTTTATTCATTACCACGTCTGGTTATGACCTGATCTGGAATGGTAACTGCAACTCTTCTCCGCTGATCATCTCTCCATGGCTGGTTTGCATGAACAGCAGCCTACAGACCTACCACATTCAGCAAACACTATGAAAGTAAAAACGAGACTGTAATGAGAGTATAGTACACCTTCTCCCTCCCTGCCTTTGAAGGGCGCAGAACCACAGGAACTATGGTCATGCTTCTGTTGTATTCTGACCTGTGAAGCAGACCAGAATGGAAAGAGACTATGTACTCTGGGATGCAGAATATTTGTAGTGAAGGCAGAGAGCATTCCACTTCATGAGGGGAAAAAAACACCCAAAACCCCACTTGTGGGCAACACAAGTGCTAGCAGTTTCCATCATGCACAGTGCCTCAATGGTGTAATGTTGCCCAGCACTGTCTGCACACATGGGGACTACAAGGACTAAAACTACAAACTTGTTATATTTCTTTCATTTCAGTGCAGCTATATTTAATTCCTATGCAAATATTAAGTTCTATAAGCAAATATATTCAGGTTTGTTATAGCTCCTCTACAGCAATCTGATAACAAAATGAGGAGTTAGATAAGGTGTGCACTTAAATCAAGTAATTCACATCAACAGAAATCCTTAATTTTCTTTGGCTACATATTCTACAAGACAGACTTCAGCTGACATGTTATAGAGATGCTTTTTATTGCTTAATTTTACAATTTCAACATTAATTATAAACAGAACATTAGATAAACCTAGTAAATGCTCAATCCTAGCTAGTCTATAGCAAAACATATTCTGCAGAGTCAGATAGAGACAGTCACAGTAACTTTGAGTTTTCTATTCACAACTGCATCTGATTACAACAGACACCATGGGGTTGTGAGTTCATAATTTCTGATATTTACAATCCTCTCAGCAGCTCACACACTTGAGCAAAAGCCTTGGCACAAACCCTACAGCTACAAGTAAGAGTAATTAGCTGTATTTACATGATACTAAGAAGAAAGATACTTTGGTTTTGTAATTAAAGCTTTGCAGTTAGGAAGCACAACAACGCTACAGAGGACTTATGTTCTTTAGCTCAGTTATCTATAAAATACCTAAGAAATAGGTCCTACATGAACATGCTGTACATTACTATAGCTTCTGATCCTCTCACTGTGTCCAACAAGGAGGAAAGTGCTTCCACTATCTTTCTAAGACTCTGGTCAAAGATTAACAAAGGTTATCTCACATCCATCTCCAGAAGGTTGAACATGCTTGACTCAGCAATTTCTTTTGATTCATCAAATTTCTCCAGAGCTTGGCGAAGTTCTTCATCAGGGAGCTTGCCCTGTCTTTTCTTCTTGTAATCAAAATCCAGGCGTCGACCCTCCATTTTCTTCAGGTGATGCTAAAAAAACCAAAACACAAATGCAAGCACAGTGTAAAGGATTTTCCCTGTTACTGCATTGTAAGGAGGTAGTCCTGCACACTTGCAGGCATACGCTGTTTGTTGTCTATCAACCCTTCCCCAGAGAAGAGAAACACAGAATAATGAAATAGGTGGATTTATGTATCATTTAAGAAGCAATGATCTAAGTGACAGACCAACTCTAATAAAAGGCCATGCAGAATGGACAACTTCAATTGCCATCTGTATTAAAGATATGCATGTTTCTTGCTCTTTAATGAAGAATTACCTGAGCACTATGTTTTTTTCCCTAGATGTTCAGGAGAAAATTCTTTTAAAAGCAGAATTTAGTACATTTTTGTCTGTGTGACAGCACTCATAAACAAAGCAACACAGAAAATATTTTTAATAATTTCTACCAGACCACTAAATTATCTTAAGATTTTCTTATACTGAAGATTTTCTAGATTGTTAACTGAGGTAACATTCATGTTTATCTGTTTAGCAGCTGCCACATCCAACTGGCCAAAAGTTAATGCTACCGGCATGACCATGGTTACTTGAGGCGTTTACTTTCTCCCAGAAGAATCAATTTGTCATCGACTGTGATATAACTACCAATTTTCTAAAGTACATCAAACAGTCCAAGATATCTTTCATCCACATATATTTAATAGTATTAAAGCCTTACTGAGCTGAGAACAGCAGCTACTTAGGCCAATAAGCATTTGCCATACACTAGAAAATGGAATGTAAACATTGGTACATCTATTTTGTGAAACGAGCTTTCAAATGGTAAGCTTAGAGTACTGTGTTCATGCCTGCATAAGACTGAAAATTCTACCATCCAAAAATGTTCAAATTTTGATCTTTCCCTTTCTAAACCATCAACAAGAGACACAGAATTGAAATGTAAAATTCAAGCCAAAAGAGACAAAAATCAAGTCTCTTCAAACCTGAGTGCCCCATTTTAAACTACACAACTAATAAAAATTCTGAATATATAGACAGTCCACACATTTGGCATTATTAAAATACTGCATTGATGGAAATACCTGTATTTCTCTCAGATCTTTGTCATGGAGATTCTGAAGTGGGTCAATGAAGTTTTGCTTTACTTCCATATCTAAAGAGTCCTTGACTTCAGAAAGCTCCTTCATAGCTTCTCCTACATCAACAAGTGCTGGTCCTGAAAGAAAAGATGCAGTTTTCCTCAAATTAACCTAGTTTTGAATCACCATAGAATGAAGCTGACTCATGGAAACTTCACGGAAAATTCAGTTAGTATTTCATTTTAAGTCTGAAGTTTAGGAAAGAAACAGAGGATGATGCACTATGTGAAAGAGCAATATAGATTTTACACCACTGCAGCCACCAGAGTTCATGCCTTGTAATACAGCTGAATTTGTGGTTCCATGCTGTGTCAAGACAGCTTCCTCCACATCCCTTGTTGTCCATTTATTCCTCATTCTGTTGAAACAAACATGCTGGAAGAGATTTAACTGTATTTTCTCAGTGGTACCATCACTACATTGCATTTAAAATAGTTTTAATTCAAGCCTAAGTCTCCCCGTTTCTATCAGTGAGACTGGTGACAGTATCAAATGTAAAAATTCTTAACAATTTCACAGATTGTTTTTTTTAATGAAAGGTTTTTTTGATGAGACTATAGACTTCATAGTATTACTATATTTGGGAGGTCTACTACATAGACTACTCAAGTGTAGGTGTTTGAAGCTCATAAACTTCAATAACCCTAATTAGCTGCCTTTTGAGATTTCCTCCAGGATTAACTTGAGGGCCACAAAAATTACCATTCTGTTTTACTTCTGCTGCATAAGAAGAAAAGCAAGAAGCTCAAACATACCCTCTTGGTTTGAGGTATAGGTTAGGGATAAAAAAAATCCACTTTGAAGTAGTACGAAGGGTCTGAAAACCAAAAGAGCTTTGTCTCCCAAGCAGTGGATGCCAGCAATGCACTGTGAAATGAGAGAGCCTTCCAGATTTGGACAAAGACTGACAAATAGCCATAATAGCTGCTATTAGTTAAGAATGTGAAAATAATTGCTGTATCTGTTCTGCTGCATGTTAGTGCAGCTATCACAGAATATACAGCAATTTGCAGAAACTAGATTATATTTGTTCATTTTCCTTTTAAAAATATGTTTGAAATTTAGCAAATGAGAGGCAACCCATTAAAAAAAATCAGTAGTATTTAGCACAAATCAAACTACATCTGTCAAGCTAACTAGTGAATTACATAAAACAAGTAAGAAAGTACTTTTTTCCATTCCAAATGTCAGGAAAACAGTTTTATGATGGTTCAAATAGAGAATAGGAGTTTCACAGTCCAATTTGAGGGTCCTGTGTGTTGTCATGTAGAAATGGCCACAGAGAAGTCCAAACAAGCCAGAAAGACAAAATATGCTGTTGTGAATGTCATCTTTTTATAACCAGAACTCTACTGCTGAACAAAGTTTTAAGAGTCAGTTTAACATTTGTAACTCAGCTGTAAACTCATTTGGGCTTGGAGGGAGGAGCAATTAACAGATAAGACAGGAGTGTTCACATTGCCTTAAAATGTGGAATTTGGTCAGAAAAAAAGGCCAAAGCCTATTAAAAATCTCTTGGCTTTTATTCCTTGCTTGCAATGAAGACAATAACAGTTTAACGATTCTGAGGGCAAAGAGGCTTTGGTCTGTATATGCAGAGACAACAACACAGTTTCTGTACATGGATGTATTTCATCCCAACACAGTCACAGTATCACAATTTATGATAGAGAGCTAAAGCCTATCTGGTTATTGGTACAAATGGAAACAATTTGACTTTCATTTATGAGGAAAAATTCTCTAGTCCAAATCTTCAAAAGATACTCAAAACAGGCCTAGACCAAACTTAAAGTCTGATGAAGCAGAACTCTAATGCTTCTTGCAGAAGTTCTTCCTCTATAAGAGTGCAGCCCTTTAATAGTGAAAGCTATATGAAATTTTACTACCATTTTTATTACATTATAATGGAAAAGGAAGTAAACAAATTACCAAAGTTGCATTCTTCACCAAGTTCTCGGCCAAATTTCAGCATCGCATCTGCCAGCAAGGCTTCTGCTTGAGGGTAGCCTGGTCCCTTTTCCTGGCCTCGAATTTTTGACATAGTGTTGATCATGCTGAGTTTAGCTCTGGAAGCTGAAGGAGGCAAGTGACAGATGTTACAAACATGCTATTGTTTGCCTACACAGGCATAAATGCATTCTTGTGTTTACATTTATGTGAGTGACTTAAAATGTACTTTAAACCTACATAGGTTTAGGACTAAGCCCTGTTTTTCATTAGTTCTTCTTAGAGCAAAGGAATGAAATGTTGTTGGTCATTACCATTTTTATTTTGTTGGCAGACTAGAGAGGAGTCTCTGTCCTGAACTTCTAAGTCAAAGCTTCCCTTGAAATGACTTGGACAGAAGTAAGCCCAGGAACACTCCCAAGATAGCATGTTTGACACGTGACAGAGAAGAAAATCTTTAACATATTCCAAATTCTTCTTTATCTTAAAATCCCTAAGTACCAGATGGATGCCAGATTGAGCCAGCCTTCCCCTCAAGGGAAAGTTCAGACTAGGTACACTCAAGATTAAACTGTGGTATCCCCCATTTTTTAAATGTCTGAAAGTTTTTCTGTTGTAGAATATTAAAGGCGGCCTATGTCCCCAAACATGATGTGCAGCAACCTTTGCAACACTTTTTGCTTTTTATGGGGATTTAGGGAAACTCCTACTTCAATAAGATTTTCAATTGTACTTTGGCTTGCATTTTACTTCAGACACACAACTGAAGATCAAAAGAAAGGACACAAGTACCATAATTGATGAAAACAAAGACAGCAAACATAAAAGAATGAATTTGTTTGCTGATGTACTTTAGTGAATTTTTGCAACAGCATGTGAATGGCCTGAAGAGAGTGAATTAATTAATGCCGTTTGGCTTCAAATTTTGCCAGGTAATTCGTGTTGTCAGCAATGTGGACTCAGAGCATGTTTCTTAACTACATTATTGTTTGTGCTACTGAAGGACAGCTATGAATATCTCTACCTTCCCCCTTGCAAATGCTTGACTTTATAAGGTGCTCTTAAAAGTTAGTATTTCTGTTTACAAAACATTAGTAGTTCACACTGTTGTGCGCTGATTTCATTGGTCAAAATCCAACCTTGCACACATTATTGCAGCAAAACATAGTATTAGCAGACTGGAGTCAACAAATGTTTTTCATATATTTATTGTAAAAAGTGCATATCAAGAGAGAATTCTTGTTGTTGAGTATGTTTGACTTTGCAGCTTATGTATCTGTTCACACAGAGACAGAGATGGAAACAGACACAGGAAAATCAGGCAAGTCTCACAGTACTTATTTTGCCTGAGAAGCAGCTATGAAAGCACAACATATTTTTAACATTTTTAACATGATTATGTTTTTGTTAGTTTTCCCATTACCCTTCAGTGCCATCAGATTATGCTTGTCAACATCTGAATTTCTTGATGCCTTCTGTTTCTACCCACTAAAAAACAACAGTCAGTTCAGTATAAGAAACTGCATTTTAACAAAGTTAAATGTCATTGAAATGATGGTGGGAATAAGAAAATACAGAAACACAAAAGAAACTAAGGCACAATCAAGATTAGTCAGAGGAATGGAGGCAGCAAGCTGAATTAAATCAGGAACAAATGAGAGTATTTTCAGAAATTAAAGAAAGAAGTGTAAGAGGGAATATAAAAAATGAAGTGGCTATATTTTGGACAGCAAGGTAAGAGTAGAAAGCAAAAGTTAGACAATGAGGCATACTTCTTTTACTGATGTTTCAAAACACCACAGACCCAAGTGATCTGTAGTATCACAGTATTATGTTATCCAAGTGTTTTCCAGGCACATCTTACATATCAAGGAATGTGTGCTACATCCCAACTCCTCTTCTTCCTACCAAACCCAGGTAAACTTCTAATCTTTAAAATACTGCTGTTAAATGGTTTCTTTCCTGTTCATGGCTTGTTTTGGTTTGGTTTTTTTTAATTAAATTCCCTCCGTTTTCCCAATGTAATATTCCTAATTTTTATGAAAGTGAGAAAGAAAATGGGAAATACTGAAAACTGGTATTTTTGGTGACCCATGTAAAAGGTAATATAGTTATAGGGAGAATTTTAAAGGAGAAAAATTTTTATTTTATTGAAAAAATAAATTACAATTCTTCTCACTCTAGGGAGCCATTTTGCGACTGACATAAAACAATCTAAGATCAGATGAATACTGAAAAGATTTAGTCCTCCTTTCCTCTTACTTGTAGAATGAGTAACATGATCTCATTATATAGGCATGAAAGTAAATCTTCCTCCTGCCTATTATGATTTTTAATTTTTGATTCTACTTGCACGTGCCACAAGCAGATGAAGGGATATGTAGCTAGACTATGGAAACTGTTCTTTCAGGCAGCATTCCAAATTTGCACCTGCCTGAAATCACACCCTTAGCTACTTGCAGAAATTTTGCTCTCTGCTTTTGCTGTGAGCCTGTTTCATGATTCACAGCAATCATAACCACTCAGCTGTGTCAGGAAGGCAGTCAGAGAAGAACTGAACTCAGTCTACACAGTGCTGCTTAACAGCAGTTTGACAGCAGTTAACAATTTTATCACTATCCCCATAATGTTTGCCAATCCTGTTGCTTTTCCTGCAGAGTATTTTCTTATGATGGGCAATGAAGCTGTAGACTCAAATCATACAGAGACTTTCATCTGCTGACATAGAAACTGTTCTAGTCATCATTATTTTCTCTCTAGCTGTTCTTGAACTTGTAAATACTACTTCTCCTTTTTAGTTTTTTCAAGCATCATCAAAATATTATCTTCTCTTCTGTGGTCTAACATAAAAATATCTCTAATTAATCTGTACCAGCAACAGTCCTTCAGCATACCACACTGGAGTTGAAATATTTCACAGCAGTTCAAATTTATTTTAGCTATTAAGAATAAAATTTCTCAGTGTGAATGAGTGAATTTTGTTTGTAGTTCCATGAAACTCTAAGATACTTATGGTAGATAGAGGGCCTGATTTTATCTTCAGGGAAGTGGTCACAGCACCAGCCTGACAGAGTTCAAGAAGTGTTTGTACAACACTCTCAGGCACATGGTGTGTCTCTTGAGGATGGTGCTGCACAGGGCCAGGAGTCAATAATCCTTGAGGGTCTCTTCCAATTCCGCATATTCTGTGATTTTGTGATTTATCACAAGCTAACTCCATTGACCTTATTAGTGATGCTGGCACTGACTTACGCTAGTATCAAAACACTTATGTTCCTAGATCATTACAGAAGTCTCCGTATTATTCAATGTAATGGTTTACTTGTTTATTACAGGTCCAGATCACCCCTCCTTGCAAGAAACCTTTGGCAAAAGAGGAACATGTAATTCTCCATGACCCCAATTGAATATGTTGTTCCATCTCCCCATGGAAAAGACTCATTGGTTTCTATTTTGAGGGTTCAGTTTAGACATGTCTGATAACACTCGGTTTTCTGTCCTTTTCTCCGGTATGACATCAAAAGCTCTTTTGCACCATCCCTTTTCTGTAATAAGGGTGGGAAATTGCCAGAGGTCCAGAGGAAAAGGAGAAGAGGTATCTCTTCTTGTGCCATGAAGGAAATTGCTTTGGAACTTTGCCTTTTTTACCATGGTCTGCAAGGACTGCCTGGTCCTTTTCCTTCACATGGCGAATGACTGGGAAGGTAAAAGAAAGAGCTGTCTTCTGCAGACACTCCTACCGTGCCTCTCCTGGTCCCCACGTGTGGGCTGATTGCAGGGCCTCAGCTGCCCCATGCCCAGGGTGGTGCCTGATGTCAGGGCTGCCCCAGTGGCTCCCACTCCTGGCTGGAGCTGTGGGACGGGCGCTGGCTGCAGGCACTGCCCTGCTGCCCTGGGCAGTCCACAGCTGTCGCCAGCTTCAGGGGAGGCCCCCAGGCTCACATTGCTGACACACAGGCTCCTACAAGTAAATGCACCTGGTTGGTGGGCATGTGCTGCCCACTTACCCAAAGTAAGAAGACTCAAAAGGAAAACAAGCCTTCCAAAGCCAGTCTCCATTCTCCATGACAGCCTAACATAGAGGCCTGTACTCATCTCTGTTGCTTACTTCACGGTAACTTCACCAATTTTGTGTCAGCCTTAATTGCACCAGTGAGGATGAGATCTGTCAGACTTTATACTGGTAAGAAAGAGTGTTTTCAAAAAGTGCTGCAAAATTGTAAAATTGTGAAATTGGGTTACCTGGATTTGGCTGAAGATACTCTATTGTCTTTGCCATTATTTCCATAACTGCCCTGCTGGTAACATCCACTTTCTAAAAGACAGAGGGTTAAACAAAAAGAAACATGAAAGTTAGACAAAAGGAAGAAGTTTTTCTCTCATTTTGTTCTTATAAATTCTTTTAACTCTTCTTACAATTTTATTTTTATGTACTTCAGAACAGCCCTGGTACCAAAATGGTGATAATACCTGGAAAACTACTAAAGCGTGAGTCCACCATTTCAGTTTATAGCAGATCCATTCTAAAGTAAGGCCATCAATACAGAGTACCTCAGGATGTATTAGGAATTTGATACATTGTACAGCATTATTGATACATTTGATCACTGCACAGCGCTAATTCTTTATATAACCCTGGGTATAAACTTTTTGATAGAACAGTCGCTGACAACTTTTTGGATAGCTGGCTATCTTTGATCCCCTAATAACTGCCAGAAAGGAAGTAGAAGTCACTCAAAATCAACCACTAACAATAAAATGGGCTGTTTACCTCTTCCAGAGCAAGGTCTGGTAAAATTGGGGTAAGGAAGACTAAATATCACTCAGTTTCCAGTTTCAAGAAACCTATCAGCATGAATGCACTGACCATTTCCCCCTGGCTGATTCCTATATTTAGGATTTTAAAATACTTAGAACTGAATAGCATTACTTTCTTCTACTTTCTTCTGTATTAAGAAGTTTTCCTTTCTCAGAAAGCAGTTCCTATCCACTTCCTAGACGAATGTTGCAAAGTATGCAACTATTCTCACTCTCAGAATCAGGTCTCAAAGAAAAAATGCTGCTTTGGCAGATTGGGGATCCCTGTAATGTCCTGTACTCTGTATTTATGAGGACACATTGCATTTCTCTTCAGGGTAGCTTGTGTCCCACAGAGTGAACTCCTTTACCATAATGGCAAGTTCCTATTTTAAAAAAGAACACCTGAGATAGGTTGGTTGCATCAGGCTGTCATGATGTCTTTCCTTTTTCCTGTTGTCACTGCCATCTGCCGGGTCTTGCTCTATCCTTTACACAGAGAAGCAGGAGAGGTCTGCCAGACTTGGGTGAATAAGTTGCTGAACTGCCTGGCAGGGAACGCAGAAATGGTTAGGAGGCTGCAGAGGATAGTGGGGGTGAGGGAACAGAAGGCCAGGGACATGCAGAAGGATTATGTCCATTGCCTGCAGAAAAGCTGGCAGTGGGCACAGGGCCAGGTGGGGAGTGTGGAGGCAACTGATAAGTTTACACCACTTCTTTCTCAGCTCTCAGTGCTCCTATCTCTTGAGCTGCCAACCGATGCCAAGCACGATGTGGGACTCACACCTGGCTGTTGTGATGTCCTGTTTTCCACTCTAAACTTTACACTAGTTTTCTGTATCTTTGTTAACATCTTCCAGTGGGAATGCCTATACTTGCAACCCATTCAAACAGAAGCTGAGAGGAAGGGGAGAACCCAACTCTGTACTTTCTCTGTAAGAAGCACAAAGGATATGTCCTTTATTTTCCATCCAAGATTTTTTCCCCACCTCATTATACAAAGGTACAGATAAACAGCTTCTTCTTCTCTTAATCAGAGTTATATATCAGATACACACCTTACAAATCTCATAGCACAAGTTTTTATTACAAGATTTGACAGTACTTTTCAAAGTTGAAGCCTGAAAAAACCCTGCCCCTATTGATCCTTTCAGGTGAAATACTATCACTGCCACACACAGGTGTGGCTTTTTTTTCTTTTTTTTTCCTCTCCACTAAGATACTCAGCGCTGTCACTGCCAGCCTCACCAAGCAGCCTGTTGGGAGGGTTAGCCCCATCTGCCTGAAGCATTTGGCCAGTGGAGACTGCCTAACAGGACCTCTGAACCTGTGAATGAATATCCCAGTGCCACTGTCAAGCCCAGTGCCTTGACAATCAAGGAGCTGAGAATTACAAGCACCCTTGCCACTGAAATAGCCGTCTTGTAAACAGACTCAGTTTTCAGAGGTCCTCTGCAAGGGTTTAAATACAGCTAATTTGTAGCTGACTTAAGCCTCAATCTCTGAATGAAATATTTGCATTATAGAGTGCCATACATTACATATCCCTTGGTCAGAAAACAAAAAGAAATAGAAAATGGAAAACTCTGAATAAAAGCTGAGTATTTCAAAATTCTCTGAGTGACTCAGGGACAAAACCTTTGAAATTCCTGTCCTAGAAAGAAAAAAATGCTTGGTAATAATGAATATATGCATCTGTATTTAGACTTACCCTTTCCATTTCTTTGAAATCATCATCTAGCTTGGTTCCTTCTGCACCTCCTACTTTTTCACTCACTTTCTGCAATTAAAATAAGAACAATAAACAGATTCAGCAACAACTGAAAAATCTAGCTGCGACATTTCCTTGTAGAAATGCTAGGATTTTTTTCCTGTTAAGTCAGTACAACCATCACACTTATTCCTTCTGAAAAACTTGTTTCAAACACACTCTGAAGTTAAACACTCAGAAATAAAATATTACTGCTCAAGCCTCAGAGACCCAATCTTTGACCAAGGATAGAAACCATACCTAAGCACAGAGCAGTAAGAAGCTCCCAAGGCCAGGCTCTAGCCATCCAGAGCGCAAGAGGCACCCATGCCTGAGAACTCTCAGATACTGACTCAACCCGAAGTAGTAAAAATCAAAAGTTTATATATAAACTTGATAGAGAGAAAGATAGAGAGATTGATTAAAAAAACCCCTATATTCACACCATGAAAGATCTTGAGTGTTACATAAATGATATATAAAATACCCAACTCACTTACCTAGAAAGAAAGAAAGAAAGGCAACTCTGGTAGTATGACTTCAGCGAATACTATGGGTTTTTTATAAAATATTCAGTTTGAAAACTAGTTGGAAAATTATATTGTGCTACTGTTTCATTTCCCTGATACAATGTAATACATTGAACTATGTTTCCCTTTACAGTCAGTAATATTGACAATAACAGACTTGAAAGGAAACTGCTATGCAGCAACATTCAAAATGGATTTTAGCAATTACATTGTCAGTCACAAAGTACTTTAGTGGTATAATCCTTCAACTAAGTCAGGTGCACATGATCCAGTGAATATACTAATCTTTCACTGGGATGGTGGAACTTGTCATAAGAAATTAATCAGACATATGAGTTATTAACTACTGATTTCAGTGAAGTGACTCCAGCAATAAACAAGAAGAAAGAAAAGAAAAACTGCACTTTCCCCCTCTTGGTTTTAACCACTGTGATAAGTCTTCCATAGTATTTTTTAGTATAAAGAGGAGGAATACCACCAGTCACTCACATGCAATTAGTAAAATCCAGACATCTGAATAATTTTAATTTCACTCCAGTTCACTACAACAAAACTGCAAGTGCATCATGGCCAAGCACTTACTAATGCAGGCTGTAATTATCTATGCAATAGGAAATAGCTATCAGCTCTGTTTGTTTTCTCACAAATTAGTAGCCAAAATGGTGCATTAATGAAACAACAATACTATGGAAAAACCAAGGAACTGTATTTCTCCCTTCTTTCCTGTGCAAAAGAGATATGCAAAACTGTATAGACACCCTCTTATCAATAACTTGAACACAAATGAATTTTTGTGGTCTGTATTACTAAATTGTGCCTTACAGAGATGAGTGAAGTGCCACAAAATATTCAAACACAGTACTGCTAGGAGTAGTGGACAAGGGATAGTTTCAGTGTCCTAAAAGTTTGTATTCATTTTTAGTTTCATGAATGAATCTTCTGCAAATGGATATCCTTCCACAGATAATACAGCTAAATCGACACAGGAGCTTCCTACCATAAAGATTTCAGATCTCTGAAAATAACAGTACGCTAATATGCTAGCACTTAAATATTTAAGATAAATTTTAATACTTGTAGTTCAACTCTAAGGATACAAAGGTAATTTAACTCCCAGCCCTTTTTGGCTGTAGCTCTACATTTCATCATTTTGAAATATTTTCATAGTTGATGAGGATTTGCAAAGACATGGCTTATTATCCCCACAGATACCCTAAACATCCTAATTCACATCTATAAACGATAGCGATTGCTCCTTTCTTTCATATTCATCACTACTCTAGCTGAGGAATGTGTGACACTCTTAAAAGCACAACCCTACAGATTGCTGGAGTGGTTACTGCGAAGTCAAAAAGACAGGTCATCCCTCTCTTCTAAACTTGCTTTCAGTTTTTGGTCACCTTGTCAATATTAGGCTCACAATTACCATCAAGAGTCATTCATTTAAGGTGGCTAAAAAAACTATGTACTAAGCAGAAAATTAATTTGTAAAGCTCTGTGTCAAGTACTGTTACAAACAAGAGTGAGCCAAAGGAGAGAGAGATGAACTGTTAAGCCTTCAGCCCCTCTGGGGCTGGGAGTCTCTTCTCTCAGGGTAGTTACATCACAGGCCCTCAAGGAACTGTGTTCACCTCCATTAGCCAGACAAACCTCTGGTTTGGAGAAACACTGACAGACCTCAGGAAACAAACAGCTGAACCAAAATCCCACTTAAAAATTGAAATACCGTTTGGTTTTGATTTTTTTTTTCCTTGAAGACAACCGTCACTCAAGCAGTCAGAGAGGAGAACTCAAGTTAAGAATTCAAATTTAAGGATAAAATGTTAAACCCTCAACTGTTCTTGCCCCTTGGGGCAGAAGGGTATGATCTGCTCGAAAGAGGGTGTCTTGGGGTGACTTGATGTTGTATTCCCTATTGCTGCACTATGCCCAGAAATTAGTATATATGCCTTTCTATGCCTTTAAACTGAGCCTGAGAGGGGAGAGAGAAAAGTGTACTTTTTCAGAGCAGTTTGTTTTCATGTTCCAAAGACACAAAGATAAAACCTGTCTGCTTCTGCAGAGTTGGAGGGGGGAAGCAGCCTGCTTGTTTTCCAGCCAGCTTTCGGCCAGTTTTTCAGCTCCTTTTCAACAAAAATTGAACTTCTGTTTTCCTGGGACTTCATTTTTTTTCCCTTTTTCTCTGCTGGACTGTTTCAACATCACAATACATCAGGAGGAATTTCCACCAAGGCCTTGGCCCTGGAGGGGGGCTCACCACCCCATTCCAGCTCCAAGGAGGGGGAGAGAGAGAGACTATGGAAGGACTCTGAAATTTTCCCAGGTTTTTCTCTCCACAGCGAGAGATTATATTATTTAGCATTATTTTTTTTTTCCTGTGTGTTTGTTAAACAAATAGTTTTTATCTCTTTCACTTTCTTTTGAGGAAAATTCGATTTTTCCCAAACCTGGTGGGGGAGCGGTGGTTTGTGGCCTGCTTCTCTCAGAGGATATATTTCTAAGTTTGGCCAAACCAGCACAGAGGGTATCACCACCTTTTCAAGGCCATAATCAAAAGAGATCAGGTGGAACCTTTGGGCCTGAAAAAGACATTTGCAATAGGGCCCACATCTATGCCATTCTAGTAGTATTGACTAAATTTAGACATATTTTTCAGTCTGTTTATATTCATCCTCCAAATCAACTGTTAAAGCATTTCACTAAGGCTACCACTCCATCAATACCTAAGATAGTCAGATTTGATTATTATAGGTCATGAAACCATGCCAGCTTCCATCAGCTCAGGATCTGCTCTTGTGCCAAAAATTTCAGAAGCTCTCAGGAACATTGTCTGCTAACAGCTACAGCTACCCAGAAACTAAGTCTCCCTTGCTACATCATTTCAAGGTTTCAACATTTTGGTTCTCGCTTTACAACAGATTTAAAATTAATCTTTTTAAGGAAGGAGTGGGTATTCTGAAAATATTTTTATGAATCAAGAATATACAGACTTCTTCTACCCCTACAAATGTCATGTTTTACTGTTGGGATCTTCATACCTTATTTCACTGAAAAACAGTGCTATAGAATTCCTTAGAGCAAATCCCAGTTTTATAAAGATCCTATTCCCACCCGGGCAGAACATGAATTTGACATCTGCTGGTCAGCATGGTTTCATCAGGAACAAAAAAATTTGGCCTGTTTCCTACAGTTAGAGGAAAAAACCATTTTTTTTCTTTTCCCCAGCAGTTAATATTAAAAACACAGATTTTGGTAAATGTTCACAGGAGCTGGAACATAAGCCATAGTAAGAGGAATGAGGTTTGGTAGATGGATTTCATGTGAAAAACAAAACTTGTAAGCCATTTGTACCATTTTTCATATATTTGTGCAAATAACCCTTTTTTTTTTGTTGGTGTGTTGCCGTGTTATGATGCAGCATGTCAAAGGACAAAAGAATGCTTGTGCAGTCACTATGAATATCTTGAAAATTCCAGTTGCCTTTTAGAGAATACACTGATGATCACTTGCTTACACAATGCCTCATACCGCAGTCCTCTAAAGATGTGACTCTGATGCTGTCCTCTCACAACTCACAAGATATTAATACAAATCAAACACATTAAACATCTATTCCAGAACACTGCATTGTACCAGAGTTCTGAACAATTCACAGGTCAAACAATTGTGATCAGAAACCCCTGCAGAGTATGATATGACACTACCCAAATTTGAAAATGCAGTAAGATCAGCATTAAAATACACTAGTTGCCACCTGAGTTTGCAGCTTGATGATTTTAATAACATACTAATTTGGCAGCATGTATAGATAGCAGCTTTGTTTCTATACAGGAGTAGAAAAACAGCTTTTAATAGATTACCAACACAATACACTGCCTTTTCCTATGATGCAAATTGAATGCCCTGTTTGCAAGGCGGTGATACCACAGTAAGTCCAAAAAGTAACAGTCTCCTTATTGCATCCAAATACGTATCCATGCTACATACCTTCTATTCCTCAAAGGAAGGCTGTTGACAGCATAGTCCTATCAAATTGTCACACAGTGGACAGGGTGGTAGAAGGAAAATTTTTATTAATATGAAAGCTATGGGAAGGAGTAATGAATGAAGTTACATATTCAGAATGGAGAAAAATAATGCTTTCCGTTGTTCATGCTCATTAAATTCAAGTCACCCTCTTGATTTCTCATTCCTGATTGCTCAGTATTTCTTCCACAGGTTTCTAAAGTTCTTCCATGCCATTTTTGCCATTTTGAGGGTTTTTTGTCACAATAAGGAAGCACAGTGACAGCATTATCTTAAGGTTTGTTAAGGATTTTCAGAAAGGCTCTAAAATGCTGTGATGCTTTCTGAGCTTTTCAAACACAAGGAAGATATAGCTGACTTTCAAAAGAAAGTATTTTAATGGGAAGAAGTCTGTGTATATATGGTAAAGATTTGCCAACATTGCAGGCTTTTCAGAAGAAAATATTTGAAAAGGAACATTTTTATTTAAAAAAACCTCACAGTCTCTAACCAAAACTTTTTTTTATTCTATCACTTCACACACTAGAGTAAGAAAAAAACTGCCACTTGAAGGCTAATTTTTGTGTCTGGATGATCCTGCATTGTTTGGCATTTATGGTATCAGAATTTATTACCATGGAAAACATGTGACATCTGCAATTTAGATTTATGATCATGACCCTAGCTCTCTGTAGCTTAGGAAACATCTTGTGGCAAACCACATTCTCAGCAATAACAGTCAGCAAGAGAGGAGCTTTTCTGCTTATTCAGATAAATTAGAATAGAAACTATAAGAAAAACCCACCACAAAAGCATGTGTAAATTAGCTGCATTTTAAGAGTTCTTCTTTTTCAATTGGCATCAAAATATAGAATAAAAGAAGGAGTTTTCCAGATTAATATGGAGACACCTTATCTCAGAAACATTAAGAGGCTGAAGAAAACATCAGTGTTGATTCACAGCACCTTATCATGTACTGAAAAGGATTTTAGCTGATGTAGAGTGATCTTGCTCAATTTTTCCAGAATAACCATCTAGATGAGGGTAGTCCTCATTTACAAGCCAAATGATCCAGTATCATTAGTTTTGGAAAACTTCAGAAAACTCAACAATTGTGATAATCTCACAAGAGCTAGAAGTGTGTGATAAGCCTTACATTCACACTGTTGTTATTTGTTAGTGAAAGTGAGCAAACCCCACACTTCCATTAAATACAACAGATTTCACAAGGAAAGCTTATCACACTCAATGCTGCATTTAAAATTATTTTAATTTTACTGTATTTTTCTTTTAAATATGTATGCAATTTGTGAAAAATGGAGACTGTCAACAGAATACATGAGAATACAAAAAAGCCACTTCACTAGTAAAATGAAAATTTTACATACATTTAAGTTACAGCAAAGTCCATTTCATTAGTAAATTCCTCTTCTTCAGCTGTGCAGCCACAATGGCAGGCCACCATGCCAGCTGGAGCTCAGCAGCAGAAGATCCTTGCCTTACAGAACTGCTGCTCTGTAAGGAGCACAGTGATACCGCTCCTGTCACAGAAGCTGTAATGGGTCATGAAGACAGTGTGATATTTCAAGTAAAAAAACCTAGAGATCTAAGAATCTCCAGAGAACTTAATTTTTATCTCCTGTTTTCATTGAGACTTTGATCATGTCATTGAGGCTTTGCTTTCTCCTTGGCAAAAGGAAGAAATGCATTTGCAAAGCACATGGGAAAATGGTTAGCATTAATTTGCACCTGGTACTGCTTGCCATCAGCAGCATATCTAACAGAAATGTTCGTGATGTATTTTAGGTACGCATCTGCCAGACAAGCCTGAGATCATCTTTTCTTTTTCCCTTCTGTCACTCAGTAGATATATTTAATCAGGGAATAATATAGTCTGTCCCCTAATGACACTGAAATCACTTTCTTCCAGCTAGAAATCTTTGTTTGCTTGCCTGTTCCACCACAACACCAAACTAGCCACAGGCTGGCTAGCTTTATTCACCCTTAAAAGTTCCCTTGACTCTGCTGTTGGATTCAGAGTGTGAACAATAAAGTCCACTATTCAAAGACCAGGAAGTAAACTGAATTTTGGAAACTCAAGCAGGGAAGGCTATGACTGGACTCTAAAAGGCTTGCCTTCTTCTCTCACAAAGCATCTTCTAAATACCCTTTATATTTATACAATAGCTTGGCCTTGCTAGTCCTCACAGCTGCTAGTAGCAGGGCCCACAGCCCTGTTTATTAGTTCCACTAACAGTCTGAAGGCAGGTCACAAAGCCAGGGAAACTGGCTATAGATGTGACATATGTAAGACACAGGAACTGTCAGTGTGAAAGACAAGCCATTGCTAAAGCCTGTCAACCATGAATGAAACTCTTTGTGGGATAAGCTCTCCAGTAATGCCAGTGTGGAGCAAAAGTAAAATATCTCAGTGGAACGATTTCTCCTCAAGAAGGATTCATAAAGGTCAGGATCCCAACCTCAGCATCGTTACGTGGTAAGAAATATGCATTGTGAACCTGTGAACCTTGTGAACCATGTTCGTACTCTTTGCACTTAGATTCAATCCCTTTTTTTTATCTTCAGCTAGAGTTGTCAAAGGGGAGGGAAGAGGGTGGCTGGAACAATCTGTTCTTCAGTTTGATCTAGCCTTTTGCTTTGTAACTACTACCAAGGCCCATACTGCAGAATTTCTGCAACTCCAGCAATACAGGGGAAGTCATTCACATTCAGCACTAGCGCACAATATGAAAGTATGCCGCAGGCTTCTGCACTGACAGGAGTTACTGCAGAGTCTCTGCTGCTATGCTGATGCATTACACCGGAGGCTGTCCTCTGGTGAGTGAAATAAAGCTGGGTGAGGGCAGGGAAGGCACTGCTGAAGAAGCACTGGTGTAGTACTGCCCTGTGCTGCATCTCTGTAAGGGAAGTCCCTGTCTAGAGGCACCCACCATGAGAGATGAGGAAGGCATTACCCTCCGGCCGACAAAAATTGAAATAAATGTTATGCATGCCAGTCACAGAAGTGGGCTGATAGCTGAGACATAGCAATGTATCCATGATAACAGAATTAATTTCATGCATTTAAACTTATTATTGAAGTCTCTCCTGTTTACCAAACACACACTACAGGAGGCTGGCTCTCTGCAAAGTTTAAGTTCAGCCAGAAAGCTGGTCACAACTCCAGCACCTCTGAAGTTTAGAGTGGCCTTGGGAGCTGACAAAGAGAAGCTGGCAGAAGCTCAAAAGCTGACAGAGAGCTGAAGACAGTCAGAACACTGTGTGCTTTTTTTCAACACTCTCTGTCCCCAGCAGGACACCAGTACGAGAAAAAGAAGTTGGTATTAAAAAGGTGGCTGTGCTGGCTGGAAGACATGCCGATCTCTGGTTTTTTGCAGTACAGAAAAGGAGCAGAGAATCTATTCCTGTATGGTATCTCTACTTCTGATGACAACAGTACCATGATTTGATCAGTCTCTATAGTGAACCTGTGGATAATAAAATGCCCACAAGATTTACTTCTGTGCAAAGGGATCTGGATTCAGACCCACATTTCTTACAAGTTCACCACACAGCAGTAGTGGGAGCCCTGCCCTATACTGCAGTGCCACAGAGAAAGAAGACATCTGTGCAGTATTTCTGAGTGCCAAAAAAATTTGGTAGCTGCCTGTTCCTTTAATGTAAGCAGCTCATTCAGCTGTGTGGTGATAAGGAAATTCTGAGAGTGGCAAAACTAATCCAAAACCACTAAAAATTTCTGGATTTCTCAGGTTTCTTTCCTAGAAAGGTGCACAGCACCAGCTTTCTCATCTGGAATGCTACCAGTTGCCAGCTCCTGACCTATCATGCTATTATCATGAATAACTATCGGGTTTGTATTTGAAAGAGTGTACACCATAAAATGACATATTCATTCAAACTTCCATACCTCTCTCATGTCTCCAAAGCAATTTTTATGAGGCTTTCAAAGGCAGCTGCTTCCTCTAGGTAGGTAGAATTGCAGCTTTGAATTTTGTTGCTGTACTTTAAGGCAGATGAGTTGCATGTGCACAATATGACAATAAATGGAGTGGAAAAAGAGACAAAGAGAACACAGCCCAGGTATCCACCCAGCTAGCATCCTAATCTGGAGCATGTTTATGGATCATGATCCATCTTAGCTCAACTACACACATTAACATGTTTGCTTCATCCATGCGGCTTCTAAATTCAGCAGAAACTATGATCTCCATCCCACTGCTCCACTTGGCACATGCCTACCTTACCATGTAGCAGATGCAACCCAGGCACAGGTGACAGGAACCATCCCATGGTTTCTGAAACTATGTCACCAGACCACTTGTCCTCACCTACTCCATTTCAGCACAAAACTGTGTTTCCTGCAGCAGTGGCTTAAGATGCCAGCTGGACGGCTGAGCTCATGCTCACTCCTCAAGAAGAATGTTTAGTCTTGGCTACTGATCCAGCTGACTTATATGTACTAGACATCAACTTTGAAAAACACTGGAGTATTTCACAGCAGTGAAAAACAGTCATAGCAGGTAAAGAGTGCTAGGGCACAATCTACAGCTTGCTAAGATCTCCACAATAAAGAGCCCAAATATTTGATCAGCATTATGCAAGCAGTGATGCAACAATATCGATTGGTAAAGCAGACTCTACTACACGTGATTTTCTTAGGCAGATCAACTGCTCATTTTTATAGAGCATTAGAGCTTTGGGGGTGTTGTAATTTTACTCTCAATACAGGAATTAATTAAAGTCTAGCAGAAATAAATAGGGCATAATCTGGCCAAAAAAAACCCCAAAACCAACAAAAAACCCAAAAGAACAGGCAAAATAACAGCAGGAGAAATTTACAGCAACTAAATTCCATTTAGGATGTAGTTTACACCTCTACCTAATATATATTAGTCTACATGCCTTCTGCAGGGTGAGAGTCAGCCTAGTCTTTAACATCTGGAAATGTGAGAATGCAAGGAACATTCAGAAGCTGCTAGAGGATAAGAGAACAAAACATGGCTTAAATATGATTCATCAATTTAGCAGCTGTACAAACTGTGCTATTGTGATGTTGCTCTTGCTACATTTGAAAAAGTGTTTGCTGGAAACTGTCACTGAATTAATTGTTATCTGTCTAAGAGAAGACATTAAAATAAGTTTGTGAGGAAAAACCTGTCAGTAAGCTGTTGCTAGTACTGACATACGTTTTATTTCTGGTTTTCCTACTGCTACTTCATCTAAAAGGCAGTCTACACAGCACAGCGAAGTGCCAGTCCAAACTATTTTCTTATGCTGTTGGCAGTGTTGATAGCTTATTAACTACATACAGAGCAAGCCAAACCCATCCAACACTTCCAGTTTGATAGCAGCACATTTAGAAATTGTTGAAATCTGCTTAGGCTTTAACTTTTTTTACATAAGGACTATATAAATTAAACCAAATGCCTTCCCTTTAAACTGATGTCCTGTGTCTCAACTTACCATGCAAGAGCAATATATCCCAAAGCCTGTTCTCAGGAGCTGAAGAGCACTGCAATACAACAGTAATGCTCTGTCAGCCACTGGGCATTTGTGGGGTGACCCGCTTGATGGACTGAAATGGTGGCATGCCTTTTTGTGCTTCTGAGAGGTATGCAAGAGAAAAAGAAGAGAACGGGGACTGAATGAGTTACAACTGGATGAAACATACTCAGATATAAGAAGAAAATGACTGGAGGCACCACTTAGCCTGACACTGTATTGTGTTATGAGCTCGCTACACAGAGCAGAGGCAGTGTTTCTTCTGCAGCTGCAGCAAGGTGAGCAGACGGTTTCTGTCAGAATCCCTGGCATGGAGGAAGAGAGTCCCTTCGTACTAAAATGAAGGCATAGCCACAGCCTTAGGGATTAATATTTAAATTTGAAGATGATAATTTTCCTCCTTTCAACACTGTGTGTATCAGCTACCAATGATAAAGGTAATTTTAAAATGTAAGGAAACAAAACCTGCATGAACAAACAAGAGACCCGCCAGAAGCACCTCTGACATTCAGGCAGCTACACAAACATATTTGCATTAAGCTAAAGCAGAGCTGAGCCTGCTGCTCTCTGATAGGTACTGCTATCTAAGAGATACCAAAGAAATTAGAAAAATGACCATAAAATCCCCCTGAAAATAAATGATACAACAGGATTGATCTCACTGACTGGCTTATGACTACGGTCACATCTGATCATAATGCAACATGGATCAACACAACAAACTCTGCCTTAGTTGCAGTAATGAGTCTATGGTTCTAGCTCGTATTCAAGATACTTATGCTCTAAGGAGGCTCCTGTGACAAAGGAAAATGAGAACCTTTCAGTAAGTTTTTAATTTACAAAGCAGTGTCTTACTACTAGAAGGGATATACAGATTTCTGAGAGATAAAATGAAAAAGGCATTTTTGCTAATGTTAGCTCACAATTTGTTTGATGGAATCCTGACAAAAATGTGATTTTAAAAAAGAACAGCATAGAAAAACTCCCAAACAACAGAGGACACAGGTCCTCGGTCAAAGGGCCTGCAGCCAGCTCAAAACTTGTAAAATTTACACCTTTGAATACCTCAAGATAATTGCAGTCTTCTACAATCAGTCTTTCAGTCTTACATAGCAGTCAAACCTCTGAGCCATTGTGGATCTATTTATATACATACTGAAGTTTCACAGAAAAGAAGAATGTTCCTCTTCATGTACAAATTCAGTTGCTTTCTTCTGCCTTTTCCCTGTAACTTTAACAGTATATGAGAATAAACTATGGCAGTTTATGAAGTCTTCAAGACCTGGTTGTGCCGGCTCATTAAAAATGAGGACTTTGAATTTTAAAAAGTGATTTGGAAGATGCAAAAGTGGAAATGTTTACTTACACTTCTTAACTTTTACAAAAATATGGGAACTGACAACAGATTCTTTCCTGAATTGCCTTCTGACAGTTAATCCATTTTTATGTCCACTCCCTGCCCTCAGTGTTTGGAACTCCATAATTCATAATAAAAGTGTTTTTAAACTCCCTAATGAAAGTGTTCTTAAACTCCATAAGCCCATGCAGGAAACAAAACAGGCAAAGTAGATTCCAATGTGCACATGTACACGCACGCATAAATAGATTGTTTTCAGAGTTGAGATAAAGTATGTCTGAAAAATACTGATGTCTTCATAAAAAATAAAGGTAAGATTTTATAAATGCTGCCATTTCATCCTTCCTAAACCATACCAGAGGCACGTTCATCTGAAAAATGGGCAATCACCTCTTAGACAGCGCACTCTGAATAAGACCATACCTACATAAGGGGGGCAATATTCACAACTAAGAGTACAGAAATGTAGACGTGGATATATACTACTTGGTGCTAAAACCCCACCTGATTCTTTCAGCATGTTAATGCAGAGGAAGAGGTATCCTAAGCATCTTTCTTTGTAGAAAGACTGCTGCATATTCATGTCAATTTAAGTTACACAGCAATAGTTTAAACCTGTCTCATCCCATTTAGAAAGACCACATCTGTCTTTAACAGACTTGTAAAGGCAGTCCTTATAGCCCATGCCCATGGACTCTGCCTCCACATCTACAGCCATCTCCCTGACACCTATTTTCTCCATTTTGTAGTATACAGCTGACATAAGACACATCATACAGTCCTTGACATATGCATGGAGACTTTACAGCTTCTGTAAAAGACAGGGAAGTTACCATCTGCTACCTGCAAAAGAGTACGCCTGGCAGAAGAAGAGAGGGCATGTGAAAAAAGCAAGGAAACCAGATCATAAAGGAGACAGGCCCTTCAGTTGGTGTAGCACACGTGAATCAGCTTCCATTTCATGACACAAGTAATTCTTGCAGATGCTCTGTGCTGCCCTATCAGTGGAAGATTCATTTCTTCTTCTTCTTTCATCTGTTTTCTTAAAAACACGTACACTCTGTTGCCAGGCATTGATCTGCTTTGTTCCATGTTCTATCCCAGAGGTACTACATTTCATCAAAAGGTATCTTTGTACTTTCCAGAATGAGATAAAAGGGACATGCAAAATAAAGCTCTGAAATGCATAGGATTCCTCTTCCATTTGAAATAACCTAATGAGAAATGTTTTAGAAGACAGTCACCTTACACTAGAGGCAAAAGTAGAACTTTTTCTTCCCTCCATCCTCCCCATGTTTTCCATACTGGCAAGTATTAAAATAAGTCTTGAATTTTAGGATGAAAACACGTTGCAGTCTGCATGGGATATTAAAGCATGTATGATCCTTTATGTTCATCTGCTAATTAAATTTAGTACAACATTTATGTTCAATATTAAATTTACCACAACTTTCAATATGAAACTTATTCTGTGGTGATGTAAAAGCAAAAATTAACAAAAATGCAGACCAGATGAGGTTTAAAATGTCAAAATTTAAACATAACAACCACAAATGAAAATACAGCAGTAGCCTCTTAATGAATGAGATTAATTAGCCTAATTATCCATGTGTTCAGAGCTACTGTCCATTTTGCAGACAATTAACATGTTCATTTCACCCAGACAGTTTTATCTTGGAGACGTGAGAGGAAGAATAAGTTGGACTCTGTATTCTTACAAAGTCTCCAGACCTATAGTTGGTTGTAAAAGAAACACAGAAATACTTCACTGGTTTACTCTACCTTGGAAGCTGCTTAGCAGTGTACACAATCTGAGGTAAAAAGTAATTCCTGGGAAGCCCTAAATCTTTTACACTGTTGTTTCTTGCTTTAAAATACTCTATTCAAATTAATTTCTGAAAGAAACACACAAGCAAAAATCATACACAGAGGTGGTCAGCTTTAAACATATAAACATGCTTTGTTGGTCTTGAACTGCCTTAATGCACCTTCCATCTAGAGAAAATCCTAGACTAGCCTGCACAAAGCATTCAGTGACAGGCAGAAGCCCCTTGCATCTTCTACAGTACCATCTGAAGGCTGTTGAGTCTATGAGGAGAACAGATTTTTCACTGTTATCTGCTTGTGATGGTGTCACACGTACACATAATTTAAAAAATATTTTAAACTCATTTATCCTCATAGTCTTCAGAAACCCAGTAAACAAGGAAGCCCTGTATTACAGCTGAAACTGTACCCCTACAGACATCTTAAGACATCACTTCTTCTCATATGTGAGTGGGTCTGTTATGCCACTGGCTTTGAAATGTTTTTACAGTGAGGTATTTCACTGAATGAGCATGACTTAAGCCAAGTCCTGTAATCTCCTGCGACCAGATTTCAGCACATACACATTCTTGCCTACACCGTATCAGTAAAAAGATGGATTAATCAGGATCCCAGTCTCCACCACGTCTTTCAGTTAGAATGTTTGTGAAGTACAAATTTTCTTGGCAGAACAGTAGCAAAACTTGCTTCTTAGCAAATGTGCTGTAGTTTCCAAAACTGACCTTTTACCACAGAGCTCAGCAGAAAAATTCCCACTGATTTTACAAATACAGAATCAAGGAAAGCAGCGGTGTTAAGGAGTGATGTAGTGTTAAACATCTGACCTGCTTAGTGGATGGAGGAAGGGCTCCGGATGTTGCCTACCTAGACTTTAGTAAAGCCTTTGACATCATTTCATACAATATTCTCCGGGAGAAACCAGACAAGTGCATTTTTCACTGTATGAAAAACTGGCTAGATGGCTGGGCCCAGAGAATGATGGTGAATGGAGTTAAATCCAGCTGGTAGCCGGTCACCAGTGGGTGTTCCCCAGGGCTCAGAATTGGGGCCAGTTCTCTTTAACATCTTAATGACAGATGAGGGGATTGAGTTCACCCTCGGTGAGTTTGCTGATGATACCAAGCGGAGCACAAGTGTTGGTCTGCTGGTGGGCAGGGAGGTTCTGCAGAGGGATCTGGAATGGCTGGAGAGATGGGCCAGGGCCGAGTGCGTGAGGTTCAACAAGGCGAAGTGCCGGGTCCTGCATTTGAGTTACCACAATCCCAGGCAGTGCCACAGGCTGGGGGCAGAACGACTGTAAAGCTGTCCATTGGAAAAGGACCTGGGGGTGCTGGTGACAGGAGCTGAACATGAGCCAGCTGTGTCCAGGTGGCCAAGAAGGCATCCTGGCCTGTATGAGAAATTGAGTGGCCAGCAGGACCAGGGAAGGGATCATGCCCCAGGTATACTCAGCACTGCTGTGCCCTCAAGCGTTACCAAGCATGGGAACAGGCTGCCCAGAGAAGTGGTTGAGTTACCATCAACAGATAATGGTGTAAATGATGGTGCACTTGGGAGCACATGGTTAAGTGATGGACTTGGCAGTGCCAGGTTAAGAATTGTACACATATAAGTTCATATAAGTTCATATGACTTATACAGTTCAGAAAACAGTTGATCATTATTTTAAATGTGTTTTCCAACCTAAACGATTCTATGATTCTATACCAATTCTATAACAAATGCTGCATTCTGCTTATGAGTAATCTAATTTTAAATTAATCTTGTTGAGGTTCTCCTCATAAGCTTCTCATCCTTTATATACTTTTTCCTTGGATTCTTGAGTCTCTCATGTTAACAGAAAAGTAACTGGAGTTGGTAACATTGTTCTAACCAGATCTCAGA
This sequence comes from Corvus hawaiiensis, assembly GCF_020740725.1. Taxonomy (NCBI): domain Eukaryota; kingdom Metazoa; phylum Chordata; class Aves; order Passeriformes; family Corvidae; genus Corvus; species Corvus hawaiiensis. The sequence continues at coordinate 60,291,081 of NC_063255.1, forward strand.
AATACCAGCCCAAAAGTAAACAGCAATGTTAGACATTTTGGAAAAAAGCTTTTAAAGAAATGCCAACCTTGCAACAGTTTTACATTTCATTAGTATCTATCAGCTGCTACCTGTTACAATGTAATACAATCAGTATTTAACCACTATAGGGCAGCAGTCCACAGATAAAGCCGTAAGTCTTTTGCTTTAAACACGATTTTATGTGGTTAACAAGAGTACAAAAAAGCTTTGTCTACTCTAGGGAGTCATTTGCAAAACAACCTCCTTCATGGTTAGAAGTAGCCTGGCTTCAGAAGTCCTTCAGATGCTAGGCTGCCATTTGGGACAATAATATTTCCAAACTACTCAGGAGGGGACCTTTACTATGCAAAACCAGGTGACTCACCTACACCTGGTCTCCCAGCGCTGTCAGCAAAAGTGAAAGTCAAGTAGTTTACGCTATAGCTATTCTGTCAGATAGATATAGTAAGGACAACTTAGACCTGAAGATGGGATTGTAAGAAGCAGTAACATAGTGGCATGCTGAATTACACCTACTGCTGTTCATGAAAGCTGGGAAAGAAGGAATGAATGAAAGTATAGCTACACTTTAGGTATGCACATCCCAAATATGCAAATGATAGTACTTTGATTCTCTAGATTAAATGAAAATGTGGAAGGTCAAAAATTATTCACACAAAATCCAGTGATAGCAAGCACCGTGACCGTTTCCTAGGTACATCATCCTTAACACTTAGCTTTACAGGATAATGGCATTACATCATCCAACATCCAAAAAAAAAAAAAAAAAAAAAAAGACAACTTCTGTATCTTCTCCTTAACACTAAAGAATGATTTGTGTCTTGAGCTACTACATTGATTGGCAACAATAATTTGGTATGAAATTTGCAGGATAGTTTTTCATCATCAGTTTACATTGTGTTAGGGATTACAATACATATCAATACGGATTAATGGGTTTTTTAAAAATAATAAATAAAATTATTGTATATAAATAGTATATATATGTATAAATGTACATATATAAGTGCTAGTATTTCTCTCTTTCACCATTAGCTAATGGCAATTCAAAACCCAGGATTTTAGTGGTTGAAAAGTATCTAGAAATGAAACTAGGAAGTATGGAGACAGATAAATCATACTGGATTTTGCAATATCTCCTTTTTCATACTCCATTTATGCTCAATATGTCACTCACTTTGAAGTTGTGTAGACTGGTGGACAATAAATTAGCTATGTTGTGAATATGGATGAACTGTGAATAACATTTTCCCTGTGACCCAATTCTTTAGCTACTCTGTGACTGATAGGATACAGAAAAATAAACCATTTTTTAATCTTCTCCTTGAAATATGCAGGAGTTGTGATGGGATTTAGAAATCTGTCACATTGTGCCTCCTGATTATGGTCCAAGAATCTCATATCCAGACACTCTATGCCAATATAAACATGGACAAATGCTAAACAAGAGATACAAAAAAAAAAAAGATATTCTTGACACACAAGTATAGCAGGACTTTTCAAAAGCTAAAAGAACATCATTTATAAAGACACTGTGAATTAGCTTGGTGAACACAGTCTGACAAATCAGGGCAAAAAATTGTATGGATACATATATTCTTGGTGGTCTCAATACTTACTTTTCACTTCTTACTCTTGAACCCTTCCTTAGGTTCTCCACTACAAATATGTGGACCATGACAAGGCGGCCATTAAATCCTGCTTGTATTAGAACTTTTACTAAAGAGATACATGGGAAAGCAAGCTTTGGCCTTTGCAGTGGTGGAAAACCAGGAGCTTGGAGAAGACTCCCTTCCAGCACCACAGAAATGTACAACTGGTACTGCCATTACCCTTCTGAAAGGGGACAGGGGTCATGGGGAGGGGTTGAATTAGGAAAACTAAAGCCAACTGCATCTCCTTTTAAAGATGTCAAAAGATGGTAAAAAGTCACAACCCAAAGTCTTTTTCCTAAGGGAAGAAAGGATACTCCCGTCTACACACTATCTCCTGTACTTCACAAACATGAGGCAGCATCTATTTGTGGAGCTGTCAGAAAAAAATCATTACAAGCTCTTGTGTCCTGGTGGCCACCCAACCATTTGCTTTTATTTCTGATCACTACATACCACAGTATAATCTGTTCATGCATCAGTTCTGCCACGAGCTACCCTGACTTAGTATTTTTACAGTTTCAGCAGCAGTACAACCTTTGCTGAGATAACCTGGCAGTGCTCTCCATTCTCATGGCTGATGACCCGGGTTTTTTTAGTAGAAAGTGGGGAGATGAAAAGGTTTTGCGGCTCTACAGTTTCTATTTCATTCTCAAGCTTATCTTACCACAGCACAGCCACTCTGAAGGATAATGCTACTTTAAATTACTGAGGAAATTGAAGAAAGAATTACTGTGCTTAATGGAAAAGAGCATGTAATTTGCTCTTATAACAAACATTTTACTTATCTTTAGGAGTAACTGATAAGTTTCTAATTCTTATTTGCTGTATAAAGTTCTTTTGTGAAGTTGGGCTTTTTCCAACACACTTTTTCTTAACATATGATGTTGCTTCTGTCAAACAGAGCAAAATGAACAGTTAGAATTGCAAATGAGTACTCCCTTCTCATACTGTGGGCGTGTCAGAAAAAAAAAGGAAAAAAACCCCTAAGTTTTACGTATGAAAAAAACACCCTAAAATAAGGACATTATGCCCTCAATAGCTTTATCAACAACAAATTTTACAATTATAATAAAATTTGAAACTGAAAAAAGAAATCAACACAAAACAATACCAAGTTACAGTTTTGTTCTCCTGACACAGGAAAAAATTCCTATGTAAAATTCTGAGAAATTTTAGCTCTAAAAGACTGCAAGATTGGGACCAGATGTACTAACCTACAAGCTGACAGAGCTAGCCTTTTCTTGAAATGAGGCTGCTAATGCTTCTATGTCACTGCTCTTTGCATGAAGAGTAGTATCTACTTCCTCAACTTTTCTCTCTTTTGTATCCTGGAGCTGTAAGTCTGCCTGGGTAACACTGGGACTATTTTTACACACAGTGTATACCTCATCATGCTAGTTCAATCTATCAGGACTTGCAGGCTTGCCACTGCTGAGGCTGAGGTACACACAGGCTTGCCAGTGCTGAGGAGATGTACACCGGAATTTTGACATACAAAATGCAGCAAAAGGATATGTCTAAAAACTAAAAGCCTCTCACATTCCTCATGAAGCTATAAAGCCTCCTGCAAGCTGCAAACAAAAGCAATAAAACTGAAGCTTTTATGACACTGGCCATCTCATGTGATACAATCAAGGAGATGACTGATCTGAGCTCTGTTCAAACAACTCAAATGATACAGCACGATGATGTTTTGTTCTTCCCTGCAATCTCTTCTGTGTAATAGCTTCTGGTTCAGATGCCCTTTGTAAAGTTGGGAACCCACAAGATCAGTACCATTAATAACTTCAGAAAGATTTTTACAGTTTAGGGCATCTGAACAATACCCAGAAATAGTAACTGCCAGTACACTATAGAGTCGATTTAGGTATGTTTAGGAATTCCTCAAACAGTTTGAATTAATATTTTGAAACAAGTGAAGGGAAGAAGGAACTCACAGAAAGTGGAGGCAGTCCAAAAGAAACTATTAAGGTCATCTAGTGCACAGGAGAAATTTGTACGTGGATAGTACATATTTAAGCAGGTTGCTCTCAGCTTCTACCACAAAAATTCTCTGCTACCTCAGAACTAGTTTCAGTGTCATGCAAGTTAGCAAATCTTCTGCAATCTTGAAAGGCTGCAGAGGGCAAGAAAATCATGCTCTTCCTCATATGATGAATTTGTATCTTACAGTATTTCTTGGTATCTTGTGTTTTTAACAGATCGTATGGAAGATACCTTGCACTGGAGGTTGGTGACCTGTTGATTCACCAACGCCTTTTCTGCCACAATATTGGCTGTGCTGAGAACTAAGTCATCAGTAAATATGTGTCGGTTACAAAGTAAGGTAAGAAAGGCAGAAGACAACATTACAAATGCAGAATGTGTGAATCCCTCCATATGTGTCAATACCACCAAGTCTGGTTGATTTATCATAGCATCAGTGAGATTTTTTCTGGTGATTTCCACTTAGAAAGGTGCCCTTAGAAAGTGTTAAGTAATTAGATACACAAGAGAGAGACAACTTGTTTGCACAGCAAAAATATCAAGGAACATTCTCCATGATCCACGAGCTTAATTATATAGTGTTTCTTAATTTAATTACCTACTAAAAATCCATTCATCTACAGCTCTTGATAAGTTTAGTGATCAACCATTCTTACTTGGGTAAAGCCATTCTGGCTCTCATTACAGACTTTGCGGCTGCTAAGTCACAGAAAATCTTACTTTCTTTTGTATGTAGGCAAGAGTTATTTTGACTTGTATTTTGGCTATGTATTTTGGTTGTACTGAGACATTAAAATTACTGGATGGTAGCCTGCTGTACCTAATTAAAGGTTCTGCTTTTAAATCACCAGCTTTTACAAAGGATAAAATAAGAATGGTGATTTCATATTACATCTGTCAGACTTCTCAATGGAGAAAATAGTAATAAGGGTTTTCAGACATGTCTTGCTGCTTTGTGGATATTTGAGACAATTGCAGCAATGTACTGCAAAGGATTGCTGGGTTTTATCCCAGGTGGTATTTGTAAAAATTTTTAAGGACTAAGTCAATTAGTGAAACCTTTGTGTCTAGACATACCACTCCCATGCTTTATTTTCAATTCTATATTCCTAGTTACCTCATGGAAATACTTTGACCAACAGAGGCAACAAACTTGATAATGTTAAGATTGTTGACTGCATGTACAGGGACAACATTGGAAATCTTTGGAGCTCAGCTGAAGCCAGAACTGGCAAGGAACACCAAGAAATGCAGGAAAAGCTTCTTTAATTGCATTAGAATAAAGAGAAAAATGCAGGCTCCTTTCTGAACAGGGTGGGAACTACTGTAAGGGGTAGGATAAGGCCAGGATGCCTAGCATTACTAATCTTGGTACTGATGCTTTTTGAGATTATCCCAGTAATTAGTCAGAGATTCTACTGTCTGCATGATCAAGCAGATGAATGAAAATATGGCTCAATCAGTTTCACAGGGTAATGGTTCATACTCTACCTATAGGCTGATAACAATTGGTCTTGATCAAAGGTCTGCCCTGGAATCTCACCATCTGTTCACCATCTTTTTATCAAGTTAAATATTTAGAGGAGAAGAAATTTTAAGAAAGCAGGGTATAACTAAGCCACAACTGCAATGCAGAGCTACAGAAGCATCACCTCGAAATGCATGCAGATAAAGAAATCTGCTGGCTTTAAGGCTGGTAATCATTAAGCACCATAGGTTAATATAAAGTTTCAGAAACACAGTACATTTTTACTGATTTGTAAACTGAGGGTGCAACAAAAAAAGGGAGTTCTAGGGTGCAAAATTATGAGCATTGAAAAAAACCAAAACCAACCACCTTTTCAATACTGTTGCCTGCTGTAAACCCTGGGAGATAAGACAGGTCCCTCAAATGAGTGAAGAGTGAACTTTTTCATAGTTTTTCTTAAAAGAGCACTAGTTATTTGAAGAAATGGTGAAGTCATGCCAACAAAGCTTCCTAAATCATGCAAACACTCTTATTCAAGAAAAGCAGAGGACAAATGCTTTATTTTAAAAATCTACCTGCCACCAATTTCTATTAAAAAAAACCCCAACAAAATACTCCTAGATAGATCTAAGTCAGATCTAAGTTAGGATTGCACAGACAGAAGACAGTATTCACCATATAGACATTTTTACAATGTATTTAATAACCATTACTGGCATAGAATTCAACATAGATAGAATTTCATTGCAACAACTCAGAAGTAAAATGTGTCCTCATTCAAAATTTGTTTCACTCTTTTCTTACACTGGTACAGTTTTATGCTTTATAAATACTACTCTCTCAGAGAAGAAATATACTACTGATATAGCAGTATAAAGGCTTAGATCCACTATCCACACCACAAAACTGTGTTTTGTTTTTCTGCAAGCACTCTCAATGGCAGCTAAAGAGCACAGAATTAGCAGGTATGCTGTCAGCTATACACCCATCCTTTTTCACACAGCTTTCTCACCAGTGTTTGGATTTGAGGGATATTCTCTGAAGTACCATAATCCAGTCTTATACAAACAATCTCGCTCTCACTTCCCACACAAGTAACATTTCTTACTAGGCATGTCCAATTTATTATCAGGTCAGCCTCAACTGTTGCAGTTTTGTTTGGGAAGATGTCAGATAAGCCATGAGTCATAAGAGAGATATTATACAATGCTGTGAAAAAAAAACCAAACCCAAACCAGGATGAAGGAGAAAAAAAGAACAAAAATGCTCAGTCTCTGTGGATAACTTTTGCGGCATCTTGAAACAGTCTCAGTCCTGATACAAAATGGATCCTGAAATGGTTTTTGTACACAAATTTTCCCACTGCTGAAGTAATTGTTGTCTGACCTCTTCTTACTCCAAGTAGAAGGTACAGGGTGTTTTTAAAAGGTAACTTTGTAGAAGATGCAAGATAGCAGGTACTATAAGAATATTTGACATTCAGCTCCATACATTTTCAGCTATAGGCAGCTCCCTTAGCTGTCCATACTGTACCACTAGCCTATGGTAAAATAATAATCCAATGTCCAGTGCTTGTCCAGTTGTGGAACTCTATTCTTCCTCCTGAGCTTCCTCTGCAGGTTTTTTTACTGTCTACAGGTAGCTGTTTTGTTTTCAGTCATTCCACATGCTTACATTTCCTTTCTTGGAATCCCATCTGCCCTGTACTGCAGACATTTCTCCCCCACCCTCTCAGAGGTCTCTCTCCCTAAAATAAATGGGTGAAAGAAAATAAAAATTAACTATCTGCCAGTGATCCCACCTACTGAAATACTTTACTAACTACAGTTCTGGTGAACAATCTATGTACAATAGAAATGACACTAGAGAAACAGAAATCACAAACACTGAAGCTCCAAATATGCAATTCACTGCTCTGATGAGACAGAGGGAAATGCACTGAAGGATGCACTGGAATCCTCAGATTGGCTGTGCAGTCTGATCATGCTTATACATGATTTACATCAAATAGAGAGTTGCAAAGATGTGATAGAATGCTTTTTATCAAATCAGAGCTTAATATAGAGGTTTCATAGAGAAAGAATAATAAATGAACATAAAAACATACATATTAATTGTACATCTGAAACTTTTACATGTACAGTAGGCATCAAACATGCTGTAACCAGCAACCTTAGTTATGAATATTACGTCACTTTAGTTCTTTGCTTTACACATGAAATGTGTGCATAGAGGAAATTCAGGAAACCTACTGTAAGATGATAGTGAAAAATTTTAATACCTGTCTCAAATCTGAGCCAATCATCAGTGCTGCATTCATTGCTTTGGCACATTATTTCAACTGTGGGTATTAGTTTCTCAGTCCCAATAGAGTCCAAAAGCAGGGACACCTTCCAATAGACCAGGCTTCTCAAAGCCCCATCCAATCTGGCCTTGAATTCTTCTAGGGATGGGGCATGCACAACTTCCCTGGCAGATCTGTGCCAGTGTCTTATCACCCTCACAGTAAAAGATGCCTTCCTAATAGCTAATATAAATCTATTCTTTTTCAGTTTGAAGCCATTCACTCTTGTCCTGTCAGTGCATGCTCTTGTAAACAATCTCTCTCCACCTTTCTTGTAGCTCCCTTCAGTTACTTCAGTTACAATTAGGTCACCCCAAAGCCTTCTCTTCTCCAGGCAGCTAAATCCCAATTCTCTTAGTCTTCCCTCTTAGGAGAGGTGCTCCATCCTTCTAATCACCTTAGTGGCAGTCCTTCTACTGGTCCATGTCCTTCCTGTGCTGGGGACCCCACAGCTGGACACAGCACTCCAGGTGGGGTCTTGCCCTTGGTGAAACCTTGCTGGATGTCTCAAATCACCTCGCTGTCTTCCATGTGCCTTAGCACAGCTTCTAGGAGGATCTGTTCCAGGATCTTCCCAGGCACAGAGGGGAGGCTGACAGGTCAGTAGTTCCCAGGGTCCTCATATCTACCCTTTTTGAAGATGGGTACAATGCTTCCCTTTTTCCAGTCCCCTGGATTTTACCTGACTGCCACGACTTTTCAAATATCAGAAAGAGTGGCTTGGCAACTACATCAGCGAATTTCCTCAGGACTCTGGGATGCAGCTCATTGGGTCATTTATACTTATGTGTACTCAGGTTCCTCAGGTGATCACGAAGCTGACATTTAATTACAGTTGGGAGTACTTAGACCCCCCAGTCCCATCCTGCTGTCCATCCCCTCAAGCAGTGTGGGAAGATAGGTTGCTGTTGAAGACTGAGGCAAAAAAATTTGTTGAGTACCTCAGCCTTCTCCTTATCCATAGTTATCAGTTTTCCAGCATTTTTTATGAGGGTGGGTCACATTCTTTGACCTTCTTTTTCTGGTTAACATACCTGAAGAAGCTCTTTTTATTCTTTATGTCCCTTGCCAATTTCAGGTTAGCATTGCCTTGGCCTTCCTTACCCCATCCCTACGCAACTGAACTTCATCTATACCCTTCCTAGGTTATGAGTCCTTGTTTCTGCTGTCTGCATTTGCTTCTCTTCCTTTAGTTTGACCAGCAGTTCCCTAGTCAGCCAAGCCAGTCTCTTGCCTTCTTTGCCAAATTTCTTGCTCCTGGGGATTGCCAGCTCTTGTGCTCAATGGAAGACTTCCTTAAAGATCTGCCAGCTCTGTTCTGCTCCCTTGTCCTTGAGGGCAGTTTCCCAGAGAATCCTATTGAGCATCTCCTTGAAGAGCTGGAAGTCTGGTTTTCTTAAGTTCAGAGGCCTAACTTTACTCCTTACCTGATTCACTTTCTTCAGGACTAGGGTATCTGACTCCCTAAGACACCTTCCTCCCTCTTTACAGGGGTACCATTACCAGGAATCTCTATTACAGTCTGTTCCTCAGAATAACTCAGTGTTTATTGAACTTTAAATTACATAATAAGGATGTACAACCTGCAATAGCTATTGTCAATTTTGCCAGCTACTACTGATAACAGGGAGATCTTATACTATGATATTCAAGATGATGATAGAGAAGATCTTATTTTCTTGGACAATACCACCACTATGTGAAGCTCTATATTCATCATTTTAAAGACACAGAGCATACTTTGCTATTGTATGATGTCGATACTAGAGATATGTTAAAAGTTTTTATGTCTGAAGACTGTTCAGGAGGAACCATGCTCCAACTTTGTTTTGCAAGATGCTGTGTTTTTATCTGAGCAAAGCTAATCCTTCACTTGAAAAACTGTAGATATATCTCTGTACACATTTTAGCTTAAACTACATCAGCTACACAAACTTTGGTGTAGCTATGACTCAGAGAATATAATCTTTGAGCTTTTTTTCCTAACAAGCACACAGCTCTTTCCCCATTACAGATGGTGGTGGGTATTTTAACTCTTGGATGCGCCAGTGATTTATCTCAAGTTCACCACACTGCTAACATCTAACACTACTGAACGGAAAGGTTTTTTAGAACTTTGTAAGGCCTATGTATAGACTTTTAAGAGAGCAGCTATAAAATAAAAATTATAAACAGCAGTAGATGCTTAAATGTCATTCTGTAATAGACAACTAAAGACATATGCAGTGTCTCAAGCTAGGTTCAAGGACAGTTCTATAGTACTTTTCAAACTTATAATGTCATTCTACAAATCTTGAACTGTCAGTAAAGTTACCAGTAATATTGTTTCCTAGAAATACAGCCTAAAATTTTACCTTTTCTGACTTATGAAATGAAAGGTAGACTTAGTGGAAAGTACAAGCAAAAAAACCCACATAGAACAGAACTGTAAAGGCAATAAAAATAATATCCAAAGCTGCAGAAAAAAAATACATATAAAGAAAAGCATCTAGTATCAAACAAATGAATGATGAAAATTAGAACAATCAAAACAAGAAAAACAGTGCAGAAAACAACTGACACAAAACAAAAGAAATGCCAGTGCATGCAGACATTTTTCAGCTATACAAATCTAAAATGAAAAAGGATAGCTCAAACTGCAATGTAAGCATGGAGCTGTGCAGCTCCTATTCACCAGCATTAAAAATACCAGTCCAGGTGGTTTGAACATGAGGAAGGATGGTCCCAGAGAATGTAGAAAATGACAGCTGTTGTTTTTTAGGTAGGGAGGCAATACAAGAAAAATCTCTGCTAGATTAAGAGATTATGTGCAATCATCTAGACTCTGTGATTTGCATCTCAGCTGAACTGGACAAGAGGGAAAATTTCTAGTCCTTTCATTTGAAAGAGTATCTTTTTGGGGTGAATTGTACCTCTTTATAAATTGAAGGTCTCCAACTCACAGTTCAGTAAGAAGCTAAATCCACCTTTGTAACAGGCATCAAAATAGCTTGGGTACTGAGAAAGGATTGGCTGGAATTCAGCTAGAGAAAGACAGCAATAGCTCCAAGCAGCCTGACCTGAGACCTGCAGCCCCAAGGACATGACCCAGTCACACCTGCCTACAGAAAGATGTGTTGCTCATACTTCCAGGAGAAACACAACACTTTCAAACTATGGGAGAGCTGCAGAGCTGGATCTTTCCCACGCTTCACACTCCAGTTTTCATTTGTGACTAAGTTAAGGTTTCCAGAGAGGCACCAGTGGAATTAAAATAATTCTATTAAGTAGAAAATAAATAGGAAACGTATGTGTTAACAGAGTTAGGAATAAGGGGTTTTGTTATTAAAAAAATCCCTAGATCTCTAGGATCATAGTCTTCAAAACACAAGGATCAGCATCTTTTTGTGGTATAACAATAGTCACATACAACAGAGTATTTTTGGAGAAATGGAAATTATTTCATTTTTTAAACTTGGATCTAAAAGGAATAAATACAGTGTTAAAATGCTTTATAATGCACTTAACAGAACTCTTTTCCCTCTCTTAGTAACCACTTAAACCAAGATTCAAATTATTACTTTTCCTCAGTCTCACACTAACTGACACCATTTTTTTTCTGAGCAGTACCTAAAGCTACTGGACAAGGATTATATCCCAGGGAAATATTATATCTTGAATGGATTCAACTTTGTTTCAGCTTCAGATTAATGTCCATGTACAGCAGCTGGCTATATAATGGCAAGAAAAGATGTTTGTCATTATAACACTGTCTTTCTGCAGTACCAATGTTAGGAGTTTTGCATAGAGAAATTACCAAAGTAATTCCTGTAGCTGCACTGGATGTTCAAATAAACCACTACATAAAACATTTCTCCTTTTGAGTATGAAATTAAATTCATCTAGCTCTTCTCTTAAATATTTTGCTGTGGTTCTTCTCATGGTGGAAGAAATCATTCTGGAAATAAAAACAATTTTGCAAGACCATGAACTGGAAAAGCATTTCAACATCTGCAGTCTTACCTTCATGTAAACACTCAGCAATGGTTTCAGCAACACATTTTGATTTTTTTATTTCAGAGACTTCCCGCAAGAGGAGTAATTATGCATGCAGTGGATAGGAAGTCTCTGGGTCAAAGAAACAAGTGTTATCTTTTGAAGGGACACAGAATGGAATGAACTAAGCTGTGCGAGAGTTCTCCAAGAAAAGGATTTCTCTGCTGTCAGTTCAAACCACAAGGAGAATCTCCCTCAATTAGTTAGTGTGGTAGATTTTTTTTTTTCTCTAAATCATCTTAGATTTTGCACTAAGTATAATTGTCCAACATTCCCTCTCTGATGGTATTTATTTGGTATTTTATGATGACAAGTCCCTGATTCAGTGTACTTTGCAGTAGGTTAGAAGCGTTCCTGTGCCTGTCATTTTTCCTCTGATCTTTCCCTTATTCTTTGTGGGTTTTTGCATTTATTGTGATGAGCAGTTAACTAGTAGGCTAATAGATACCAGTTCAACAGGTGCCCACTAGAATATACAAAACACAGCACACAGCTTGCAAATGAAAAAATGCCAACCCAGAGTTAATAGGCCATAAAACCTTCCCCCAGATTTTCTCCTTCACCTACTTGAAACCTCACAACTCTACTATAGATTTTGGACTATTTGCAATCCCAGAGTATGCTAGCAAGAAACTTTATATCATACAAATGTCCCAAAACAACTGACTGCTAACCCAATAAATAAGTTCAAAGCATGACCTATATAACAGGCCTTATCACCACGTGTCCTGCAGAAAGCACCTGCAAACTCTGCATCCGTTTGCAAGTCCATAGAGTTTCAGTTCGGAAAATAAACACTGTGGTCCCACTTTGCTACACTGATACAAAAAATTTACCAGTAAAGCGAAGCCCATAAAAAAACCTCCCTTCACCTACTGACAAGTAAAAAGATACCTTTGTAACAAAATGATGCAGTGCCTCCACACATCACACCTACCACCACCGCAGTTTTCTCATACTAGCATTCTGTTCCGATTCTGAAGTGCCTAATGGCATTTTATTACTCAAAGATGAATAGCTTCAATTTCATTTATAAATATTAAGGTTAAAATTTGTTTGTGTATTTCGCCAACTAAATCTACAGTTGGATTAATTTTCCTGAATCATATTAGCTTTCATGAGAATGAATTGTCTAGTTGTTAGAATAAGTCTAGCAAACGCTGGCTTCCTTACCAGTTAACTCAGCCAGGATCAGTTCTATCAACAGGTAAAAAACATAAGGAGATCTATGTGAAAAAATGCAAAAGTGAACAATATATTTTGAATTCTGCAGTGTAAACAGAAGATTAGAATATGCTTCCTGCTAATACCAATCTGTTTGCATAGCAGAGAAACCTTGGATCTATATACAGTATTGCTGAATAAAAAATCCACAAAAAGTTGAGTTCATTAGCAAGCAATTTCAATTTATGAAACTGGCCCAGAGGGAACATAACTTGAAAAACAGTGCTCTCATTCTGTAAATGTTGAATCAGGTTATTGATATGACTGTACATTAACATATCATGCAAAACAAATTCATGTCACAAATAGCCTGGAAATTATTCTATAATACCTGACTCCATTTCTAACAAAGAACAGGCAAAACCCTGCACTGAATAATAATATTTTTGACACAGCAGAACACAGAGTCCCAGAGATGTTATTAAATGAAACACATTAGAAATAACACTTCATTTTTATTTAACTGAAAACTTACATAAATTGTCAGAGAAACTGTTTTTTTCCAGGGCCATAAATTCCTGGACTGGTAACAGCTGAAGTTTGTTTGTAAGATGCTATGTCACTCAGTGTTCACAGCAACATTCCTGGGAGTTAAAAGACTAATTCCCTGTAGAGGGTCAGTTTTGTTTTAAAGCAGGATATCAGACTGCTTTGCAGCAGACCAGGAGCATCACTTTTAGCTCCACCTACACAATTCATCTTGATACAAGCTGGTGACTTACAGATCAGACTATGTTATCCTCATTTACCAGTACTGAGTTATTTAAGCACCTTTAGACAGGTCATTTAATTACCTTAAAAACTCAATAACAGATCATATGTCATTCTAGGTTACATTAATTGGTTTGTTTTACCCTCTTTAGAGAACCCAAAATCACTCCTTAACACAGCTTTCCCGAAGCAATTTCTTCAAACATGTAAGCTTCAATTCAACTTATAAGAACAATTTTCCATATTTTTTTCCTGTACACTCTGTAAATTAATATTGCTTTTACAGCAATGGAAGAATTAAAACCTTTGTGTTTTCCTGAAGTACAAAATCAGAAACATAACTCAAATTTGTTCCTACCACTGTCTGAAAAAGAGAAGTAACTATGATCACATTATATACGGAATGTACTCTGCTTACAGAGACCCACTGTGACTGCTGATGACATAAAAGCTGAGACAGACAAGTCTTTGTTTCCTTATAGTATAAACTTTTAGTCTTAATTCATCTTTTCTTTATAACACACAGATTTTTGCTTCAATGAACTCTCAGTCCTTGTTCTCACCTTTTAAAAATCTTCTGACTTAGATAATGGTGATGCTGAACTCTCAGCCCTACAGATGTTTTAAATTCTGCTTTGTTTTCTGGAAGAAGTATCTGCTTTTTCATAGGCTCTCTAGCATAGCACTGAGCAGAGCGCTTTAATCAGTTGCAGAGTGCTTTCAAGCTCTGGTGCCTATTTGGCGCTGTCCTGAGATAGTGATTTGACAGTCGGCTATTTCTCAGCTTCGCTACTGCAATTCAGTATTTGCAAGGCTCAGAGGGACTTCCATAAGCTCCAGTTACACATAATACAGCTCATCAGCTCCTCACCAGGAACAGTAAGTCAGCTCTGTTCTCTCTCTTCTGCTGAAGTTTTGAACTATATTTAAGACGAAATCATTGTCTTGTGATATTGTCAGTGATGGAGGTCCCATATCTCCCTCACAATTTTTCATGGTTTCATGGGAGTCATACATGTCACAATGAAATAGGTTATCTGAAAAAACAAATAGAATCCAGTAAGCTGTGACAGCTCTTGGTCTAGAGCTCTACACATTGCAAAACCAAAATGTGGCCCATTGAGGCTGAAAATAAATCCACCAGGCCTGTATCTCATGGGATGCATCTGTATGCAGTGCAGTGCAATGCTGCTCATGTAGATACAAAGCAGAGAGAGTAGGTGGGCATTGGGAGTCTTTGAAGCAAACGTTGTCCAAGGGCAGATGCTTCACACCTTCAAAACAGTGAGAAAGCAGGCACAGATAACCAGAAGTCAATTTTGAGTTTTGAGGACCCTTATTTTATCAACAATTTTCCACTGCTCTTAGGTAAATCACTACTAAAAATACATCTTTTTCACATGTAGTCTTAGAATCATAGACTCAATTGGGTCGGAAAGACCTCAAATATCTCCATCAAGTCCAAACCAGTTAACCTGGCCCTGCCAAGTCCAGCACTAAACCATGTCCCTAAGTGCCACATCCACATGAGTTTTGAACACTTCTGGGGATGGTGATTCAACCCAGTCAGCCTTTTTCAATGACTGATCATCCTCTCTGTAACAGAGTTTTTCCTAATATTTAATCCAAACCTATTCTGGTGCTACTCGAGGCTGTTTCCTCTTGCCCAGTTGCTGTTTGCCTGGGAGAAGAGGCCGACCCTCACCTCACCACACCCTCTTTTCACGCAGTTCTAGACAGCAATAAGGTTTCCCCTGAGCCTCCTTTCCTCCAGGCTATCCTCCAGGCTAAACACTCCTAGCTCCCACAGCTGCTCCTCACAGGGCTTGAGCTACAGACCCTTCACCAGCTTCATTGCCTTTTTTTGCCCTGAATTATTCAGATAAGATAACATGGGACTGCTCTGTGCAGCACACTGCATGTCTCTATATAGACATGCAACTTCAACATTATCACTTGTGCTATGAAAAAGGTTTACCAATCTTTAAACAGAGGTCATTACCTGATCATTAATAAGTCATTTGTGTTTTAAATTTACTGTGTGGCTTTGTTGTAAGCATTCAAGGAGGTAGAATTTGAAAGAAGTATTTCACACAAGGGTTAAAATACTGATAAATTCTTCCAAAATAAGGAATTCTTCCAAAATAAGGCATTCCTAAGCAGTTATAAAATAAATAAAAAATAAAAAAAAAAAAAAAGAAAATTCCACTATCCTTTCAGAACTACAGGATACTTTGCATTATCATGCTAGAATCGCTACCAGAGAACTATACTGACTTCCTGTCAGTAAATATAATTTATTTATGAGCAGATTTTTTTCCACTGCTGTATCCCAGCATTGTTCTAGGCTGTTTAAAAAGCTTCCTGAGCCATTCTGAAATACTCAGGAAAATGTCAGAGCATTTTATTTCAATAAATTAGCTGAAAACCACAACAACAAAATCTAGGCTAAAAAACAGCCAACTAATAAAAAACCCCTATGCTATTCCTTTCAAGGAATAATGAACTCTTTACCACCACAAAACATAGGATCTCAATATATTCCTGTACTTACCCTTTTCTACATTTTGCCCTCCAGATTAATGTTCTTTTTGGCTTATGAGACAGGTTTCTTTTATGCTGGTTCAGCCGGGTTTATAGGTAAAAAAAAAAAAAAAAAGACCACCTTCAAATCCAAGGGACGGCCTTGTAAATGAAAAAATGAAACACAGAACTTCATCTTAGTTTTTCAGAAAAGACACACCCAAAGTGGGTAGTCTTGACAAAATGCTGTATCGGAAGTGATCCCTCTATCACAGATAGATTTAGACACAGGCTGCCACTGACTTTCTGGTATGTGCAAATGCCAAAGAGAAAGAAACAGAGTAGTCACATCGGCCACAGTTCAAAACAAAACCAACTATCACCTTTTAGAGTAAACATAATGCAGTCCATGCTCACCTTCTGTAGGAACCCAGAGTGCCGAGAATATTTCTCTGCCTGTTTTTAAGGGTTCTTACCCCCCTGAACAACACTGTTTTAGCTTCAAACCTTGGAAAAAATTACCAACAGTCAGACAACAACTAGAAAATACAGTGGTGTGAATTAGGTGATAGACTACTATGTAAGATTGCCACAGGGTGAAAAATTTAGAGGTTTTAGGCTTCTCTTTATAGTAAACGGATAAGGGTAAAAAATATCAAAATGGAGGATTGTTGTTGTTCTCTAAACCTTCTTCTCCTTCTTCTACTACTCCATGTTCTGCAGTAAAAGTAGTTTGGATTGATTGGATAGAAAATTCCGCAGTTCCTAGTTGTGTTACTGAATAATTGGTAAGAAAGTGAAAATAATGTACGTTTTCAGTAACTACTGGTTAAAATATCTTTAAAAGGCTGTGTAAAACTTGATAATTGCTCTCTCTCTTGCTCTCACTCCTACTTTTCCTCCTTCTATGCTGTACCTGGGTCATGCTAGTGGCTCAGTTCCTCTGATAAGACTTAATAAACAACTATCTAGAAGCATTGAAACTACAAAAGACGTCTCACTTTATCTTTGAAACTCCTTGCAAGGACTTTCAGCAAATTCTCTCCCATCAGGAGAGACTCGATTTATGGCACGGTGAAGTGTCACCTTCCACATGCTCAAATACTGTATGCCTTAGAGAAGATTTTCTTTGAATACAGAAATTACTGATCTGTCTTGAAGGTGTGAAGTCAAACACACCAGAACAACTGACATGATTATGTCCAAATTCAGCAAAGTAAGGGTTATTACATTATTTAATATGCCAGCTGCACCACTGATATAATCTGATTAGTCAGTTTGCTCACACTCTTATATGAGATACAAACATGCAGCATGTAACTGGCCTGTGTGGTGCATGAGAATGTTCTGGGCTGATCACAAGAAGTTCTCCTGGGACCAGATTTATCTCTTCTCTTAATTTGTACAAATGAACAAAAATGAAAAGAAAACTCTAGTGGAAGATGCTGGATCACAAGCAGGATTGTCACCTCTGTGATTCTTTGCAATAGAGATCATTTTGACTAGGCCAAAAGAGAAGATGGTACTGACAGTTCTTGGACAGCAGCACCCTAAAGTGCCAGGCTCTTCCTCACTTCCCTAGGGGAAAAGCTGCCATGCCCAATCTGTCACCTCACTACCTAATCTGAAATGCCCCAGTGAATCTTTCCCAAATTCTTCCCGCCTCCCTGTCTGGAATTTCCTAGGTGTTTTGCTTAGCACACATAACTTCATTAAATGTCATAGTCCACAGTGCGTTACCACCCTGTCCCCTGCCTTCCAAGCCTGTTTCTGGGGACCAGGGCAAATGCCCCACTAGTCTCCCTCTAAGCAGTCAGGGTCACCATGCACAGACTCAAGGACAGGAGACTCCAGGTCTCTGCTACCTCAACAGAGCAAGAATAGAACTTCTTCACACTGGTTTCCCTGAGAAGCAGGGGCCATCAGATCCTTAAAAGGGAGGATGGTTTCTACACTAACCTCCTCCTGCCATTTGAAAGCCAATGTAATATTTATGTTCAAGTACAGAGGTCATTGCCTGTCAAAACAGCACAGTTTACACAAAACATCACACTGCTGTCAGGGCAGCTTGATGTGTACACCTGTAAAAATACAGGTACTAGTGAACTAACTGTTAACTTCTTGTTGGCTGTGTACTAATGCGGAGGAACTCCCACGTTTACCAGAAATCCAGACGTATAAACAACATGCAAAGCAAGTAGTTTATGTAAGTTGCTCTTTCTTGATCAGAAAATGGTTTGAATATTGAGCAAGTGGATCTAAGATGCTGTAAAATTATTAAGGTGCTATTTCCTGGATACAATTTTTTCTTATTTCATTCCCAAGTAACTTTATAAAAAAAACTAGGTTAGCTTTGTTCTAGTTGTCCAACTGAAAAGTAAAAATTCCTTAACATTCAGAGAAGTAATGTAGCAGTTGTCTTAACTTGAAGACACATATTTATTGATTTGATATATGTACCTAAAATTTTAAATTAAATATTTTAAATTTATATTAATATGTAAATTTATAACACTATGTAACCATAATTAATGTATCTTTAATAATAAATTGTATTTCTAATGAGTACAACCTACAATTATTTCTGAAATACTGTCTCTATATTTATTGCTAAAACACTGTCTATGTAACTGTATTTTAGAGATATAAAAGCAGATAAACTAAGCCAAATGCATAAAATTGTTTTAGAGATAAGGAATGCTTTATAGACACATTAAAAAATACAAGACATGGCACAATTAGACTTACTAAGTAACTTTAATTTAGCTCCTAATATGCTCTCTGCATATATCACTAAAATATGTAAACATTTACTATTTTTTCACTAGTTGCAGTTTCATTATCATTTCCTTATTCACTATATTCATAACGTCCTTTCCCATCATATTAATTAATACCTGAGTGCTACAAAACCATGTTTGAATTTATTTTGACAAAAACTCTGTAGAAAACCCTATTTTTTTAATGTTTGCTAAATAAGTTCTGATATTCTTTTAATCTGGTATTTATAGATTGACAAGAATACATGATCATAAGCACCTTTGCTGTATGTACAAAGCTTAAACCCTGCTCACAGAAAATTTTTTTGCAGTACAGCAGCAACAGGGGCTTCAGAGTTTCACTCAGACATTTCTAACTGCATTGCTGAATACAGAAGGTGCTCAAGAGAATATCACTCCTTTAAATATTGCTTGGGTGAGCTCCACATGTCCTCAGGGAAAACATGTCTTCAGAAAACATGTTGTATTTTAATTCTGAAATACTTAAAGGTAGGTATCACAATTATTCCAAATGACTGCAGTGAGAATTATGCAGTTAAAGATCAGTACAACTCAGCTGGGGTTAAAAAAGGTGTATCTCCCAAGTAAGTTAAAAAAAAAAGTCTATTTACTTGTTTTACAAATTCACCAGTGCTAAGTACAAAGGATGATCAAGAGCAGAAAACAGAGGCAGAAAAAGAAGAAAAACAGAAAAACAGAAAAAGAAGAAAAATAAAGGGAGGAAATAAAGAAAAGTAAGCAGAATGTGAAAAAAAAAACTGAAAAGAGAAAGAAATAAAAAGAATAATCCACAAAACATGCACTGTTTAATAGATCTTGCTTGCACAACAGTGTCTTTATCCACTGTTTGATGGAACAAGCATAGCAGTGACAACTAATATCCTGAATTGCAGCTTGCAGCTAATTTGTTGCGTGACCTAGAAAAAGTAGTCTTTAATGAAGTCATAAGTAATTTTACCATACACAGTAACACTTCATTCAGTCACATGCAGTATACGTCCAGCCACACAGCAACAGACCTTGTACCGCACCCCCAAGAGTGAAGGTTGTCATGGCTACTGCTACTTCAAAAGTCTTGACTTCTTATGACTAACATTTTATGTTTAAAAATAGTATTATGACAAAATATAAGAGATAAAAAATACATCTTTGGGCATGGTGCTATGAAAACGCAGTAAAAACATGGCTCCTTTTTTTTTATCTAAGCCATTTACAGTCATATGATATAAAAGAAAAAACTTACTTGGATTATTTTTCCAGACATCTAACAAAAGCACTTCTTAATGTCCTTAAAAAGACACAATTTCTAAAATCATGATGGAACACAGGACAATTAATGTCCATTTTTCATAAAATGCCCTCCAAATTGAAGGATTATCACAATTAAAATAGTTGTCACTGAACGATCTGGTTGTGGTAACAATTTGTTACACAAACAAGCTCATCTGATTCATTATTTTTTTAATGACATGCTGAGACTTTATGAGTTTGTGAAAATCTTGCTTAATTAAGAGCCACAATATCACGACTGAAATAAAGCTAAAGGAAAAAAAGAAAAACCAGAAAAAAGAAAAAAAGGGGAGAAAAAATTATTTTCCACAACTATGTTGCTTTCACTTCATAGAATGGGGAGTATTTTATTCTATTTTTGGCATGAGGACTCAGCTCTGCTTACGCAAGATGAGTCATGGGGATGTCTCCCTGATGAAACTGCCGATTTTGGAGCCTTCATTACCTTTAAATGGAATATGTAAAAGCTTGCTACTCACTACAGCATTGAGGTACATCACTCTATCCTAAGTCTTGACCCTAATTTACCTTCAACTTATGTCAATGCACATTTCTTCCTCTTACAGATATTATTAGGGCATACATAGTAAAAAGAGGGTTTAGAATCTGAGAGTTCAATTGCCAGCTGAAGTTCTGTGAGACTATATCTCTCTTGAAATCAATTTAAGTTGTATTGTTTCTGCATCAGTTGAACTCTGATGGAATCTCAGCTGGAGAGAATCTAAACCCACTTTTTTGGTTAGGCTGGTTACTATTTATGCCATTTTATTCTTGTCCTTGCTGAAACTATCCCTTGCCTCACCTGCTGAAGATGTCGTCTGCAGAATGAGTAAGGGCTGTGCAGAAGCATCTCTGTGAATTTTGGGGGTCTATCTTTGAGTATTAAAGGAAAGGTGAAGTCCTTTCTTCTCTTCTTCCTGGTCTGCAGTGAGTTTTCCAAACCAACATCAAAAGGATTATCCAGCTGTACGAAGAGTCTGTCTAAATAAGAGGCCGCAGTATTTATAACATTTAATGGGATTTTAAACTAACTTAGTTACAATTATTTAAACCAAATCAAAACAACCCTTTCTTAAAAAAGAATATGTTCCAGAAACATTGTGGATCTGTGACTATACATACATATAATTTGCAGCAAGTTTATAAAAATAATTATTACTTAATGGATGTACAGCATAAAACTACCAATCCTTGAAATATATTAGGATATTATGGCTACTAGACATCTGCAATAAAATCATTATCTTTGTTAGAAAGATACTGAACATCAACATGCAGAAAGCCAGAGAGATACTACTCAAAAAAGAAGATGGACATTTTGAGCTGAAAACATATCACCTGAGGTCAAGATTTTGTTGAATTTCGTAGATGCATGTTGGACTTTACAGGAGGGTCTACCAGAACCATCTAACTTCAGCATTAAAGGGCCGAAAAGCAAGCTACACTTCTGAATATGATTAATGATATGATTAATAGAATGATTAATCTGATAATGCAGTATGCTTTTTAAAAAATGTTTGTACTAGTTGCTTTTTTAAGCTGGAGGGACTTGACACTATTCCATGGAGAAGCTATGTTTCCTTTCTTGTTCTGTTTTTTTTCTGGTTTAAGGAACAATGCCCTAAAACACAGAAAAAGATACATACTAAATAAAGGTGCAGCAAAGCTCTATTTCTTTATTGGTTTAAGACTCTTAGCATCTTATATCTCAATAAATTTTAATATTTAACACATTTTAATTTCTGATCAGGATGTTGCAGTTACTGACTATATCAAGAGGGCAGCGTGTTCAGCATGCATCTAGCTTCAGATTGATCAGCTTTAATAAAAGCTAACTTTTTAAATGCTCCTCATACAAACAGCAAATGAAAACCCTAAGACCTAACTTCAACTGCCACTCCTGACTTTGGATGGAGGCTAAGGGTACAAAGCAAAGCTGATTTTTGACCTCTAATGTTCTTCACAACTTCAACAGCACCAATCCAGGTTCATTCATTATCTTGAATGATCATTTGATGTTTGCTACTCACATCAGTGCAAAATACTATTGAAAGACCATAACAGTGAGTTTAAGCATTACTTTGTAAGAATATAAAGCACAGGAAGTGAGTGATACATCAGAGGAGGAAGAGCACAGCAGAGAAACTGCATCCAGACACCCCATGGGAATACTGAGATGGGAACTTAGGCCTCTAAATACTGAATTTGCCTTTACTGCAGTTACCCTTGGCAACGGCAGTGTGACTGTGCAGCTCCGTCAGTGAGAGTTACTGCACTGCAATATCCCATTAGATGGTCTGGCTTGGGTGCTACTGAAAAGTACAATATGAGTTACCTGGTCCCAAATGTCCTATTGCAGCCTTAAAATCTTAGTTGCTGTTTAAATCTGCTAAGAATATATCAACATAGAGAAATGGTTAGTCTCAGGATATTACCAGTAAGAAACATGAACAAGGCACTCAAAACCAAACCCACATCTTTGGGACACAAAAGCTAACCCAGACACCCACCATGTAACAGATAAGAGGAATTTGCATCTTAATTAGCTGAGAATGTCTTGAAGAGGAGGCACCATCAACAAAACAGTTTTTCTTTCCAGATGTAACTAATCTGGACAAAAATTAGTCAGTTCATACTGGCCATTGTTGGTAATAAAGCTGTGGGCAGGTCTGCACTTACTTCATGAAATGTGCATTTTCTTGCTATATACACAACTACATTATTTTCTATTAAAAATGCCAAGAATTCAACTCAGGCAAACTGTCTCAGAAAGAGATTATTTTGGCCATGGTCCCCTTCCTCATCAGAGGAAAAATCCCACCACAAAGCAAAGTGGTGCAGCAGCTGGAACTCATGGCCAGGAGCAGAAGTTAGCAACCTGCAGCCCAGGCAAACTGCTGTCCTCATTTAAATCCAGAGTCAGCTTCGAGGATGCTGACTGCTGAGTTTTCACACGGTCAGCATCTGAAATACATATTAAAATGTGTCCTGGCCATCTAGGTAAGTCATCTGCAGCCTGCAGGTGAAGGGCATTGTGCTTTGCAGCTGCAGAGGGACCTTGTACTTACACTGGTCTTATATAGCTCCCAAAGATGTCTTGCTGAAAGGAGATCTGATGTCATCACCTCCTCTCTGAAGGATGAATGACCAAATATCAACTCACCTATTCCATAGTTATTCTTTCTTAATGGCTCCAGAAAGAAATACGCCATTCATCATAGTAGCCAGCCATAATGGAAGCCAGTGCTTGAAGTACAGCTGTAATTTATTTACAAAATATAATACAACACCACACCAGAAGATATTCTTTCCATATCTACTCACTTGCATTTAAAAGATTTTCACATTTCCCATAAATTTCCTTTTATTCTGGAGTAACATACTCAAAATACAGTGCAATAGAGGAAAAATGAACACTCTAAGGACACAAGGTGTAGCGGCAAGATGCAAAAAAGCACCACTTACTAATCCTCAAAGTTCTTCAGAAGATAGGTATTTTAATTTTTCCTTGAAAAGAAACAGATGAAATCTTTCTTCTAAAGACCGATCCAAAAGAAACAAATACTTATCAAGACTCCCTGTCTGCATAACATTAGCTACATACCATGCTCTCCTGCGATATTCCATGTGATAAAATTACTCAACTGACTAGTTTTGGAATATTTAGTCTCTTTAAAAGTACAAATTTAGTTTCTGCTAACAGGTGCTGATACTGTCCAGTGATCTGAAGAAACCTAGACACAGTCTTTAATCACACAGCATTATGTCTTCATCATAAGGTAATTCCTATGATCATAGTCTGTCATTACTATTCTCAAGTGGCACAAAACAATCTGTAAGGGTGGTGGACATTACTCATGTTGAATTTCAAAGAGACTGATTTCTTAATGAGTTCTCAGTGCCACCTATTAGTTAATTTCAAACTCACTGATCCAGTTCATGATCATAAAGGAAAAAAACAGAGAAAAGACAGTGGTCCTTCTGCTACTTTTGAATGGTTATTTTTAGAAAGTTTTAAGGTAGGAACCAGCTTCTTAAGTTGTAAGTATTACAAAGAATCATCCAAGTTGGAGATATTGTATTGCTTCGGTTTGTTAGGGATGATACATGAATAATCAAATGTAAGGTCAGGCATGTTATTTTTTTAAAGCAGGTAGGGAGATAACTGGATGTCAAGAACCATCCATTGCTCTGGTTCTGTCAGGGATATGAAGTTTCACAAAGTACATTTCCTTCTTGCAAGATACTTCTTAGGATTATATTTACTGAGTGATTAAATTAAATAAATGTGAAAACTATTGCAGAATTTTATTAGCAGCTTGATGTTCTTAACACAAGCTGTTCACTTACACCCAGCGTCTGTTTATTTGGAAGGGAACAAGTGGTTTTGGACATTTTAGCAGGGGTTTTGACTAATACAGATGTAAGTAGCTATGAGATAATCACACCTCCGCTTGTATTCTTCTGTCTGTCCCATTCCTCTGAAAACAGGTTTTATCAGGCCCACAGTGGTCTTTAAATAAAACTTCTGTTAGAGTGATCCTGTCTGGTGTTAAGTTTATGCAGCTTAACTGAAACAGTGATAAACGTGCAGGTGTCTATGTGATTATGACATCAGTATCAGAACCGAACACCTCAAATTTTTAGCAAAATCTGAAATTAGTAGCAGTACTTCCCTCTCTTTCTCCACATACAATCTTTTTAAACGGAAGGTTGAAACATTGTTAGCAACATCAATTCCCTGTTAAGGTCTTCTCAAGTCCAGGAGGGTAAAACTAACATGCTAGTAATCTTTATGTCATTGACCTATTCTGCTTTTTAACTCTACAGATGAAACTGTAAGAGCAGTGACTATGTAAGAAGCATTTTCTCTGCCTGCACATCAGTAGCAATGATATACCTTTGCTAAGCAAACATGTATATTAGGTTTTTCTACAAACACAGAAATGGATCTGAGTAATGCTGTGTCCAAAATCCTGAGAGAGCTCTGCATGACCCATTTTCCCACTAAAAGCATTAAAAAAACAGCTTTTGATTTTACTCATTTAAAATCCACATCCCATACAAATAAATACTTGCACAGGAGAGCCAAGTAAATTGCCTATGCCTTTGCCTCAGCTTCCTCATCTGTGAAAAGAGATAAAAATCTTTGAAACACTGTCACAGGAGTCCCTATAAGAGAAAAGTGCTATTGCTCTACAAAAGAGTATTTGTTCAATTAAATCTCTGTCTTGGGGTGACTTTATGATGTGCATCCCATATTGCTGCCCTATGCCCAGAAATTAATTCTTGTGCCTTTCTATGCCTTTAAACTGAGCCTGAGAGGAGGAAGGAAAAACTGAGCAAAACTTTTTCAAAGCAGTTTGCAGCTTGTTCAAGGTCACACAGAGATAGCGACTGTTTTTTTCCAGTTGCAGCGGGGGAGCGAGGAAGCACCCGGCTTGCTGCTTCCCCATCAGCTTCTGGCCAGTTTCAGCTTCTTTTTCTCCGAAGGGAGACTGAAAGTTGAATTTTTTCCTTCCCTGGAATGCCGGATTTTTTCCCTTTTACTGTGGACTGCTTCAATATCAGAGCACATCAGGAGGACTTTCCACCGGGCACAGAGGGCCTGGCCCTGGGCCAAGTCCCAGCTCTGAGGAGACCAAAGGGAGGACTCGAACACTTTCCCAGGTTTTTTCTCTACAGTGAAAGATTTTATCATTTAGCATTATTTTCCTTTTCCCGTGTGTTTGTTAAATAAATAGTTTTTATCTCCTTCACTTTCCTTCGAGGAAAATTTATTTTTTCCCAAACCTGGTGAGGGAGGGTGGTTGCGCCTTCTCTCAGAGGATATATTTCTAAATTTGGCCAAACCGGCACAATCTCCCAGTCTCCTTTAATGCTATCTTCTCTATATGTTTCTCCTCATTTTTTAAAAACAGCTTTTACAAAAATGATTGCACATGATTTCTAGAATTTTGCATCCACAAATGTTCACAGAAACAGTGGGAAATGCAGGGAGCTCCTTAATGTAAAGCAAAACATGAGTGAAGTTAAGACTCAGCAGACCCTATGCTACACACTTTCCTCTCAGAAAAAGAGGAAAAGCTGTTGAGTTCTACTTTTGAGGCCTTGCTACACCAGCATGATAAAGAGCATAGGAATACATAAACTCCTTGCTTGACTGTTTAGAGTACCTTTTAGGCCACAGGATCTGGACACACTGATGCATATTCTGTAAACTGACTTCACTCCTTGTCCCACTGTCCTGCTCCTATACTGCAGCAGATGTCTCCAGAACATGTTTGACCTGATTGCTCTAAATACACAGAGTTAACTGTAACCAGCTGGCCTAGGGCACAGTCGTCATTTAAATACTGTTGTGAGGAAGCCAAAACATGACACTTCCTTACCCCCACCCCCAATCCTCCTTTTCTTACAGCACTTACTACTAAAACCTGCTTGCTTTACCCCTACAGATGCCAGCAGGCCCTAGTGTCCTGTGAAATGAATTGTTTATGATGTTTTGCTGAAAAGGAAAATGTACTGATTCACTCATCTGGAGACCACTTGAAGCTCCATTAACACCCACATGCACCAGGGCGAGCTCAATTTTCAACCTTGTTCTTCTTCCCGTGTTTCACCTTCCACCTGCAGCCAGGGTTCTGTTCCATTTGCAGCTTTTCAAACCCTCAGAGAATGTTTAAGGGAAGGGAAGGGAATACAGAATAACATTTTCAGTAACCATGCACATCCATGGTTTATGTTAGGTTTTTAATTATAACACTAACGCTTAAGACCCTTTGGAGAGTCTTGGTTAGCATTACATTAAAATTTGGCATGTAATTACATGGCAGTAAAATAACTCGAGCAAGAGGTGTTAAAAATGTTGACTCGCTGTCCTCCCCTCAGTCCCTAGACAAATCTTCCAAATTCAATCTGGAGAAACCAGGTAGGACAACATCACATCTCATAGCCATGCTCCCAGTCACTCAAAAGATCACTTGTTCATTTGTAAGATCTGATTCAGAAATAAGGTATAATATTCCCATTTTGGTGACTGAAAGACTGCTAAGAAAAACAGGAGGCATGGATGATGGACACTGCTAGCCTTAAGAAGAATTCTCCCGTTTTCTGAATGAGTGTTGTAGATCCTGCTAAGACAAGTGGTACAATAAATCCACCACCAAAAGAGAGATGACAAGTCCCAAGGAATATGAGATCAAATCTTCTTACTGCATGGAAGGCATGAAGCATTGACTGATTCAGACAGATGAGTGTCAAGTTTTTTAACCCCTGTTCTTCTAAGTTATAAGCAAGGTGCTCAGCTACGAAATTGCCTAAAGCCTAGGATTCAGCTGGTTGTCTATGAAAACAGAACCAAAGTCACTAACAGACTAGTCACAAAACTAAAGACTAGGTGAGACAAGGTTTTAAAAGCCAGTAAAATTTTGCAGGCATTCTGGCCCAGGAGTAAGCAGAATAGGATTTTTCAGGATTTAAATTTTGGAATTTGAGGGACAGATTTCAGCTAAATCTGGTTTCAGATCCAGCCGTAAGGGCAAATGGCCTTTAAGAGGGTAACATTACCACATGTCCATATGTACTGGAGAAAAGAATCTCCCTGAATTTATCAAAATAAGCCTGACATTTTTAAGTTAAAAACTCACTGCATTTAGGATGCCAAAAACATCCAAACTATAAAAGACAATTTTAGCTACCTTACAAAGTAAAACTACAACTGCACTGTAAGCATCTCCTAACACTGACATGCAGCACCTTCACAAAACTTAGTTAGTCAAAAAGCATATTATATAGAGAATTTCAAGATCCTTCCATACACTCAGAGAATGGTAAAGCTGCACAGGAATAAAAATGGCTTTTAAGTTACTGATCTGTTATCCTTGATGTGCCCCAAATGGAAATTAACAGATGGCTCTTTCATTACATCAATGCCTGAGCACAAAGCTCTTCAGTCAAAGAAAATAAGACTGACCTTGCTCTAAGAAGTACCCAAACATCAACAATCAGGCAACTGTGGCTGACTTGTCTTCTGACAGGAGGAAGCAAAAGTGACATAATTCCACCCAAAAGCAGCGATGACCTGTTGTCCAAGACCAGTGCCAATGGCATCCAAGCAGACCAGGAAACCAGCCTAGTGACTGAGACAGGGTTTTTCTGTTCTTATTCCTCAATACAGAAACATCTAAAGTATCTATTACTTCAGGTCCCATTGGATTTATATTATAAAGCATTGTGTATTACCAAATTTCTATGAAACCCTAAATTTTTAGTTAAACCTTATGCTTAAGTGGACAATTTTCTCCTATAAGCAGTTTGAAAGCAGAATTTTTACCATCTGAGAAAGAATTACAAACATTTAACCCTTGAAATGAAAAATAAAACCGTTTAAGAAGATTCATTGCTATCAGGCCATGATAATGTATCTTTTATCGAGAAAGTCAGACTAAAGAAATAGTATAATATGCAGATGAGTGTCAGATACAGGCATGACTAGGTGAGATAATTTACTTTAAGTAACCCAAAGGTAAGTATAATCAGAATGACTCATTATAAATGTAAATACAGACCTAAATGCCTCCCAGCTAGCAGCTGTTGTCTGCTTAATTTAGCAGCTAACAAAAAAACTTGATAGCTTTTAGCAAGACAAAGCTTGCTAGCTTGTAGTGAGACAATTATTTACTGTGGGTTCCAACATTTTTATTTATTTTGTATTTGTTGAAATACTGCAATCAGCCAAGCAACAAACTCCGTATCACTGTCACTTTCTCTGTAACACATTTTTATTTTCTTTGATAAAATTCTAAAAGTCTCAAAACCACACTATTTTAGTAAAAAAAAAGTAATTACTTCATAACAAGTGATGGATCCTCTGATACAGCTTACAAATGTGGTAAGCCAGGTTCCCTCTTAACAGAGCAGCTATGGCAAAAAGTTTCTCATTGTAGAGCATAGAGATTTGTTCTGGAGTATCCATAATGTTTCAAACTTTTTCCTCCTTTTTCTTAATTCAAAATAAACCTTTACCAAAGTCTCTAAATGGTAGAAAGTCTGGACCTCAAAGGAGGCTAGAAAAGACTGTATGAGATGATACTAGGATGTTTTGCATTTGTAAACTTGACACCACTGCATTAAAATGTCTATTTCTTCCTTGATTTTCAATTATGATTCATGTCTGAACAAAAAGCCCAAGGAAAAGACCATGTCTTCATTGCCTCTTAGAAACAAAAACAAAACAAACCAACCAAAGAGAAAAACAAAAAACAAACAAACAAAAAAAAACCCAACCAAACCTCCAAAATTTAAAAATTCTGCATAAAAAGCCCAAAAGGTTCTTCCGTAGTTCTCAGGAGCAACAAGGAAGCTCAAGATGCGTACATTTAGTTGTGTAAGCAATTTAATTACTTAGCCAGCAGATATACCTTGTTGCACTCACTAGTGTTTTCATGTATCACCACATTACCTTTCATAATGATGAATTTCATTAGTATTACTTCTGCCTATGCTTTTCTTCACAGAAAGTGGTGACAGACTCATTTTGGAGGTACGGTGGATGACACCCATGTATCAGTGTGAATAGTATTTCAAGATGAATGATTGACATCCTTCTTATTTTCCAAGTGGGAAAGTGAGGGAAAAGATGGATGATTTGGTTTGCTCTTGGACATAACAGTCATGTGCACGCCATTAATAGATTCTGATATTAAGTGCTGAAAAGAAGTTTTCCCATTAGCTGAGGCTCTTTGTTACCTATGTCTCCAACAAATACAGGTAGCTCATGGCAGATTTCAAATCATTCCATTCAGGCAATTTAAATAATTTTATACTCAAAATAACACTACATCCCTTCAAAATACCTGGATTCCAACAATCAAACATGTTTCCAAGTATTGGAATATCCTTGATCTGAGTATGGGAATGTAAAAATGACAAATATACACATTGATTTTGTGACTTAAACCCAAAACCACTGTGTAAAAAAAAAAATGGGCTAGTCTCTTTTTATGTCTCTTTTTCTGTAAGTGTGCAGAAGATAAGTGCAGAAATTACAGGATGGCAGACATTGAAAGACATCTACATTACATACTATTTCAGCAGCTATTATGTTTTAGGAAAGCAGAGATGACATAGTCATTACTTTTCTGCATATATTGAGAAACAAATCAGCAGCAAGGAAAAGAAAATACAGCAAGATACTATGTCACAAAAGTGGTGTTTCTACCACTTCACCAGATGATTTAAACTCAGAGCTGCTGGCTCTCAGCTGAATAAAGTGTCCACAGTTTTTCTCAGTTACTAACCAGGCAAGGTTTTACTGAAGCAAATTGATCTGTTTCCCATATAAAGACTGAAAAAAGACACAAAAAAATTTACAAAGAGAAAACCAGATGTTTTACTAGTACTTTATTCAAAGGATTCATTAAGAAGTAACATTCACATAATTTTCAAAGTATCACCTTCATCTTCCTATGTCTTGGATTCAATAGAATAGTAGGCTTGAGGAATGAAGCTAGTTTTATCGTCTAATAATTATCTTAAAATGTTCTTATTAGCATCAAATCATATATAGTCAAAATACATTATCTTACCCATACTTCACCCTTTTCTAGGCAGAAAACTCAAAAAAGGTATTATGGTGTCCTTAAGAAATAAGATCTAAGAGCCTCACCCAGCACCTCCTTCTCTGGAAGGCTCTTTAAGCAAAGTTAACTCACAGCATAACAGACCATACCCATTTTCACACAACTGCAGTACAACATGAGAGCTTAGCCCATAGAGGGAAAAATACATCAGAAATACATCCCCCAGAGTTAAATTCCCCAAAATTTTATTGGCGCACTTTTTTATATTTAATAAAAGAACTTAAAGTTTTACTTAAGAGGCTGACAGTTCTTGTAAAAGTGAAGTTTACATTATAGTTTTACTTTTAGGAAAAATAAACATAAGCAGAAATGGAGTTTTACTGCAAGCATGTCAACTCTGCTTGTTTAATCCCATTTACCAGCTCGACTGAAGATGGACTGTGAATTAATTTCCAGAGAAGATCACTAACCCTGCACTAAGTGAAAAAAACCAGAATCCCCGCACCCCACCCCCAAAAATCCAAAATAGAATCTCTATCCAAATGCTGAGGGGAAAAAAAAACTGAAAACAACCAATCTTTCTTGAAGACTTGGTTTTTTGTCTGTAAGAGACACATCCCAAGCTCTATAATCATCATGTATTCTTATCAAGAAAAGAACACAAACTGTACTATTGTAAAGTGGAAAACCTGTATGGGCCATCATCTTCTAACTTCTCCTCTGGCTATGCTTTTAATCAAGATGAAACACAAACCCGAATCCTAGAAAATAAGAAGGGGAAAGATCCTCTTGTGGCCCTGATTTATATGCAGGTTAAAAATTTAATAGAGTGGAAGAGTAAGACTTTACCAATAACTAGAAGTCATCACTATCTGATAAGGGATTGACATGCGACATACAAAGTTCCAGGTGTAAGACATGATTTTGATGCTGCATTGAGAAATCTAAAATGAAGACCGACCAGGGGAAAAATCCTTTCAAGAAATTAAAAGACAGGAGCTCAGAAATACTAAAAAAAGCCATTCTAAAGGAATGTTGTTTCAAATTGCATATCTCTTATAGAGATATGAGATGGTTGGAGAAATGTTTTAATTACACATATAGTAGGTTTCACAGACTCAAAAATAAAAATATAAGAAGTTTACACATTTTTAAGTCTAGAAAGCATGCAAAATTGCTCCAAAATGTGGACTTTCCCCAAAAAGTATGCTGTAATTTAAAAAAGAATCATAGAAATTATTTGGAGATGATGTTCCCTTTTGATACCAGTTGACACAGAGAACCAGAGAGGGAATGACATCTTTAAGATGTCAGTTTTCCAGGGACTTTGCTTTGGCTAGTTGCAGAGATTTCAAAATTTATCTTTTCTTTTTTCTTATTTTCTTTTTTTTTCTCCTTTTTTTCTTTTTTCTTTTTTCCAAACCAGCATGATTTTAAAGGGTATTTTCTTAAAAAAAAAAAAAAAAATTAAAGATCTAAGCAGATGACATGTAAAGAAAAGCTCTCAGGATAATCATAACACACCAAAATTAGAAGGCAGTTGAATCAACTTTACCTATTTGACCCAGATCATTAAACTGAAAATGAATTTTTCCAGTACTGTGAGACATATCACAGTTTTTCAATTTCCTTTTCACTGGCATGGATAATCTTCAGGAAGCTTCAGCCGAACACATGCTTGTTCCAGAAGCTGCAGCAGTTAAATAACAAGCTAAGACAGCTGGGTTCAATTTAGGTTGCGGATTACACATACAGTCAAAAAGATAACCACTGTTAGGCTGGTGAAAGCCAGAACTGCTGCCATTACTGAACTCCGTTGCTACATCCAGCTTTTTTTCTATTTAGAACATTAAGGAAATATTTCTAAAGGCTACTATTTTCCAGTGGGGGGAGGGGGGGGGAAGACACTAATTTCCTAAACAATGACAATTATTTATCAAAAATAAATACTATTCCTAAGGCCCCAGATTAATATAAATTAAGGAGATTAAGAGCACAGAAATTTGGCATTTTCAACTTTTTATAGAGCATACATTGTCTATATTTTACTCTGTAACTGACTTGCCATTTTGCATGTAAAATCTTTGTACATGGGGGATAGACTTCATGAAGGAACTATTGTTATAGTCAATGGTATAATTTTTTTTCTTATTTAGCTAAAAAATGCATTCTTGTAGGAAATAGAAGGTTTACTTGAGGGTGGGTATAGCATCCAAATCTATGTACTTTCATTTTCCAGCTCTCTCAATTTCAGCGTCTATCTAGTCCTTTCCTGTGGTGGCCGGTTAGCCTGTGGTACAAGGTACAAAGAGTTCTCGGTAGGACAGTCCCTGGTACCAGAGACTTCTGTCAGTCACGGTGAGAAAAGAAGCCTCTCCCAGAACGCTTTGTTCTGTTATGGTAATCTACCCCAGTTCTGCTTTCCCAGTTGGCTGTTGGCAGCCCAGCCCCCTTGCTGCCTTATATGTTTCAAATCCGAGAAAGTTCTCCACTCCAGGTTCCCCCTATTGGCTTTTGCCCCTCGCCATTCCCCCAGAACTTCCCCATTGGCTCCCAATCCCTAGTCCCGCCTTTGTACCACCCTCATGCCCTCAGATCATTGGTTTCTGGCACTCGCTCCACTCTCGTACTTAAACCTGAGTTTTCCGCTGTTCTTGTCTTTGCCTCTGGAATCTTTCACAGTGTCGAAGCAATAAACTGCTCCTGTGGAAATTTGTGCAAGGACCCTTCCTGCCTCTTTGCCATCGACCCATATTACTGGAGATATCCGTGCGTTTGTGCATGTACGTGTGTGTGTGTAGCCGATCCTGCTGAGCGGCTTCGCTTTGGAGATGCCTTTTAGAGATCGCTACACCTCGCGCTCCGGCACAGAAGCTGCAGAGCCTGAAATAGCGATATATTCCTGTCAGAAATCTCAAGTGGTTGCTTGCACTGATTTGCATAAAAGCACTTGAAGATTCGCGGCCATATTTTTGGTGGGATATTTGAAAAAAATCTTTATTCAAAGTTCAAGTCCTAGAGTTTGATATGATTCCATCTACTTTTTACGATAATCTTCTGATTTCTGATTTTAGTAAGAGTTTTTTTTCACCATCTGAATACAGTAAGCAAGATACCAGATTCTGCGGAAATAGTTAAAGACAGCTTATGGTCAAATGTGTTCATTGATTACTTGTAATTGACTCCAAATATTTTCCATGTCTCTAACTTCACTAGACATTTTAATTTATTGAGAATCCACTTTGGTGTGTAGGCTTCATCCTATCAAAGGTAACTCCTCAGAATATTTTGACATTGCTGAGAAAGGAAAAGTACTAATACTGTTGCAAGACTATCCAACTGCTTTATTGCAGTTTGATTTATTTGTAGAAGATATTTACAAATGTTGGAGTGACTGAATAAAACTATTCCATGGCTAAAGCAACAGTTCCTCACAAAAATGTGGTTCCTGTAACTTGATCAAAGCCTAAGTGGTGACACCTTTTCCTATATTGACAGAACTTCTTTGTGACATCTTGAGCTTCTTTAACTTTTCACATCTTCACTAATTCATTCATCTTTTACTTTTTCACACACTCACTCCCCGCATCCCGATCATCAGTGAAGATATTAAACAGGACACTGATCCCCAGGGGATGCCACCAGTGCCTGGATGCTGGCTGGATGCAACACCATTCACTACCACTCTCTGGGCCCAGCTGTCCAGCTCGGCCACCTTAAAACAATGAAGGATGCCTCTGTCCTTTTCCAGGACAGTGCTGTGAGAGACAGTGTCAAAGACACTGACGAAGTCCAGGCAGACAACATCCACAGCCTCTTCCTCATTGTCGTTACAGTAGTGCTATGTCATAAGATGCTGTGTTTGCAAGAAATGCATTTCAGAAACAGTGATTTGTCAAGAAAGTATACAACCATAAGGCAGTGTATACCAAGTTGGAGAAAAATATGTATTGAAAAACATTTCCATATATAAGCTTCTTGCAGGAAAAATGTCTTTAAACAGCATTCAAGCAGTATAATACCATTCAGTAAGAATCTTTCCATACCTATTGTTCTCCTTCTTTTAATTAAGATCAAAAGTCTTTTAAACAGCCTTTGAACTGAAGTTGGCTTAAAAAACAGTGCTTTATAAAGAAAATAAGATATATGAACTGCAGAAGGGATACAAAGGTTGTAAATAGCTGCAACAATATCTGATTTAAGTTCACTTTTATTAAACAGATCTTTTAAACCTCAAAGGGCAGTGCTCATAAAGCACAAAGAGAACAGCTTAAAAATCCTGTCAGGGTTAAATGATGATCTTTAAGTCAACTGCTCTAGAATTCAAGAGCTTTTATTACTGAATACTGTATCAGCTTTTGGTAACAATGATGCTCTTAAATATTTAAAAATGGGTCTCACCAAGGTAAATGTAAGTTTAGAAATGGCAAAACACTGATAATAACGATTTCATTGTATCACCCTTTCACTTTCTATGTATGCATTATTATAACTTAAAAAAAAAAAAAAAAGGGAAAAAGGACTTATTCCAGGTGCCTTGGCTTCTTAAGGTTTGTCCTTAGCATCTTCTATAAAGACCATATGAGATGGATGAGCTGTTTCTAAATAAATGGATAAATATGGGCCATGACAATAGTGCTACAGCACAAGCCCTGCACAGATAGCTCAGGACCAACTGAGACCCCAGCCTGTGTTTGTGGGCCATTACATAATCTACAGATAAGCCATATAGAGCTTATCGTACCCTGTGACTAAATAAAATCTTAACACCCTATCAGACAAATCAAGAGAATAAAAGTAGCTTGTACTGCTTTGTGAGCTGACAATAAATCAGTTCAGGAGAGTAGGGGACAAGGCTGCCCTACAGTGGCTCATAAGCCAGAATTTCTCTGATCAGGCAACCTCCTCTATGCGATTTGCTGCCCATGCCTCCCGGGACACTGCAATAACTGCATTATATAAGTGGTGTAATACTCCTAAATCAACTGGAAATGGTCAGACACGGGGTGAAGTGTGTCTCCCATGCCCCCCTTCTTCCTCAGTGCTCATAACTGATGGTAACTGAAATTTGTTAAGTGGGGGCCTGAACCGATGCTGTGCTGAAGTCACTAAGCAGCTCCCAGCTGCCAGGGAATCCAGTGTCGCTCCCCAGTGATCAGCCCTTGCTTCCTGCTGCCTCACCTCACGCCAAACACAGGCAAAATGGTGCTCACAGTGCAAGACACAAGAAAGAAATTTTATACAGGCACAGACATTGCAGGCAACAAAGAAGCCATCTTTAAAATCTTCCTAACAATGCTGCTGTGCTGCTCAACACCCTAAAAATAGACCAATGTGAGTCTTTGAGAAATTAGTCTGAAAGATTTCAGCATAGTTGCTGTTAACTCCTACCAGGAGAGAACATGTTAATCAGTGCTACTGAAACAGCCTCAACAGCATATTTGACTGTCTGGAAATGAGGATGCTGTCAAACTCTGTAGAGCAGAAATGTGTTTTAAGTACAGCTCATCAGGAATTGAATGACTTGTGCCTCTTAGAAAAACAATGGCAATTTTTTTTTCTGTTGTCAGCATCCCTGCTTGAGCCAGCCAAAATGAGTACAACTTTTTTTGAAGGGATGAACAGAATGAATCAGCTCTGATCCAATAATCATGGCTCCTTCCTATCCTCTATCTCTGCATCATGTAAACCAACAATAAACCCAGACAGGGAGCCTACAGATCCAAGATTAACCTAAACCATCTCGCACCTTTAGTCACGGATGTTCCTCATTTAGTCACCCAACAGTCAGCCACAACAGTAATCACCATTTAAGCAGGAGTCAGAGCCAAGGTTTCTGTCTGAGACTATAGTAAGTCTTCCTGTTTATAGGCATGTAAAATTAATTGACCGCTTCACACTGAAAAAGTGATATTTTCATTTCAAAATATAGTCTTGAATGCGTAGTTCATCCATTTATAGTCAGAAATGCACAGAGAGGCGAAGTGTTGCAGTACTCCTTCTTCTTTAGTGAATCCTTGCAGGAACCAGTTATCTGCAAATTCCCAAGTGCTTCTGCTTCCAATCTATCAATGGCAAGAAGGTCAGGGAATAGCAAGCATAAGGACCTGTAGATGTTTTCTCTGTATCCTGAAAATGCCATGTCTGAAGTGTTATTAACTTCCTATGCCTTTGCAAGAGTGTGAGGTTTGAATGGAAAATAATACTGAATAACACTTACACTGCTAATGTCACTCTTCTCCTGAGAGCCCCAATTCACATAGCTGTTCAAAGCGCTAGCCACTCTTGTAGTCAGCTCCAGTCTGTTGCAACATTATTATGTCTGGGCAGACTTCTCAAAAAGTCTGACTTTCCTTCTCTTAGCATATGATGTTTTTTTCCTGCTAATCAGTACTTTTTCTGTGCCTCATCAAGACTAGTATCAGGAGAACTCAAAGGAAAGGTGGAACAGAGAAAGAAATACAAGACAGCAGTTCCTTCAGTGTCCCTCTTGTAGTGGACATTTTAAATATATCTGAATTGAAAAGGGATGTAAAATAAATAGTGTTCTGCTGGAAGAAAGGCAATAGTAGACTAAAGTCAAACTCCTCCACAGAGGATTTTTTCTTAGACTGAAATAAACAAATACAAGTGCTGAAAGTAAGTGAAGCTTCTTTGAAGGAGAGGTCACAGGAGAGCAATATTCTCTGGGACACCAACACATAGCATACTCTATTCTGGAAACCACAGATTTTACTGGAGTGACAGAACAGGCATCACTATTCCAATGTCAGTGATGTCTGCACGAGCAAGCAGAAAGGAAAGAACAGTGGAAGACTCGGTTTCCAAATCAGCAATGTTCTGGGGAAGCCTAGAAGAAATGTGACTTTAAAATGTCCCACAGACAGGGATCTTTACCATAATGATGCAAATTTCAGGTCAGTATTGGCTTTTCTACTGAATATCTTTTGCTGTGATGTCGAATTGACAAAGCTCAAAATAAAAAAGCTCATATTTTTATAGTCTTGTCCATAAAGCCAACAAATCGAAGTACTTCATTTTACTGTCTCATTTGAAAACTCCTGTGACAAATGTGGTAACCTTTTTTAGTGTTCCTCTACCTTTGGACTGCAATAAATCAGAGATCATTTAACCTTTAGTTCAATGATAATTCCTCTACTTGGCATAGCAACTACCTAAATCTCAAATATGCACACTGAGATGTAGGTATTTTGAATATGACTGGAATGTCAAATGGACTTTTCTACATACAGTTAAATTAGAACGTCATTAGGGGGTTTTTTTGATGCTGTTGAACATCCAAGACACCCTGCAAAGTGTATCCTTTTCTGTCTTAATTAGATATGCCATTCTTACAAAACACAGGTATTTGAATTT